>NC_133417.1:95773500-96403000 GCF_049350105.2 Macaca mulatta | reverse complement strand
GATGTCATGATCAAACCTGCCTATTTACAAGATTTCCCTGGCTAGTATGGAATGAACAGGAAAGAAGCAAGAGTACATGTAGCTGACAGGAGGTGGCTACAGTGATTAGTGGAGAAATGTTGGTGGCTTTAAGTAGAAGTAGTCAAAGAGAAAAAGTAAACAGAATTGAGAGCTACCCGGAGAGTCACAGTAACAGGCCCAGGTTGGATGCAGGAGATGAGAGAGGATAACAAAAAAAATTCAGTCCTGTGGCCCAGGCCACTGAGTGGACAGGGAGGACCTCCAAGAAGGTGGGAGACCAAGGAGGCAAAGCAGCTACAAAGGAGGGGAAGAATGGTTACTCTGTCAAAGGAGTCAGAGGTTGACCACGTAAGAGGGGATCCTTTTGATAGAAGGTGGTCCCTGGCCACATGAGGCGACAGAATCTAGAGCCTAGGTAAAAGGAGCGTACATAGACATACGTATAGGCCAGGCACCAGGAAGCAGGATTAACTCAGTTTGAAGACCTGTATGATGACGATGGTGATTTCTGAGAAGTAGGCGTAACATCAAGAGCTGAGAGTAAAAAAATAGGAGGTTTGAGGAGAGTAGAATAAACACTGGAGAGAATGGAAAAGGATGCCAACCAGGGATAAACCAACTAGTGGCCAGCCCTGAGAATTCGGTTGATAGTGGAATGACATTCTTCCCACTAAGCCACTTCCTGATTACTCGCCAAAAGCTGGGTTCTGATCACGTTACTAGTCCACTCAGAAATAACTCATAGCTCAATTTGTCAAACTACAGCTGCTGTGGTGGGGAGGGGACCCTGTGAGGCATCTCCATGGCAACACTGGTTCAAAATGTGAGCTACGATGAGCAAGCATTAACTAGAACACGGCAGGGTCTATCAGACTACTCTGTGAAGAGGTCAAGGATTTCATTCCAGGTTAACTAGACCAACAAAGACTGGTTTGCAAGTCAAAGAAATTGCAATTTCCCCGGAGCACAAGTACATAAACCACTGTTATGTACAGTAGTAACTTTAAATACAGCAGAGTCCTGCTATAAAATTAAAACATAGGTATATTACTAGTCAAGTCACAGACCACAAAGCAGAGAAACTGCTAAAAACTGGGCATGAAATGATTCAGCCTATAATCAGGTATTAATCTCATATCCTAATACCCAAGTTATAATAGGATTTCTCTGAAGTTACTTAATAAACCAAATCACCTGCCAAGCCTTTCACTAGATTTCAAATATCACTAAGAAGTAACAGCCTTTTAAGTAATACGGGTTTCTACATTTTTATGGTCTATAGACTAAATATATTTGCAAATATTAAATACTGTGTGTGCATATAATTTGCAAACAGCAAAAATAAAATCTGTATCACATAAAGGAGCTTGATCATTAGAATTACTTCTATCACCCACACTTCACTTCTAATTCTATTTATGTAATGAGATTAGCCATGTTACCACAACAGGAAAAGGCACGGATCAAATCAGTTATAACAACTTAAGGGGCTAATCTGACGGAAAAAATTCACAGCCTTGGAATTAGGAACCTTACTTAGCCTGCTGTTTTCTAAACCATCAAAACTATCTCCACCTGAGGTCACTGTCCTGCCTTAAGCACAAAATAACCTTAAGGAGGAAAGAGCTAAATGGGATCTAAAAGAAGGTGGAGAAAGGTCAGGAAGGGTCTCAAGTAAGAAGGCATAAAAGATCATCAAAATTGTCCCTGATGGCAATCAGTAATGTATGTGAGAAGACGGTTCATAAAACAAACGATCTTTTATTATAAAAATGTATACATCAATTTCAAAACACCACCATCAGACTCAACATTTCCTGCAGCTGCATTCAGGCAGCTGTGTCTCTGTAAAGGGCAGAGGCACCAAAGAGCATGGCCCGGCTGGAGGAGCCCACTGCGTCAACATGCAAGGCACAGGCCAGGGAGTAGTGGGGGATGAAGCTGGGAAGATGGACCCTGTCTAGCATTTTCCAACTCAATCAAGCTCAAAACACCAAACAGATTTGGTTTTTATTATTCAGTTCTACTCTACAGCCCCACACTCACCCCACACGCTTGCATTTATTGCCAAGCCTACAGACTTCACCTCTATTTAATTTTAAAATACATCCCATCCTTTCTGGACCCACTAAATAAGGGACAAGGGCTACGGTGCACCCTAACCCTAAACTTGAGACCCAGTTTACCTTTCTCTTAATTTCTGATTCTTGATTTCTAAATACCAAACTCAGATAAGTAAAGTGTTACTCTAAATAGCCTCATTTAAATTGCTTATGGGATTTTATGATAGAAGACGTCAAGAAAACATGATAAAAATAGCTTGTTACTCCAAAAAGAATTCAAAAGGAAAATTCCAGAAACCAAGAGTCCTTATAGAACTTTGAGTCTTAATAGAGATGATGTTCCTCTTATTTTAAAAATGTGTGTATTAAGAAATATTAAACATCTACTGGTTGTTTAAACATACATGAGCTAAATATTAGTGTTAACACTTATGCTTATACAAATACTTACAAATCTAGAGGAGTTGTCATTCCTTACAGTTTTGGCATTTCCAAAAGCTAGTAGGAAAGAAACAGACGTATGGTTAAAAAAATAATAATAATCTCAAGCAGAAAGATAAAGCAAATACAGCATTTGAAATCTATGATTTCTGGAAAATACAACTTGTGGCAATGATATTTCTGTCCAAAACTTCCACAGAAATATACTTAACAGAAGTCTTAGTAAGTTGCTAAAGCTTCCATGTCTTACAAGTTCATAGAAAAAAAAAATCATTCCTATGATTCATGGAATTCAAGTATTACTGTAAACTTAACCTTATCTAATTCAACACCTTTTAACACTTTTACAGAGTAGTCAATTGAGTGACCAGGAAGCAAGGCTTCATGCTCTTCTAGGATTATCATCACTGAGTAAGGTTATTTCAGAGATTACTTATCATTATCAAAGGCTTTATGGAACTTGAAGTTTCCAGATCATGGGGAAAGGCATGTGAACCTTTAAATTGTTTAATTAATTTTAAAATAAAGCTATTTAAATATTATTAATTATATAGCTCTGGAATATAGGAAGAGTAAGATATTTGGAAACAATAGTCATTTCTAATAGGCTAAAAGTGCTTTCATCAGTTTATGTATATCAGACCTAGGTGAAACTTTCCAAACAACGAAGAGAAACAATTTGGCCCATAATGCAAAATAACAAATGTTCCAATCTTAGCTGTTTCCTGGAGACAAATCCCTCACAAGACTCCCTTTTAAATGAGGGCATTTAAGAACCCCAAGCTGACGCTGCCCCAGGCACAGTGCTCCTGTTTAACACAGGGAACAGCACGGAGTCATAGAGTAAAAGGATTGTTTCACCAAGCCTGTGCACAAGATAGGAGCAAATTAACCTGGGCCATGGTAGTAGAAGATTAAGCAGCCTAAACGTAAGTCGTATAAGTAGAGGAGATCCCTGTTTGATGCTCTGGAAGCCCCGCCCTGCCCATCTTTACCATTTCAAACTTGAATGTGCAAACTAATGACATGAGGCTAAAGTGCAGACTCAGGTTCAATGGGTCTGGGAAGGGGCATGAGATCCTCCATTTCTACCAAGTCTCCCACCTGCCCGGTCTATTACTGGGATCCAGGGCCCACACGGCAGCTAGCATGATAATGTGGTGAACAGAAATAAACTTTTGGGGTCAGAGGCTACGCATCAAATCTCTGGAGGTCTCCATAACTTCTTCAAATTAAACAGGGAGCAGATTAGACTACTGAGTGTTCAAATGAGACCTGTGGGCTAAAATCTGGACTGACTTTTGAAAGCAGTCACCTGATCAAGGAGAGAGGGTGTATGTTTACATATGTTAACTCTGGTAATTTAGCAGCCACACCTGATGCACTGTATTTTATATGGGGTGGCTTTTTTGTGTTTTGTTTGTTTGTTTGTTTGTTTTTGTTTTTGTTTTTTTTGAGACGGAGTCTCGCGCTGTGTCACCCAGGCTGGAGTGCAGTGGCGTGATCTCGGCTCACTGCAAGCTCCGCCTCCCAGGTTCACGCCATTCTCCTGCCTCAGCCTCCGAGTAGCTGGGACTACAGGCGCCCGCCACCACGCCCGGCTAGTTTTTTTTTTGTATTTTTAGTAGAGACGGGGTTTCACCATGTTAGCCAGGATGGTCTCGATCTCCTGACCTCGTGATCCACCCGCCTCGGCCTCCCAAAGTGCTGGGATTACAGGCTTGAGCCACCGCGCCCGGCTTTGTGTTTTTGATTCTTAAAAAAATAGTTGCTCAAGCTCGGTTAAGACAACATTTACAAAGCCAACACAGGCAAAGTTCTTTGCCTTAGAGATGCTGCTTGGGCTGAGTATGGTTTGGTAGGTCCCCGGCAGCAAATTCTGTCTTCAACAGAAGATGAGCTGAGATGCTATACAGAGTGAAGAAATCTGCACACTAAAAATATTCAAAAAAGGATGCTTGCTGGAGAGGTTCCCGTGCTCATCCCATGTCCACCACCAGTTAAAAGGCTTTCATGAATGCAACCTTGATAATGGTGTGTATTGACCTAGTTATCATGAAGACTATGACATTTCTTGTGTTTTCACAGGCTAGTCTTTTGTGGTGGGTGTGAACATGCAGGGCTGCCAAGTTAGCTAACTTGCACAGCCCCAAGTCCAACTAGAGATGTTGATGCATAAAGGACAGTTTATTGTGGCTTGAAGGTCAGGGGCAAGTGAAGGAATTGCTTCAAAGAAACTTTATTCAGGGTGCTATTTGCAAGCCATAAACCATCTTTTCATCAAACAAATCTGAGTTGCACATTACTAAACACAACCCTAAACACTAAAGTCTTTTATTGTGAACCACAGAATAAAAAGCAAGTGTTCCATTATAGAACACTTGAGACACATTCCTCAATTGGCTTTTTTTAAGTTCATTGTTCTAAATGTTCATTTACAGTAGCAGCTCCAGCTAAAAAGTAAAGCATTCCCATAAAAGATAATGCATGCCCACAGTAGACATTTCTTCCATTTCCTGCACTGGAGCCTAGTTCCAAATACCACTGAATAAAGAGCCAGATTCTGGTCACAGATGCAGGCTACAGCAATCTTCAGCATTTCTCCTTTACATCACAGCATTCTTAAAATAAGCATATACAGAAATACAGCAAATGTATAGCACCCTAACTTAAAAGCAAAAGGCAATAAACAAAAAGCCAAATATTGGAACAATAAAGTTGAGAGATACCGCTTTCCATAATAGCTTTGTTATTAAGATACTGAAATGGAGGAAAGATCAAAAACAGCATAATAGATGATTTGCCTTATTTCTCTCTTATGCTACTAACTGGGGATACAGATGCATGGTGTGTCCTTGTAATGGTGAAACTGAAGCATGGGAAGTGTGTCTCGGGGTCACAGTGAATACTCACTGTTCGGGAGCCTCTCTGAAAGGGCAGGAGAGGCTGAGCCTGAGTATAAACGACAACAGGGCAGGGTTTTAACCCTTCATACTGGGAAAAAGCAGTTCTGCTTTAATCCATGTTGAATCTCATCCTTCCATGACTTGGACCAAAAGATTCCACCAAACTACTTATCTAGGCTAGAGATTCTAATCGGGGTGGTTCTGACTCCCCAGGGGACATCTGACAATGTCTGGAGATACTTTCAACTGTAACAACTAGGGGCAGGGGTGCAACTGGCAGCTAACAGAGGTCAGAGGTGCACAGGACAGGCCATCCTACAATGCACAGGACATCCTCCCACAGCAACATGTAAGCAGTCCAACAGTGCTGAGGCTGAGAAACCTTACTCCACCACAACAAATATGTGAAGTGACAGTAGACATGCTTACAAGATAAAGCATTTTTTTTTGAGACAGTCTCCCTTTGTCGCTTACAATATAAAACAAGTTTGCTTGTTTTTTTTCTTTCTTTCTTTGAGATACAGTCTTCCTCTGTTGCCCAGGCTGGAATGCAGTGGCGTGATCTCGGCTCACTGCAACCTCCGCCTCCCAGGCTCAAGCGATTCTCACATTTCAACCTCCCAAAGAGGTGGGATTACAGGCGTGTGCCACCACGCCCGGCTAAGTTTTATATTTTTAGTAGAGAAGGGGTTTCATCATGTTGGCAAGGCTAGTCTCGAACTCCTGGCCTCAAGTGATCCACCCACCTTGGCCTCCCAAAGAGCTGGGATTACAGGTACGAGCCACTGTACCCAGCCATAAAGCAAGTTTAATGGCTTGCCATCAATAGGAAAGACTTTGATGTACTGTTTCTAATGCCAAGGTAGTTCACACTGATGTTGTATGCCATTCTCCCTGGCATTAAGGAAACTCGTTTCTGGTTTTGTTTTCTGATGATGTTATGGGCTGAATGCTTATCTCCCCGCAAAATTCATATGCTGAAGCCCTAACCCTCAAAAAGCTAGCACTGGGACGGGGGGCTTGTGGGAAGGAATCAAGGTGAGCTGTGGTCCTGACGGGTGAGGCCCTCAGGATGGAACTGGTGGTCTTACGAGAAGAGATTCGAGAGAGCTTGCTCTCATCTCTCCCAACTCAAGCACAATGAAAAGGTCACGTGAGCATACAGCAAGATGGCAGCCACATATAAGCCAAGAAAAGAGGCCTCAGAATAAAACCTTCCTGGACAGCAACTTGATCTTGAACTTCTAGCTTCTAGAGGTTTGAGAAAATAAGTTTCTGTTGTTTAAGCCACCCCGTCTGTGCACTTTGTTATGGCAGCCCAAGCTGACTAAGACAGAGAACTAAATAGAGAATTTGTGCACTCTCCAGTCAGGTTTAGACTTTCTATGGCCCTGGAAAAAATGGGTCCTTAAGTGTTTCTCTGGGTGAGCCCTCATTTCTCTAACAACAAAAACAATCAGCCACAGGTGTTATCCTGAATAATAAAAGAGCACTGCACCATCACATGCAAATAATTGGTTGATTATTTTTAATCAAAATCTAAGTAATTCAAATAAAAATTGGGTGGGGAAGTGATTGTTAAGTGAGGAAGCTCATTTTACATTAGTAAACTATTCTGCTAAACACTTAGGCCAAGAGGTTCTAGAACACGGCTTATTTGCTCCTCAGGTCTTGGCCTGAATCTCTTCTTCCTTCCTCTTCCCTCCCAGAACACCTCCCAGCAGACCAGGTACTCAAAGCACCCGTATAACTGAATCTACTGTTCAAGTCACACCGACTGCATGTACATAACACATCCTACCTTCCAGGACAGGGTTGGACTGTAAAAGCTGTTCTTTAACTTGATTAACTTCTGCTCCTTTTCCACAAACAGCTGCCACATAGGACATGACAAGCTTGCTGGCCTCTGTGGATGAAAATAAGCCATATTAATCAATAACACAGAAATTTAAAAAATCTTTTTGGGGAGGAGGAAATGTGGGGGAGAAGACCCAATAATGGCATTTTCAAATGTCTTTATTCCTAGAGAAGTAAATAATGTTTTGGAAACCTTTTAAATATTTGTGCTTTCTATTTAGTGACATGTCATTAATTCAGACATAATAAACACTGTGTTTAAAGTTTATCATTGGGCTGTTAAAAAACTGCTTAGTAACATGATCAACAAAGTATCAGAATTATCTTCTTAAAGCAGTCATTTATATGCAATTACTATATTATATACTGATAAGCCAAAAATAACTTGGTAACCTGGGTATCTTTACCAAACGTATTTTTAAAGTTTAGAAGACTGCTCTTCTTCAAAGATATGTTCCAATTCATATGTTCCAAGTCATTTGCTCGGCCAGGTGCAGCGGCTCCCACCTGTAATCCCAGCAACTTTGGGAGGCTGAGGCAGGTGGATCATGAGGTCAGGAGTTTGAGACCAGTCTGACCAATATGTTAAAACCCCATCTCTTCTAAAATACAAAAATAAGCCGGGCATGGTGGTGCGCACCTGTAGTCCCAGCTATTTGGGAGGCTGAGGCAGAAAGAGAGCTTGAACCCGAGAGGCGGAGGTTTCAGTGAGCCGAGATCGTGCCACTGCACTCCAGCCTTGGTGACAAAGACTCTGTCTCAAAAAAAAAAAAAAAACACCAAAAACCAAAAAACTGGTTTGCTCATAATTAGACCAAATTCATAATTCTTCAACTTAATTCAAAAACTAAGCAGCCAATGTAAGGATTTAATAAGAAAAAAACACAGCCTTTTACAGGCATGGTAGTCTTAATAGGCTTCACTAGCAATCCTGTTACAAAAGCTGCTAAAGAATAGGCCACAGGAGGCAAAGGATAAAACCACCTAAAATTTTTTTAGCTCAAACTGGGGAGGTGGACAAATCATGTCTTTGGTGGTTTTATCCTTTCCCTACCAGTCCGTGTCCCTCTCTCAGCATCTGCCTACTAGCTTCTGATTCTTTTAACACTGAATTCTAAGGAATGTTAATAGATATTTAAGGAAAATGAGGTCCACAGTGGATGTGGAGCCACAGCGAGTCAGATGCAGTGAAACCACTTTCTTTATCAAAAGGCTTCTCAGAGCTTTTAATATGATCGTGTACACTGGTGAACTCTAAAAAAGGATCTAGAATGCTCTGTTTCCCTAATTTATTTGCTATGGAATCTGTTTTCCATAGGGCTGTCCTAATTAGTTGTTCCATAACCAGGACCCAGAAAATGCTTGACTATTTTATGTTGGCAGAAGAAAACATATTCCCTGGTCTGGGTAGTTGAGGTAAGGAAACCAGTCTCTCCAAATCCTGCTTTGTCTCAAGTCTTTGCTTTACTGCCACTGTCAGTGGGCAGGTGAGCCTCCTCCAAGTTGGAGGAAGGGTCTCTCTGCCTACAGGTGTAATGAGGCAATCTTAACTGTCTCACAGGAGACTTGCAGATGGATTCCGGTCCCATCTCCCACCATTGGGAAAATAATACATGAACAACTGGAACGCCACTTTACGCACATTGCCCGACGTGTTCCTTAGGGCTTTTGCGCAACCTAAAACCATCAACCAATAGGAGCCACTGAAGACCAAGAATCTATGCAGGTCACATAAAGCTCTCAAGTCCTAAGGTGTCTGCTTCTGGAGTACTGGCAAATACATTTCCGTTTTTCAAGGGGGAAGGAAACAATCTCATGGAGCACAGAACTATGGTGGGACATTAGGTACGTCTTCAATGGTTGGAGGTAACTCTCTCCAATTTGCTTCCTGGGTAATGAAAAGGAATCCAAATAGGTTATCTGGTCATCCGTGTGGTTGATTTCTGCTGTCTCCCTTTAAAGACTGTAACTGAGAAACAACCATCTTTCCATCTCTGCAGTACCCTTCTTTCACAGGGCACTCACTGTCCACATAACACAACCTCCAACGCTTAAAGTTCCTCAACTACATTTTCCATTATTCTCATGGTTTAACTAGAAAAAAGTGGGTGCATTATACATAGATAATCCTATTAAACCATTCAGGCTGTCCTGAGCCATCACTTACAGACAAAGACTTTATATACTACCATATTTCATTTCACTCCTGGGGGCCACATTGCCCTCTACCCTCCAGTCCGAAGTACAGCTCTTCTCTGCTCACTTCAGGATACTTTCTAGGCTCTCTTTCAATTCAGGTGAGGCTGTCCTCCTAGCAGATTCCTAACATCCGTTGCTATCTAGTCTCCAGCCCTGGGGCAGCTCTCTTCAATCACCCACGCATCCAACTCTGCAGTCTGGCCCTGGAAGCAATCCCCTCCAGGCCTGCTTTCTCATCTTTCTGCTTTCTCAGCTGCATTCTCTGTTCCCCATCCCCACTTGAACTCTCACATATATTATGTATATGCTTCTTTCTTGACATAAATTTCTGGCCTGTCTATCCATTTTAATACCAGGAGACTGAAAACATTTATCAGCAAAGTAACTGCCTTAGACAGTGGCAAATATACAAACATACTAACGCGCGCACACACAAATACACAATCACACATTTTAAGTGAAAAGTTTTCTTTTAGGTAAACTGACAAAAAATATATAAAGTTTAGGTCAGGCTCTTTTGTTTATTCTAGTAATTATAGACCTTACTGTGGCCAAACCTCAAAACCTCAAAATTCACATTCATGGCTACAACGAGTCCTCTGAAAACCTGTTCTGGTCCAGGATGAACTTAGAAGACAACTGCTTTAGCAGGGTGGTGGTGGTGGGGTAGGGGGTGGCGATCAGCCAACCAAGAATGAGAATCTTTTGGTGGCTACTAGAATTGATTTGACCTCTCAGAGACCTTTTTAATGGCCAGAACAAGATGGGATCAAGTTCTCTCAGGGTCAAATGTGTTTGAAAATGGCACCAGGAGCAGATCTCCTGGAATTTGGGTCAGGCTTACATCATTTGGCTGTTAAAGTATATATAAACCCATAATATCTCCTGGCATATAAAGATGGATTAATTTAAACTGAAATTAAGAATCACTTTATGAACTTTAAAACCTATTTAAGCAATTCAAATAAAATTTTTAAATATAGTTTGAGGATAAAGTTCAAGTTGTTTAATAATTTATTTCCAAGTTGTTAAAAATATCTTCAGATTCTTAACCATTTTCAGGAATTGTACGACTGGGCTCATCTTAATAAGTCATTTTTGGAAGCTGGTATTAACAGTATTTTCTCCAGAAAAATCACACTATTTAAAAGAGACAACTCCTATAATTTTTTTTTCCTGACATAATACTTGACCTTTAACTCAAGTAGTTCATTACACAGGCACTACTTTAGAGAAATTAATAAACCAGTAAGAATGAATTACAAGGTCCAACATAGTTTAAGGAACTGTTTTCATAATATTTTACCACGCTGGAAACCGGAAATAACAGTTATCTCATGAGACTTTGTACTTCATTTCCCTTTGACTCTTTGGTGCTAAAGTTCAAATGAATTTGAATCTGTATTCAAATATTATATACTTACACAAATCAAATCTTTACATGATAAGCTCTATAACGAAAAACTATTTCTGAGAAGAATAAAAAATTGAGTATCATCCACCATATTTCAAAGTCTGGTTTTTGAATTATGTTTACTGTTAAATATAAGAATATTGTCATTTAAAATAGACAAAATGTAACAGTATTGTTTAGAATCAATTCTTGGTTCATCATTTTCTCTAACTCATAGATACTTTACATATGTAAACTTACGTACATATATATATTTTATATATATATGTTTGAATGTAACTTGAATCTTAAAATTCATCAACGACTGGACTAACAAAATATATGAAGTCTTTGGGGTCAAAATCTCTTCTCATCAGAAAATGGCAGAACATTTAGGGTTTAACACATATTCCTCACTAATGGACAAAGTGCCTGTTACAAAATACTTCTGGATCAGAGTATCTAGATCAGAATTAATTTCTACAAACAATGGAAGGATGACAGTTTAAATCTGTGAGTATTTTAAAGTCCTGTAAGGGTAAGAATAACTAATTGAATTCTGTATTCTCTGACACCTTGCACTGTACTGTGAATAATATGTATTATCATGTAATTATCACATAACATAGAATCAGATACATTCATACATAATAATCTTTTTAATGAAAAAAAGCACTGTGAAGTAGTGGAAGGTGAATGAGAAAGGGAAAAGAATTCAAGGAAAGACAATTGTGATGATGATAAAAGGATGGGAATCTCACGCCTAAGATACCTAAACCTATGTATGTTAACGGAGCAGGCTCCACATGGATTCGATCACTGTGTCAGGGGAAAAAAGGCATGATAACAGGCAAGGCTTATTCTGCACTTTTTTCACAGAGCTTCTAATAAATTCATCCAGGAGTAACAGGTCTCTATGGATAAATTCATAGATACAGGCAATATCACATATGTCGCATATTGATCTACAGGTCATATGGCATATAGAGAGGGCCATACATTTATTCATACACATGTATTTATCTACTTCTTCACCCCTCCATTCCTCTAGTTAAGACACCAAAGTTTTTCTAGGAATTGAGCTTTTGTAGGTCTGGTGGTTCGGAGCCCTAAACCAGAGTTTAGGGCTAAAGAGTAAATGCCTAAATCAATGAGGCCACGTTTGTGTGCAACAAAACAAGCACTCTGTAGCTTGGAGAAGCCACCTTTTAGCAGTCCGGAGTCTGCTGTGCTGCAAAATAACCCAGCTCCTGCACATCCAAATGGATCTAACAGCAGTGAACTGTTCCAGAGTACTAAACGCATGGGCCCTGCAATGAGAGATGCAGTCTTTGCTATAAGGGAAGTCACAACTGGTGATGTTTTTACTGAAACAAGCCTGTATGTCATCCTCTTCTGAAAGAGGGCCACAAAATCTCTGATAATTTATATAAAACACACAGATAGAAAGGGGTCTTTCTCACACAGGGGAGAAACAAAACAAAAGCTCACTACATTTTGGCCTTGACGTCACGTATCTATTCTGCTTCAATGTGGGCATTTTCAACACTGTGAAATGCTCACCAATGTTTAGGCTACAGTAAGTCAGTGGCATCTCTGTCACTGTCTAGTTGGAGAACCACTGCAGATATGTAAGGTCATTTGGGGTTTAGAACCAAAGGTCTTAATGAGCAAGGCAGGCTTCATAACTCTTCTAGCAGATGGCTGAAGAGTTCCTAGAAACTGAAGTAACTGTAAAATTAGAAACCAAATAATTATGTTTCCTAATGTTGGGATCATCTTCTCAGGCTCAGAGATTTACTCTGACGTCCCTGGAAAAATGTAGTTTTGATAGTTCCCTCATATTCTGCCTCCCTGCCCCCATCAGTGCTTGAAAAGTTCTCCACAAACCATTTGTATCCATGGGAGTGAATTGTGAGTTCAACGCCTAAAAATACTTGGGCACTTTTATGAGGTCTGATGAATTTTTTATTTAGCACAGCAGTAATGAATTAAATAGCACCCCAAAGCACTCAAAAGAGTTCATGCCTCTCCCTAAGTGGCCACGTTATATAACTCTGCAGCTTAAGAGTGTCTCCAATGTTTAAGACCAATAACATCATCATCTGCCAAGAAGGGTTTACGACCCAGTTAAGTTAATTACTTCTTATAAAATAAGCCCTCTAATACTACGTGGTGGTTCTATACAAACTATTAAGTAAAGACTTTTATTGAAAGGAGATATTATATCTCAAGCACATAGCACATTCCAGGCCTTCAATAAATGTTAATTGTCGTCTTTATTTACTAAAACAAAATTTTCAATAAACACATGTACACAAAAACAATTTTAGTGCATAAGATGATATGACATTTCAAAATGGCCTGGCATCCCTCTTCTGCTCAAAACTGAGATGAAACCCCCACTCCAAATTCCTTGTACAACTGTATACTGAAATGTATATATTATCTTCTATCATTTTATTTTCCTGTAAGTAATCTCCACAAAACAGAGACTTTAAACACACACATTCTTGGCTTTACTCAATTGATAGACTAAAGACAATTAAAACCATCAGAAAATATTAAGCAGTTTTTGTATCACTGCTTTAAAAAAGAAAGAAAATAGAGTAAGTCAGCAAACCACTGTTATGTCTACAGTGGACTGAGAGGTGAAGAAGCTGTTGGGCTCTATAAGTGAAAAGGACTCAAGGGCTAGGTGCTACCAAGCATGTAGCTAAGTGGGTATTCAAAAGGAACCACTGCCAGGAGCAGTATCCACCTCCTGGCACCAGGCGTCTTAGTGATAACAGACAGCTGAAGCACCCAAGATGGGTTCATCACGGGGTCCAAGAAGCACAGAGGCTCAAAAACAACACAAATGCTTTGAGTGACTTCTAGGCAGTGTTACTCAAAGTATGGTCCAAGGACCAGCACGATTCAATGTTGGTCAATCCACAGACTATTACTGATCTACACATGCAAGTAGGCTTTTAAAAGTTTCTGTAGTAATTTAGTTGGTTGTTTTGCCTGTTGAAACTAAAAGAAAAAATTAAGGTTTAAATGCTCTATTTTGTCTATTATTTCATTTTTCTAGTAATGATGAACATGAGATTTGGAACTGGTGCTTCACTGCAGATTTGGGAAGCAATGCTCTAGGGTCTCTGTTGTACCCTCCTCCAGCCTCCTCCCTGAAGCAGCACCTAATTCTATGTGCTGGAAACACAATGGCCCTACCAGAGGAAAGGATGACAAGCCCTGGGAAGCACTGTCCATTTTCCAGCTTATGACAAAGGGCAACGGGATCCCCAGAAGGACTAAGTCCAGGGAAGATGACAAGGAGAAGAGGATTTCATGTGGTGATTTGGGCACTGAAACTAATAGGACAAATTGTCAAGCAGAAAAATATCAAGAGACGATTACAAAAAAGAAGAATGAACTCCATTCTACTACTAGAGTTCTACCAGAGAAATAGGGTAGTGTTTATTTTTTTCCTAAGAAAAATGGATGCCAATCCTCTGAAACAGCACTAGCAACCTCCACTCAGTTTTTCAGTAAGCAAGATACATGAGCCCACCAGGAGATGGAATCTGGCTCCAGGAGGAAGTAGTAGTGTTAACAACTCTCTGAGAAGGCGGATGTCACATACTGACATAGCTAATTAGTGGATGTGCTGTCGTCTCAGAACACATGTTCCAGAGGAGACGAAGAATTGGCCAAGACCCATCAAACCAATGACCGCAACCCACTTCTGATGACTCATTTAGGAACGAACTGATACAATTAGAATATCCTAAAAAAATCATTAGTCACAAAGAAGGCTGACTGAAAAGCTAAAGAATATAAGGATGAAAGAGGCTTAGGAATATTTTCTTTTCTTCTTCCAAGTGAAAATAAAAATGAAGCAATATGAAGTGAATATGTGTGCTTGTAAATAGAGTCAAACAGGACGGGGGGAGGGTTGAGCATGAGATACAGCATCAGTACAAATGCCTTCAGCAAGGAACAGAGTTTCTAACTTGCCTTGCCACCATTTTCATTGGTCAACCTGGAGACAAACAAAAAGCTGTACTGCTTCTAAGAATTAAACTGTTTCACCTGAAAGAACTGGTTAGTGACATGGAAGGGGTAAAAGCATTTTCTCAAGATGCCCATGTCCTGTAAAGTTTCCCACAGGTTCAGAGACAGAGAGAGAGAGAAAGAGAGAGAGAGAGAGAGAGAGAGAGAGAGAGAGAGAGAGATCTGAACAAGCAAAGACTGGGGTCTGTAAAATGGAATTGGGGTAATCAAGAGAGAAAGGAGAGAAACCCATTAGACATTGCTACAAATAATCCTCACGAGAGAGAATGGTAGGTGGCTTGTGAGTGTCCATGTGGACAAAAAGAAAAGGAAGAGAGAGCCTGGTATGAGATATATTCCAGAGCCAGAACTGACAAAATTGAGAAATGGATTTGATGTGGGAAATACAGGAAATGAAGAAATCATGGATAACAAACATTTCTAGTGTGATAACTAGGTTGACTAGTGGTCTCATTTACTGAGATCAGAAAGGTTGGTTACAGGAGGGTAAAGACAGAAATCAAGAGTTCCATTTTGTACATGCTTAGTCTGAGATGCATGTGAGACCCCAAGTGGAGATGTGAGACAGGCAGTAAATACATTAGATGGGAGATCAGCCAAGAGGTATTTTAATTAGAAGTATAAATGTAGAACACATTAACATTATTGAATAGTTGAGAATGCCTAAGGAGATAAGTAGAGAAAGATAAAGATACCCAGAACTAAGCAAATCAACTAATTTTTAGTAAGATAGACTTGTATTTTAAATGAGACCTGGCAATTTTCATACACATCAGTCTTTGGCCCGGTCTGTTTAGTGTTTTTGTCAATTACTTAAATAAAGACAGGAGGCTGGCTCCTTGGATTAGTGCATGGTGTTCATTCAATTATTCAAATATGTACTGATTGCCTACTGTATGGCAGGCATTAAATTAGCTAGTAGAAATACAATACAAAATCCATCCCTTAAGAAGTCATGGGAAGCTAGCTGAAGGAGACTTACCAACACGGGCAAAGTAGTATGGCACTCAGAAAGAACCATGTTCAAGAACTCCTCTGTACCATGTTCAAGGTACAGAGATGCAGCTTAGTACAGTGGATAAAAGCAGGGACTCTAGGACTACACTACCTGCATTCAAAATCCCAGCTTTGCCACTTATTCACTGTATAAGTTTTGGCAAATTGCTTAACGTTTCTGTGTTCCTATTTTCCCATCATAAAAATTGAAATAACAAAAATACTTATCTCATACATGTAAATAAGCACACTGCCCAGCACGTGGTAAGTGCTGAATGTGGGTTAGCTAGTATCATTATTACTCAGCAAAATGAGAGCAACCCTAAGAGAAGGGAAAGAATCAGCATTTGTCAGCTTCTCAAGAGGTTATAACAATGGACCAAAACTAATAAAAATAAATACAATATTCTACATGTAAGTTTAAAATAATTTTGTTCATCAATACTAGATTGAGCAGATCTGACCTAATGGAAGTTACTGTGGAAAAAAAAAAAATCCTGTAATATCTTACTTGGTTTAAAGACCTGTATGAGTCAATACATGCTTTATATTAATAGAAGCCCAGGGTCCACATTAAGAGGGATAACAGGCCAGGCACGGTAGCTCATGCCTGCAATCCCAGCACTTTGGGAGGCCAAGGTGGGCGGATCATCTGAGGTCAGGAGCTCGAGACCAGCCTGGCCAACATGGTGAAACCCCGTCTCTACTAAAAATACAAAAATTAGCTGGGCGTGTGGTGGGCACCTGTAATCCCAGCTGCTTGGGAGGCTGAGGTAGGAGAATCACTTGAACCCAGGAAGTGGAGGCTGCAGTGAGCCAAGATTGTGCCATTGCACTCCAGCCAGGGCTACAAGAGTGAGACTCTGTCTCAAAAAGAAAAAGAAGGATAAGAGTTCCACCACAACCAGGACCAAATCTCAAGTATTCTGTTTACTTTTTGGTATGCAATTCCATGAAGCATATTGACAAATTAGGATGTTTCCAGAACAGGACCAAGACAATGAGATATGTGTAAGATCCAATTCTTCTTGTAATGTGCTCTCATAAGCACCATGTGATTTTCCTTTACTCCACTTATGTTTTGCATGTAATTTGTACGTATAGGTGCATACATATATGTCTATGCAAAGAGCTATTGTTTATCTCCCCTACTAAACTAAATGTGATAAGGGCAAGGTCAGTGTCTATGTCCCTAGTACAGTACCTTTCACCAAGTTGGTACTCAGTAATTTTTTTCTGGATGAATGAATAAGTCAATGTGTAGAAAATGAGAAAATTTGAAGAAAAGGGATTTTTAGCCCTAGGAAGATAAAATGGTTGATTTCAAATAACTGAGTGATTGTCCTGTAGAGGATAAGGCAGACTAATATGGTAAAGTTCCAGATAGCAGACTGAAGACCAATGGGTAGAGGCAGAATTGAACTCTAGGTAAGGAAGAATTTTTGTTAGCTGAACCTGTACGACAATTCCAGGGCGGCGCCATTCAAAGCGGTGAGACTTCATCACTACAAAAGGAGTCTGGCTATCCCATGTGGAGGAGCCTAAACCAGATGGTTTACAACTAAAATCCCTTCAACAATATGACACCATGTTTTCTGTTACCTAAGGCTCTTACATGCCAATCCTTTTCCCTTCATTTCTGACCACCTAGAGCCTAGAACCTGCCTAGCCCTGCAAAACAATGGTGCTCAGTGTCTCCAAAGGGCTCAAGAAAGGAGGCTGGACACACTCATCTAACCACTCTTTCTTCAGCTGCATAGGGTAGAGGGAGGAGTTACTCCTAAGGAAAGTGGAGGAAAGAGTAGGTGTAGAAGGAAAACCATTTCCATGCAGATAGTGAGCCTTTCAAGGCACAAATCTTTCTAAGAGCTTGTGAATAAAATGGATTCAGTCAGCTGACTCAACACCTATGGCAGATTTTCTTCTCTTGATCACTGGGAACTCAGAATGTGTAAATGTGACAACTAAACAGCCACGCAGAATAGAAACGTTTAAAATCCCACCTTTGAATACTAAAAATAATTGACCAATTATCAGATCTTATCTATAAAACAAAAGCATTTTACAGATGAAACCTTATGAAAATACCATCTCCCTCACCATCCTCCTCCTCCACAGACTCATCAGTTCCATCAAAAAAAAAAAAAAAAACCACGGACAACAGCAGCTTTAACCTTTCTAAGGTTGGATTCTGAGAATGTGGCTCTTCTGAATCTTTTCCAGGTAGCTGGGCACCATCTGTAAAGTCATTTTTCTCACTTAAGACCACCAATCATATGAATTGCATTTATTAAAAGCGCAAGGGGTAAAAAGCATAACCCTCCCATTTGGAGGGTTGTTTTATGCAAAGCTTGCCAGGTCTAAAAAATACATATAAAAATCTCAATTCTTCAGGCTTCAGAGGAAAACTCTTGAGTAAAATGTAAGCATTTTCCTGGTATCTTCCCTCACTTTTTAGCAAAGGTAGAGTGTGTTTGTACTCTCTTAAAACCTAAATAAATTGGCATTCTTGGGGAAGCAGTTTGAATCTGCAAGAGCACATAGGTTTAATGTCTTGGGAGAAAAGTAAAAAGATCTTGCACCATCCAGCATTAGACTTCATATTGGCTGGAATCCCCTTGGATAGGCACCTTGTTTCTCTGGGGAGTCCAGAGAACATTCTGTGATCCTAACCAGTATCCTCCTGCAGAAGCACCCTCACAGTGGCCTTGTGACAGATCTTGCTAAGGAGGCCCCACTTCTCCTCTTTGCTGTTGTCATTCTTTGTTTGCTGTTGTCATTCTGTCATTTACCTTCTGCGGAGCTGCTTGGTAGGAGCCTTACCTGTTTTTCCTGCTCCGCTTTCCCCAGTAATGAGAATACATTGGTCCTTATCTTGATCTCGTAGGGATCTGTATGCTTCATCCGAAAGGGCAAAGCTGCAGGGGATAATGGGAAAAAAGTCCTTAGAATTCAGATCATTATTATGTGTTTATCAGATGGAACTACAAGCTTCTTAAAGGGCTACTGTGATATGCTTATGGAAAGCAAGCTATCACCTTTTATTTCCCTTTAATTCTTAAAATCCATAAACAAATAAACCCATCCTTTGTGGCCCATGTTACCTTCCTCCATGTATTCTCTATTAACCAAAATAGTACTGTTTTATTGTACTCCAATGATATGATTTATTATTTAAATAAATAAATAAATAAATAAATAATTTATTTATTTATAAACCCAGCAAGCTACATTTATGGGTTGTTAAACTAAAATCCAGGTAACTCAGACAAACAAGGAGAAAACATTATACCACATGTCTAAAATGGGATGATATTGAGATTTTTCAGGACAATACACTGAAGTTTCAATATAGTGGAGGGAAAAAATCTTTTCAAACATTAGAAAGATACTATCAAATACCAAATAGCTGTGTTTAACTACAATAAGTTAAATACAGAACTACTGCCTTTACAAACAAATGACTGAAACTCTAAGATCCAACAGAGGCAAAATTGGGTTTGCCAGGGTTTTTGTCCGGCCCAAGCCTCCCAAACTTCGAACCCTGCCTTAGGATGGCAAAGGGCCTCTATCAAGTAAGGCCAGGGCAGTGCTCCTGTTGATCTTGATTGAAAAAAATGATTCTGACGATAAGTTAATTTAAAATAGGTAAAGTCCTCACTTCATTTATTAACAAGTATTTGTTGAGAGTCTACTATGTGTCAAGAACAAGCTGGGAATGTAGACAAGTAATGCTCGACCCCTTCTTTCAGGAGTTCTCCGTCAAAAGCAGGAAAGAAAGAGAGAAAATGGAGCCAATACATTAAGCCCAATGATAAAGGTATGTGCAAAGCATTGCAGAGCAAGACAGAAACCTCAAAGGGGTGGAAATTGGACTCAGAGAAACTCAAGAGGTAGAAAACTCAGTCCTAAAGAATGAGCAAGACAAATGCCTTTTAGGTAAAAATAAAGGCCAAAACATCAGGTGGGGTGAAGGATAATGGGCAGTTCCATGTAGCTGGAAGGCAAAGCAAAGCATAATGAAGAGAGGATAAGAGATGAGCTGGGGAGAGAGATAGGCAGGTTCCAGATGAAAAACAAAAGAGCTGATAGGAAGCTTCAGCGCAGGATGATAAACAGCCAGTAGCAAAGTCAGACGGTAATTAGAATTAATAATATCCACATTTACCATGTACCAGAACTGCCTCCAAGCTCTTTACATTTAGTCATTTTAAATCTCGCAGTAAGACCAGCACAAAGCAAAGGCATAATTTGCTGAGGTCCACTGCCAGTGTGACACAGCAGGGCCAGAGTTAATGCCTGAGACTGACCACTGGGATATAGCACCTCTGCATTTTGCACAGACCACAGGGTGATAAGGGTGCATGTGAGAGCAACCAGTCTGCAGGAGACTGGTGAAGGACTGGGATACAGGAATAGTGTACATTTGGCCAACCAGATCACAGAGAGCTGTTCATACCAGTCAAGGACTTTGGCTTTTCTTCCAAAGGCATACGGAACCATAAATAACGACAATTTACTGAACACCTTCGATGTGCCAGGAGCCCAGTAAAGTGTCCTAGGATTCACAATTGGACTTACTCTTCAACACAGATCTGCAAAATTAAATGCTAGCCTCTTTAAAGAAACATGGTCTTAAGAGATGACATGAGAAGCCCATGATCCCATTCTCAGAAGAGTCATAACTTAAACCCAGAAATACTGTGAATCACGTTCTTCCCTCTCTCATCATGTTCTCTTACAGTTATTTGCCAGCGTATCTTACCTTCCAACTGACCTACTGTGAGAATCTCAAGGATAGCCACCCCTAGTCTTACTTTGTAACCCTCATATCAGTGAGTCTGCTGCCCTGCATATAATAAGTACTGTATACTCTAAGTACATTTGTTGCATGATGTATGAATAAAAAAACGACAGACAGAAAAAAAGCAATAAAAAGATCTTGACACCAGGGTCTTTTTTGAGTAACAGGTTGTTCTAGCTTGTTCCTTTGAACAATGTACACTGATCTCTTTCTGTCTCTCAAAGCCCTTTCAACCATTCTCTACACAACCAAAGCCTTGCTCAAGCTCCACAGCAGCTTGCGGCCTTAACTTTCTCTCATATTCTCTTATTCCCCAGTCTGTGCACCACTGCATAATGGGGATCGTGGAAAATAATGAACACAGAGGCAGAAAACATCTCAGATGCAATTCCCTGGGTCCTATAGATGTATCTCAACACCTACTTGACTTCAAGCAAGTCATCACCATGACTGAACTTCAGTGTCTTCATCTCCAACATGGAGAATGTAGTCATATACTTTAGAAGATCAAATAAAAGTGCATACAAGCACTTTGAAAGTTATAAAGCTCTGAATAAATGTCAGAAAATCTTTCAGTGTTATAATTAGTTATGTACACACCTTCTTATTCCCTACCAGAATATAAACTCCTCTAGGGCAGAGCCATTCTAATTAATCTTTATGCCATGTTTATGCCACAGAGACATAAACATGAAATGTAACCGACACCAAGTCATAAATGAAGGGATGGATGAATGAGTGGATTCTCTCGAAGCAGTGGCAAAGTCTCTACTGGAGTGAGCTCCACGAAGAAGGATAAACATTGGGAAATTCATTTCTTCTATGACCTTCATGCAGGGAAGGAAAGCATTGTTTAGATTTTTTGATGAGCCTTCCTCCCCTGCTGCTCCTCCAATGTCCAGACAATATTTCGAGATGCCACTTTCATTATCATCATTGGCAAGAAATGTAGGAAAACACATTACAGCAAACACAAAAGATGTTTTCCAATATATAATACGTCTTCACTGAATTCTTTATGTATTGTTGAATACAGACCTTTTTCCCATGCTCCCAGGACTACAACTTTGCATTATATTTACCACTGGTTCCAAAATAATGCAAAATTACTTAAAAAATGAGTAACATATATGGCACATACATACACACACATACACACACACACACACACACACACACACACACACACAAAAAAAAAAAAAAAACACAAGGCTTTGGAAGATCACCAAATGACCCTGTAGTGAGTTCATTTTAAGTCAAAGAACCTAAGTTGAATACTTATTTTTTTTTTTTTTTTTTTGAGACGGAGTTTTGTTCTGTCACCCAGGCTGGAGTGCAGTGGCTGGATCTCAGCTCACTGCAAGCTCCGCCTCCTGGGTTTACGCCATTCTCCTGCCTCAGCCTCCCGAGTAGCTGGGACTACAGGTACCTGCCACCACGCCCAGCTAGTTTTTTGTATTTTTTTAGTAGAGACGGGGTTTCACTGTGTTAGCCAGGATGGTCTTGATCTCCTAACCTCGTGATCCACCCGTCTTGGCCTCCCAAAGTGCTGGGATGACAGGTTTGAGTCACCGCGCCCGGCCTAGAGAGTATAATTTTAATAGCAGACAAAAGCTAAAAGGGATTTATTTTTTCAGGATTCTAGAGAGCCACTGAGTTCAAAGTGACATGAAAATTTACCAATTAAAGTACTGGAAAAATTGGCTTGTAACTACTGGCATACTCATCTCAAGGACAGTATAAATGTCATCACACTTATTTCTTATAAACACAGATCTTCACTTTCTTTTAAAAAAAAAAAAAAAAAAAAGGCAAGAGGGAGGCTCCCAAAGAACACGAATCCCCCTCCCAATCTTGTTCCTCTCCCTTTCTGGCAATATGAGCACGTACCCATCATCAGCTCCAACATTTATAACTATAAACTGAAACCACATGCCAGTCTTCCAAGCCACTCTGTAATTAAGGAACCTAAATAAATCTTTAGAGAAGTCTTTAGTTAAAAACAGTTGTGACCCATATGCTTCACATTATTTTGTGACCGTGTCAGCATTGTTATTTACCACACAGAGAAATGAATGGTTAATTATAATATAATGACAATAGCGTAAGGGGGTAAACATGGTTTTAGTCCTACCACATTAAGGGCATGGTTTTATCCTCTTCTTCTGTCCTCTAGTTGAGCTCTAAGAATAGGGTCAGCCTGATGTTTAAAGGCCATCTCCCCTTCATTTCCAGATCAGCTACACGGCTGTTCTTTGAGAGCCAAACTTTTCCCAGTGCTAAGTATGTTTCCCAACAGCTGTATCTATCACTTTTAGGTTTTAGAAGTTTGGTTTGGGGCTCATCTGCTATTTTCTGTCAGGGTGGAATGCTGGGTTGCATGTTCTCAATTGTCTAGCTGGTATTTATCTTCCTCTCCCATCTTATTTCTGTTCAGAGTGTTCATCAGAGTGGTTCTGCTTTCATGGCCATCAGACGCAATGGCAGGGCTTCTATTCCCAAAACTCCATGTTCTCCACCCTGCCATTTCCTTCCTAGGTTTGTTTCAAGTGCAAAGCAGAAAAGATGTCTGTGACACCAAATAGATCCAAAGCTTATGCTCTTTCAAACATGGCCCCATGTTTCAGCCTCTCTGGCTCTTCCCTATAGAGTTGCTTCAGAAATCATTCTCCAAAGCGAATCTAATCCATTCTGAGGACTGGTAGTTGGACCTCTCCATTAGCCAAAGTGTTTAACAGAACTAAATTTGTCTCAGGAAACTTACCTGAACTTAGATAACTGTTTCCACCTTCTTATTTCAAGTCATTTTCTTCAAAAGCTCTCAAAATGGTATTCCTTTTCATTAGAGTACTTTCAAATAACACCAGGAAATTCTCCTTTTGAATTCAACCCTCTCAAAATAGCTCAGTCTCAGAATTCCCACCTACAATTGAGATATACAAGTCTCAACTATTTCTTTTCCTTTCTAGCTCTGGTTTAGTCCTAAAACTGGGTGTTTCTAAACTAACCCCCGAAAAAGTGTTTTTTAAAAATGCCCAGCCTCCATGTGCTTCCCCAATTCTAACTTCACGTTAAGCCCAATCAGGATTGAGGTGGTCCACAAGAACATAGAAGAGAAGGAAAAGGAGAAAGGGAATTATGTGTGGTGTGTTTTGCATAGAAACCTTGAGTTTTCTTAAGGAGAGGCATTACGTTGGCCCTCCTTATATCTTTACATCTGTAATTGTCTCATATTCTTAATTCAGAAATATTTGCCCGCTTGGAAAATATCCCCAAGTTGATATTTTGATGTCATTGTCAAGTTAGTGTTACGCCCTTCCACCAGACATTCATCTTATCACATCTTAAGGTCAAACTTTAGGGAAAATAAGTCTTTATAGTTATTTGTACCTTTATCCTGGAAAGCTTCGCTGCAGTCTTGTCCTATGCCAGTATAAGCATGGTAAATTAATTTATGTACACATTACAGTTACCCCTGCTAGCCACAACACTGGTAAACATTGCTAAATAGTCCAAGCTTCAGGGCAAGAAAAGGTAGAGAAGCCTTTCTTCAAAATAAATGACAATGGGCAAAGTGTGCACTATGCAGTAAAAAGAAAACAATGTGAAAACAAACATAACAGATGCGACTGGGGGGAGATGGATGGTAAATATACCTAAATGGTTGGAAGGTTTCTACATTTCACATAAAGCAGGACAATGTTAACTCTATATGGATTCTAAAAAGTTAAGGTGTATTATAATCCCTAGAACAACCCATGAAGAACTACAGCCAAAATAACTAAAAAGTAAATGGAATTATAAGAATAAAAAATTCAAAGGCCGGGCGCGGTGGCTCACGCCTGTAATCCCTGCACTTTGGGAGGCCGAGGTGGGCGGATCACGAGGTCAGGAGATCGAGACCATCCTGGCTAACACGGTGAAACCCCGTCTCTACTAAAATACAAAAAATTAGCCGGGCGCGGTGGTGGGCGCCTGTAGTCCCAGCTACTCGGGAGGCTGAGGCAGGAGAATGGCACAAACCCAGGAGGCGGAGCTTGCAGTGAGCCGAGATGGTGCCACTGCACTCCAGCCTGGGCGACAGAGTGAAGACTCTGCCTCAAAAAAAAAAAAAAAAAAAAAAAGAATAAAAAATTCAAATAATCCAAAAGAAGCCAAGAATAGGGGAACAAAAAACAAACAAACAAAAAACAACAACAAAAAAAAAAAAGAGGGAAGAAACAGAAACAAATAATTGAATGACAAATTAAATCTAACCATGTCAATAATTACATTAAATGTCAGTGGACAAAATACTCCAGTTAAAAGGCAGAGAATGTAAGAATGAATATAAAAACAAGACTCAACTATATGTGCCTACAGGAATGACATTTAAAATATAAAATCACAGATAGGTTGAAAGGAAATAAAATAGAAAAAGACATACCATGCAACAACAACTTTTTTTTTTAGGCATTGCACTTTGATTTTTATACATCTAATCTCAAAGAAGTCCCTAGTTGCCATCCCAATATAACAAAGATATATGCCATAGCATGACAGATGGCAGAATGCAGGTGAAAATTATCTTAGAAAATGAGCTACAGTCATTTTTTCTAAGAATTTTAATAAACATGTAATTTTCTAATTTCACTTACATTCTTATAGGTGGCCATGTTGCTTTCCTTTGGCTACATAACTGGAAAAGGATTGTTTTTACTGGCTACAAAACTAAAATAATATCATCAAGATAAATCACTTTAAGATGACATCTGTTTTAGAATGACAACAGTAAAGCATCGAATAAAGCTCGAAAGTAAGGCTTTAAAATAGGATATGATGAATATGCATTTTAGTTTCTTCTTCCTTTAGAATCACACTTGTTTTCAAAACACAGATCTCACAATATTTTTCTGAAATTTCATAGATTACCTAGGTCAGCCTCAACATGTACCATATTTCACATTTTTTTAAACGGGTCACTCAAAAATATACTTTAATCTTGGCAGTCAAATGTAACCACTAAGAAGGAAAATCATAGTATCTGAATGTTACGTGTATATAAAATGGTTCACATGTGTTACGATGTTTTAAAAACTAGAAATCCCTGTGTAAGACACCTTCAAAACAGAGCAATTCCACCTTGAATAGGGACTGGGTAAAATAAAGCTGAGATCTACTGGGCTGCATTCCCAAGAGGTTAGGCATTCTTAGTCACAGGATGAGGTAAGAGGTTAGCACAAGATACAAGTCATAAAGACCCTGTTGATAAAATAGTATGTGGCAAAAAAAAAAAAAAAAAAAAAAGCCGGCCAAAACTCACCAAAACCAAGATGGCAACGAAAGAGACCTCTGGTCCTCCTCACTGCTCATTACACACTAATTATAATGCATTAGCATGCTAAAAGATACTCCCACCAGCACCATGACAATCTACAAATGCTATGGCAACATCTGGAATTTACCTAACATGGTCTAAAATGGGGAGGAACTCTCAATTCCAGGACTTGCCCACCCCTTTCCCAGAAAACTCATGAATAATCCACCCCTTGTTTAGCATATGATCAAGAAATAACCACAAAAGAAAAAAGAGCCAACCAGCAGCCCTTGGGGCTTCTCTGTCTATAGAGTAGCCATTCTTTTGTTTCTCTGATTCTCTAATAAACTTGTTTGTCACTTTACTCTGTGGTCTTACCCCAAATTCTTTCTTGCACAAGATCTAAGAACCCTCTCTCTTGGGGTCTGGATTGGGACCCCTTTCCCATAACACCTGCATAATTAGACAAGAAACTCTTCTACTTCAGCATTAGAATAAGCAAAGCTCGTTATTTCAGGAGTTCACATCCTAGTTACAAAAAATAATCTAAAACACAAGGGGTAGTTTTCTTTCAAGATTTTAGAACTTGTATTTGTAATCCTCGTGACAAAGAAGTTTAGGGACACCCCAAAAGTTTTTCTAGCCTGGAGGCCTGACCATTATCAAATCATAATGGAGACCCTCAAGTCTGCCCCAGCCAGCTTGCTAAGAGTTACTCAACAAAATAAGCACCTTTCCTTCTACTGGACTTGTAAGAATGTGAACTGGGCCAAAGAGTGACTCTTTTGCAAAGGTGGATTGCAAAAGCCAGGTACTGGAGACACACATTAGGAAGTAGATAAGGGATTTAGAGAGACTAAATTATCCCAGGAAGGAAAAGGACTGAACTTAAGGTATAAAAGCAGAGAGAAGGAAACATCTGTCTTGAGGGCCTGGAAGCCACTCTTTGGAATTTAGCAGCAATTCCTTGTGCTGCTGAGGACTTCCTTCTGAAACTTGCTTCAAAGAAAACAGTACCTAGAAATGCCCTAGGCACAAAACCACCACAGGGGGGAAGTTCCCCACAGCGGAGCATCCTGTTGGGGTTTGGCAAGAGGTCAAAAGCAAAAAGGCTAATTCCACTTCTTTATCTGCCCTTGCTACTGCAGGCCGTTATCTCACAAATTAATGAAGCATGAATGGCTTCCACTGCCTTGATTTAATCCCTTAATAACTAAAATGGAAGAGTGTGTGGAAGCAGGGGTGAGGTCATCCAGAAGAGCAGGGCTCCCAAAGGAGTTCATGGATACTCATGAGGTAAGAGGCGTTGTACTCACTGTGAGGGCTCTAAGGATGATGATGAAGAGAATCTGTCGTCTAGAAGCTTAAAACCCAACAAGAAAGACATCTAAGTTCCCCCACAAAAAGGGGGTAGAAGGTAATAAACATACCTGCAAACTCCTAAAGGTATTCAGAAAAGGAAAGATGACTTTTACTGAAAGCAGCATGTCATGGAAAGCTGCAAAATCTGAACCCCAACGCACATGCAAGGAAAGAGGCTGGGAGGAAGCAGACAGCCGGGAGGAAATTATGCTATATCCCCAATCCAGAAATTAACAAAACACATCGACTTGGGGAAAAGAACAAATATGCAGTTGGGGCTCTTAATTCAAATTCAATAAGCTCTTAAAGCATTTTTACTATCTCTTTTAACAAAAGAATTCTAACTATCACCTTTTAATACCCAACTCTTTTTAAAAGAATTGCACACTTATGGTCTACAAGAATAGCCTTTCTGGTTCAAGGTAAGTACACTTTAAACAAATTCCCAACACAAATGTTTCCAAACTTTTTGGCAAAAATGGCTTATTTCAATTAATTTCATGATCGATTTTTATGACTGTTACAGGCAACTAAATCATGGAAACACTTATCCCAAGAGAAGTCACTCTACAGACCTTGCTAATCACCTTTAGAACTTAATGCTAAATTTAATGTTGCACTTATTAAAAAGAATGGTTTCTGCTTATTTTTTACAGAGAGATGCTCCCTACTGATTTAAAGACTTAAAATGCACCACCTCATATGCCACTTTTTCTTTGTCTAACTTAGAAATACATTCTGATCTAAAGTACGTCATATCCACATCCCAAAGAGTTAGACTGCTTAGCTAAGTGAAGCTTTCATGTTTACAAGAGTCAAATGTAAAACACTCTCCTCTAACTCTGACAGCCCCCAGTGCCCTATCTGCCCTAGAAAGCACTGTGCTGGGGACCTGAACAGCACCATGTACTGTGGAAGTGCAGAGAGATCTGGCTGAGGTTATCACAGAAGGCAATGGGTAGAGATGCCATTTGAACTGGAACTCCAAGTACATATTGTCCAATTTTTTTTTAATGCATAAAGGAGAGAAAATGGGCAGTAGTAAAAGGTTATCAACTTCTTCAAGCTTTGGTTCATGCTTGAAGCCTCATAGGGCTGTGCAGAGGATGTCTGTAAAGTGCTCTGGGTCTGAAATGCAGCAGGTACTCAACAAAAGACTAAAAGGTATGCGGGGGCTGAATCTGTGGGTGTGCCTTACAGAATCAAGGTCGCCAATCCATCCATGTTTAGGAAAATCGAATCTGTGGCCATTTCATGGAGTGGCTGCAAAATTCAATTAAATCTACCAATATTAATGAGATGCCTGAATATAGATATTTGCACATACATACACACAGACCACTGTGTATGTACCATGAAATGTCTGAGCTTGCATATACTATTGTACAGAAAGAAAAGTGAATTGGCAAAATAATAAAAATAAGAATAATAAGAGTCTTCCTTGTTAATAGCTAAATTCATATCATGATACTGTAAAGAAGGAAGTATTCTGGGAATAATTTTAAGATAATTCAGTACTCATTAATTCCATAAACATTTTATGTGTCAGGAGAGTGTCAGGCAGAGGCATACAAAGGATACTGTCCCTACCCTCAGGAGCTCAGTTTAGAGAAATCATGTACTATCTAACTAGAAAATAATTTAGTTATGTGAGGACAAGTCATTTGGTCCATGTTGCCTGTTGAAAACAACAACAAAACCTTTCCCAGGAGAGGAATACTAGAGAAGAATACTAGAACCAGAAAAAAGTTTTTTTGAGTTAAAATTTTGCTTTTCTTCTTTCATCCAGCCACCCAATACCTTCCAAAGCCACCCTTTCTTTACCATCACCAGCTTGCCACTGTCTTAGAGGAGTTTCTCACTTTTGGCCTTCAGGAACCTCTTAATGGGGATTTCTATATCTAAGCAAGACATTTTCACAAGCCATCTTGATACAATGCTGTCAAAATACGTTGCTTTTTTCATTACCATCACTCCTCCTCCATTCCTCATCTTGTCCTCCTTGTAGCCAGATTTAACTTCATACTTCTAAACATTTCTGTAAGAAATCTGTTAGAACTCAAAGCAAAATTGTATCAGTTCTGTCCCCCAAAACGATGGTTCAAAGGTGTACTCTGATGATAAGCATAATGCATTTATTTTGCGTAGGCACCACAGAGATGTCTTAGCAGCAGGTCCAAGGATTTTGGGAGCAGTCTTGACTGAGATGATCCTAATGTGGTCCGGAGGCTCAATATCCCATCATACCCAGGGTTTATGATGTATCTGTTCAAACAAGGTTTGCAAATCTGGAACAGAGACAAAATGTAGAAACCCTTCCTCTAGTCTTTCAAATAGAAAACAAGTAAGTTCCATCAAGACTTAACCAAATCCATGTCTTAATTTTAAAAAGAATATCAGTGACTCAAAGGACCTCAGAGGATGATGATTCAGACCATGGAGAGAGAAGTCCCCTCAGAGACTGAGCAGGCTCCAGGCCTAGAGTGACTGACAGCTTTCTCTGAGAGGACTGTGTATGGTCAACATAGTAGGGCTTATATGAGTGTATCTTCCAGAGGGTTTCCACTTCCATTCCCTCCCTTACCCCAGTCCTGGTTGCCACTCTAAAGAAAGGGTTTCAACAATAAGGAAGCTCAAGATGCCAAGTCTGTTCTACATATTATTTGTGATTGCTTATGTTTATGGTATTTTCAATGCTAAAATGTCTGCATAACAAAATGACTCCAAAGTGGTCACATAAGAATGGGTAAAGCAAAAATAACACATACCACTCTGCCTGCAGGCTCTCTTCCCTGCAGCCCCCCTCCTCCCTACTGGAGTTAGCCTAAAATGCAAAGAGGCCACTCCCTCCCTCATCGGTTTACAAGCTTCCTATGCTCTCCACCAATCTAGGCAGAGCCTGGCCCTGGACTTTAGGCAGGGAGTGACTAAACAGCCATGCTTTAAACTATGTGACTGCTAGAGGGAGATTTAACATCGGTACACAGAAAGTGCCCTGATACAAAGGGCTTCAAACAACTCTTACACGCTTCCATCAGAGACAGCGCTGCTTCAGAATACATCCAAATGCACAGCACTCAAATATCTGCTTGAAAGTGTTTTAGGTCATGTCAATACGTCTCAAAAGTGGCTACAAGAAAATGACTGTTGAAATATCACACACAGATTACATATATATTTTTTGAGAGAAGCAAACACTTGAATCTGCAAGCAGAAGTTGGTATTTATTACTACATATCTGCAGGGGCTTAAAGTTATCTGATAAAAGACTAGAGACAATCCTCCCAAAATAGCTGGGTAGAAGTGAGAGACCTTGGATCAGAACAGAGACTGCTTCAGGGTAATCTGCAGACAGGCATCAGGTCCTTGGGAGCTCTACATAATACATATATTTTTATTATAAAATATAAGCTTGATACAAGCTTGTATCTTCAATATGAAAGCTCCATTTCTATATACCCAGACTGATTTCTGGTTACCCAGAAAGGTCAAAACCAGGCAAGATACACTCATACAGAACCAAATCCTAAAAGCTTGATTTCTCACTGATGTGCTACATATTACAAAGCAAGCAAGGCCCTTCTCTAGAGCTGGCCCTGCTACTTTTCCTGGCTCATTTCCTTGGAACTCCCTGCCTCTCAGTTCACTCTAGGAGTCCCTTACCTGTACACCTATAAAATCCTATTTCTACATCTATTACAGCCTTGTAATATGGTGTGTAATATGTTGTGTTTTAAGTTTGGGAGACCTTTTTGTTTACAGTTTCTCTCTCTTGAGAGAATTAAGACGGTGAGTCTTAATTCCCTAGCACAGTGCAACACATGGCATATGCTCAGAAAAAAACTGGTGTAATTAATCCTAACGTCACCTTTTCTCCTATTCATGCAAAAAAAGAGATAAAATTAACGTATGGCATTTTCAAAGTCTATGTTTGCTTGCCAACTATTTGCAAATAACAAAGAGGAAATGAAATAAAGTGTTATTTCAGTAGGCATATATAAGTGCACATTCATATGCTTACAAAGAAAGAGCTCTGTGGATTTAAAATACTCAAAGAATTAAGTTAAAGAGGAGTGAGGCTCTATTTTATACTCTAGTTAAAATTCTTCATTTGGGTTATTTGGACTCAGCAATGCGCTCTAATGCTAGTCTGTATAAATTCAATGCGAAGACATAGGCACCTAACTCTCCTTTTAAAAGTCAAAGTGTGATTACATTTGCACTAGTAACATTGCAGGCCCTTGCTAGTTCTCCAACTAAGGAGCAAAGGCAATTAGAGTCATCTTCAGAGCTGGCTAATGAGAATATGCTGCTCCTATCCTTCCTACCTTGCTTCCAGTTCCCAGCTGATATGCCCACTCATCTCTAAAAACTGTATGGTCAGTTCTCTAGGTCCCCCTTGAACAAGTATCACTTTTATCCTCATTTCCCTCTTGAGTTCTATAGCCGATGTATCCAGCACCTACAATCTGCCAACAACTGGGCCCAGCATCGGACAGGATGCAAAAATAAAAATGAGGCTGCCCCTGCTCTCCAGATCTTCAAGTCCAAGGCTCTCCCTCCATCATGGCTTGCTAAAGCTACCAAGAGCTACCTATCACAGTCCCCTTCTGCCTCCGCACATCAAAATACGTCCTCCAAAGAAGGATTACTTTCGGTGTTCCAAATTTATGTTGAGAACAGGTTTTCTGCACCAATAAAATCACTGAACCCTGCAGAGGTGCGGTGCTCAAAATTTTCTTGGATGAATGAACCAATACATCTTCAAAGACTCCACACGTTAAATCTTTCTAACTTAAATTGCTAGGAGACTGCCTAGAAAAGCTACAGTGACAAACCTCTGCTCCTCACCTGCATGCCGTTCTTCCCCCTGAGATGTGACATGCTGTTACATCCAATCAACTCAGTGACAAGTCCTAGGATGATGCCAGAGGACCCTCACTGGAGCTTTCTATATGCCAATGGCAGGCTTGCTGACAGAGAAGAAAATCTACAGAGATTTGGAATGAAGCCACATGTCTCCAGAGATTTTAGAACTGAACACCTGCTAAAGGAAGACATCCCTGACATTTTTATAAACTGTCAAATAGGAAATGCCAATTTCTAAAACCATTCCAGACTAGTAGTTCTAGCCTTATTGCTTAAAGGTTAAAACACACATACACACACACACACACACTCACACTCACATATGACGGTTCTCTTCAAATATGTGTACTTCAAATACCTACTGATTGAGAAAACAGCAATCTCTACCATAACTCCAGAGGCCCAAAGACTGGGAATCACCATCGTAAATAAGTTCCAGTCTGGAGAGCTTTCTATTTGTCATATGACTTATGGTCCCTAATCTCTGTAGCAATCTCTGTAGAGATGAGGGGCCATCTATTCAAACGAGTCTAGGTTTGCTTCCTAAATTTTCGTAAAATGAAGGCAGACCAATCTATTAATGAATTTTAAAATTAAGGATCTTTTATTGGCAGTGGAAATTGTGTACTCTAGGCCTTTACCAGAGAATAAAACCTCCAATTATCTGAAGACCACCTTTAATTCAAAGCCCATTTACGAGAAAACAGAAAAGAAATAAATAACACAAAAAACTGTCACAGAACTACCAGGCACCTGAAGGAAACACTGCAATCTATCTGTTCCTTGCACTCTTTAATTGAATCAAACCATCAATAAGCTCAGCACTTGTACCCATGGTTCCCATCCCTGGATGTATACTATGCACCTAGGTAGCTGAAACCTTGTTCCCCCTCCACAACTCTATACATTCTAAGGGAATTCTGAACTGGTTCTAACAAACAGCCAAGGATGACAGCCACTTACTTAAACATCTTATAGATTTGCTTCTCCTAAACTGTGCTTTGGTGTTATGTCTGCTGCTTCCACTTAGTGACATGAGAAGCAGCTATCTAAAATGCATTACTAATGATGACACCCTTCACATAGTCAGTCTCATAGGAGACATCTCTTTGAAATCTAACTGGCAAGGAAAACTTTGCTTCTTTTGAGCAAATGCACTTTGATCTTACATGCAAAAATAATGTGACTGATCACATTTCCCTTTTTTGCTTTGACTACCAGGAAATGAAAAGTTCAAGTTCAGTAAGCTTAGAAGATGTCATGGTATTAACTTTCACTGGGGTCTCATCTATTTTCTATGTTTCCTTTGCTCTGAGTTTTAGAAAGTTATTTATTTTACTACATTGACTATAAAATACTAAACTGCCTTTGGTCAGCTTACTATGCAGCCTACTATTTTGAATAGTAGGAAAGATAATTTTGAAAGTGGGGAATATAATAATTAGTTCACACTGATCTTCTTCATATGTATCTGAACTATAAAATCTAAAAAAGGCAATTGGTATGACTAAAATATATGCATACAAGAAAAGCTTTGCTTTGAGGGAGCAGGGGAAGATGGATGGATGGATGGATGGATGGACGGACGGACGGACAGTGGGAGGATAAGGGGTGGGGGCATGGATGAATATGCCTCACAATATACAAACCCCCCTTATAAGAAGAGCTATATATTTTCCCAGATAATTTTTGTTTATTCACTTACATCTGTAACATTTGCAACTCTTATCAAATCTAGAAAAATCTTCAGTATGCAAACAGACACACACGGGTTTAGCAGAATAAAAAATCTACAATTTAAAAACATAGCACCACTGAGACAAGAGAAATTTTGAAAGCCTATTGCCCTGACTCATATTATGGAAATAGAACTCTTAATGCATTATCCAATAACCTGAAACTTCCCCATCTCACCTGCGAAAACCCATTATTCTCCTTTCTTAACAAAAATATTCTTCTGCAATCTTTTCTAAAATTTTCATATTTCTTCACCTTCTTTGACTATAGTCATATGTGGAAAAAGAACTTAATTAAAGTTGTCCTTAAACACAACTTTAAGTTCTTGAATATAAGGGAAACTGACTTTTATTTATTCATCACCCATCTGGGAAGAGTTGAATCCAAAAACACTAACATTGCATTGGCTTAAGTTTCAAAGCTGGTTAGAACCATTTTACCAAAATTCCCAATGGATGAATATGCGAATGAATATAGAAAAGACCAACATCTAATTTTCTAATAATTCCAATAGACATATTGGTTCCAAGAAAATCAGTAATATGAGAATTGGAACAAAGATGGATCTACTCCAATAAATTACCACAGCACTAAAACATCTTCAAATAATCACCAATAATCACACAGTATCAACTATTTCTGTAAGCAATAGCAACCAAATGTAACACTACTAAAAAAGTCTTTGTTCATAATAAACCAAAAAGCTACTAAAGTCTGCTAAACAATAGTGTGAAAGAAAAAAAGTAACAACAGAAACATGAAAAATGGATGAACAGTTTTACTTCTGTAGAAATGCATTCAAATAAAATTAAACTGGAAATGTGGAAATTCACCATGATTACAATTATTATTTTTTAAAAAACTGAAAATATTTTAAGAGGGCTTTCATTCTAAATTATACTACTGAACTCAAGTTTAAATTCACACAGAAGCTTGCTTTACATGATATCCACAAGTTAAATTATCAAACAGCAACAACCTTACTGAAATAATCCTAGCAGACAGGAGACCATGTGATATATTAACTAAATCCCATTACATTTTCCCTTCCTGGGCACAAGGGGAGAATGTATCTCCCAGTTTCCTTTGCAGTTAGGCTGGGCCCATGTGACTATGCACTGGTCACTGAAGAAGACCTTATCATGCTCTCTCTTCACCTTCCACAGCAATCTTAAAAGCTGTGTGGGCCGGGCGCAGTAGATCACACCTGTAATCTCAGCACTTTGGGAGGCTGAGGTGGGTGGATCACCTGAAGTCAGGAGTTCAAGACCAGGAGTTCACGACCAAAATGGTGAAACCCCGTCTCTACTAAAAATACAAAAAATTGCCAGGTGCAGTGGCTCACGCCTGTAATCCCAGCACTTTGGGAGGCCGAGGCGGATGGATCACAAGGTCAGGAGATCAAGACCATCTTGACTAACACGGTAAAACCCCGACTCTACTAAAAATACAAAAAATTAGCTGGGCGTGGTGGCAGGTACCTGTGGTCCCACCTACTCGGGAGGCTGAGGCAGGAGAATGGTCTGAACCCGGGAGGTGGGGCTTGCAGTGAGCCGAGATCGCACCACTGCACTCCAGCCTGGGCAACAGTGTGAGACTCCATCTCAAAAACAAACAAACAAATACAAAAAATTAGCTGGGCATGGTGGCAGGCACCTGTAATCCCAGCTACTTGGGAGGCTGAGGCAGAATTCCTGGAACCTGGGAGGCAGACATTGCAGTGAGCGGAGGTCGTGCCACTGCACTCCAGCCTGGGCAACAAGAGTGAAACTCTGTCTCAAAAAAAGAAAAAAGAAAAAAAAAAAAGCCATGTGTTCCAGATATTGTAACTACAATATAGAAGCAGCTTGGATATCTGATCAACCATTTTTAGTAGAGCCTCTGAGAAAACCCAACTGACCTCCATCAAACTGTGTTTCATGAGAAACAAACCTTTGTTGTGTTATGCCTTGAGCTAGGAAGGCCTGTCGCCCAAAAATAACCTACCTTATTCTGACTAATCATTCCTTATACCCCCTTACAAGGTCTCAAACGTGCTTAGACTGTAAACTCAAGTTTCATTTCCAACAGGTGGGAATTATGTTAGTAAGCAGTACAGAATAGCTGAAGGCTAAAAATAACTATTTCCTGAATACCTACTATGTACCTAATGCCAGGCTTCTGAAGTGAGGTGTGGGCATCCTAGCATGCCCAAGATGAGCCACTAGAGTACAAATATAAACATCAGAACTTCTGTTTATATTTCTGTATTCATCACTTTTTAAAAATTCCCAGTCTTGTGTATGTTTTATAATACACACAATACATTAAGATGGTGCTGCCTGACAAGTTAACTGTAGATAACCAAACACAGGCAGATTTTAAGGCCAACGATCTTGAAGCAACAAAGTATAATGTGTAGTCCCTCTTCCAAAAATGCCCACTATTGTAGAAGTCCAATACTCAAATAGGAGACAATGAGATATATAAGATAAATAAAAGTCATATGATTAATAAAAATCATATATAAAAGGTCATGGTTGTGACAGAATGCATAATATGGACTACATGTTTTAGAACCACCGAGTAGCCTTTAGAGAAGAGGCTTCAAAAAGGAGGTGGTTTCCCATATACCACAAAAGATGAGTAGGATTTCAATATGTGGAGTGAGTAAAACAGAATATAGACCAGAGTGCCTGTGAAAGAGGAGAAATGAAGCAAACAGTGGGATTTCACAAACGGTAGGCCACCAGAGGCCAAGTGAAAAAACAATGTACAATTGATCACTAGCTACAAATCTACCAAACTCATTTCTCTCTTTTCACAGGCAGAATTTTTAATTAGCTCTGGTTTTAAAAGAGTCCTATTCAAGATCAATGCAATATAGAGGTAAACATCAAAGAAAGTTAAAGTCTCTAACTATAGAAAATGACAAAGATTTTCAAAATTTAAAATGTGTCTTTGCTACCTAAACTATGCCTATAAGACAAAGTATGACATTAACAATCATAGATATAATATTCTTATAATAAAAGTTAAGTTATAGAAAGGACGCAAATGTTCAAAGTGTTATATATCGTTTTCTATTTGTTTTAGGAACACGTTTCCACACTTCCTCCTTCCCTGTACCCACATTCCAGGTAATGAGTAACCAGATAGCCATGACTCACTCTATCATGTAATCTTAAATAGCTACATGTGTTCATTTTATAATTTATGCCTTTAACACCTTTATACTTCGGTAACACTTTTCTTTAATACATTTCCCTGACCTTAGATGAGATCCTGCCATTTTGAATGTCCCTTTTTTTAATCCATAATGCTATTCACTTGAGAAAAATATGCATAAGCCTCTGCTATTAATAACGGCCAAACTAATTATAAATACAGATAAAAGCAGGAGCAACACTGCATGGCCAAATGTGAGGTAGGGTGTATGAGTGTGAAAATATGCCTTTTGAAAGCAAAGCAATGGCTTAAAAACTAGCAATTTCTAAAAAAAATCCAAGGCCCTTAGCAACCCTTCATGAAAATATAGAGGATAAAAGTAGAAATGAAACCCTCCAGTCTTAAGCCAGTAACCCAAGATCTTCCGCAGATAACCTATGATTATGCCTGCATGTGTTTTCCCAAGGTAGAGGTCTGTGGTGCAAACCACCCAAATCATCTCTCCCTCCAGGTGCTAAAACAGCCTAAGTTTTGGCTGTTGATGTGGACTGATGGAAAAACATTAGTAGAAAATGTATATACTCTAACTTATTCCTCTGTTATTAAATTTATGTGAAAGTAGGCTAAGTCATCTATAAGGCTTAGGAAGTTCCTACGGTAACTGAGGATACAAGGATATTCTTTTTGGATCTCAAGCTGACCATCTATGCATCCAATGAACACTAATATCCTAAGGGGATGGCTTCAAAGGGCTTTGTAAGAGTTAATTAAGGTTAAACTCAGTGTTCTTCATATCAAATGCTGCCCCTTCCTAAATAACATTATGACTCAACACCAATAGCAACTAGAAATTCTGTTGCAAAACAAATGAATTAACATCTGTTTACACTTATATCATTTCAACATTAAATCATTCACCACTCATTCATTAAACCATCGCATTTACACACGTATACATTTAGGCATATTTAACAAGTCTGAAAATTTTTTCCAGTTGATGACTGAAATGTAAGATGGCAATTTTTCCAGACACATAGCTTGTAATTTTAAGTAATTTCCTTATCCCAAACTCTCCTCCTATTACTTTGGAATAACCTTCATAATCCTTCAAACTTCCCAATGATTCAAGCAGATTGGTATTTGAATGTTGTATTAAAATTAAAAAATAGCTCTACATTCTCAACTCTAATACCATTTCCCTTTCCTAACATCCAGGGTCATTATGCCATACCCAAAACTGTTTTTTGCCTTATCTTCTATGACCTACAAAAGCCACCTACTTCAAGAATTCCTTCTTCAGGTCGGGCACAGTGGCTCATGCCTGTAATCCCAGCAATTTGGGAGGCTGAGGCAGGCAGATCACTTGATGTCAAGAGTTCGAGACCAGCCTGGTCAACATAGTGAAACCTCACCTCTACTAAAAATACAAAAATTAGCCAGACATGGTGGCACACGCCTGTAATCCCAGCTACTCAGGTGGCTGAGGCACGAGAATCACTTGAACCCAGGAGGTGGAGGCTACAGCAAGCCAAGATTGTGCCACTGCACTCCAGCATTGGCGAGAGAGCAAGATTCTGTCTTAAAAAAAAAATTCTTCTTCAAGACTCAACACAAGTGGCACCTTCACAATTTCTGAACCCACCAATTTTTCTGCACTTCTAACTTGTTCCTTGTAAGTATATCGCTACATTAAAATGTGGCTTATGTAGCTACCCCCAACCCACAACTAGAATGGATGATCCTTAAAGACAAAACCACATCTTCTACAGTTTCTAACAAATAGCAGCCCTCCCACCCCCCATCAATCTATTCATTCATTCACTCACTCCACCAATATTTATGGAGTGGCTGCTCTGCACCAGGTATTGTTCTAATTACTATGGATACAGGGATGGTAAAATAAACAAAGCACAAGTGCTCATGGAGATGACATTCTAATGCAGAAGACAATAAATAACAAAAAATGAGTCCATGGTGAGATGTCAGGTAAGTACAAATGCTCTGAAGAAAAATAAAGTAGTCTAAGAGAATAATAGGTGATGGGGGAAGGAACTGCTATTTCAGGGATTGCTATTCCTGACTGCAGTGAGAGAATAAGTCAGCCCCTCTATGGTACAAGAATGATGCTGAGAGTGGCATGTTCAAGAAGCAGCAAGGAGGACAGTGTGGCTGGGGAGGGAGGGTGAGAAGTAACAAATGCAGTCAGGGAGGTGGCCACAGCCCAGATCATGTGGAGCCATGCAGGCCACGAGGGAGTTGCTGTAGGTTTTTTGAGCAGCAAAGAAAAACAATCTGATGGAGATCTTCAAAAAAGATCACTCTAGGCAGTGGCCATAACATTCATAGAGATAAGACCGTTGGCGGTTGAGGGGATGGAGGCAGAGGCAACAGGAAAGTTAAAGCAGGGACGCAGTGAGGAGGTCACCACCATAATCCAAGCAAAGGAGGGTGGTAGCCTGGGGCACACACAAGTGGTCATGGAGGTGGTTAGGATGATCAGGCTGGGATGCATAAGACCTGATAACGGACTGAGTGTGCAGCAGGAGAAAAGGAAAAAAACAGTTTTGCATGGAGCAACCAAAGGATGATGCTGCCACTGACCAAGTTGAGAAAGAGAAGAGGGAGTGGGGCAATCCTAAGTCTGGTTTGAAGCATGCTAAGGTTTGAGATGCCCCTTATCCAAAGAGATGCTGCAGAGCTGAACATAGCTGGATTGCCTGCAGGTCAGGCGAGAAATCCAGATGGAAATCTAAATCCAGGAGGCATTGTCAGCACATAGAGGGTATTTGAAGCCCACGTGGGCTCATCTAAATAATGACTACAGAGGAGAAAAGCAAAAATCCCAGAGTGGAGCCCCTGGACTTGCCACAGGAATGCGGAGGCTGGATATGGAGCAGCCCAAGGCGGGCGGAAAGACAGGAAAATGTGGAGGTCAGTAAGCCACATTTTAAAAGGGTTCCAGGAAGGAGTCGGTCATGTTGTCAATTGTTGCTGATGTAGGAAGAGGAAGATTCAAAATTGACCATTGGATTTGATAACATGGAGGTCAAAAATGATCTTGAAAAGAAGTTTTAGTGGAGTGGGAGATGAAAGCCCAATTAGAGTGATTTACAAAAGAAAAAGAGATGAACTAGAGACAATAAGCATACCCAACTTTTCAAACAGTTTGGTAATAAAGGAAACAAATGGTATGGTAGCTAGGAGATGCGGAATCAAGAGAAATATTGCAGCATGTTATGTTGGTGGGAATGGAAGAAGAAAGAAAAAAGATAAGGCAGTAGAGAGGGGAAATGACTTGGAGGGGTCGGATGCGATCCTGCGCACACAACACTCAAATGTTTATTGAGTTGAACTGTTATTACCCTTAGACATGTCTTGGAAAAAGATGGCCCACTAATTCAGGTTTCTAAAATTCTATACAGAAACTCCAACGATAACCTGGCTTCAGGAAGCCAGCATTCGAGTATTTCAGGACAAGCTTTCTATGGCTTCTTAAGAACAATGTATACACATGTCCACATCTGTGGTATAAAAAGAAATGTATCCGGTCAGGCTCCTGGCACAGGGCTCCTTAAAGCCTTTGGAATTTCCTGGGTGATAGGAGTATCTTGTATTATTCACAACAAGTCCCTTTCGCCCATACCTGAGGCTATGCAAATGAGGGGACTCAGGTGGGGCCCCCTCAGTAGCATCAGCATAGGGATGTTTACCAGAAAGACCAAGTCTGTGATTAGAGGGGAGGATCTTTCAACCCCACCTCCCCACCTCCAGGGAGGGGAGGGGAGCTGGAGACTCTGGGTCATAAAAACTTGAACACAATTCTTTTTTTTCTGGGGGAGTGGGGGGATCTAGGCTGGTGAACAGACTGACATGCTGGGAAGGTGGCATTCCCAGAGTGCACAGAGGCTCTGCATACACACCCCCACCGTGCCCTCCGCAGCTCTTCCATTGGACTGTTCCTGCGTTGTATCCTTTATAATAAACCAGAAAACGTTAAAAAAGTATCTTCCTAAGTTCTGTGAGTTGTTCTAGCAAATTCTTGAACCTGAGGATCATGGAAATCCACAAATGTATGGGGTTGGCTGAGCAGAAGTGTGAGTAGCCAGGGTACCCCACTCGTGGCTGGTGTCTGAAGTGGGGCACTCTTGTAGGACTAAGCCTTTGACCTGTGTGGTCTGTGCTAACTGTGTAGTGTCAGAACTGAATATGTCGGAGGTGTTCGAACCAGAGCAACTCCATCTTGAATAAGGGCTCAATAAAATAAGGCTGAGATCTACTAGGCTGCATTCCTAGAAGGTTAGGCATTCTTATTCACAGGGTGAGACAGAAGGTCAGCACAAGATACAGGTTATAAAGACCTTGCTGATAAAACAGGTTGCGGTAAAGAACCCGGCTAAAACCCACTAAAACCAAGATGGCGAGGAAACTGCCCTCTGGTCGTCCTCACTGCTCATTATACACTAACTATAATGTGTTGGCATGCTAGAAGACACTACCAGCAGTGCCAGGACAGTTTACAAATGCCATGGCAATGTTGGGAAGTTACCCTATGTGGTCTAAAAAAAAACCCAAAAAACGGGAGGAACCCTCAGTTCCAGGAATTGCCCACCCCTTTCCCGAAAACGCATGAATAATCCACACCTTGTTAGCATATAGTCAAGAAATAACCATAAAAATGGGCAACCAGCAGCCCACAGGGCTGTTCATGGGATGAAATAGCCATTCTTTATTCCTTTACTTTCTTAATAAACTTGCTTTCACTTTACTCTGTGGATTCACCTCAAATTATTTCTTGCACAAGATCCAAGAACCCTCTCTTGAGGGACCCCCTTCCAGTAAACAAACTGAATTGTTGGACACCCCGTCAGTGTCAGATAACTGGTTGGTGTTGGGGGGAAAATGTCACACACCTGGTATCAGAAATGATATTAGAAACATACAATTTATCTGCTGTCGATTACCTGGAGCCATGCTCTTCTAGGTACCAACTGCTGCTTCACAAGACTATCTCCAGGCCATTGAAATTCCAGGGGTTGCTTGGGACTCTGAACATCTCCATCCCAGCCAGGAATTGTGACTGGGCTCTGATCCCCCTTTCTCCCTCTCCGCTTTTTCTGGCCAGCTACTGCATCCTATGGATTTGCCTCTAAAGTGTCCCTCGTATCCCCAGATGAGCCTTCTGTCCTTGTCCCTTACTGCAAACGTCTACCAGGTCCCTAAACCTAAACCTCTCATTGAGTTTCTCTTTCCCTGTACACCCACAGCAGTTCAAATCCCAATGCTCATATTCTCTCTCCTCCTACCTGCTTAAAAATCCTTAGCACAAACATTCTTTGTGACCTGGGTCTACTCTTCCTCTTCCACCTCATCTGCCCATCCTCAGCTTGCACCCTAGGTTCCAACCTTAGGAAACCACACGAACTTAGATCACTGATGTGCCACGCTGTTCTAGCTCTGTCTCTCTCCCCTTCAGACCTTTGTATCTGCTGTTGCCTCTGCCTAGAACATTCTTCTCCCAACACATCACATGTCACTACCTCTTACCCCTAGAGGATGATACTGAAATACAACATCTCAATAAAGCACTCCCTGGCTACCCTATCTAAAACAGTAAACCACCCGTGACTCCCCCACAGCCCTAATGCCCCTTCCCTGTGTTAAGTTTCTCCACAGCACTTGTCACCGTCTAAAATGCCATTTGTTTTATTAACTTCTCTTGTGTTTCGCCTCTCTCTGTGCTAGAATGTAAGCACAAAAAAGCCGAGATTTTTGTCCACTGTGTCCCCAGTATGTGCACTAGTACATGGCTCACAGTAGGCACTCAAATATCGTACGATGAATGACTGAGTCAACACTGTTCCCTCTGACTAGAAAATTCTCTCCTGAGCCTAGAGTCCTATTCTTTATCCATGCGGCAAACTTATCACCCAAGGGTCCTCCATCCCATCTCCCAGCTCCTCAGGCAGGGCTGTACCCCATTTCCCAGGGGACCACACCACTTACTGCTCATTCTCAGACTCTTCTGTTAATTCCAAGAGCACTATTAATAACTACGCTGCTACAACAGGAATCACCGGGGCTGTCTAGGGCAAACCAGGACATGCCCCACCTTTTTTTATGGCCGCTTTCTCCCTTTGGTATTTATCAGTCTGTCTCCCACACCAGACTATGAATCCTTAAAGGTAAATTCATCTTTGTATTCCCAGCACCTCAACATGTTGTGGATGCTTAATCATGTTTATCAGATGAATGAACAATCACTTGCACTTGGGAATCTGGGATCCCTGGGACAGGCTGAAACGGGAACGCGGGGCTGGTACGCCTGGGCCTGTTCCCCTCTATGTGAGTTTCTGCCCCTGTGGTGGCCCCATCCCCACCCTCAGTTCTGCAGTCTCATGAGTGGGGCCTCATATTTGCTCTGCTGAACTCTTTCATTATCCCTGGCTTTGCTAACTCCATGGGCTGGCTGGATGGGGACCAGCTTTTGTCAGCCCCTGTTCAGATGAACCCCACACGGCTCCTTTGGTCCTACCTACCTTGCCACACCAGTCCCAGCAACAGACTGTGGAAAAGATTCCAATTTCAAGAACAAAGGGTGGGGCCAGCACCCCTCCCACCTCCCTAGACAGGGGTTCCCAGGTGGGTTCCAACTGTAGCTGTCTCTGTCAGGGATGAAGTAATTATACTAACCCTTCTCAGGGCTGAGGCCTTGGTGCTGCTTCTCCAGATGAAATGGATCTTTTCCAGGACATTGCAGAACTTCGCAGAGTCTGTCAAAGGCCAGCCACATTTTGGCAGGAAGCAGCTGTTTTGCTGAGAACCAAACTTTTCCCTTTAAGATTATATCATTGAAATGATCATGTATGCCGGTGTGAACACAGGCTTGGCTTCACAAACAGCATTTTTACAATAAACTCTTTCGAGTCTGAGGTGTGCATTTGGTGAGAAGGGATAAAAACTCTAATTGGGGGTCTAGAAATTAGGATTCTGAAACTGCCCAGATGTACCAGAAACACTTTTCAATTAATAAACGTATTCTTACATCATAACAGTTTTCATGATAAAAACATTAGGCTGGCATCAAACCAACCTTCCTACTTGAGTTTTAAAAGCTTCATGATCTGGAAGAAAAATTAGCTGAGGTCTCTTTCTGCTAAGAGTATATATCCTGAAAGAAACTTGTTTTTTTTTTTTTTTTTGAGATGGAGTTTTGCTTTTGTCGCCCAGGCTGGAGTGCAAGGGCGCAATCTCGGATCATTGCAACCTCTGCCTCCCAGGTTCAAGCAATTCTCCTGCCTCAGCCTCCCAAGTAGCTGGGATTACAGGCATGCGCCACCACGACCAGATAATTTTGTATTTTTATTAGACAGGGTTTCTCCATATTGGTCAGGCTGATCTCGAACTCCCAACCTCAGGTGATCTACCCACCTCGGCCTCCCTAAGTGCTGGGATTACAGGTGTGAGCCACCACGCCCAGCTGAAAGAAATTATTTTGAAAATAGCCCCAAAAAACAATATACTGGGAAGAAAACTTTGAGAGTCAAAGGCAGCAAGTTCATGGAGCATTTACAGAAGCTGATTAGGTGCAAGGCCCAGAGATGTTTCCCACTGCAGACCCAGCCTCAGGAAGCCTCAAGTCAACAGCGGAGCTTGACCACCACATGGACTGCTGATATGAAACTCGCCTAAGTCAAGAAGTTTTCTAATCTTTGTTGTCCGGAATCAAACAAATATCCCCCAAGACTGACGGCAAACACAGTGTCTGCCTTCTGCTTATTTTGACCCATGACAGTCATGCATAAAAGGAAAAGGGTAATTTTAGCTGTTTTCAAAATGGTGTCATTACACACAAGATGTTTACTTAAGGCATCTAAACTGGAGAGCAAACAAAGCTCTGATCCCCTTCTGTACAAGCTACTTGCATAGATCTGAGGCCTGGAGAGATACAAAGCCTTGCAGACCACAACCCGTCATCTACTGACTTAAACTGCCTTAGATATGGCTCAAAGGGGGTTTTATAAGAATATCCTTTAAGATTCAATTTTCTTTTTCATGAAAGCTTCCCTTCCTCTGCTCTTCCCTTTCTCCCTTCTAACCAATGCTGTGAACAATCTTGACTTCTAAATACTCAAGCTGGAGTTTAGCCTCTCTCATGAAGACAGGAATTTTATCTGTTTTGTTCACCGCTGTATCCCAGTGCCTGAAAGACTGCCTGGCACATGGTAAGTTCTCAATAAATATTTGCTCAGTAAATGAATATCTCCTCTACAGCAATAAATAAAAAGAATGCTAGACGGGAAAGCATAAAACCCTTTTCTGCAACTTATTTTTGGAGATGTACTGGATCAATTTAAAGGCTCAACTATTCCAAAAGTAAAATGAAAGAAATAACACAACAGCCTCAGCAACATCACATCAACACACACATGCCCACCCTTGAGAAAGCATTTTCACATCCAGTTGCACAAGCAATCTCTACAGGAGAATTCAGAATCTAGTTGCAATAAAAGCTCTCAAAATAAACACAGCTTTAATTCACAGAATTTTAACTCTGTTGCAGAGAAAAATATACATAAAAGCAATAATGTGTGAGCCTTCTGCCCTGGAATCTTAACCTAAGCTCTGTATACTCAACCACAGCATTGGCACATTTTGAGATATAGTCAGAAATGTTCTTTATAACATTATTCTGGTTCACCTTGAATAGAGTAAAATGGCAACAGGATCCACAAGGACTCAAAACACACAAGCATTATAGCAACATCATTCATGGGCAATGGCATGTGGTCCGGAAAAATTAGTCTGGCCCAAAAGTAGGAGTCAAAGAGTCCACAGACAGACGGCTCAGGTCTGGACGACTAACATTAGCACCATACCAGGTGCTCCCACTAATTACTTACCCATTTTTAAGGGAGGGTAACCAGAAATTATTCAAAGCTGTAAGCCACTTTTCTAAGTTTTAACATTTGTTGCTGAGTCTTTCATTTAATAACATGGAAGGACCGCTTCACATTATGATTACAATGCCTAAGGTAATATGGCCACCACATTATATCCTAACTTAAGAAGGACACATTTCAGCTCACTCCTGGGCTATGACCACCAGAGGGCTTGTTGCCAGGTGCCACAATACACTCTTGTTCTGGTGCCAAGTTCCTTCCAATAGACAGACAACATGAACAAATCGAAGCTGAAAAAATACTTAAGAGTTGAAGAGCATCACAAAAATATTTTTGCTTTTTTAAGAAATGAAAAAAAAATTGTCATTATGCTGCATGAAATTTTGAATAAGATACAAGTATCTTATCAAGTACATTTTGAGTTCATTGAACTCTCAGCCATAACACAGGTAAAATGTAACGAAAAATCACTAAAAACCCCTTTTGTTTTATAGTTGTTGAGCTCTTACGAGAAAAGCACTGGAGACCGCCACAGAGATGTGCAGGATAAAGTTTCTAACCTACAGAAGCTTCTATCTCATTCAGGAGGGTGACACCAAAACCTAATCAACCATAGTAAGAAGAGGTGCTGTGTAAGAGCACATGAGTGGTCTGATAACTCAGGGCCAGTGCAAGTCCTGGTGGATTATGCTGGGGTTGACCAAGTCTTTCAGACAGACCATAGGAGACTGGCAGGATTTTAACAGTGGAGACAAGGTACAGGGTAGGAGACGTAGAAAGGAAAAGACATGAATGGCTCTGACTCAAGAGGAGATTCCACAAAGGAGAGTAGTGGAGTTTGGAGGAGAGCAGGGAGGAGAGCTAAAGCTGGACTATAAAGGGCCTTGAACACTGCATCAAAGGAAATGGGAGTAAGAGGGAGCCCATGAAGGTTTCTAGGAAGGTAAGTAACATGATCTGATTTTAGAAGATCCATCTGTTGGTGATAAACTGAATAAACTGCTGCAAGGTTAAAAGGCAATCACCCAATAAAAAAGGCCAGTGGATTTGGTAACTAAAACATCTGAAGGTGCACTGTCACAGTGCTATTCCAACTAAGTGGAAGGAGATTAAGTATTGACTGAGTATCCCTTAACCAAGATGTTTGGGACTAGAAGTGCTTTAGATTTCAAATTGTTTCAGATTTTGGAATATTTGCAGATACAAAATTATCTTGGGTATAGGATCCACGTCTAAACAGGAAATTCATTTATATTTAATATGCACCTTATACACATAGCCTGGAGGAAATTTTATCTTTCTCTTAGGGACACGGAATCAATTCTATGTTGCGTGACTGCATTTTTACTGCATTTGGAGGTCAGGAGTGGTGTTTTCCACTTGTGATGTCATGTCATGATCAAAAAGTTTGTGATTTTGGATCATTTGAGATTTCAGATTTTCAGATGAGGGATGCTCAACCTGTGGTTTGATTATTTCCCTCGTCTCTCCCTTCTCAGTCTTTCCTTATCACTGCTGTTTGGGAATCTGAGGCAGTTTTCAATGAATCCAGTTACTGAGTTTTCTGAAATGTACTAAGTCCTCCCTGGAATACATTTTTTACATTCCTTATTTTCAAAGAAGTTAAAAATCATACTGGAGAGACATCCCTTACCTAACTAGAAAAGCAAATGGTGGTACAGACTCTGCCACGCAGCATGGCCACATTTCCTTGGGGATGCCACCCAACAATAACCTGCTCAAAGATGTGGCTTACCACCTAATGGGGACAGGAGTTCAGAGAAGGAAAGGAGCTGCAGAGGAGGAGCCCAGCTGAGAAGTTACCTGTTTGGGGGACTAACAGACCCACAAATGATAACAGAAAGCTATTTTTGAAAGGAAAATAGGTAAGAAACCAGTCTATACATTTCCATGATCTGAAAGTCATAGATTTACACAAAATGGAATTATTTTTTAATTATCTAAAATTTAAAGAAAGATAAATTGTAGACACCTTCAAAAATATGAATTACAAAATTACCTGGGTGCTTTTGCAGACTAACAGTGAACACAGCTCAAATTAAATTCCAAATGTAAGCCAGGTACAGTGGCATGTGCCTATGGTCCCACCTACTCAGGAGGCAGGAGGATCTCTTGAGCGCAGAAGTTGAAATCAGCCTGGACAAATAGCAAGACCTCATCTCTTTAAAAAAAAAAAAAAAAAAAAAAAAGGGCCGGGCACGGTGGCTCATGCCTGTAATCCCAGCACTTTGGGAGGCCAAGGCAGGCAGACCACAAGGTCAGGAGATCGAGACCATCCTGGCTAACATGGTGAAACCCCGTCTCTACTAAAACAATACAAAAAACTAGCCAGGCTCGGTGGCGGGCGCCTGTAGTCCCAGCTACTCGGGAGGCTGAGGCAGGAGAATGATGTGAACCCAGGAGGCAGAGCTTGCAGTGAGCTGAGATCGTGCCACTGCACTCCAGCCTGGGTAACAGAGTGAGACTCTGTCTCAAAAAAAAAAAAAAAAAGGCTGAGCACAGTGGCTCACGCCTGTAATCCCAGCACATTAGGAGACCGAGGTGGTCAGATCACAAGGTCAGGAGTTTGAGACCAGCCTGGCCAAGAGGCCAGCCTGGCCAATATGGCGAAACCCTGAAACCCTGTCTCTACTAAAAACATAAATTAGGGAACCACGTTAGCATTCACCCTGTTTTAAAATACTGTCAAAGATGAACATTTGCAAAGAAAAATGCAGGAAAATACATTAAAGGAAGTGGAAAATGTCCCACCATGCAGAAAGTGGTGAGACAGAGCACGTGAGAATGTTGGAAATGTGTCCCACATACATTATTATTACAACAATTGCTATAATTCTCATTGTTAATAGAAGCAGCTCTGCTTTCCCACAGAATTATGTAGATTCCATGCTAAGCACTTTATACATATTAGATCGTTATATTATCTAAATATCAACTACATATTTGGCCCTCACAAAAATCCCAGGAGTTAATTAATAATTCTTTTCCCACTGAATAAACTAATTACTTAATTTCTCTGAGTTGAAGTTTTTTCAAGTAATTTGCTCAAGATTAATACAGCTTGTAAATAGAAGACCTGGGACTTGAACCCAAGTCCTGTTCGATATGTTTTTACTAAACCCTTATTAAATTCTTATACAAATCATCCCTTAAACAAACATGAAATAGTAAATGTGGCAAAAGCAACAGATCTAGCCTCAGCAGGGAGCAAGTGAGGAAGGTTCCTCCCTGAAGAGGTCTTCTGCAATTTGACGTTTGAAGGAAGAACACGAGTTGCTTTGGAGAAGGAGGGAAAAGCATTCCAGGAAGAGGCACAGAATTCTATGCAAGGATGCTCTCATAGGAGGGAATGTGGTGAGGACTGAGAGAACAAGCAAGATGGGAGGGAGGGAATGAGAGGGATCTGGCAACTTCAGATGCTTTAGTAAAACTGTACCTTGCTCACCACATAGTGCTTTATAGGCCATGGTAAAAAGTCTTTTTCTTTATCCTAAGCACATTAAGAATGTATTTTATTTTAGTGCTGGTGGTGGTTCTTTTCCTTGGGATTGAGGGGTGTGAATTAGAGTAGCAGTGCCATGCTGCCTCCTATAGGAATCTTCCAGGTGCTGGGATAAAAATGTATATTCTGGACCATGAACTTCTATGATCTAGAATAGACTTCTAAACATTCTCTATCTACCCAAACATTATATCTAAACATTCCTAGAGTGGAGATTTAAGCTGAAAATGCAAAAAGAGCATGTGGACAATTGCTGGAGGTAAACTGAGGCACAGTCAAGATTATCCTGGAGGGTTTGTGGTGCAGGAACACGGGCGAACCAAGGGTAGCAGGGTGGAAGTGCACAGGAAGAGGCCCTGTCAAGAAAATGGCAAGCCCATTTCCAGCTAAGAGGGGCAACTGATGTTAATACCCCAGCTCCACTCCCACCAGCTGTGTGGCTTTGGAGAAGTTACCTGATCTTTCTGTGACAATTTCCCCCTTTGTAATAGTGCCTACCTCACAAGATTATTTTGAGAATGAAATGAGTTATAAAACATATAAAGTATTTAGAGCAGTACCTGCACATAGCAAGTACTTAATAAATATTAGCCATAAATATTTTTATTAGTATTATTGTTAAAGATCATAAATTGCAGGAAAGAAAAGAAAAACATCTCAAATATAGATCTAAAGCAACATGTTCTCAGACTTACATGCGCCTAAGAATCACCCAGAAAGCTTATGAAAAATGTAGATTCCCAGCTTATGAGAAGTAAGACCTAGGAATCCAAATTTTTTCAAAAGCCCCTGTGGAGATTCCGATACAATTGGTCCAAGCACCATACTTTGAGAAGTGGGGCTTCAAGGACTAGAATTTAAAATATTCAGGTATCAAATAAAGTATTTCATCACAGGGGTTTAACTATCAGGATAACTTTATAAAACAAATTTCAGATATTATTTGTCTTAAGGCAAAATGAAACAAGATCACTTGCAATATCTACTTCTAGAAGAAAACGAAATGATCAGAATTTGCTTGACTGATAAAATATACCAGCAGATTTATTCATTAATAACCATTTTCATGCATTTAAATAATAAATAATCTTTAGTTCCAAACAGTCCAAATATATCACTGCATGCTGCATTATCAAGAGAAACTAAAATAAGCAACTGGACACTGGTATATATATGTTCCTTAATTATTAGATTTTATGTTCTATCAAAATTAATAAAGCCAATCTTTAATCATACAGAGAAAATCCTTTCTGCTAGGACATAATGAAGACTTTCTGCAGGTTCTTTCACTTCAATTCAGCATTTCTCAACCTTGGCACTGTGGACGCGGTTAACAGATAATGCTTTACTGTGAAGGGCTGCATATGCTTTGAAAGATGCTTAGCAGCATCCCTGACCCACTAGCAGCAAGCACCCTCCCACCCCTAGTTTCACAACCGAAAATGTCTCCAGACATTGTCAACTGTCCCCTGGGGGATAAAACTGCCCCATTTTGAGTACTACTGCTTTCGGTAAAAAGACTGAAAATGTCTCAACTCTAGAAGCGACCCAAGTTGGCAGCTTAACCATTTTCAAATGCCCCGCTACCAACATGCCAATGACCAATTAATCTTTTCCACGGCCAAGACATTTTCTGAACATTTCCTCATCAATATCTACATGCACATGTATTGATGTGCATTTCATGACAATTTGGGGTTGTTTTCAGCGTATCAACTGTTTTGAGAGAAAGAGAACGACGCTACTGCGAAAAAGTAATAGCAATGGTGGTAATAATAAACGACATAGCTTTGTAGAATGCTTGACACCCTCCAAGGCACTTCTGCATACATTAGTCCCAGCCCACGTTCAGCAGCAGTTCACAAATATTCTAAATCTGCATTCAACAGTTTATTGCATAAAAGGTGTTATGCTGCATCAACCAACTCCCATCTGCAAGACACCATGGGCCACTTGTAGCAACTGACAATCATAAGTACATGAATTCTGGTAAAATGCTTGCATGCCCACAAGAGAGGAGGCAGGAAATGTTTCTGCCTAAGCAACAAGCGGAGAAGTCTGAGGTTCTCAACTCATTACACGACTTGGCCCAACTCAGCATATTTCTCTTTCCTCTTCTTTAAACTCAGTAGTGGGCATGACAATGTAAATAGTGAACGTATCCGTCTTGAATCAGTAAATGTAGCATAACTTGAGAAATAAAAAGTTTAAGGTATTGTTTGCGATAACTTCTGGGCATTCTCCCTCCAACTTTTTCAGATATTTTTATTCAGAGGAATAAAAGTTCTTTCTAGGGTTGAATAACCCGGTTCTACCACTGATCTACCAAATCTAGGAAAACTTTTCCAGTGTTATGTTTCAGTCATTCAGACCAGAAAACAAAATTCTAGTGGTAAGAAGTGGCCGAATCATTTCGGCATCTCTTAAGCACGCCAACGAAGAACTCTGAAGGAGCAGACAAACAGAATCTACAGGTACTGTGAAGGAATTATTTACACTAACAAGTGACCTTCTTCAGAAAAATCAAACAAGTGACTTTCCAGAGTAAGTGAAATCACTGGTCTATCCCACGCATCTGGTGAACAATGTCCGCAAAAATTATAAACTGAAGGTATTGTTTGGTCCTTTTACCCAAACACCATCACACAACCCAACACTTGGGATTTTTCTTGGCCCAACAAGACTATGAAAACGCTGCTTAGGCTCTTTATAATAATAAACAATGCACATTCCTGTTTTATTTGCAAAAATAATTAGCAGCAGCTGCTACTTGCACAGAATTTTGAACAGAAAATATTTTACATCCTGAATCCAAATATTTCAGAAGTGTCTGACGTCAAATGAAGTATTCTGCCTTTTTAAAATTTAAAACAAAGAATAACAATTAAAGTCTTCATACTTTTATCGAACTTTTAAAAAAAAAACTGACAAAAACATTTTCTGAAACTCAAAAGAGACAGCTGCACACACCTGTCAACTACACATCTCTGGAGTAAAAGAGACACTTAACGCTTTAGTACAGTACTTACATGTGAGGGCTCAGTTCATAAAAATTTCTGTTCCTGTATTCTTCCACTTTCTCTGGTGAATAAATGGGCAAAGACCGGTATGGGTTAACAGATATAACCACACTTCCAATGTATGTCTGCAAAAGAAAGAACAAAACATGCCCATTAGTTAGTACACAAAATGTATTTTAACGTCTTAAGCTTTAGTGTCGTATGGTTTTGACCTTTTAAAATCAACACTAGTTCTGCTTCACCATTCATTGTATACATTTTAAGAACACTTTGCACCTCTGAAGACAGATGGTCAATAATGTCTATTCATTTTGCTGATAAATGGAAAGCATACATTTATATATTTAAAATCCTTTCAAAATATATCTCTGGACTAATTTATGGTTCTAGGTAAGAGTTCTCCAAAGCCCTGTCATATTTTCCACAGATTTTGTTACCAACTACTGCTAACTGTAAGCAAGAGCCATGCTCTCCCTGATTCTGGATAGAGTGATAGTTCCCTTCTTCTCTCATCTTTTTCCACCTTTTCAGTCAACAGTAACCCAGGGTTCTCTTCCTCCCTACCCACACCTCATAGGGCCTTCCCTTTGGCACTGGCCCTCTGCAAGTCTGTCAATCTTTCCACAATGGGCTCAGATCACATTCAATTCAGTATCAGAGCTACAAGTATCTCTGGGACATTCAAACCACATAATCTCATTATATCTAATATAATATAATATCAGAATTTTAGTGTCAAATTTAAATGTACTTTCCAGAAAATACATTTAACATCAACATTTAAATTTAATGTAAAATTTACATTTAATGTAAAATTTAAATGTACTTTCTAAGGGATCAATGCTATATTTTAGCATGCACTAACTTTCTCTCACTGAACTTTAAACCAGAACACAATTTCTCTTCCTTTCTACTTCGACCCTAAATTCCTGGCAGCATCAGTGGTGCTGGTTTAGTTCCTTTTGTGCAATGCCAAGGACAATGCCGCAAGCAAAAGTCACTTAACTGTAAATTATCTTGGCAGCTCCATTTTTCCCTTCAGTTTCAACATCATAAAGATAGAAGGGGGAGAAAAAGATGCCAACAAAAGTGGTAAAGTGATAAACTAAGTGATAAAGTGATGCGCGATAAAACTTTTAAAAAGAAAAAGGTTCATAAAGGAAAGAAAGAAACAAGGGGAAAAAAGACCTCCAACTTCCCACCTTTCCAATGTCATCCCACAAAAGGTTGCATTTTTAGAGCAATAAGTTTTTCCAGCATTACCACCACTGGGATTCAAACAGACTGTCAGATTTTTCTAGAAAATTAAACAGAATAGAAAATGAAGGAATGTAGAAAAAAGTCAGAAATGCTGACTTTTTTTTTTTTTTTAAACAGGGGTCACAATGATATTAATTATGAAGGACTTTCTCCTATCTAGGAAAGCTGAACAGGTTATATATATATATAAACACACTTTCATCCTGTAAGAATATAATCTTGTCAAGGGTGGACAAAATTGCTGTTGTAAAAGGAGACTCTCAGTTCCCATGTAATTTTTCACATTTATTTCTAACATTCTATCACCAGGACCCAATTAATCTGGCCTGACAAACAATGACAAGACTTTCTCAAGGTTTTCTGGTTGTCCTCACACTGCAACCCACTTGGGAGATGGGAGATGTCTCCCAAGGACAATGTCACAAGCAAACATCAGAAGGGAGGTGCCTGACACTGAATACTTGTCTGAATAGCTTCTAGCTAATACATTAGAATTAGTAGCCTTGGTAAATATGAAAATATAGCCACTGGTTATTTCTTGAACATCTGTTGGTTAAAAAATCAGCCTTCTTTAAGTAGAAAAGTACTGTTTGAATCCTTCTCCCTTTTTAGGTAATTTCTTGAATATAATAGTTTCTAAAATACATTGATTTGCTATTAGCAGAGAAACCACTTACTGAGTTGCTCTTTAAAACCAAACTTCACAGTGGCTAAATTCTTGATGAAAATCTTCCTCTGTGGCATTCTTGCATAGAGAACAAACTCTCTTGCCTCAATTCAAAATCAAAAACCATAGTAATAAGTTGTAAGTTTCTCTTTGTTCCATGTGACTGTTATACATACTGAATTACGTGTGTTTGTTTTCCCCCAGCTGCATCACCATCACCTAGAACAGTGTCTGGTCCACCAGGATGTAAAATAAATATTTGTTAACTGATCGAATCACATGGGGTATGTTCATCACTAATTGGAGGGTACAAGCCACTGAAACACATATAATTACTCCTGCATTGAAATATAACACCAAATATACTCAGTGCTTAGTATTTTAATCAGCCTGTATGCCATGTGTTACTGTCAGAGGTGTTTGAACCAGAGCAACCCCATCTTGAATAGGGGCTGGGTAAAATAAGGCTGGGACCTACTGAGCTGCATTCCCAGATGACTATGCATTCTAAGTCACAGGGTGAGGGAGGAGGTCAGCATGAGATACAGGTCATAAAGACGACGCTGATGAAACAGGTTGCAGTCAAGAAATCAGCTCAAACCCACCAAAACCAAGATGGTGATGAGAACGACCTCTGGCCGTCCTCAGTGCTACACTCCCACCAGTGCCATGACAGTTTGTAAATGCCATGGCAACGTCAGGAAGGTACCCTATATGATCTGAAAAGGGGAGGCATGAATAATCCACCCCTTGTTGCGCATATAATCAAGAAATAACCATAGAAATGGGTCTGCATATGGAGTAGCCATTCTTTATTCCTTTACTTTTTAAATAAACTTGCTTTCACTTTACTGTATGAACTCACCCCGAATTCTTTCCTGCATGAGATCCAAGAACCCTCTCTTGTGGTCTGGATTGGGACTCCTTTCCGGTAACATTACCATTGAACAAATCCCTAAATGTCATTTGACTCTGGTAGACTGTAAAAACAGCCAGAACAATGCTTTCCATCTCTGCATGCACTTCCCATTTGAAATGTGACTTTGTTACTTTAAAGACAGTTTATTTCTCCACTCCTTGAATTTGAAGTTGTCCCCGTGACTTGATTTAACCAAAGGGACGTTAGCAAATGAGACACAAGTAGAGGCCTGAGAAACATTTGTGTATTAGGATGTGTCTCCTTTTTTATGATTGTGGCTGGAAGCCATGATGTGAATGAGCTTCAGCTAGCCTGTCAGAGAGGTCCCGTGGAGAGCTAAGGTATCCTGACCTACAGACTGCTAACTATTAGACATGAGTGAGGCCATCTTAAACCATCCAGCCCCAGTAAGGACACCAGATGCCTAAAGCCACATGAGTGATTCCAGGTGAGATTAGAAGAAAATATACAAAGATAAATTCAGGCTAACTTGCTATCCCAGAGAATCATGAGCAAATAAATGGCTATTGGTGTAAGCCTTAAATTTCTGAGAGGTAATTTGCTACATGGCAACAGTAACTGATACACCTATGTAAACCAAAAATAAAATTCTAAGGCCCCCCAACCATCAGAATGGACTTCCTCCTAAGCCAGGGTATTCTAAAATTTAACCTGAAAGATTGGTTCAGGCCATGATGGGAAGTGGGGGTCGAACATGCCTCATTATACCTCTCCAGCATTAACATCCATACAGACCTTAAGTCTGATAAGAAATGTTTACAATCCATTGTCTCTGAAGGCAGGTACCTGGAGGTTTCATCTGTGTGATAAAACTTTGGCCTTCACAACCTCTTATAGTAACCCACACATTCCTTTCTATTGATAACTCTTTTAACCAATTGCCAATTAGAAAAAATTTAAATCTACCTATAACCTGGAAGCTTCCCTGCTTCGAGCTGTTCCACCTTCCTAGGCTGAAGTCTCATGTCTGCCTAAAATGTCCCAATCATCTTGGGCGTATGTTCTCAGGATCTCCCAAGGAGGGCTGTGTTACGGGCCATGCTCACTCAAATTTGGCATAGAATAAATCTCTTTAAATATCTTAGAGTTTGACTCTTTTCATCAATACCTACATGACTCAACAAACTAAAAATGGTGTCAAGCAGGACAAATTTTATTCACCTAAATAAGCAAACACTAAAAGAAACTATGCTTTCTCTCTCCATTCCACTTTATACAGTTCTGATATTCTCTTTATCCTCTAATCTTGAACTTCTAACAGGTTCGTCCTATATATGACCTTTCTGTTTATGGATTTCTTCCTTGAAGTTCTATGTGCATTAGCCAAAAGTTTAAATATTCCTACACAGCCCAGTAGAATAACTCAAATGTTCACAGTCACAACTCTCCTTCCTCTGAGACGCAGAAAGGCACTCCTGATAGCAGCTCATTGCTGGGTGGGGTTTAAAATTCTACTCTAGTTTTAGGTAGCTACCAAATTCTACATTCAGGTGACTACAGCACCAGATTAAATCTCCTTTTCACGGATCAGAACAATAGTGACCAGACAGTTCATTTTTACATCAATTAACATTTGGACTTGTGAATCAGATGCTTGTTTTTTAACAAACAACTGCATACTATTTACAGTTGGTATTTTCTTATTGCATCGCGCTCTAAAGAGGATGGTAAACCAACTCATTATGAAGTAACCAGCCCAGCCATTTCTGGGCTCACCCCTCCACGTTTCTGAACCTCAGCTCCCCTAAGCCCTCAGGTCCACGCCACCACCAACATGACAATGGAAAGCTCCCTCCATGCCACTGCTCAGGGGGCCAGCCTCTGACACCCAGGAAGGGAAAAGAAAGGAAAGAGACATGGGAGGGAAGAGAAGCAAACAAGAATGAAAGAGAAGAAAAAGGGAAAAGGGAGAAGAAAAAAGCTTTACCTTTCTATAATTGGCACATACAGACAGCAAAGCTATACTTCATTTCTCAAGGGCAGACACTGAATCAAGAATGCACAAACATTCTTAAGTCAAAACCATCTCGACCTTCCTATTTCAAGTATCTCTAGCATTCCAAAACAGATGTCTTGTAAATAATCAAATAATACTTGAGTGTTCCTAGCATAATAACCATGAAAACAGAGGTCTTTTCTGGAGGACATTCGATCTAGCCACCTCCACTCTCCAGACCACAGTTCAGAAGCCAAAAGAAAAGCCTTTGAGTAGTCAAAATATAACCTAAAGGCCACGTGTTTTATTCTATAAGAAAGTTTTTTCAGAACTCCAATCCTCAGAGATTCTACTTCAATGATGTAGGGAAGGGCCAGGGGTCAGTACTTTTTTAAAAGAGACCCAACATAAACTAATGTGGAACCAGGGTTGAAAACAAATGTCTGTAGCCCTTCCCTTCCAGACTCACAGGACCAGGTTTTACTCTCAATTGCAATAACCTGCTAGTGCTGCTGCTGGCTCATCTTCTACCTCACCTTCCCCTTTAAATACTCCTATGGAATTAATTCTGAAACAAAAGAAAATTCCTTCTAGTCTCACTCTCATTTTAGTCACGTTTCTAATAAACTTGGCACAGTCTCAATAGATTACAGAAAAACTGCAGCAACATCAGAAAATTGGAAGAGGCAAAAAGGGCCTTACTATAGCTGTGTATATTTGAAATGTTTGATTACAACTCATTATAAGAAATAAAATTTTTGTCACAACCAGGTATGTGTATGTATGTCTATGTGCACACACATAAACAAGATAAAAACCTCACAAAACCAAAAGTACCCTTTACTGTATGTGATACATTCATATTTTTTGTTCGATTCTAATATTTCTTACAAAATTTAAAAAAAACTGTTGGCCCTAACCCACTAAATGATTTTCATGAGCAATTAATGATATGAAACTTAGAGTTTAAAAACCTGTGCTACACAGCACTCCTTAACCTTTCTTTAGTTGTTGATCCCCTTTGAGATACCAACAGAAGCAATGACTCTTCTCTTTGGAAAAACACACATGCACATCAAAGTCTGCATACATGTGATATACCAGGTTAAGACTCCCTCTGCAAGCAGAGAAACAATGGCCACTAATAGAAAAGGTAGAGTAGTGAGGGACAAAGAAAGAAGAAAATACGTGAAGTGATGAAGATAATTCAAAAGTATAAAAATATTTGGAGTAAGACCCAACAGCCCCATGGCTTAGCTGGCCCTGACTGCTTTATTATGGCACTAATTGGGAATGCAGGGTAATAATCAATAGCCAAAATGAGTGTACTCTGTTTTTGATGACAAGGATACATGCAATATACTTTAGAGCGATATCTAACCCAAAAGTTAAATATTTTAGCACAGCTTTAATATTCTGTGAGTCTCAATAATGTGTAACATTTCTTCGCAAAGGCAGATAAATGAAACATTAGCACACATACACAGAACAGTCAGAATATTTCCAAGTCTGTATATAAAACTTTTTTAAAAGTCAGAATAGTTTTCATATTTCTTCTATCATAATTCTTCCCACAGTAAGATAGAGATCTTTAGAAGCCCTAAATCCTGAAAGTTTACGTTTCTGTTTCTCATATATTAAAATTTATAATTAACCATAAAATACATGTAAGAAAATCCCATAATGACCTATTTTTGCTATTGCGTACTTTGATGTTTTTTTTGAAATATGAAATTCTCCCAAAACCTATTTTTAAACCTTCTGTTCGCTGGGCTCTAACTAGGCACCCAATCTGTCTACCTACCTGCTTCCTTATTTTCTTCAAGATGAATTTCAGTTATTTGTTTACATGTCTCTGGAGTTCCTGAAAAACTCATCCTCAACCTATTGAACAGCTGGCACAGAATATACACTTACACACCTTTCTACTAAACTACTCCCAAATCCCCAAGAGATAGATACAAATTATCTATCTTAATGTCCATAACAAAGGAGCACAAAGAAGTTAAGTGATACCACCACATTAGCTAGCAGAAGTGAAATCAAGACAAGGAGACAAGAATCTGTTCTCTTTTCATCAGAGCATACAATCCATGCCGTCCGTTAGGCCTGGGAAGCTTTGGTAAAAAGCACACAAGAATGGAGGAAACTTGCATTGCACAATGCCATACAAAGCATCATCAACCTTTGTGTAACAAAGCACTCCTCTGTTAGGCAAAAGCCTCCCATTTTACCACCTAAGAAATCCTTCTACCACCAGAAATAAACAAAACAGGAATGGAAAAGATCTTCTAGTTACAGGGAAAATGTTTGATCTCACCAGAAAAGATTCAATCATAATCACTTTAGCTTCAGAGAAATAAATCAGGAACGTGGCGATGTAAAGGCAATATTTATTTAAATATCTTAATATGAATTAGTCTAAAATAACACCAAAGAAATATTAAAGAAGGTATAGGAATCTTCTGCATCTCCAAGAGTCTCCAAGTCATGTTACTTTTGCCTCTAAAGCATTGGGCTAGCGCAAAAGTAACTGCAGTTTTTGCCAAGACTTTCAACGCAAAAATCACAATTGCTTTTGCACCAACCTATAGTTCAAATCCAGGATGGGCCAGGATTCAGGTAAGAATAACCCATCACAAGGCTGCACAATCGCACTGACTGATAGAGTGAGTTTAGGCTACAAACCATTTTACACGCAAGCAACACATTTATTAAGGGCTAACTTTATGCAAAACATCATGTTGGGCATGGCAGGAAAGATACTGAAGTTCCCACTGTCTGTGTGCCTGGGGAGTTTATAATATAACTTAGGAAGTGAGTCTTTTAGATAGAAAAACATAAAATTTAAGAGTTAACTATTCTAGACATTAAAACAGATGAAACAGAATGTGATTCCTGGCTAAATGAGCCATTAGTCTGATTATCTTACTGTCTAACGAGCGCTCCAGGGTTAGATAAAGAAAGGTCACTATGAACTGCAGAGGTCCAAGAAAGCTCCAGAGAAGACAGAGAGCTTGAGCGGTCTAAAAGGATGGGCATGATTTGGGCAAAGTAAAGTTCCCCCAAAGAGTGACATAAGATGTTAGGTTTCAGGTGATAACTGAATGCCACCCAGCCACCACCTTTCTTTCCTCTTCTTCTTTTTTAAGCTAAGTTATCTTCTTCAAAATATATATTTTTTAAAGTATAATTTGCCAGGGACTCAAACTGGTATCTGCACACCCATGTCTGTAGCAGCATTATTCACCATACCCAAGAGGGGGAAGTAACCCAAGTGTCCAGCAACAGATGAATAGATAAAGAAAATGTAGATACATACAATGGAACATTGTTCAGCCTTAAAAAGGAAGGGAAGTCTGACACGTGCTACAATACAGATTAAAACACGGGAGAGGCACAAAGGCCTACCCAAACACATACCAAAGACAGAGAATGGAACAGCTTCCCTAAAACAAAGACATCCCCTGAGTAATTACGACTGAAATAAAAAATTCTTACTAAAGACAAGCCAGGAAAAAAAAAGACTGTAGAGGGCTTTGAACTTCACATTAGGATTCTGAGTCCAAAAGCAGTTTTGAAGTGAAAAGTCAGTAGAGGTGAGGGGCTTAGATGACGAAACTGATGGGATTTTGAACGCAGATTATTCTGACCTAAGTATGGTGTTTAAGCTCTTTACTCAGATTCCACCTTGGTCGTATCATAATAATAATTCTTCAATGTATTTGAAATACTGTGTAAGCCTTGGCTCCAAATTAGCTGGCAAAATTCTTCAGTTTTGTGTGAACATGGGCACATTATTTAACTTTTCCACGTCCCCAGTTTCCTCATCTCTTTTTTTTTTTTTTTTTTTTTTTTTTTGAGACAGAGTTTCACTCTTATTGCCAAGGCTTGAGTGCAATGGTGCGATCTCAGCTCACTGCAACCTCTGCCTCCCTGGTTCAAGCAATTCTCCTACCTCAGCCACCCGAGTAGCTGGGATTACAGGTGCCCGCCACCATGCCCAGCTAATTTTTTTGTATTTTCAGTAGAGAGGGGGTTTCATCATGTTGGCCAGGCTAGTCTTGAACTCCTGACCTCAGGTGATCCGCCTGCCGTGGCCTCTCAGATTGCTGGGATTGCAGGCGTGAGCCACTGCACCTGGCCTGAGTTTCCTCATCTTTACAAGAAGAAGCATTCTAGCTCCTCCCTCATCTAATTCTGAGGATTAAATGAGGTTGTGTGTCAACACACCAAACACAGAACCTGACACACAGCAAGCATTCCATAAATATTACCTATTATAATTATATAAATTTAGCTGGGCTCTGTTGGAATCTATTGGCTACTGTAAAGAGCCAAATCAGGACTTGAAAGTCTATATAAAATATGTTAATATCATGGCTAAATTCATTAATGAGTCCTACCATACCAGCATCTTGAAAACTTTTATAAAATGGTCTATTTTGTTTTGCTTTGTGTTTTGAGACAGGATATAGCTCTGTCACCCAGGTTGGAGTGCAGTGATGTGATCCTGGCTCACTGCAGCCCCGATTCCCAGGCTCAAGCCATCCTCCCACCTCAGCCTCCTGAATACCTGGGAACACAGGTACACGCCACCATTCCTGGCTAAGTTTTGTATTTTTGATAGAGACGAGGTTTCATCATGTTGCCCAGGCTGGTCTCAAACTCCTCGACTAAAGCAACTGGCCCGCTTCAGACTCACAAAGTGCTGGGATTACAGGCGTTAGTCACAGCGCCCAACCCAAAATGGTCTTTGTATACAGGAAATTGATGAGTTTTCAGATGAGCACGTAAGGCATGTCTTAATAGAACTAATATTAAAAGTCTAAGATACTAAGAAAATGACTATACAAGACAAACCAGTGGGAATCCTCAAAAATGACAACATGCTATTCACTCCAATATGAGGAATCTACTTCCTCCTTGGGTCTCAGACCCTGGGAATTTGATCACAAGACATTAAGATGTCATATGCCATGGTGTTTTTAATTAGACATCTGTAAGATTTCCCAAGTTTACTTGCAGATGGCTTCGGTCTTTTTTTTTTTTTTTTTAAAGACACAGTATGGTCTACAAAACGCTTTGGTTGTTTTTTAGACATAGTTCAAAACTGTGCAAAATGCCTAAGTAAAAATTACAAGTATAAGGTGAAAAACAGACTTAGGTGTCTATCTGGGCCTTATATTTTTAAAAAAATGTAATTCAGTATATGCATCTCATGTCTCCAGCCTCAGAAACGTATTTGTGATGCATATGTAATAGATATACAAAATTGATGCTAATAGCCTAATTTTACAGGGGGAAAGAACTGGAAACATTAGAAGGTTTTAAATAACTTGCCCAAGGTTTCTAAATCAGTGGCAGAAGCAGAGTTTCATCCCAAAGCTCTGCATCAAAGACTAAGACAACAGGACAGGGAACAGTGACTTGGTCAGGCTCTTTCAGCTGCTTGGCATCTAGGTCCATTTCCTGTGTTAATGAACTCACGTAGGAACCACTGACAACTATTCCAAGCTATAACAAACCTGGGACCCGAGGGTGATTATGGGTCCAGGACAGTTCTATGAACCAACACAACCCAAGTTTGTGAAGATTTCCTCTCCAGTTCTGGCATCAACGAGCCTCGCCCCTGCCCATGTCTCTGCTTCCCTCCTTGTTTCTTTCATGCCTGCTGTGAGCTGCCTCCCTCACTTTCTACTCCATCAGCTGTCCACTTCAAAGCCTCTTATTAATACGTTCTGTTTTGCCTGTGGCCTACCACGTCCTCCTCTCGACTTCGTCACCCCCAGCATCTGGATCCCATTGATTTTTTTTTTTTTTTCAGTATTTCTCAATTCAAAGTTTGAGGAAAGAATCTAGCCTTGCTCATCTTTTTGTCTAAGTTGTGCCTTAAATCACTGGCCTTGGGTCAGGAACTCATTCAGAGGCCAGGACGTCCCATAAACCGTGGCTGCCGACGGTGGCCGCAAGTTTGTCAGGCACAGTCTCTGCTGCCTAGTCCAAGACGTGCCTACACTGCCATCATATTATACTCTTGTTCCTGGGCTGCAGCCAGTCATTTCAGACTATGAATTAAAGAACTATATATGAGTTCAATGCCACGCTGAAATACTGGCTAAAAATATCACCTCAGGCAGTCTTTATTTTAGAGCAGGATAATACAATACTGCCATATCTTCGTTGAGACAAACTGTATCACGAGACAAGTATTTTCCAAATATATACCATTCTCCAGACTTTATAAAACTCTCTTAACTAAGATACAGCATGGTCCTGTGTTAAAGGGATAATACTTGCAATACATCTTTAAAATAATATTTCTATGGTTAACTGAAAGTAGTAATGTAACAAAAATGAAATCTGCTATGAAACACAGGAACTGCTATGAAAGGAATACAGAAAGAGGGAAACAAGTAGGCAGGGAAGGGGAGAAGAGAAAGAATCTAACTAATGAAAATATCAGGGTCTTGGCTAGGCTTGGTGGCTCACGCCTACAATCCCAGCACTTTGGGAGGCCGAGGCTGGCGGATCACTTGAGGCCAGGAGTACAAGACCAGGCTGGCCAAAATGGTGAAACACTGTTTGTACTAGAAGTACAAAAAAATCAACCAGGTGTGGTGGCATGTGCCTGTAATCCCAGCTACTCAGGAGGCTGAGGCAGAAGAATTGTTTGAACCCAGGAGGCGGAGGTTGTAATGAGCCAAGCGGAGATTGTAATGAGCCAAGATGGTGCCACTGCATTCCAGCCTGGGGGACAGAGAAAGACTCTGTCTCAAAGAAAAAAAAGAATATATCAATGTCTGAAACCCTGAAGAAAAGTGATTCTGATTTCCAAGTTTTTCAGACAGTTGGGGCACCTATCATGCACTCCACTTCCATCACATGATAGGCACTGGACTAAGATGTCCCTTAATCCCTACCACAACTCAACAAGATAAGTACCATGATGACCATTTATGGGTGAGAGAACCTCTATTCCTTACAGTGGTCACAGTGACTGTAAGTCACCAAGGTTCAAACAGGTCTGTCAGCCAAAAGCTCACACCTTTCCCAGTAGGCCATGTCATTTCACCCTCCACTCCTTCCAAAGCAGAATTTGAACAACAAAATAGCCTCTCTTTAGAAATTAGGATTATTAAAATTTTTCTGCACTATGGATATACAACAGACACAGATGCATGTGTAGAGGGGACAGTTGAACTGGCCACAGAATTAACTGGCCATGTGTCCTCTCTGCTGAACTGCTTTCTCTTCCTCCTCTCTCTTGTGCTCATAAAGGCGAAGGACCATGTGCAGCTGTCAGTTACTTGCCATCCTGTGAACATGATGAAATATAATCTTCTCCCCGTATCTTCTCCCACCCTCCACAGTGCGGAAAAATCATTGTCACGGCTGCTATCACTTTTCCTTTGACTTGAGAGCACCATGTAATGATCACCTTTGACTTTAGAAATGAATGTCCTTGCTCCATGTCACGCTGGTTCATGTCACTGCACTGTTGAGCAGCTCAACACATGGCAGGAATACTGATTATCATTTCAATTATTTGTCCAGGTCATTTTCAGATTGCCTTTTCCAAACCTACACATTCTTCAATATCATACCCAATTATTTTGAAAATTGAAAGGGCTTCTGTATCAGTAGTATCCTTTGATGCTCACAGCAACCATGGAAAGTTAGCAGGACTATCATTAAGAGCATGGACTCTGCAGCTGGACTTCCTGGGTGTGAATTTCAGCTCCATCACCTACTCACTATGTGACCTTGGACAGTTACTCAGCCTTTATGAGCCTCAGTTTCCTCATATGTAAAATGAAGATAATTTAAAAACCTACAGTACATAGGACTCTAGTGAAAATTAAATAATACATGTAAAGTGCTTAGAACAGCAGCTGGTATCAATAAGGAAATAAAAAATGTCCTTTGTTATCATTTATCATTTTACCCACCAATAAGAAAACAGTCTCCAAGGAGTTAACTTGTCCCAGGTCTCACTAAGTGGCAGGGCCAGGACTAGACATTAAGTTTTTGCTTCTTAGTGCCACCATACTGCTTCCAAAAGATCTGACATCAGGTTTTAATTTCTTACAAATCAAACCTTAGGTTTAGCTTCAACCAGAATATTTAAGTTAATGCACTGTAAGCATTATACAAATATTTCAAGTCCTATACAGTGCCTCCATGATGAAAAAACTCTCTAAGTTTGGTAAACAACAACTATGTGTCAACTTTGAAAATTCTAAGAGGACCATTTGACCCAGCCATCCCATTACTGGGTATATACCCAAAGGATTATAGATCATGCTGCTATAAAGACACACGCACACGTATGTTTTTTGAGGCACTATTCACAACAGCAAAGACTTGGAATCAACTCAAATGCCCATCAATGATAAACCGGATTAAGAAAATGTGGCACATATACACCATGGAATACTATGCAGCCATAAAAAAGGATGAGTTCATGTCCTTTGTAGGGACATGGATGAAGCCGGAAACCATCATTCTCAGCAAACTATCGCAAGAACAGAAAACCAAACACCGCATGTTCTCACTCATAGGTGGAAATTGAACAATGAGATCACTTGGACACAGGAAGGGGAACATCACACACCAGGGCCTGTTGTGGTGGAGGGGAGGGACAGCATTAGCAGATATACCTAATGTAGAACATCACACACCAGGGCCTGTTGTGGTGGAGGGGAGGGACAGCATTAGGAGATATACCTAATGTAAATGATGAGTTAATGGGTGCAGCATGCCAACATGGCACATGTATACATGTGTAACAAACCTGCAGGTGGTACACATGTACCCTAGAACATAAAGTATAATAATAAAAAAAAAAAAAAGAAAATTCTAAGAGGAAGAAATTTTCCAATCACCAAAGGTTGTAGGAAAGTTTGCATGAGTTAAAGCTGGCAAGTTATTAGCAAAAATGACTGTCCAAGAGATAGACTGTGCTCAGAAATTAGACACATTTCCCTTCACCCTCATGATTTGCTGTTTTTCAACAGCTTTATCTAGGCTTCTAAAGCTGTGCCTCCATTTCCAACACCAAAGCTACACTCTGGAAGGCACACACAATTTGTTCTCAATGTTTACCTTAATGGTCTACCCTGGCAGCGATAAGAGTAAGCTGAGCACTACTGATGGTAAACCACTCACATACAACCAAGTCTAGGCATTCCATGTTAACAGGGCTGGGATCCCTCCTCCTTCCTTCCCTACCTCATCCAGGTGGGATTAAAGGTGGCATTAAAGATTGCTCTTGTTCCACGTAAACTCTGTTGGGTCTGGATTACCTGGGTAAAGGTCTGCCCGTCTAGATAAAAGAGAACCTCCTCCTACTTCCAACTCTAGAACAAGAAAATTAGTTTTTAATCACCCAACATAATCTTGAAGATTACACATCATTCTATTAATTACTGTTCACTCTGGGAATGGGCCTGTGGTACTGAAGGAAGAAAACTACATTTTTATGACATGTCTGGCTGTACTATTTGACACTTTTTTTTCCAAAAGCATTTGTTATTTTGTAATTTAAAAAACCTTTAAAGGAAAATTTTATAAGGAATAAAACTTGGAGAACAGGGCTGAGCAGCAGGAATAACACTCAGGTGGTTGTCTGAACTCCAGTCCTGCTCTCCGCCACCACCACCATGAGCCTGCAAAAGGTTCAAGCCTCAGATAAGATTGCAGCCCTGCTGAAACCTTGACTACAGCTGGGAAAATCCTGAATAGAGGACTCAGCTAAGCCAGACCCCAACTCCTGACCCCGGGAATAGCAAGATAATGTACGTATGTTATTCTAAGTTGGTAAGTCTGCACTCTTTGTTTTGTAGCAAGAGAAAACTACTACTCCATCTATGCCAGATTCCCAGGAATAGAGATTATACCCATAGGGTGGAATTTTCATGTGTATAAATGAAAAGTGGGTTTGAAATTTCAAATAAATGTGTTAATCTGTATTGTTTTCATTAACTTTACAATATTTTAAATCAAATATATGGCACTTATATCTTGAGTATCTTTCATAAAAGTATCTAATCTCATCCTTCTGGGAATCCTAATTCTATTATTAACTTCTAAAACTTAAGACAACTTTTCCTATACTTTTAAAGTAGTCACTCTTAAACTACAATTAGTTTAACACAAGATCCAAAAATTAGACTAACTCAGGTCCCTATATCTAATGATTCCCCAACCTTGCAATTCAGATAGAAAACAAACTAAATTTACAGGTCAGCACCAAATATACTTCTCGTCAGAGAACAGACACCTTGGTTCTCTGGTTTCCAAATTTGTACTGGGCCTTGTTCTTGCCTAAATTGTAGCTTTCCTGTTCCTGAATAGAACCACAGTCCTGACCAGTCACCCTAAAAACAGAACATGTCTGGCCGGATCTCAGCTCTGCCATCTCCTACATCACAATAAAAGTCCACATGAAATCCTGCTACCATCCATCTGGCCTGGGGGCAGCGGAGGGGAGCCCGGAAGAAGGTCTGACAAAGGACAGAAAGCAAACAGAAAAGCAGTGCTCAGGAATGTCACGACCAGCATTTCCCAGCCATTGACCCCACAGAGCCTGCCAGACCAAATGGCACGTCCTGCTGCTGGGCCCAGCTTGAACCACACTCCGCCAAGATGGAGGAATAAAAAGCAACTAGAGTCTCTGACCCTGTGTGCTGCACCATCACTTCAGCATTTCCCCCATCTCGTCTCACCTGATCCTCCTCCATCTCCAACTGAATAGCCCAAAGCCCTAACTGCGAAGACCGCGTCACTATCTGCCACTGCCCCAGATTTAGAGACTCAACCAGGCCACAAATGGCTATGAACCAATCCAGTGCTATTTAAGCAAGTGTGTCAACCCACCTCAAAGTGAAGAACAGATATTTCTGGAGCATGCAACTTACTCAAAGAAGGGTTACAAGGGGTATATTAGTTCAAAACAACCCATCTGCACTAGAGAGCAGGATAAAGCTTTGAATTACATTTGAAAGTAAAGATTTCAGCAAAACTTCCCTAAAGCAGACAGACTTAAACCATGCTCCAGAGTCCCTGGGGGAAGCTGTTTACTCTTCTCTGCCATTAGAAGTTTACCAGTAGAAAAGTCTGAGAAGCAAGCCATTGGGTGCACTTGAAACCTAGAACTCAAGTGACCAACGCTTCCCATGGACACATCCTTTAACATGACAGCAACATCAAAAAAGCCACTTCATTACAGAATTCCCTACCAAACCGGTGAGGAGTTCACAGTGAGTGGACTCCTCGGCATCCATTGCCCCTTTTCTCTTCTTAGTGTGTGTATAGATACATTTGGATGGGAACCCACTCCCTCACATACAGCCTATCTACTTTGGAAAAACCTGGTTCAACTCCAATCTTAAACACCATTTTCTTAAGTCGCTCAGGTCATGCCATTGCCAGGCCACAGTCAATGGTTTGAGGAGGGAGTGTGACTCCGGCAGCTTAACCAGGGTAAATCTCAGGACTCTGACTTGGAATGCCAGAAGAGAAGCCCTGCCTCTTCTAGCCAGCACCGTGCGGGAATGCAAAGCCTGGAACGCTGCAGCTAGTTGCTACTATGAAGCCTCAGAACGAAGAAACAGCCAAGGAAGGCAAAGCAGACAGTAAGTCACAAAGTCCTTAGTGATACCAATGAGTCACTAAATCAAACCAATTCTGAAAGCAAAATGACTTCTGGACTTTCAGGTGAATAGATATGGGTGTGATGGCCACTTGCAAAAAGCACATTCTAACACAACCTGACATTTCCGACTAACTCCAGAATGCCTCGTTCTACCCAGAGCTTCAGGTTTATTACGACAGGATGACAATAGTCTGCTTCCAGGGTCAGCTGCTGCAGATCCAGAGGATCACTAGGGGTTGTGGATGTTTTAGAGAGTCGATAACTCATTCCCAGGGGCAAAGCAATCCCTCATGAGAGCTCTGGGAAGGTACAGACTATTTTTCATTTCTAGATATGTTGGGGGAGGGAGGGGAAGAGGAAATGGATGGCAGGATGTTAGAACTGAACCCCCCGATTTAGAGCTGGTTCACATAGGAGATTGCTGAGGCTATGGGTGTACCCAGAGTTCAAAAGTCTGGGGCAAGGGTCTTTCTGTTCACTGGCCCCCTTATTAGACATAGCTCTGAATATACAACACTGTTTAATATGCTCACATGATGGATTATCCCTAGACAGTCACCCACTTTTATAATATAAAATGAAGCTATAAGACCGTAAAAGACTTTTTTTTTTAAACTGCATCTTCATTTTCTTGGAAAGAACTGAAAAACAGAGAGAAGTACAAGAGAGTAAAATGTTACATGTCATATTAACTTAGCCTTGGGCACCAAGCTAGACAATTTTGCAGCAACCCATGAACAAAAGCAAAGCAGGAGTATTATCAGAATAAGAGCCAGAAAGAGATTTCCCCAGGGAAGGATACATGGCATGTGGGGCTGGACAGCGTGGTAATCAAATTTATCATGCAGCTTTTTTTTTAATTACAAAAGCAATATATGCTTGACTTAAATCCTACAATACAGAGGTCTAAAAGAATAACCTTCCCTGTCCCCATGCCCTATCCCAACCCACCCCACTATGGTACCCAAAGGTAACATGCCTGTCTCTCTGTACATACAAATACATACAAACATATGTATATATTCATAAACCCCCACACACATCTTTTACAAAAGGATCATACTATACATATTACAAAGGCACACATCTCATAGAAACAGTAGCCCTGAATTATCATAAAAAACATTAATTGATATGACTCTCTGGAAGCGGAAATCAATTTTCTGCTTTTGTTTTATAACCAGAAAGGGCGTTTAGAAAATAAAATCACATAGAGCTGAAATCCAGACATTTCGTCTGCTAAAGACTCATGAATGTTAACACTTGGCATTCTGTTAAAAAGGTGATTGTTTTATTTTTAGTGGCCACAACAAATCAGGTATTTGAATGCACGTAATGTTCTACTCTCCATTTAAAAGTGAATTGTGCTTCTCAGAGCCAAAAAGAAAAATGATCGGTAACATTAGTTACAATATAATTGATTCTGCCTATCTCCATCTCAAAGACCAATGTTTAAAGTCTGTCTTTTATTTGATATCAGACCACACTTTCAATTAAAGCTGCAGAACCCCCAGCTTTCCCACCTGAAAGCAGAACTGCTACACTTGGAGGGAAGGTGACACCAGGCGGCACTGCCAAGCCAAACAATGCCATCCCCTGCTCTGCAGCAGCGTTTTATACCTTTTCCATTTGGATCAGCACTTTAAATAATCGCATCTCTGAACTGTAAACACACTTCAGTATAGTATCCAGTTATCAAATTAAGACTCCAAAAGCAGTATTCACATGCCTCATATTACCATCAACCTTCCCCCACCTCCACCAATACAAATTGAGAAGAACGAAAAGGTCAATTCCTAGATGACGACTACTCTCTCATAAATAACTTACTCAAAATCATCCTTGAAACATGGTTGGTGCTGTGGTCTCAATGTTTCCATCTCCCTAAAGTTTTTATACTGAAAGCTAGTCACCAATGTCATGTTCTAGGAGGTGGGGCTTTGAGAGGTGACTAGGTCATAAGGAAGAGCTCTCGTGAATGGGATTAGTGCCCTCGTGAAGGAGTATTCCTCTTCCGACATGTGAGGACACAGTGTGAAAGCACCATCTATGAACCGGAAAGCAGACCCTCACCAGACACTGAATGTGCCAGCCCCTTCATCGTGGACTTCCCAGACTCTAGAACTGTTGAGAAACACATTTCTGTTGTTTATAAGCCGCCTAGCTTATGGTATTTTGGTATCGCAGCTCTAACATATGAATAGAGTTGGCTATCTAGAAAAGAGAGCTATCTATGACATGAAATAATATAGCTGATAATTTGCATACAATTTTACAAAACATATTAGTTCCACAAAAGTTATAACTGATCCTACTTATATCACTGTATTATCTCTTTTATTTATTTATACTTCCTCCCTAGAATGATAGGAAAATATTAAGCACGCCCAATAACCCAGTTCTTCTCCATGCGCAGATGCACATTTTAAAAAGGAGGAAAGGAACTCAGGAAGTGAGGCAGAGTCCACTAAAACTCCTCCCATCCAATACATTCTGTTTCCTTCTCAGCTGCAGGTACAGGGAATCAATGCCTCATTTCTTTGGTTAATTAACAGCACATCTTTACTTCTACAGATGCTTTATGTAAACTCCAGAAAAGCTGCAAATAAATGTATTTTTTATTCATGTTTTAAAAATATTTTAGAGAACCTGGGCCGGGCGCGGTGGCTCAAGCCTGTAATCCCAGCACTTTGGGAGGCTGAGACGGGCGGATCACGAGGTCAGGAGATCGAGACCATCCTGGCTAACACAGTGAAACCCCGTCTCTACTAAAAATACAAAAAAAAACTAGCCAGGCGAGGTGGCGGGCGCCTGTAGTCCCAGCTACTCGGGAGGCTGAGGCAGGAGAATGGCGTAAACCTGGGAGGCGGAGCTTGCAATGAGCTGAGATCCGGCAGGAGAATGGCGTAAACCTGGGAGGCGGAGCTTGCAATGAGCTGAGATCCGGCCACTGCACTTCAGCCTGGGTGACAGAGCGAGACTCCATCTCAAAAAAAAAAAAAAAAAAAAAAGAGAACCTGACCCTGTGAAATCCTTTATAAAGACTTTTTACAACAGGAAATTTTCTCCTATTATTGCATATACATATTTATGCTTCTGTTTTTGTATATGGCAATAGACTTTTGTATAGCAGGACATGACTATAGCCAAATCTTCAGGGACCAAGCACATATTATTATCTGATAACCTGCTCCTGTCCCTACTAACTACAGATGTCGAGAAAGTTTATGTCTTTTTTGACAGTTTACTGCCTTGCATTTCAATGAGTAGCTTCTCCCTGATTAGACTTTGTTAATCTTATGAAGGTATCCAAGAAGATGCCTATGGATTTCAAAATTCCTTCTAAATTCCTCAGAGGGCAGTATTCTACTTGCTTTAGAATGCCCCCAACATCCACTACAATAGTTGCACACAGTTGATCATAGAAAGCAGACTGACTTGTCTAATCCACATTAATCATGTGCCAAATCAGAAAAAACTCAACTCTTTATGAGGGTAGAAGCAAATATCACTGGACTCAAACAGAGAGAAAAAAGAAAGAAGAGTCTGAGGAAGAAAAGACAGCTCTCTGGCACAAAATACAAAGTCTAAACACTACAGATGACCTTCATGTGTACTTACGTATATTTCACTGTGGTCAAAGCGCTTCTTGAGGTTGTTGATGAAGGTCTCCTCATTGAGAGGTTCTAAAAGAACCATATCCCCAACTCCAATCATATTGTCCAGAAGTGATGTTTTCACCTCCATTTTGGCCATGGTCTCCAGCTGTAAGAGAGAGGAAAAGGGGTCAATTTAAATGAGCAAAATAATTTCAAATAGGTTCTTGACACTACTACAGAAATCCAACACTGGTAGTTCCAAATGACTCTCACCAGCCTTAAAAAATGTCATAACCTCTCCTACCTATGAACTACTTCAGGAGCCTCTGACTTGGCTGCAGCTGCTGCCCCATTTGCCAACCTGCTGCCACAAATGAACCTCCTTCCCAGTCCATCCTCCCTAGTAAAGTCTACCTACAGAAAAAGCCACTAGAAAGCCATGGTCTTCTCCCCAGCAGAGAGTCGCAAAACTCCAGGGGGGAACAAAAAAACATCCCAACTCCACTTTCCCTCAGCCCTTGTGTACCAATGTCAGACTATATGAACCTGCTTCCTCGAAGATGATAAAAAATGATGTTGCTAACATTTGTTATCTATTTGCCACATATCAGACACTATACCAAGAACTTTACATTAATTTAACCCTCACAATAACTCTATGAGGTAGGTAGTGTTATTCCCACTTTAACATAAGAAAATTGAAGCTCAGAGATTATGAAACTTGCTATGGTTACTTAAAAATGTTTTGCATTTGATGTGAAAGAACTCAATCACCACGTCTAACAAGGCATCTACGGGAGGAAATTTCATTCCAGACATTCAATACTGACATATAAAGAAAAGAACACAACCCACTTGTAAATCACAGGCTGCCAGTATAACATAACCTGCTAAAAGTGGCCTCCACGTTCTTAATTCTCGTTCCAACAGACATGCTACTATAACAGCAGGATCAAATTAATGTGCAGGAAACAGACAAGAAATACTACAGTTTCCCTTTGGCTCAATGTGAAAATCTACCAAGCGGAAACAGAGGCACCCTACAGAGGCAGCATTCTACCCTGCTACTAATGTGCATGGTGCCACCCAACAGCAGAATGCTAATCCCCATGGCTTCCAATCTGATCACTATTACAAGTACTAAAAATCTTTCAAATTTCTGAGCATAGGAGTGTGTGGGATATGTGTGTGTGCACACATGTGTATTAGTTTTCCTAATATTACCAGAACTAAATGGTAAAATGGTAAAACTAAATTCACCTGGGCCTAAGTGTTTCCAATGTAGAAGTCAGTTTTATATAACTTCAGTGTGCTGATACTCAATCACACTTCAGAATACTAATAAATGCTTACATATATGCCTGCCCCGATAATGAGTGGAAAGGACATTTGATTCTTCCTATTAAGGAATCACTCCAGCACACTATGTCTTATAAAAGTTGGTGTCCTTACTGAAATCTCACCAACTTAAACAAATGTCCTCCAATTCTAGTCTAGAACATCCAGTAGGTCTTGTAGAGGCAACAGAAACTACATTTAGTCGGTCTGGTTTAAAGAGAACTGGGGGGAGAAAAAAAAAAGAGAACTGGGAAGGGCTAGTAATTAAGAAATTCATTATTACTAATTACTAGCAATTTATATGAACCCACAAACATATCCTTTTTTACTGATCCTATTAAAACAAGTTTTTGGCTACGAAAAGCCAAAAAAAGAGAGACTAAGATGAATTTATGAGAGGCTCTCCCATAAATAACAAAATAAGGAAGTATTTAACATTAAAAAGAAAAACAATAGAGTAACTTTTTTGTTGCTGTATGTTTTTTATAATTTTATGCCAAATACACCTGGAACGAAAAATCCCAGATAGGCCAGGTGTGGTGGCTCACGCCTGTAATCCCAGCACTTTGGGAGGCTGAGGCAGGTGGATCATGAGATCAGGAGTTCAAGACCAGCCTGGCCAAGTTGGTGAAACCCCCATCTCTACTAAAAATGCAAAAATTAGTTGGGCATGATGACAGTGCCTGTAATCCCAGCTACTAGGGACGCTGAGGCAGAGAACTGCTTGAACCCGGAAGGCGGAGCCTGCAGTGAGCCGAGATTGCTCCACTGCAATCCAGCCTAGGCAACAGAGTGAGACTCTGTCTCAAAAAAAAAAAAAAAAGAAGAAAAAAGAAAGAGAAAGAAAGAGAAAAGAAGGAAGGAAGGAAGGAAGGAAAGAAGGAAGGAAGGAAGGAAGGAGGGAAGGAGAAGGGGAAGGGGAAGGGGAGGCGGAGGCAGAAGCGGAAGTGGAAGGAGAAGGGGAAGGGTAGAAAGGAAAGAAAGAAAGGAAAGAAAGTTAAGAAAGAAAGGAAAGAAAGAAAGGAAGGAAGAAAGGAAGAAAGAAAGAAAAGTCCCAGATATCACTAAAACCCAACAACGTCGGCCCAAAGAATTGCTCTGTATATTTTGAAGTTGGCCGGGTTCTGCTCAGAACAAAACTGGTGGGGGTGGGAGGCACGTGGCATACCATGGAAATGCAGCAGGAGCCACAGAGACGGTGGAGCCAGAGCCAGAGTCCACAGAAGGACTTACACAGGGAGAGGACCATTTGTCACAATAAATTTGTCCACAATAAATTAACATTTGAATCAAAGTTCAAGTTCTCAGGCTCATGTAATGCCAAAAGCACTCTAGCTGCCATGCATTACATATAATTTGGCAGATGAGGGAAGAAGGCATAGGGATTAAGGGGGAAATCAACCTGAGAAGGGTTTCAAAAATAACTACCTCAAACCAGCAATTTAAATTAAGCAAAGAGGAACTCTGCCCTGGGGTGGATTCCTGTATATAGTCTATTTATAGGAACAGCTGCAGAAAGACAACACAGGTTCCCTGCAGGTAACAATAATTAAGCAGCCAATCTTTCTCTGTAATTACCCGCTTCACCATCCATTGGAAAGATGGTGAAGCGGGTAATTACAAATTTATATCTTTACACCTCATCCCAACTTTCTAATCCAAAGAAGAACAGAGGGCAAAATAAATGCTGAGTTATGGGTACCTGGTAAAAAGTGAAGACCTCTGAAAATTGTGTTTTGCAAACCAAAGCCACACTGAAAAGGTGACACCAAGAGTCATTGAGTCATGCAAACAGTTTTGCTTTGTTTTGCTTATATTTTTAGCATTTAGGGACGTTGGGAGAAGATCCAGTGACAGCCTACCTCATTCTCAAGGTAAAAATAGGACACTAAGGAAACGGTGTGGGGTCCTTCCATATCTTCCTACGGTGGTTTCTGGTATTGTGACCACCATCTCTAGCCTTGGTTTGGCTCACTTTGACATCTCAATGAAATTAGTTGGTGTATTTGCTCCACCAAAAGGATTCATTTGTTTTTTCTCTGAAGGAGCTATGTGCTTACCACAGGCACAAGTTTTAGAATCACTTGCTAACTCCACATTTCCATAAACCATCAGAAGAATTCACATGGGGCTCTAGGGATAATTAATGGGAATGTATGTAGAGCACTGGGGATACTTTTTGTTGGACACATACTGTTATAGATCTACCTCCTCCCTTCCAAGAGCCCCCACAGGAATCCATGCTGTTCTGGGGAAACCAATTCTACCCAAGTACCAAAAATGAGCATGTGATCTAAGCTAAGTCAATGAACATATTCTCATCTTCTAGCCACTGTAACTGATTCAAGGCTGGACATGTGAATGAGCTTGAGACCGTGGCTTGGAATACTAGGACAAAGGTTCTCTGTCTCTGGATGGCGTGACTTGCAAACATGACACTTGGAATTACGGCAGCCATCTCTACTTTCATGAGGAGAGTTGGTAGGAAGAGGAAGACGACACATGGAGGAGGACAGGGCAAGAAAATTAGCTAGAATTGGCCAGGCGCGGTGGCTCACGCCTGTAATCCCAACACTTTGGGAGGCTGAGGCGAGTGGATCGTTTTAGGTCAGGAGTTTGAGATCAGCCTGGCCAACATGGTGAAACCCTGTCTCTACTAAAAATACAAAAATTAGCTGGGCAGTAGTGGCGCACCCCTGTAATCCCAGCTACTCAGGAGGAGGCTGAGGCGGGAGACTTGCTTGAACCCGGGAGGGGGAGGTCGCAGTGAGGTGAGATCGCACCACTGCACTCCAGTCTGGGCAACAGAGTGAGACCCTGTCTCAAAAGAAAAAAAGAGAAAGAGAAAATTACCTAGAATTATTAGTGCTGGAGCCCTGATGACATCCCAAACTTCTGGATCAAACTGCACTTGAAGCTTGCCCCCTCTCTCAAGTTTTCAGTGATTTAAGCCAATTAGTTCTTTTTATTGTCTAAGCTGTTTGAGTTGGATTTTCTATTATTTGCAACAAAAAAGCATTTTACCTAGTAAAAGACTGGTACCAGTAAGTGAAGTGTTCTAAATAACACACCAAAAAGCAAAAACTGGCTGATCTAAGGCACAGGCTGGAGGGCACGAGGACCTGCTGTCTTGGACTGACAAGATAATCATCTTTGCTATTTAATAGTGAAAGAGTGGACTAAACCATGGTCCATTGTATCTTGAGACTTGGACCTTTGTGCCTGTGGCATTAGAGAATTTGAGAAAAATTCAAGATGCCAGAGTATGGGTTGGCTATTTCTTAAGGATTTATAAGAAAAAGACAAGCTTGTTGTGAAACTGGACTGTCTGAAAGGCCAGAGAGGAAAACATATGGCACTGCTTAGGGGGCTCACTCTGCCTGGAGGTGGCAGACATAGAGATGTAACCTATCCCAAGTGCTACCTCTGCCTCTGTGGCCTGAGAAAGAAATAAGCACTCCCGCCATGCAGATGTAGCCCAGGAGCAGTGTCACCTCACTCTACTGCTTCTTAATGCTTCCTACTAGCCCCAGGTGGATTCTACTACTAAGAACTATGGCAAACTGCAAAGCACCAAGGCCAGGAAACAAATTATCAGACCACGTTCTAGTTTCAAAACTTTGGGACTTGGCAGTATATTCCGTTTGGGTTACTAGCCCAGAAAAGCAGTCTCTCTATCTAAGGGTACCAATTTAGGCCAGCCACAAGCCCACCAACTGGTGCCAGGCAACTCCACAGGCTGTGCCAGTTCTTTTCAGTTGTTTGTTCATCCAAGAACAAAATATATTATTGCAATTGTTCCTTCCCCTATCTACTCTCATCTCAAGAACTTCCAAAACAACTACCTATATTTCAACATGCACTAATTCATTTACTGGTATCTTTTGTAAAGTTAAAACACCATTTAAAATACTGACAGCAGCATTTCAAAAGTTCCTCAAAATCCAAGAGAATGCAGCATAAACATCCTATAGCATCTGAAAATGGCCATCTGTGACCTACCACGTAAACTTAATGAGTCTACCCAATCACTAACCTTAAATTGCAAGCCACTTACCATATGTCAACATCATCTGCACTTGGGAATGTCAAGACCAACATAGCCCCCCAAACACACAGAGATGGCTACACTAAACAGCACATCCATGTGAGGTGCATGGTAATTCCACTATTCAATATAAAAATGATAGTACACAGGAGTTATTCCAAATTAATAATTAAATAATAACTAAGAGGAGATGGAGGATAAGCTAAAATAAAATGCATCTTATCTCATGGTCCTCCATTGAATTTGAAGTTCTCAGAGTACCACAGATAAGAACAATGTATATGTTGAAACACTTTTATTGTAGAATTTGAAAGAATACTCACAAATCAGAGCTGTGGTTGCAATGATTAATAAGAATATTAAATCACTAACATGGTTTTAAATTTGAAGGAACTTCTTTTTTTTTTTTTAGATTTAAATAGAAAGAGGATCTTACTATGTTACCCAGGCTGGTCTTGAACTCCAGGTTTCAAATGATCCTTCTGCCTTGAACTCCCAAAGTGCTGGGATTGCAGGCATGAGCCACTGCACCCAGCCTAAAGGAACTTTTAAAACAAAGCCAAAAGAGCCATTTGCAGGAAAACTTAGTGAAAGCAGTTATCTATTGCTTTGGTATATGTAAATGAGGACATTTGAAACACATATATTATAACATCATTAGGAGTATAACATCATTAGCAATATACACCAGAGGCAGCACCTACAGGGATTCTTTTTCGCATAGTAACATGTGTGTTTTATCTGACTCCAGTTCCACTCATTAACCTCCCTGTATAGTGGTCATGTATGCATGACAGCACCTTTTCTAGAAAATCAGCTCTTTGGTGTCAAGAATCACGCCTTATTCAACTTTATTTCCCGAAAGCACAGTGCACAGCCTCTTCCACATGGTAGCCATTCAGTGATACACAAAGGGAAAACAAGTATGCAAATTTCCAATTGACAACTGAGTCATACAGCAATGCACATCCTCACAGCTGCCATCCTTTGGTTTGGTCACAGCAGACCAGAAGGCAAAACAATGACAGTGACTTCAAGCCACTTTGATCCATTCCTCCAAAAACATATTATCAACAAAGCGCAGGAAACAGAATTGAGCCACTTCGCTCCCAACAAGATCTTAATGCTTTTAAGAATAACATGAGAAACATATTTAGGTAAGAAAATGGAGCCAATGTGGCAAGATTTCATGAACACAGTAACTCTCAGCAAATTCTGATGGCAAAACAAAGGCAAAAGAGGGGCCAAGTCTGTAGGATGTGGTTCAGCACCTAATATAATGAGCTAAGGGAGTGAGAAAAACTGGAATTTCCTTCCTAGATCTTTTAAAATAGCACCAAATCTCATCTCTCTGAGACGGGTTAGATTAAATTTCTATTCAATTCAGTTCAACCAGCTTTTACAGTATTGAGGCCTGTTGTGTTGCTGGCATGGTGTGAAGTGTTAAGAACACAGTGAACATCGTGGTACCTCCCCCTCCCTGCATCACCCTCTAGGAACTCACAGTCCAATAGAAAAGACAAGAAAATAGGCTACTTATGAAATTTTCAAGAAACTTTTTAATAATTAAAAGTAATACATGTTCACTATACAAAAAAAAAAAACTAGAAAACATAGATAAGCAAAAAGACTATAAACCATATTCAACATCCTTATGCTTTGATCTAAATCCTTTTGAATTTATTAGAATCCTTTTGAAAACTGATTTTTACAACCAATGAACTGATCACCTTCCCTTGTTTTGTAAATTTTGATATGTTGTCTCAAGGTAGGAATGTGACATCTTTTCGCAGGGGCTGAAATTGTAGTGCTGCATCAATCATGCCCCCACCACTTTTAAATTCAGCCAAATTGCATGGCCATCTGCTCCTTTATTCTTACCTTTTCCTTTACCCCAAACTAGCAACCCATATTATCAACAGCCTGCCTACCAATCATCTCAACCACTTGGCTGTGTCTAACATCTCAACACACTTCCAAAATTTGTAACAATCATCCCACAACAAAATATAAAAAACAAACAAGAAAAACCTTATTCCCTCTAAATTCCACAAAATAACAACTGACCCATGCAGGTTCTCATCCTTGGCTTCTCCCTGTCTCTTACTTCCTCCCCCATATCCAATCTGTCTCACTGATTGCATCACTTTGATTACTCTCACTTCCATATCCCTTCCCCTCAAGAGCCCTCTAAGGGGTCTCTCTGCCTTGTCTTGCCACCACAGCCCTGCCAGCCCTTTCCTTTCCCCCATCCCATACCACCCAAGTTACTTTTTCAAATCACAATCTGATTAGGCACATCCTGCTTCAAACCCTTCAATAACTCTCTAGTGCCTTTCCGCCAGCATTATGATTCTTTAGCAGAGCCTCCAACAAATTAAACATAGAGTCCCTATGTGACTGAGAAATTCCACTTCTGGGTATATACCTAAAAGAAGTGAAAGACGGATCTCAAACAGATATTGGTATACCCATGTTCAAGGCAGCATCATTCACAACAGCCAAAGGGTGTAAGTAACCCAACTGTCCATCAATGGATGAACGGATAAGCAAAATATGATACATACACAAAATGGAACATTACTCAGCCTTAAAAAGGAAGGAAATCCTGATACATGCTACAACATCAATGAACCGCGAAGGCACCATGTTATGGGAAATAAGCCAGCCCCAAGAGTCCAAATATACGATCCCACTTATATAAGGTACACAGAAAAGTCAAATTCACACAGACAAAGAAGAATGGGTGGTTACCAGGAGCTGGGAGGAGAGGGTAATGAGGAGGTGCTACTTAACAGGTAGAATTTTAGTTCGGGATAATGAAAAATCTCTAGAGATAGTGGTGATGGCGGCACAATAGTGTGAATGTACTTAATGTGACTAAACTGTACACTTAAAAAAGGTTAAAATGGCAAATTTTATGTTATGTATATTTTACCAAATTTTTTTTAAAAGTCCTTAGCAGAGAACCCATGATTCCACAGTCTTTCTCCTTAGTCTAATCTCTCCCCTGCAAAGTCCCCTCTTACACACACACAAAGATGCCAAGGCCTGCCGCAGCACCTTCAACCAGCCCACAGCTAACTGAGTGGTAGGTATACACCAGCCCAAACAAAGCTTCCAAAGATCTGCCATCAGGACACAGACACCTCAGTCAGTTGGCTGTGGGCAGCAGAATAGGGAGCTCACAGAGATCCAGGGAACAGGATATCATGCAGAGGAACCTTCCCAGACTCCTCCAGAGGAAGCCTGTCTGAGGAGAAGAATGAAGCATGGTAACAGACCATGAGGGGCAGACAGAACAGCTGCCTTTGCTGCCCAGAGTGGTTCTAGCTGTAGACCCTCAAGAGGTTCCACTGAGCCTCCTGTCAGACATAAATACCCTTCGACTTAAACCAGTGTCAATAACCATTCCTCACAGGAGACATGCTGTGCGCATGCCAAGTCTTACGGACTGAATGCTTGTGTCCTCCCAAAATCCATTATGTCGAAGCCCTAGCCCCCAGTATGATGAGAGTTGGAGGTAGGTCCTTTGGAAAGTAATTCGGTTTAGATGCAGTCAGGAGGGTGAGGCCTCCATGAAGAGACTGGTGTCCTTATAAGAAGAAAAGAAACCAGGGCTCACTCTTTCCTGCAGTTTGAAGACACATCAAAAACGCAGCCATCTACAAGCCAGGAAGAGGACTCTCACCAGAAATTGAATCTACCAGCAACTTGATCTCCCACTCCCCAGCCTCCAGAACTGTGAGAAATAAATGTCTGTTCTTTAAGCCACCCAGTCCATGGTATCTTGTTACAGCAGCTTGATCAGACCAATATGCCAAAATACTTCCCTTCCCTCACAATTGTGAGTTTGTCTGTCTGCTCTTCTCCTGGAGAAGGGAGACTTAAGTTCTCAATGTGCAGAGGCCCCATGCCTGGCAGCGTGGCTGACACACAGGGCTCTGGTGTATAAAGAAAACGAATAAATAAATGCACATTAGAGAGGCACGGCCCATTCTTCTGTCCAGGTCGGTTTCCATCATCACTACCCTTCTGCTCCAGGTCACAACTGGCAAAGGACCATTAGAGAGCCTCGATGGCACACCATGAATGTTCTCACAAAGGATTAAAGTTAGAAACCAAAGGACAAGACACTTCCTTAGTATTCACCAACCAAAAAGGCAAACTGGGTGAAAACTGGATTCTATAGGACAATTTACTCAAGCAGCATTATTCTCAAAGGTAACAGGGCTGGTGGGCCACACAGAACTACATGGGGTGCCCTGCAGGGCTCCCTAAAGCATTGGAGAAAGTGGGTACCCTGACATGCATTTGTGAAAAGAGTTAGGTGATGGCTGATTTTCATTCCCACCTACATGCTTGCTTAGAGATATTTATATAAGGTGTGTCTATTCACGGCATTTACCTCACCAGTTATAGTTCTCTCATTTTCCAATCCTTAATTTCACTGTGAAAGCCAACTATATATTGAGAAACCCCTCACCCCATTTTCTCTAAAGTTTTCTGCTGAAAATGTCTAATGGAATGCTAGTAGGAGGGCTTTTGTTAGAATCTTGGATTATGGAAGAAATAGGCACAACTACTGGGCAATTTCCATATAATATGTTGTTGCCTTGTGTTCAAATTCTGGCTAATACAAAGGACATGAAATTACCAGGCAATGAGGAAATCCAATAGATTTAAACACAAAGAGAAAACAAACAAATGGATAATAGCAAATGGAAGCCTATATGCCATACCTGACTCCAACCTTAAAAAGCTGTGAGTGGGAGGGGCCATTAATTCAACATTCTGGTTATCTAAGGGTTAACACCCTAGGTTGTGTCTCTGCATAGACAGAGAGGGGTCAGTACCACCAAGATCAAGGTCTGTTTCTGTCTGAGTGTAGAAAAGCTGGCCTTATCAACAAAAGCCACCAACAAGGAGATACTCTCAATCCACCACCCTCAATCCCAGGCACAGGCCAGTTATTAAGGACTGAAAGACAGCATCTAGAACTTTACAATTCGCAAAGTGACAAGGGGGGAAAAAGTTTTTTTTCCCAACTGTGTAAAGTGAGAATGACAAACTATACCATCCAGACTAATTAGAAGAAATTCTGAGTCAAAAATAACAGCGGCTGCTATAACAACATGGAAGGTTTTGGATTACCAGTTACCAACTCTCACTTGTGACGTAAGGGCAAAATTTCTAAGTGCCTTTGTTTATAATTAAAGAGCAAGGAGAGAGACCTTAGAATCCCAGGCAAAACCTTCTTTTAAAAAAGAAAGCAGTGGAGCCAGCTGGTTCCTAGAAGAGCCAGGGCGAGGATGAAGCTTTTCTGACGGGTCTGAAAATGGTCTTTCACACCTATTCTATTACATACACCCTTCAGTCTAATTCGTAAACAGCAAGCTCTTCACAACAGTGCACAGTTTTTCAAAGACAGTTTTTGCTTCCATATTACAGAAGGCTTGCAGCAATCGTTTACCACAAAGGATCCTTTCGATCCACCCCAATGTGGTATGGCACAGGCTGTGGAGCCACAGACCCAGGCTCGAATCCAAAAGAATTCATCTCTGGAATTCAAATTTCTAATCTAAAAAATCAGGGATGACAACATCTATTCCACAGGGCTGTTATGTAGCCTGACCGAGAGAGCAGACTCAGTAGATGAATTTCTCCCTCTCCAATGCCCCTTTCTTCTTCTCACCCTGAAGAGCTGACCTACTCTTCTGTCCTGTCTCCTAGCAGGTATGTCCAGGTAACTAACCTAGTGAGTGGCCTCATTTGCAGTTGATCTTGCATGAGGTTTAACACCCCGAGGAGGAAATGCAGCCAACATGACTGTCCCTACAGTCATTTCCCGGAGGAAGCTCTGCAGAGTCATGGCAGGAATGGCTGCCAAAGGGCAGGTCAACTTCAGAGAGCACACCCCCCACTCCAAGGCTGGGTCTGAAAGTCGTGCCCTGCCTCCCTCTCCACCCCCTCCACATGGACCCCTCACCTGCCACAACCCTAGAAGGTCCAGGATGGGCAGCATGCAGCCCGGCTGTAGGGGAACCTGTCGTCATACTACACGGCTCACAATGACTGGAGAATTAATGAGCTAATGTCTGAAAAAAGGCTACAAGTTCCCGAGGGACAAGGTAGCCAAAAACTATAAACCGCTGTTATATCCAGAAACACAAACTCAGCTGTACAGAGGAACGTGCTAATTATAATGCATGGACTTTTCAATGTGTTCCTTCGAGGCAGATTTTAAAAATTCCAAGAAGTCAATGTGTTTAGATTGGCAAATCTGAGACCCTGGAACCCCCAGGTGAATGTAAAACTGTTCAAACGTAACTGGCACACCCGACTCTGATTTGTTCCTGGTGGGTGCACAGACGCCAAGAAAGACTGGTGATTACTGAATTGAATACAGCCACCAGGAGAAAACCAACTTCCCTTCCAAATGAATCAGCTTATTAATCAGAGGGTCCCAATCTGGTTCCATATGCTAAGATCCTCACCAAAGTCTTACACCACTTGTAGATTCATTTCTCTGTTCTCTTTATGCTTGATCAGATCATGCAATCACTCAAGGTGCTCCCTCATTATAATTAAAAGTACAGTGATTTGCACCTGGTAGGCACTCACATAGGGTTTCCTCTACCCATTAGTTTTGGAGGCCACTCCATATTGGTTCTGAACAAAGACACTCACATAAAACAGCCTGGGATACACTATGGCAGAACGACCTTCTCTTAAAAAAAAGAAAAAGAAAAAAAAAAAACCAGGGGCCTTCCCATCGTTCAGGCTCTTTTCAGTGATAATAGAGAGAAATGTACTGGATTTCGTGCACTATTCTTGTTTGTAGGCTAAGGAAGCAAATTATCCCTCCAGAAAACAACAGCTTTGGCATTCTGCAAAGATCATAGGTTACAATGACTACTGCAGTGGTTCTGGAAAAAACATCCACAAGATCCAAGTTGCAGACCCAGCTCTGCAAGCTAGCTCACAGTGAGACACTGGGCACAGTGCTACCTTCGAGCCTCAGTTTCCTCACAAAGCATATAACACATCGTCTCCTAAGATCTTGTCCTGGCTTCCAATGCTGTTGACTCAACAAAAAAAAGGTTCAACTCTGGAAAGACTGAGTTCACTCATTTTGGGGTTAGCATGCATCCTGAATCTGGTTATAGAGAATGTTAAAAACCAAAAAGCCAGCAAATGCCAGACCACAAGAATCTCTCTCAATGACATTACTCAGAAGCAAAGGAAAGCAGCTCTGTTTATTCTGACCTCATAATCAAAATAAAATTAAGAGTGTAACCATACACAGCACAGAAAGATGCACAGAATAACCAGATAAGTTAGGCCATCAAGGCACATTTGAACATGGTTCCTGTATGTTTACAATACATGGTTAGCTACAAAATGGAACTGGTTACTTTAAAAAATTCATCTAGTTAGGAAAGCAAAAAAAAAAGTCTAACGATTACAAATTAAGAAATCTACATGTAAAGGAGGGAAAAAATATGCATCACTCAACAGTGAAGCTTTGGTAATGCCTTCATAATCAAGGTTTAAAAAAGTTTTTTAGAATAATAAAAATTCAGAAGCTTCCTCAAGCAGTTACCCACTAAAATAAAGTCTAATAAACCATGTAAACAAAGGGAGAGATATTTACACATTTACATTAGGATTTCATGAATGTTTATTAGTTGAGAATTGATCAAACAAAAACAGCTAAGATGTTCCAAAAAAGACACTGATAATGTAAATTGAGAAATATTTTTTAAAGAAAATAGCTAAACTGCTGCAATGGGTTACTTCACCTACACTGATTAAAATCAACAATCATATTAGAATTTGGAAACATTTTCTAGGTAAATTTCTAGTTTTTCTAATGTTGGGGGCATTAAAAATCAAAGGCACCATAATTCCTTACATATCCTTAAATACATTCTGAAGTATTTACGAAGAACAAAAGACAATCCAAACAAATCAACCTATAAGACATGCCATAACTAATCATTTTTAAGTCACAAATAAAATGCTTACTGAATTCACATTTGTAAATGTTAACTAAATTTGAATAACAGTTCTGCTAATTTCCAAATATTCCACAGGATACAGCAGTTATTTCATATATTTATATAAGGAGACATACCTACAAATAACACCCCCCCACACAGTTTTTTCTCCTTGAATACAGCACACGTTACTAACCTGTAAAGCTATAGGATAATTCATTTTTAAAGTTAATTACCTTGACCATGTGTGGAGCAATACAACAAATTTTCCCAAGGAAAGTTTTGGTAAGAAATAAAATATACAATAGTGAACCACTTTGTAAAAACCTGATTAAGAAAAGGTAACATCCTTCTACAAGTAGTTTATCAAAAAAGGGGCTTTCGAAATACATTATTATATTACAAATCATCAAAACTTAAAATTTAAAGTTCTACCCTTACATTTGTCTCTCAATAGGTGGGTAGAAAAGCTAGGGTTCTTTTTAAACGACAAAATTATAAGGCCCCTCTACTTTAGAAATTAAAACTGCTTACCAACTTTTCTTCTCCATTGTTTTTTCCACTGATTTAACTAGCACTTTAGCCTTCAGTTCATATGAAAGAGAGAGACAAACATTCGTTGTGACAGGGAGAACACACTAAGTACAACAAATATTTTGCAAACAGATAAGAAGAGGAAAGTAGGTCAATATCCTGTGGCTAGGAAGAGGCGGCCCCAGCTTCAATCCAGGGCTGTTTTATATGAGTTAATCATATAAAATTGATCGAGAGTCCATCATGGTTACATGCTGGACTCTTCTATTGACAGCCTCTCACTCGGACCCATGGTCCTGGTATTCAGAAAGCACTAGGCAGGCAATGAAAGAAGAAAGAATGAGAGACACAACTACTGCTTCTCATGCATGTGCAATCTAATTGAGGAAAGAATACTTAAGAGTAAGCTAACTAATATAATAATATGCTCACATAGGGCAGGCGATTCACCTCAAAAGGAGGAATATAGAGATGAACATTTCTGTTTAGAGGTGGAGCTACTATCATGGAGCAGGAGAATCACAGAAGGATAGATAAAGAGGTGAAACTTGACCTTGAAAGGTGAGTTGGATGTGATTAAGCAGAAAAGAAGTTTAAAGCAAGAAATAAAAAACATATTCAGAAGACGGTGACCTGGCAAAATGGTAGCAGAGGACGGCCAGTACAGGATCCCGACGAACAGTGAAGCTGGGATGAAAGGTAAGCCAAGGCTAGACTGGGAGTCAGACCTAACAAGCCCACAGTTGCCAGAGTGGTGGGAATGGGTGGGCGGGGAGAGAGCAGCATTACACAGCCCAACCAGCTTACTTATGGCACACATCAAGATGGCAACAACTGAGACTCAGAGTCACTGGTGATGGTCCCATGGAAGATAAAACTGAGGACAGCACTACATACAGAGGACAGGGAGCCACCAAAATGATTTTGAGCACAACAGAGACAACAAATTTAATGGAAGCTTAAGCAGAGGATGGGCGGTCTGAATTTGTTGGGAAAGTGACTAAATGCAGGGAGGACTGCTCCGTGCAGTTGTTCAGTTTGTGTACCGCATAAAAGTGGGCCAGCCAGGGTGGGAAATTAGGTGACTAAAATAAAGCTGAGCTCCTGTGGGACTGTGTCTGCCCCAAAGAGTGCCTTTTTCTCACTGCATACAGGCCCTATACAAGATAGTATACCAAGGAGTTCATTTGAGGTACCAATCTAGTAGTTGAGGAACGAGAATTAGGATAATGCTAATGCAAATGAAACAGGAGATGTGCCAAGGGAAATCACAGATGAGTCTATCATAAAAGGTGGCAAACTAATTTGATAGAGGGTGTGAAAGAAACAGGAGGGTTTAAGACTAAAGTAGAGGTTCTCGTACCCAAATGCATTAGGATTGACAATTTGGTTGATTTTTTTTTAAGTCAGTTAAATTTGGAAGTCATAAAAAATGATACATACCTAAACATGTCATTTTAAATGAAGCTCTATAAATACACATTTATTGTCAATCTTTTGTTATCGAGCTGGAGCCTTTTCTTTGAGTATATGTCCACCATTGCACTCAACGGTCTTTCTTTTATAAACCATCCTCAAGGCATCATCCTCCAAGTCCAATTTCTTTAAAGAATGGTAATGGTAAGGCTCTAAAGAGCCCTGGAAAGTGATGTGTGGTAGACCTCGTTACCCTTTACAAATGCCCCGTACCCCTCTCTACATCCCGCCTTGCTGAATTCAGGCACACAGCCAGTGAGAGCTTCACAGCAGGCGTCCCCTCTGCCACAGGGACCAGCAATGTTCCAGAAGGTACTGCCCCATCAGACTGTGCTCTGGAGTAAGGTTAAGGACAAATGGAGCAGAGTCCCCATCTGATCCACAATGGACACACAGTGTGAACACGGGTTACTGCTTTGAGCCAGTATGATTGTCAAGTTTTACATAATCACGACTTAATCCACCACTCATGAATAACTGATAATATCAGTGAGAATACTTTTATTTTATGGTCCCCCCAATCTTTACTTATCTCAGCCGCTCCGAAATTAGCTGCAGTCATTTATGGTAATTCATTCTTACCAGGTGATTTCCAAAGCATTCAAATGAATTTTCATAGAAACAACAATTCTTTTGGCACACACGTTTAAAATCATTATATTAAACTATAATAAGTACACCTGGCACACACAGGTCTGGGAATTAACACAGTCAGGTCTGGAGAAGCATTCATCTCAACTGGTGGGAAAAGAAACTCAAGAGCACACTACAGGGTAGCCCTCTAGCTTGGAGTATTAGTGTATACCTGGCATTGGCTGATCCATTTTACAGAGGAAAAGGGAACACCAACTAATCCAGCAAGTCTGGGAGTCAATAAAAGCTCATACTGTTTTCTAAAGCCGTGAGTCTGGACAATTACAAGAATAAATAGTACCATCATATCACCAGGTTAAAAATCTGGTTGGCTTTTCAAAAGTATATCCAACTACCATATTTATTCTGACCCAAATACATGGTCATAAGTGCTTAAGTTATTTAGGAAAGCACAAAAATAACACTTCAAATCCACAACCAGACATAGAGTCAAGAGTACAAGTCACATGTCATTCTATAACTTGGCTCTTAAAGATAGAATAAACACAGAAATTACTATTAAAAACTAAATTTGAGTTTAATAATTTAAAATCACATACTTCTTTAAAATTGTCAACACAGACAAATGTTTCTCTGAAAAGGAAATACATTCTCTTGAAAAAAGCAAAGGCTCCCAGAAAAATCTGGGTGCTTCTATTATAGGTAGCTAAATGGTATATTCATTCATGATTGACATACTTTTAGAAATCTGACATTCACTCTCTTCAATAAAAATATGTTCTTTTATGTAAAAATGATATTGATGTATTTCAATAGACTACTAAAACACTGTGTGAAGACATATACACCAGAAACCCCAAAACAACCAATATTATGTAAACATACACACACCAGAAGCCCAAAACAGCCAAACAGTTTAACACATACATACAAGTCAATCCTGACCCTAGCACCAGGCATGTAAGGCTCCCCACTCAGCACCAAATAGAATAACCTTAACTTCTATATAGCTTTAATTCAAAAAAAAAAAACAAAAACAAAAACAAAAAGCCTATCTGGAAAAAAAGTAATATTATACCCTCCAAAATAAATCTGCCCCCAGGCTCTACAGGGATAGCTACCCACTCAGTCTTATTTTAACCAAAGTAAGCTCTTGAAAAGAAAGGAAACCCTGGCTGTCCACATCCCACCCCCGGACACTCCTTATTTTCCTTAGTGATTCTCCATCCTCTACTTGTCACAGAAAGATGTTCCCAGAGTTCTATCCTCCGCCTTCCTCTCTTCTCACTCCACCCTAAGCAATCCTAACATTATCCACACCTTCCACCACACGTAGCTGCCCATGATCCCCTCATCTGAACCCCAGGTCCTGGCTTTTCCCTAGGCTCCAGACCTTGTATTTCAACAGTCCCTGAAGCTCCCTCACTGCTGGATGCTCCACATCCAAAATGAACCCCTCACCTGCAGCCCTGTCTATGCAAACCATTCCCAACATCACACAAACCAGAAACTAGAGAGTTAAACCAGATTCCAACTCAGCCTGCCCCACCAACCAAGTCACTCCATCCATTGCCTGATTACACCAAAGAGTTCACAGCAATCTTTGACCCAATCATCTCATTCTCAATATCTACCGTTAGAAAATCACTCAAAATATAGAAAAGGTTATAGGTACAAAAAGGCTCATCACAGTATTACTCACAACAGCAAAGTGGCAGAAGGAACCCAAATGCCCAAAAATAAAGGGATGTTGCAGAAAATGATGGTGCTCAATGGAATAATACACAACTAGAAAATTTATTTCAAATACTATGCTGCAATATAGAAAATGTATGTACTCTATGATTACGTTCACATTTTAAAACATTCACATAAAGAGCCTGGAAAAGAATATTCAGAAATGACCACAGTTGATACTTTTAGAGTGGTAGGCTCATAAATGTCTTTTTAAACTCTATTTTCCTGCATCCCTTCAGCTGCTGTTCCACCTCCCGCTACATCTGTTGCAATACCAACTCAAACTCCCATAAAATAAAGTTCCCCCTAAATCCTATTATGCTCGTAGCCCTCAGCATGAGATCCTCAAAATTGATTAATTCTTTCAAGAAATCCAACTGGACATATCAACAGCTGCACAACTGGGCTCCCAACATCTGCGGGGGTTATTAACTGTTCTAGTCAGAAAAGTTCACCATGCACAAGCTGCTGCCAAGACAGCAACTGTAAAGCTGGAAGCTAAATCACAGAGTCGGTGAAGTCGACTGTGTATCAAGTGTTCAGCCTGGCTCACTGCCTGCCAGGTAACGAAGGGGCATTTTCTCCATGCGAGTTGCAGAGGATAGTCAGGTATTACAGCCCAGAGTCCATGAGACACAAAACAGGTCACTTCGAAGGATGTAAATTAGTACAAGTTTCCTTTAACATTTTACCTATACCTCTGTGCTGTTTTTTAAACTGGCAACAAGTACCAAGTATTAAGACTGGGCTGGCGGTTCTAGCATTATGTCTTCCATGCCCATGCCATACCCTTGGCATGCCTAAGCTAAACCCAACAACTTGATTCTCCTCCACAGTATTAGTATGTATGAAATGAAGATACAAGGTCCTGCCAACATCATGTAGCTCTGTGACAAAAGCAAACAAGCAGCTATAACTGCTGCCCTGTTCAAAAAGGGTATATAGTCATGCACCACGTCCGTTTCTGTCAACAACAGACCACACATATAATGGTGGTCCCATAAGATCAAAATGCCGTTGAAAAATTCCTATTGCCTAATGACATCATGATGCAATTACTTTGTGGTTTTATAAATTTAGGGTAGCCTAAGTGTACAGTGTTTATAAAGTCTACACTGGTGTACAGTAATGTCCTAGACCCTCACATTCACCCATCACTCACTGACTCTCCCAGAGCAACTTCTAGTCTTGCAAGCTCTATTCATAAGTGCCCTAGAGAGGTACAACATTTTTTATCTTTTATATCACATCTTTACTATTCCTTCTCTTTGTTTAGATACACAAATACTACTGTGTTATAATTGCCTATAATATTCAGTACAGTAACACACTGTACAGGTTTGTAGACTAGGAGCAATTGGCTATACTTGTGTTGGCTGTACCTGTATACGTGTGTTGGCTATACCTGCATATGGCTATCTGCCCATCTAAGTTCGTGTAAGTCCACTTTGTGGTGTTTGCACAATGACAAAATCGCCTGACGACACACTTCACAGAATGTATACCCATCATTAAGCGATACATATATTGTTTCTAATTTTAAAATTTCCTATGATGTCTTTTTTTGAAAAACCAATGCTAAAAGTCTAGCTACACACATTCTATAAAACTAGATTTTACTGTAATTGTCCCAGACTTCCTTAAAGCAGAAAAAGAACTATCATAAATATTTATGATATATTCAAATTAGGCATTTGTCACTGGAGATAAAAAACCTAAATTGTGGAATAAGGTACAGAAAGGCATCACCTTACTTCCGTTTATTTAAATGCCCTCAACTAGATTTTATACTCAACTATGCAGCATCATTAAATTAGCAATATTCCTCATGTAAACAGCTCTGCAGCTGATACCAGGTAACATTACTGTAACCCACTACCTTCTTTCAAATCTATGTCAGCATTATTTTTAAGATACTTATAAAACACCACTGCTAAGAACAAATTCCTGTAGATAAACACACTTTGCAGGAAAGTCCATTTCTCCACCCACAATTACATCAAAAGAGCAGCATGAAAGAAAAGCTGGAAAGTTCGCTGAACTTTTCAGTGATTAAAATCAATGGGGTTTTGAAGAAATTTGTCAGATTTGGCATGGTTTCTTTGTAAAAATGTATTTTGGTAATTTTCCAGAATTCTGCTGGAAAACTTCAAAAATTCTGACACATACCAAAATGGCAGCAACACAGATAACCCTAGGCAAAATAGGCAAAGAGGAAAAATTTAACTTCAACATTCCCTCAATCTTCCCTTCCTTGCAGCCACCCAATCTTCCAAGATTGCTAGTGCTTTTAGGAGGCCACAGCCCCCCAGAGTTCATTAATTTGTCAGCAAATAAATTAACTATCAATTAATTCTAGGTGTAAGTAAGTAAAGGGCAACTTCATTTAGATTTCTGAGAGTGAAAAGTTATATTTACCTATTTTGACAATAAAAATAAAACTGATGCTTTATTTTGAATGGAATAAATGGGTGCATCCAAGAACAGAAAACCAAACACCGCATGTTCTCACTCATAGGTGGGAACTGAACAATGAGATCACTTGGACTCGGGAAGGGGAACATCACACACCGGGGCCTATCATGGGGAGGAGGGAGGGGAGGGAGGGGGGAGGGGGGAGGGATTGCATTGGGAGTTATACCTGATATAAATGACGAGTTGATGGGTGCTGACGAGTTGATGGGTGCAGCACAGCAACATGGCACAAGTATACATATGTAACAAACCTGCACATTATGCACATGTACCCTAGAACTTAAAGTATAATAATAATAAGAAATAAAAATAAATAAAAATAAATAAATGGGTGCATCATTTCTGCACGACGGCCAGTAAAGAAGATGGATTAAAAGGAGAGACTTTCAAGGGGACGGGGGAGGAAGAGGGGACCGGATGAAAGAGAGACAGATGGCAAGAGGCCCACTAAGGGAGCACAGAAGAAACAAAAAGGGAAAATAATGACAGACAAAAAAAAAAAATTCACAGAAAAGGGGGATTCACAAGGAATAGCCCCATCTTCTAACTTTTGGGGATACTTCTGCTAAAGACTTTTCAATACCGTGACTTAGTTTCTGCAACTATAAGCACAAATGGGAAGGTCCTTCACCTGTGAATGCCACTAGAGCAGGCCCACCCCTGGCTTCTCACTCTCTCCTGTCCCTTTTTAGCAAACCACTTGAAGACTGCCAGCCTGACTTTTCTTTCTTCAAATAATTTTATTATATTATTAGTACAGAGGTAACATAACCAGATTACAGAAGATTTAGAAAATAGAGAGTTAAAAGTAAAAGTCACCCCAATCTACTATCCTAACACAATCACTGTTAACGTTTTGGTTTCTTTTTTTTGCCATGTTTCTCCCTATATTTTCCAAAGGAGTCCCCCGTACGAAATCCTAAATTATATGCACTGCTAGGATTCAAACAGGTTTAAATATCTGGTGTGGGAGAGGAGGAACCCCAGGAATGCATTGCAGGAAAGGCTGAACAGTAGTAACTAACATCTACACCAAGTGCTTGCTCTGTGCCTGACACTGTTCTAGGGACTGCATATGAGTTGATTCATTTAATCCTTACTATAACCCAAAGAAGGCAGTTCTGCAAAATTATCCACATTGTGCAGACGAGAAAAAGGAGGCAGACAGTTTAAGCTAAAAGGCCAAGGTCCGGGGGCTACCAGGCAGAAGAGTCAAGTTTCAAAAACCAGTACTGTCTCCAGAGACCAGCCCGTAACCACTGCACCACATAGCTTTTCACTATAGAGAGGACTCATCTCAATGTAAGCTCAGTCATGCTTGCCCCAGAGCAAAGCCTCAATGACCAAACAGAGCACGGATTCTAGGTAGAATAAGGTGTGTGTAACTCAGCTTGGATCCCATCCCATTGTCATGTCTGAGCCCTCAGTGTGTGTTTAAGAGACGGTGAAGGAGGGAGAGTGAAGGCTGAGACGCTGGACAAAACACAGAAGGCCCTGTTCACCACCCCTCCCAGAAAGGGCAGAGCAGTCTTCTTCCGACCTGACCTGACCTAAAAGGACCCAGCCTATTAGTGCAGAGCTCGGGAGGAAACTGCTGAGCAGGACACTGGTGTCCAGCAGACGCCAGGACCCAAAGGCTGCAGCAGTGGCAATACTCAAAATGCAGAGGGGGTTGGGGCATGGGCAGTGGCCCCTTTCAAGCCTCATCATGGAAGTAGCTCTCTGAATCTAGGCAGCTTCATTTGGCAGGATGAGGAAATACTGACCAAAAATAAATATCTTCACTTTGTCGTAATAGTGTATAAAACGCTGTTAAATACCACTATTATGATAATTTACTAAGAATTAATAACTTGATTTAAGTCATCAGTCACTAAAATTCCCATCCTTGTATCATTCAGAGTCGAGTCCCACCTTGGGGCTTCTGAGCCTCTTTTTATTGCCTAGAAAGTTTTCCATCCTCCTCATTCTCTAACACCAACTCATCCTTCAGGCAGCTGTGTGAATGTTTATTTCCTAAGCCAGGCTTGTACCACAATCTAATTTTCCCTCTCTCCGCCTTTCTCACAGCCCCCTGTCCTTTTCCTTCACAGTATCGATGCCAATTCATGAATATATATTTATCTGTGTCCATTTCCACGATGTCTCTTTCCCTTCACCTTCATGAGAGCAGAAACCACACTGTTTTGTTCAACATTAAAGACTCAGTACAGGACAGGTGTGGTGGCTCATACCTGTAATCCTAACACTTCAGGAGGCTGAGGAGGGAGGATCACTTGAGGCCAGATCAAGATCAGCCTGGGTAACAAAGCAAGACCCCGTCTCCACAAAAAAATGTAAAAATTAGTGGGGCGTGGAGATGCTGCCTGTAGTCCTAGCTGCTTGGGAGGTGGAGACAGCAGGATCACTTGTGCCCAGGAGTTTGGTCCTGCAGTGAGCTATGATCACACCACTATACTCCGGCCTGAGCAACAGAGAGACCCTGTCTCTAAAACAGAAACAAAAACGCAGTACATAGTACAGTGCCTGAAACATACTAGGCACCTAAACATTTGATGAGTTAATAAATGAACACGTTAAACAACTAAAAGTCACCCTTCCTCACTTCTAAAAGTATTACATATGATTTTTAAATTAGGCCAGGTGTGGTGGCTCACACCTGTAATCCCAGAACTTGGAAGACCAAGGCAAGAGAACTGATTGAGGCCAGGAGCCTGGGACCAATGAGACATTATCTCTACAAAAAATTTTAAAATTAGTTGGGCATGGAGGCGCATACCAATAGTCCTAGATACTTGGGAGGCTGAGGTGGGAGGCTCACTTGAATCCAGGAGTTTGAGGACACACTGAGCTATGATCACACCACTGCATTCCAGCCTATGCAACAGAGCCAGACCCTGTCTCTAAAATAAATAAATAAATAAATAAATAAATAAATAAATAAATAAATAAAGTGAATTATGACATTTTCAATAAAGGCTAAGTTATTTTGTGCTCTATTAGAAAAGCCACCCAACTGCAGGCTCCCATAGCAAACACAGGTTTAGACGTGAACTTGATCAATCAAGAACTATTTATAAACAAATACAAAACCAATCCCTTTCTTGTACACCAGCAACACTAACGAGAAATGTACTAAATAATTCATTCACAATGACCACAGAAACCTTCATGGTGCTTCATGCACCTTGGCAGGAATCTAACAAAAGGTATGAAAGAGTTTTACACATAAAACGATAAAATTTCATTGAAGGACATAAAAGACCTATTAAAGAGGCTTATGAGGTTTGTGGATGGGAAACCATGAAACCATAAAGATGTCAATTCTTCCTGAATTTCTATTCAAATGCAACACAATTTGAATAACACAAAATTAAAGAAAAAAGCCCCACAAGTGACAAGCTTGTTGAACATATGTGCAAGCTACCCTGTGGGGGAAACAGAGGAGAACGTGATGTGCATGTGATGCGCCAACTGACGCAAATATGGAAGATGGAATTTTGTGGGAATTCCAACAATTTAACTGTATGAATGTGTAAGTTACTTTCAACATTTCATTGTGCTTCAAGTATTTTCTTCTTTTTTTTTTTTTTTTTTAGTTGTGAAACAGTAAGTGTTGTAAGTTCAGAAGAACAAGGGCATCCTGGTCTAGGAAAACTGACAGAGAAGATGGGCACAAAGCTGGGCACAGAAAGATGTGTCAATGTGATAGGGGAGAGGAGCTTCTGGGGGGAAGGAATGACCCAGAACAACAAGATAAAAGCACAAGACACACAGTTGAGAGTGAACCAAGTACGGCTCACATGGAATGCACTTTCCCACAGTAGGCCAGGCAGTGACAGAACCTAAAAAGGTACAGTGAAGTGACCACGGCAGTGTTATCTACAAAATGATCCCCCCAAAACATGGTACAATGGTGACATAAGTTGGGACATGTGAATATTATATCTTTCTCTTGGGAATTCATAGTACACAGTCACGAATGAAGGCCATGAGAAGTCTTTCTACAAAGAAACTTAACCAACTATTCTAACGTGTACCTGGCCAAGGATCCCCTTTTACAGGAACATCTATCAACTTTATGGGTGGATTTTTTTTTTTCCGACTTACTAATTTTTTACTGAACAACTCACTTTGGGTAACACTATACCCTAGTAACTCAGCCTTTTAAAGGTCTGAACCAGAATGAGGGCTTGAGGATTTGCAAAGGGCCAAGATAGCAGGGAACAATAAATCAGACATAGTGACTGACAGGAGGAATGTAAGGGTCACAGAAAATGGGGAAGTAGGTGATGTTCTAGAATCCAAAGTCAAGACGGTGATGAAAAGGCTATTAGCACAAACAGTGAAGTCCATAGGGGACCAAGTATTATGTAAGAGGTAATAAATTTGGATTTCGACAGGTTTGGAGAGACAGATATCTCCCTAGAAAGAAAACTAAGCAAGAGGTTAAGACTTGGAGTCAGTTTCTCAGATCTGTCCCCTGTGAACTTTCGGAGCTGAGCAAGTCTCAAGTACAATGAAGGAGTTACAGTGGTGACCTTTAAGACACTTTTCAATAGCAACTTTCTGCCATTCCAAAAATTGAAAATTTGAAATAAAAATACCAATATAATCAAGTTCTATCTTTAAAGTGTGAAATGTGTGAACGTAGGATAAAAATAAACAATTCAAGATGAATTTCAGTAAATAGATGAGAGGTTTTTAAGAGATCATGCAATTACAGCCACTCAAGAGACATCTATGAACCTTTATAAAGCTGACGTCTAACGTCAGGCGTCTAACTCTATTTTCCTCCCTGAATGTCACAGAATACCTGCAGAATACTACAGCAAATAAGCCCTGAACCTGACCAATGTGGCAGTTCATATATTTTTATGAATAGCTCTCAACACTTTGAAAATTTCAGGCAAGTGAGAACTTTTTCATAAATAGCTCACTATATCAGGGGTAGCTCAAAACTGTGATCTACCTATTATGACTATTAGCAGATTATATGAGGACCACAAAAATAACAAGCCACGCAAATTGGCATAGGCCCAATGTCTACGAAAATTAAGCCTTTCCTTAAAGCATTTAGACTATGGGTCTAAAATGAATAAAACAGAGACCAATCACTCTGAAGTACTTTGAAGGGAAAAAAATGATCAGTTAGGAAGCTAGTATATTTGCAATCCGAACATCACAAATAGCACTCAGGATCTAACATAAAATTTAAAGCAAAGCAGCAACGATGGAGGAGAGAGAAGGTGTACACTGGAAAATGTAAGTGGCACCAGCAGGAATCTTGCAATTAAGGTTCTTGGTGTATTTTGGGGGAGCTTTGTTGTTGTAGTTGCAGTGTGAAAATGCTTTCATGTAACCAGTGAAAATTAAGTAGGCAAATGACGTGTATACGTACTATAATGTCAATAACTAATAATCTGTTCCACTGTCCTTTCAATTCAATTTTCTAAAAAATCTTTAAAGACATTGCATTCTTTTTTTAAACAAATTTAAAAACCTGTAATGTACAATTCTGAACTACATTACTACATTTTCATTTTAACACAAGAAAATTAAGCCATCTGTGCAATCTTAAAGCATCTTGAGTCCAGGAAGAATTGGACTGAAAGTCCCCGGAAGGCAGAGATTTGGTTTTCTCTTAAGCCTCTCTTAAGTTATCAAGGAAAGACAGGCCCCTCGCGTTTTCAGAAACTTATCAGGTGCTTATCTGATAAGCAAAAGAAGAATGTCCATTTTTACTTTTCTGCTATTTCTAAAACTGCCTATCTTGGGAGAATACAAATTCCACACCAACTCTCCTCCCGAAACCCAGCTCTGCAACGGCATCCACACCGCTTCATTCTCACACATCAAAGTTCTGAGCTCCGAGACTGGATGCCCTGTGGCATGCTGCTCGCAGGCAGACTGGAGACCAGAGATCAGTCAAACTCCCTGAAACTCCCAGATGACAATCTATTCCTGAAGATAAAGGCATGGCCAGCGAGGGGGTAAGAAAAGGGACTGGCTATTCAGTCTCTCACTAGCAGGCTGAATCTTGTCTCCCTCAGTTGAGGAAGGAGAATGACACAGGACTGAGAAGCCAAAGCACTCAGAAAAGGACAAACTGAGAAGCAGTTCAATCAGTTCTCCTAGCTTTGGACCAGCCAAGGACACCTGCAGGAACCCTGACTCCAAGTGACAAAGGAAACAAGCCAGGAAGGAGAGGGACAATAGGTGGGCTCTCCCTGTAACTCCTTAAAACGAACTCCTTACAAGTGACCAAAGCATCAACGTACTCACCCAAAGAACCAAAGTATTTCCCCAAAGCTTCACAGTACTCATTCAAAGCTTCACAGTACTCATTCAAAGCTTCACAGTACTCATTCAAAGCTTCACAGTACTCATTCAAAGCTTCACAGTACTCATTCAAAGCTTCACAGTACACCCTACCTGGTGGCACTTCGTTGTTCTGGGAAGCAAGTGGTCTCTGAGGCTTGATCTCTGGGCTAGTGACTCAATTCCCTCATCTACAAATATCTCCTACTAAAGGACAGTGATGAGAAGGAAATCAACCTACAGAAAGTACCCAGCATAAGGCCTAGCACAAAGCAAGCACCCAATACTTAAAAAACAGTAGCATGAGTTATATCATATAACTCATTATTAATGATTCATTCTTTGGAGACTTGGCATGTCTGGTCCACAAGAGCCTTTTAAAATGCAAATATGACTGAAGTCTATTAACAGCCTTAGTTGACAGCCACGTTGAACACAGGATGAGGAAGGGATGCTGGCAGGTGTGCAGAGAAGAGGGTTGGCAGAGGTACCAAGGACCTGCCATGCACCAGGGAAGACACTGTTATTCAAACCTTCTCCCATTGAATGGTAGTTTATATATCATTTTTTTGGACCTCAGTCAGGGTTCTGAACCTGAACCCTTTCACATCATTGGAGGCTGGAGGAAATAAAACCTAAGTCGGAGAAGAAGCTGGCACCTGTGTTCAGTTTTGTTCCACTCTCTTGCTTCTGTTTGTTCCCAGCTTTTGTCTCAAAAGCAAGTGTTCCCCTGGCCTTGGTCACTACAGCTGTCATAGCCATTTTCATTTCACCAACATCCACTCTTGGAATGCATCCCCCTGCCCTGCTAAAACGTCCCTGAAGGCACAATGGATTTCCTTTCTTCCTTTTAAAATGTGTCTAATGCATTGCCTTGCATGAGCTGTGTGCTTAATAAAATATGAACTGATGAAGAAGAGGCTGAGAACTGCAAAGACCTACCAAAGGCTGTAAGAGTGTAATGCTGGGAAACATCCTTTTTCCTCCTCTATGCTGCTTATGGGAAGTTGGAAGGTGGTCACCTGCTAGAGTTTAGCAAACCATGTGTCTGCCTCTCCTCCAGAGGCAAACGTCTAAAACAGCCAGTGGAGGAGAATTTCATTGCCCGAGGAGACTAAAGTTACTGTCACCTATACCACAAAACCTGAGAAGACCCCAAATGGTGTCCTAGCTTGAAATAAACAAGGCAGAACTTCCAGTCTTCAAATTCTTATCTTAGAAACAAAACAAAACACCCAATATTGACTTTTCCATTTGCCCAGGAGCATTCTGAGGAATCCACAAACAATCCATGATGCCAAGTGTTAAACTCCATTCTGCTCCTGTACTTGGTGTCAAGGTCTGGTACCTCCTGCCCAGTGCCACTGTCAGTGCCACCCTAAGGACAGACACCACTGCTATTCCCTTTTCATGCAGATGCCTAAACTAGTTTACTTCCCCTGTGGGGAAGGGATGAGCACAAAAATCATGCAGAATATGTGTTCCCACAGAGCTCAGAAAGTTGATGATCTCAGAGGATATTGTACAGAAAGACCCTTGACACTTCCCTAAGGAAGAATGTCTTCTGTAAAAGGCTACTGCCAACACAAAAAGCATGTGCTGAGAAAAATCTACGGCCTGCTGCTGCGAGTGTTTCCAATTCTGATGTCCCACTTCCTCTTTATAAGCACATTCCTTCCCTCCTTATTTCTCTTCTTAAAAAGACACTCTGGCATTGGGTCTCAGTTAAGAAGCAAAGTGCAATGTTCTATTAAAGGCTGTAAGATAAAAAGGGCTTAAAATGGATTTCAATAAACATAAAAGCCTAGAATGCAATATAAGATCTACTGTGTTCTATCACTTCTAATGTTTGGAAAAAAGAACTTATTTTTAAATGTTGGCAGCCTAACTTTTTAAAAATAAAGTTTCATTCACTTACAGCTTATTCACACAGGCCATAACATACAGCTCTTTAGCAATACAGTTCTAAGAGTTATAATGTCCTAACCTGGCCTTCCAAACCTATCTCACAGTGGTTTTTGGAAGAATCAATAATAGATGTGAAAGTAATTTGAAATCTGCCAAGGGCTAATCAACTAGATAATCAAACTGTTGTTATTCCTATTATTAACACATATCATAGCATACAGTATATACCTAAAGAGTATGGACTCTGGAATTCCAAATCACACTTCCACCACTTACTAGTTAGCTACACAAGCACAGATGGTCCTCAATTTAAAATGGTTCAACTTAGGATTTTTGACTCTACAATGGTGCAAAAATGATAGGCATTCAGTGGAAATCGTACTTAGAATTTTGAATTGTGATGTTTTCTGGGGCTAGCCATATGCAGTATGACACCCTATCGCCATGCTGGGCAGTGGCAGTGAGCCGCAGCTCCCAGTCAGCCACACAATCACAAGGATGAACAACCAATACTTTACAGTGGACCGTGTTACCAGATGACTTTGCCCAACTGTAGGCTAATGTAACTGTTCCGGACACATTAAAGGTTCGGTACATTAGGTGTATTAAATGAATTTTCAACTTACAATATTTTCAACTTATGATGGGTTTATCAGGACATAACCCCATTGTAAATCTAGGAGCTTCTGTACGGTGTAAGGGGCAAGTTACGTAACTCCTCCAGGCCTCAGTTTCCACTGGAAAATGGAGATAACACCCACTTTATCAAGTTGTTGTGATGATGAATATAGTAAATGTATGTAAAATTCTTGGCACGTAATGAACACATATTAAATGATAGCTCTAATTATTGTTAGGCTAATTAAAATTCAAACGTTCGGCCAGGTGCAGTGGCTCACGCCCGTAATCCCAGCACTTTGGGAGGCCGGGGAGGGCAGATCACGAGGTCAGGAGATCAAGACCATCCTGGCTAACACAGTGAAACCCGGTCTCTACTAAAAATACAAAAAATTAGCCGGGCGTGGTGGCGGGCGCCTGTAGTCCCAGCTACTTGGAAGGCTGAGGCAGGAGAATGGCATGAACCCGGGAGGCGGAGCTTGCAGTGGGCTGAGATTGCGCCACTGCACTCCAGCCTGGGCGACAGAGCGCGACTCCGTCTCAAAACAAAACAAAACAAAACAAAACAAAAAATCCAAATGTTCAGCTATTGAAAACAGTAGAAGGGAGATAGATGAGACGACAATCTTACCCAAAGGAGGACAAATGCTAAAAACATGGATGCTACATGCTGGAGATCCCTTCTTAGCCAAACACCACCCACCCACCTCACTCCCTCTTCTTCCCCATGATGTCAGACGTTCCTCCTTGCTTTGCATAACTGCAGCGATCAGGGAAAGTTAGTCTTTAACTCCAGGCTTGACAAAGTGATGATTCATCCTGGGAAGGGGGTACAGCCTGTTGCCAGCCTTATCACACAATCAGGCATCCACCAGAATGGCCAGAGGCCAGAGACCAGAGACCAGCCACTTAGGATTCTGCTGTCTGTCCGCATCTCCAGTAGTGGCAGTGTTCAGATGCTTTACATTTTGTTAATGTATAGAACAATGAGTACTTGAGAGGAATTCAATTGTGTTGTATTTTATAAAACAATTCACAGCATAAGTGAAAAGTCCAAAATGGTAAGACAACAACAAAACAAGTCTCCCTCTGTTAGCTGCCCCAGCACAACGTTTTGCCAGGCAGTGTGTTAGTTCTAATGACAAACAGCTTGACGGTTGGACACCATCCCACTTCAACTTCACATCATAACGGCTCCTGAGGACAAGTCCCAGTGCTTTTCAGCCTGGCCTGAAAATCTGACCACATCCCCCACGAAAAAGACAAACCCTCAGCAGTAGCTTACACAGCTCTTTTCCATTACCATTTAGTGGGCAGGAGACATTTTTTTCCCCCACAGCAAGCTCCTAATTCGCCTTCTCAGGTTAAGAGGCTTTCAAACTTGGTTCATCTCAAAATAAATGGCCAAAGGGGTGATTTAATGGCGGACCCTCAGCTTGTCAAAGAGGCAGCTCTGGGCCACTTCCCAATCCTGTCTGCAGCCAGACTACTACAACAGAATGTCTCCTAAATTATCACCACAGTAATTCTAACCTTCAGTCCGACTTTGGGAATCCTTCCACCAGTGTCCCATAGGTACAAACCATGAATGCCTGGAAATGTCAGCCTCCTCCCAAAACAGTTTTGCTTGGAATACCCCATTCAAAAAACACACATCATTCAATCCCCCATAGCTTCCTCCCCACGTCAGCCAATCCTTTGGGGATTCTCGATTCCAATCTAGGAAAGGGTCGCTTAACAAATGTCTGACATATTACGTTTAATTCTACCACCTCTAAATGATCCTCACACAGAGAGTGAAAGCACAGAACACTTGAATGCCAGGGCTCCTCAGTTCAAACCCCAAACGCTGGTGTGTGTGGTGTGTTTTCTGGGACAAACTGTAAAAGTGTTTTTCAATTGTGTTACATAGTCTGATTCATTTATAGCAATGTCTAATTTTCTGGTGGTTTCTGCCCTCAAACAGTCCTGCAAAACTGTTGTACTATATTATACTATTAAAAAAATTATGTCAAAATTGATTCTATAAAATTTGTCTCCTACCCATTCCAGCCAATATCCACTAGCTACACACACAGACCCAGAGGCACACACATACACACCATAACAGTTCATAGCAAAATTTTTTCAATTCTCAAAAAAAAAAAGGGGGGGGAGGAGGGCTTCTTTCACTATAATTAACAAGAGTTGCTTTGAGCAATCTAACATTGGGAGCGCCTAGAAACTCAAGAAGCACACAACTTGTTGCAGCAACAAACGTTGGGCCGAAGCCTGAACAAAGCGCTACAAATAAGCTCCAGAAACTCACAGGGCCCTTGAACAAAATGTTGTGTTTGCAATTACCTCTCCAGCGCGCTCTCATCACCCTCTCCCAACCCTCTCCCCAAGTCTCTTCCCGGTCCCAGCACCCTTCGTGGCTCCCGTCTCTAATCTGCTTTCCATTCCAGCCCCGCCCCCTTCTCCTTCCCTCTCTGGGACCGTGAATCAATCCCATCCCGGGCAGGAAACGAGACCCAGGGCAACCCCCTCCGCTGCGGCGGAACAAAGGAGGCGAGCGCAGCTGCACGCGCAGGGAGGCCCACAGCGTCCCGGGCCCCTCCTCCCCCGCCGCCGCCGGGGCACACAGCACCTGAACCCCACTCCCCAGGACGCCCCATTGTTCTCCCTCCGCTTTCCTGCCCGGAGGAAGCCACGCCGTGTCTTTCCAGGGAGCCAGGAAACAGCTGTGGGCCACAGGGATGGAGGGGCTGTGGGTGAACACGAGGACAGCCGAGATTCGACTCTCCCCACAGGTACGAGAGGCATGTGGCAAAGAGCGAGCAACTTAGTTTACAAGCCCTTCTTCCCTCCCGCCACCCCCGAAGCCACTGCGGAGTCACGACCACCCTCCGCGACCTACAGCGTGCGCGGTTCCCGCCGCAGCGCCGCCTCCCCCGAGACAGCGGCAGAACCCGCTGACCCCCGCCCTCAGGGGGCGACCGGGCCAGGGACCGCGGGCACAAAGGCGCGGGGCGTGCGCCTCGGGGGCCGCGGCCGGACGCAGAGAGAAGGGCAGGGGAGAGAGAAAGCGCTCGCGCTACCTTGCTTGGCGCTACCTCGCCGGGCGCCACTCCGCCTCCACGTCGTCCTCGCTCTCCGGTGGCGCTCCGGGACGCGGGCCCTGCCTTGGGCTGCGGGGCTCCCGACGCGGCTGTTTGGCCAAGGCTGTCCCGCAGCTGCTGGCCGACTGCGCGCCCCGCGCTCAGGCACTGCCTCCACGCGCCGCGGTTGAGACTCCCGTGCGCACCCGGCTGCGGAGTGCTCAGCGGCGGCGGGAGGAGCCCGGCCACTCCCCTCTAGCCCGCTGGCGGAGGGGCCGGCCGAGGGGCGGGGGCGACGACCTCGCTGCCTGGGATTCGCCCCTCGGCGCGCGGGCAGGAACAGGAGCCACCGCCTCCGAGCCGACTCACCTCCGGCCGCCCGGTGCCGGCTTCACAGCGCCCCCCGGTGAGCGTCGTGGCGGCCTCCGCGCCTTGCGGGTTTGCGGCCCGACCCTCTGCACCGGGGGTGAGCCTGGATGGGACGAGGCTTGAGGGAAGGAAGGGCGACCGTCGCGGCCCCCACGGAAGGCAGTCTTTCTACCTTTTTTCTTCCAGACTTATTGACATAAAATGAGAAATACAACGTTTGACAACTCGAAGCCAGCCTGGGGGCACATTCCCGCAAAGAGTGGAAGTAAGTCTCAATTTTTCCTCCTCCCCAAGATGAAAATGTTTGGATGCCAAGAATATCAGAAAATATTAATTTCACAGAAAAAGAAAAAAGAATACTGAGTGGTGTGGTGTTTCTTCATTTACAAGGCTTTTAGTATCTTTTAAATTACTTGATCTCACATTGTGGGTAATAGCTACTGGCCAATTCTTTATGTTATAGATAAATGAGAGATAGTTTAAAAGAAATTTGAAATATCCATACATATTTGAATAGAGTGTATTAACTGGCCCTGAGTAATGATCAGTGATGGGGTATATTATACAGGCATGTAGGGGCCACAGAATCGGGACACCCCACACACACACACCTTCTCACTCAAGCCCTATTGCCTCATTGGAGAATTTAGAACAATCCTCTTGACCCAGGTCCTGGTTTCTTCATCTCCGCACAGGGAAGGGTGCGCATTCAAACTTACTCACTGGGTGAGGTGAGGATTACTTGAGTGAGGTGTTAAAAGCACCGTAGACACAGTAATTATTACTCATGGTTCTAACTACTTTATCCTGTAATGAAATAAATTGCCATAAATGGGACAGTTTTAAATGGACTGACCTGTATCTGGAAACTGTCACTAAACTGAGGTGAACTAAAGAATTCAGACCATATATAGTAACTGTTCCCACTGGCATGAGAACCACAGGCGCTGGGATTTGTTAAATGCCACTAGTAGAGTTTGGAAAGGTGGGACCTTCACAGACTGTATCTGCTGGGAACTGCCCCGTCATTAGATGTCACCATCAGCATCACTTCAGATGTACAGGTGGTGCGATAATGTCCTAAACTAACACATACTGGGTACCAGGGACTGTTCTTTGTTTAATCCTCGCAAAAACTTTGTGAGGCAAGTTTCTCTCATTATCCTTGTTTTACAGACCAGCAAAGCCAAAGACAGAGAGGTCTTCAGGGAATACATGGCTATGTGGTTTGAAGACTACCATTAGAGAGTGGATATTAATTGCCCTCCTTTTGAATATGGTCTGGACTTAGTGATTTGATTGTAACAAATAGAATACAGCAGATGTGATGCTATGTGACTTCCAAACCTAGGTCATAAAAGGAGACAAAGTTTTCACCTGGCTCTCCCTTGGGACACTCACCTTTGGAACCCAGCTGCCATATTGTGAGGAAGCTGAAGCCACAGGGAAGCCCATGTGTAGGTGTTTGGGCTGATGGTGCCAGCCGAGGACCCAGTCTACTGCCAGTACAACTTATACCAGGCATGTGAGTTGGCGAACTTTTGAAAGAACTCTGACTGACCACGCTGCCTGAGAGACCTAGAGAGAAAACCTAGCTGAGCCAAGTCAGGCCCCGGGAACGTAAGTGATAATAATAAAAGATTGTCATCCGGGTGGTGGTTGCATAGCGATAGACACCTAGAACAGTGACAGAGCTGGAATTTGAACCTAGAAAACCTGACTCTATAGTCTTCACCACAAACTATCAAGCACCCTACCTCAGACCTTGATAACCTAGCATGATGAAAACCCTGGAGATCCCAGCCTTCACAACAGACAACATATGAACCTGCTACCTGGTGATGTGTGTTAGACTCACTTCTCCATTTTGCTTGTCTGAGTTTAGGTTCTGAAGTGACTGCTTATAGCAGTTTGACAGTTCATGGAACTTCTGACCTCTACTGTCCAGTTCAGCTTTTCAAAAATAGCAGAAATGCAGATGGCAGGTTCATGAATATAAAATGTAAACAAATTGAAGAGTGGGGAAATTCTATAAACTTTTGATCTTGGGATGTGGCCAGATTTTAGAAAAAGTAGGTTTGAGACAACTATGTACTGAGTAGGTCTATTGAAAGAGCTAGCTGCCAGAACGAAAGTTTTGAAACTCCTGACTCAAGAAAGGGATAGGACAGAATTATGTCAGAACAGTTCTGCCTCTAGAGGGACCTAGCATAGTGGGGACAATTAAGACTTTCTCTCTGTTTTTAGCAAGTTCTAAAAAGAAAATAATAGAAACTGTAGAACACATCCTAATAAACACTAAGAAAATGAACCAAGTTATTAGCTAAAAATATTTCTAGAGAAAAACCATGCCTCTCTTTTAAAAATACTGTTTACCTAGTTTTCATAAATCTCAAAACCCAAGCTTATGAAGACATACCATGAGGTTTTAAAACACTTTTACCTTCCTGGCCATTTTTTTCAAAAACCAATCAATCAGCAACTTTTGAAATCATAAAAAGCAAATTAAAGTTATTCTCACAATTGTCAAGAATAGGTAACAGGCTGGGCTCAGTGGCTCACACCTGTAATCCCAGCATTTTGGGAGGCCGTGGCAGGTGGATCACAAGGTCAGGAGTTCGAGACCAGCCTGGCCAATATGGTGAAACCCCATCTCTACTAAACATACACAAATTAGCCAGGCGTGGTGGCATGCTCCTGTAGTCCCAGCTACTCGGGAGGCTGAGGCAGAAGAATCACTTGAACCCGGGAGGCAGAGGTTGCAGTGAGCCAAGGTCGCGCCACTGTACTCCAGCCTGGGTGACAAAGCGAGACTCCACCTCAAAAAAAAAAAAAAAAAAAAAAAAACAAGGAATAGGTAAAAAATCCATCAATTACAAAGGCATTTTTTACTTTCTCCTCAATCTATTTGGAGGAAACAGAAAGAAAGAAAAAGTAGAAAACTTATTGAGATTTAGGGTGAAAAACATAAATTATCAAATTATATGAATGCAGTAAAAGAATACAAGAAGTGTGCTTTGCCTCAATGGAAACATGCAACAATTTAAATTCATTCAATTGAAATCTTGCCATTCTTGTGGAAAATGTAGAATTAAAAGCATATCTCAGTGTGTCCCAGGAAGAGAATTACCACTAGGCATGTAAGACTTATTTTTTCTTAGTTGCTTTTACTTGAGCCCTTTCAAGAAAATTAAAAGGAGTTCAACATTGAGAAGAAGACTGACGAAAGAACCGTATGACCTGCCTCTGCCTCATTTTGATGTAGCAAACATAAAAGTGGACTGGAAGTCATACTTTTAGATTTTCTCACTGGCTCTGTCTTTGTTCTACTAAGTTTACAGTTTTGGCCAGAGATTCATACTGTTTGTCCTTAGTTATTTTACATCATGTGTTAAAGACTCTCTGTCTTTAAAATTCTCAGTCTTTGTTTTTGCCGTATTTTCTCTCTCACATACCCACCCAAACAGTTTTCACCTGCTTTACATATATTTTTTTAAAAAAATAAAATAAAATAAAGATAGGATCTCGTTCTGTCACCCAGGCTGGAGTGCAGTGGCACAATCATAGCTCACTGTAACCCTGAACTCAAACAATCCTCTCCACAATGCTCCTGCCTCAGCCTCCCCAGCAGCCAGGACTACAGGTGCATGTTACCATACCCGACTAATTTATTTGTATTTTTTGTAGAGATGGGAGTCCCACTATTGTTGCCCAGGCTGGCCTTGAGCCCCTGGCCTCAAGTGATCCTCCTGCCTCGCCCTCCCAAAGCACTAGGATCACAGGTGTGGGTCACTATTCCCAGCCATTACTTATCCTTTCAAACTAAATTCAGTTTTCGCCTATTCCTAACCATCATCTTGAATTAGATTCTGCTTTCTTTACTATGGTAGCATCTGAATGCCACATCCTCTCAGTACCTATTAATATGCCCCAGGTCATGAAATCTTTTTATGTATCCTCTTCTGGATGTTTGACTTCTCCAGCTAGATAGTAGGCCTCTAGATAAAACTAGTCAATCAGTTTGAAAACACCAGGACTGAGGTAAGATCAGTCTTAGAGAGCTGACTGTCCTAGGAAATATTCTAAATGCTCTACATATGTGTTAACTCTTTGAAGCCGCACAGCAGCCCAACGAGGTAGGTTATATCATAATCCCATTTTAGAGATGATGAAGCTGAGGCAGGCAACTTACACTGAGTGTGGCTTCCTCTTCTGCCTCCTTTCCACCTCTTCCAGCTCTTCCTCTTCTGCCACCCCTGAGACAACAAGACCCACTCCTCCTTTTCCTCCTCCTTAGCCTACTCAACGTGAAGAGGATGAGGATGAAGACTTTCCACTTAATGAATAGCAAATCTATTTTCTCTTTCTTATGATTTTCTTAATAACATTTCCTTTTTCTCTAACTTACTTTTTTTGGTAAGAATACAATATATGATACAATATAAAATATGTGTTAATAGACCATTTACGTTATCAATAAGGCTAATATGTCAACAGTAGGCTATTAGTAGTTAAGTTTAAGTTATACGTGAATTTTTGACTGCACGGAGGGTCAGCATCCCTAATTCCCAAGTTGTTCAAGGGTCAAGTGTACTGTATTATTTCTTTAGTATATGTCTCTTAGTTTAGGATAGTCCTCTAAATGCAGTAAGCACTGAGTTAGCTATTTCTTAAATAGCTTCATACAAAAGAAAATCTTTTAAAATATATTTAAAGAGTGCTTTAAAAATAAGAGCTTCATGTTTAAAGTATTATTTGAAATTAAGATTAACTATTACCAAAAAAAAAAAAAAGTTTCTATAGCATTGTCAGCCTCCAAGACTCAGCGGTAAAATCACAACTCTTATTCTAAGTATTTAACAAACTATAGATAAATGACATCAAGAATATTTGAAGGTAAAAAGACCGATGGAACTTATCCCAGGCAGGGAGAAAATTTACTAAAGCTATTTGAGGATAAAGGGAGGAATTTGAAAAGCTCACAAATAGGCTCCCTTGTAGGTACTGTACTAGACTATTTGAAAATCAAGAACAATTCTTTATTTTTTTTTTTAAATGTAATTTGAGCACTAAAATCAGGCAGTGAAAAAGTATAATTTTTTTCTCCACAAAATGCATTTCTCCACAGCTCAGAGTACTCTGAGCCTCAAATAAATTATAGACCCATTGCCAGGAAATTTAAATTGCCTAAATTTTTTCCCCTGACATTTTATAATTTAGCATTCTGTCATTTCAACTAGTAAAATAATTGTCTCTTTTATTTCTTCTCATGCTACAGCCAGTTAGGACTATGATGGCAAAACCTAGCTGTGAAACAATAAATCAATCTGAAAAATGGCTATACTTTTTCCCAATCTTTTTAAAAAATCATTTTCATTTTTCTAATGATAACTCGGGAGCTGTCATCTCGTTGCTGGGGAAACCCTAGGAGTACTGCAAGGAAAAGCAAATATTATGGCAAAGGAAAAAAAATACTGGCCGCCTATACCAAATGAAAAGTAATTTAGCAAATATATGATGTAATAGTCTATTTCTGCTTCATTCCCTAAAACTAAATCCATATATTTGATCTGGCACATACATTCATCACAGGTGTTAGCATATGAAAATGCTGATAGAGAAAGGTAATTGTGTATAACTCAAAAATATCCTATTGTATTAACAACCAAAATGGCATAACTCTAGGTTTAGGGGCCATTGACGGAATAAACCAAAATTTAAATTAGAAATATAAGCAAAAGGTTAATTGCCCATTATTTCAGCTGCATTGACATCTGTACAATATGAGAAGCTCCATGAGGGTGGAGTTTGGTTCACTATTGTGTCCTCAGAGCCTCGGAACATAGAAAGTGCTCAATAGTGTTAGACTGATGAACTAATTTCATGAGTTATTATGTTAGGTAAATCCAGTTAGCCTATAATCTCAGCCAAGAATTTCAGATTCTCGTTAAAGACTTTCCAGAGCACAAGGTAGGACAAAAGCAGTTCTTGCTGATGGATTCGTAGGAATGCTCTTCTTAAGCTTTGAATAAAACTGGAAAAACTTTATAGAGAGTAGCACCAAAAGCACAGCCCATCTCATGCAGAGGAAGAATCAGACCATGGAGGTCAGGGTGTTGACAAGCAACCCACCTCCCCAGGACAAGCATGGCCTTTACTAAATAAAGATACCTGCATAATCCTTCCCATTAGACACATGCTACACTATGGGTATTTTTCCTGAAACCCATTCGTGCCAATATGAGTAAGAGCAGGGAGCAGAAGCTTGTCTTACACTCTTAGGGGCCCTCTTGCCAGGCCCCAACCTCATCTGCCCCCAAAACCCCTCTCAGTGACTGGGAATGCTACAAAGTTCCCATAGATCTTGAGTCTGGACCTGAGATAATCTTGACACAGCTCATGGGCCCCAAACATTTTCCCCTCAGGGGCGTTGGGTCTATAAATTGCTTCAAAAAGTCCTTCGTTCCTAGTCTCCTCAGAACTCTTGTCTACTCTCTGAGGGGTTCCTTCAGAGACCTGCATGTTTCTTCAAGTCCACAGTTGTATTAAATTGAAAATCATGTTTTATAATTTTATAGTTTGCTTTATAAATCTTTATCAGTCAAAAGCAGCTATCACCCTGAAGGTTTACCCTGGGCAGGGGAAGAAGAAGCTCTTTATTTTTGGTGCATAAGCTCCTTGGTACTTTTAGTCCCACTGGGTAACTTTGATGGGTGTTGTAATCGTTCTAGATTATCAGACATATAACAGTCTCAACCCTGAGGACTCCTTCCATTCTAGTGACTTGTGATCAGGCACCACTACCCCAGGGCCACAGAATGAAGTAGATGAAATTTGTCCTACATCAAGAAGTATTTACTGAGTATCTATTTAATCCTGTGCTAGCCCTGTCACTACAACAGGATGGTAAACATGATGGTGAGGGTCTTTGACCTCCTAGAAGATAGGGTCTAGCTTCAGGTCTTTGTCTCCTCGGATATACTGCCTCTTCCTTTGTAACGTCCCTCCAGTCCCAAGGCAGCAAGGGCCCTGATGCTGTTTCCAGGCTCCCCCAGGCCTCACCAGCCCCCTTGACCCCTTCTGTGTTGTTCCAAGTGTTTTTAAATCAGTAATGTGCAACCTGGGGCTCAAGGGCTACAGCACAATCCAGGATTTCAATTCTGAGTAAAAGATTAGAAAACGGCTTTTATGTTCCTCTTTTCCAGACATTTAAATATCGAATTTCAAATATTCAAAAATTCAGTGGCTAAAAGTCACTCATCAACATTTTTCTAGCCAGTCAAGTAAAATATTAAAGAAACAACTTGAATTGCCTTTTAAACTGTGGCCCACTATGGACTTTCAGATTTCAAGCTATATTTACTTCTTTTCATACAAATAACTTTCAAGTTTTGTAATAATAAATATGTATTATTTTTATAATCAGGAAAAAATAATAAAGCTATTTTCATCTTGGACAAAATATGTGGCCTGCAAATTTTTGTTGTTTTTCTGAATTGGCCCAACTGAAAACATAAATAGATAAATATTGCTTGAGTGGTTTTTCCAATACTCTTCCATCAGAACATTTCAGTACTTGATCTTTCTCATTAGGTCATGTTAGAGACTGGCAAATCTGATAAGCAAATCATGCTGAATGAGGGTTTATACTAATCACCCATGGAGAACATTTGCTTTGAGTACAGGGTCCTTGGGTTTCTTTATTGCACTCTTTTCCAGAAGAGATTCTTCTTTCCATATCGTAATGTCATGTGTCCAAGGTAGTATACAGGGTGGGAGGTGTGGGTAGGAGTGCTGGGGGGAAATCTCCCCATTGCAGGCTTGGTGGTTGGCAATGAGGGCCACTTTAAAGAAGAATTTCAAAGAAGAAACACAATCTGCCAAGGGTGATGCATCCAAGATCCTTGGGCCAGTTTGATGAGCTTACCTTAATGCAAAAGAAAGAATAAAGTCAAGATTTTAGGTAGAGCTGATAGAGATGGGGGAGGGGGTGGTACATGTATCTGCTAGAGCCTTCAAAAATGGCTGGCCCAATACATATATGTGATGACTTATATATGGTATTACGGACTGCATGTTTATGTCCTCTCAAAATTCATATGTTGAAACACTAACCCCCAATGGGATGGTATTAGAAGGTAGGATTTTGGGAGGTGATTAGGTAGAACCCCCATTATGGGAGTAGTTTCCTTATAAGAAGAGAAAGACCAGTGTTCACTCTCTCAGCCATGTGAGGATACAGCAAGAAGGTGGCTGCCTACCAACCAGGAGGCAAGCCCTCACTGGTCACCAGATCTGTCAATGACTTAATCTTGGACTTCCCAGTCTTGAAAACCATGAGAAATAAACATTGTCTAAGTCACCCCACCTATGGTATTTTCATTATAGCAGCCCAAACTAATACATATGAAATCTTCAAACTCCAAACTAGCTGTTTCCTAACCTAGTTGCTATTGCAACCAACATAGTTCTACCTGGTTTCTGTTCAATAGTTTATCCATAACTTTTTGCTTTTGAAATAAATTCTGGAACTTAAAGATTATACCCCCTCCTACCCCTATCACTGAGATGTCCAGGTGAACTCTATCTTCATTAGTAACCTTAGTGTGTGGAGGGCATATCAAAGTCTGAGGTACTGGATGATGTTTTATAATATACTATATGGTAAATATATTTTTGAAAAAAGATTGCTTTTATAATATAAATAAGCAGAGTTTTAAGAAATCAGTTTGGTAGGTGGAAGTATCTAGAAATTTAAGCTGTGATCTTCTGGGAGAATGGGGCTCTATCTGATAAGAATTTAGAGGTGACAAAGTGAAATTTGTATGTTTATTGAAAAAGAAGCCTGGATCTTAACAGCTCTCTACCCACCAGTCAAGTTTTTTAAAGTTTAGTATATGGTTTCTGTCTACTTTCTCACTTCCCTTTCACACTCCAGTCCTTTGCTCTTATGAGTACATTAAAACTGATCTTGCCAAGGTCTGCAGTGCCCTGTCAATTGCCACATCTTTTTCTTTTTTCTTTTTTCTTTTTTTCTTGATGAGGTCTCACTCTGTCACCAAGGATGGAGGGCAGTGGTGCAACCCCGGAATCAAGTTATCCTCCCGCCTCAGCTTCCCAAGTAGCTGGGACCACAGGCGCATGCCACCATACCTGGTGGCTAATTTTATTTTTTTAGGGAGGGGGTCTCCCTATGCCCAGCCTGGTCTCAAACTCCTGGGCTCAAGTGATCCTCCCACCTCAGCCTCCCAAACTGCTGGGATTACAGGTGTGAGCCACTGTGCCCCACCAGTTGCCACATCTTAAAGGGAGTTTTGGGTCCTCGTAGCATTTGACTCCTCTGACACATGGCATCCTACTGCCTTCTTTTTCTTTTTCTTTTGAGACGGAGTCTCGCTCTGTCACCCAGGCTGGAATGCAGTGGCATGATCTCGGCTCACTGCAACCTCCACCTCTGGGGTTCATGCGATTCTCCTGTCTCAGCCTCCTGAGTAACTGGGATTACAGGAGTGTACCGCCATGCCCAGCTAATTTGTGTGTGTGTGTGTGTGTGTGTATTTTTAGTTGAGACAGAAAACGTTACCTCCTCTGAAAAGGTCTCCTGATCCCCCAAACAAGAAAAGAGCACTTATTCAGTGCTCCAATAAAATTCTGTTGCCTCTATCATGGAGTATATAACACCATGATCAAACTGCCTATTCAATTATCAGTCTCTTTCACTACACTGAGACAAACTTGAGGGCAGAATCATGTCTATTTATTTTCCAATGCTGTGTTTAACATAAGTCCTGGAATATAGTGGGAACTCAATAATGCTTGTATGCATGCCTGTATGCATGTGTGCACGAATGAATGAATACCAAGTGTTTCCAGTATCTTCTTTCATGGCTCCTTCATAGCTGTTATCACGCACTTTGAAAGATTACCCCATCTTCTTATAGCAAACCCCAATAATTTTTGTGTAATAGTTGCAAAAAGCAAAAATATAATAAATCGCTATGATGTTTAAATAAAGCAGATATTTTATTTCTAGACAGTGATTGAATTGATATCTCCTGTACTTCTGCTATACACTCTCATACCTTGATGCTAAAGAATTCCCACTTCTGCAGAAACAGATGCACTAGGCTGACCCCACTCAACTTATCACTAATATTTCATAATAACTTCTATCTCTATTTCAGAGCCAATACATATGTTTTTCCTAATCTTCCTTCACAAGTCAATCTATAAGTATTCTACATTTCTAAATGCTTAAGCTCAAAGAGAAGATTTATTGGGACACTTTAAATACTTATTTCTTGCTTACATAGGATTGAATGATCACAATGACTCAGGATCAATTGCTTTTCATCTTTTCAGTACTTATTTCACAGCTGAGCACTTCTCAGAGTTATGAACATGAGTCCAGTTTTTGACAAGCCACAGCAAAGGCCAAAAGAATGAGCAAAATTATCCACCCTGGAACCCACATGGGACAGCAGGAAGTAAATCGACAGCATCTGCCGTGACTTATTACAGCGTACGTGTTACACTAGGCCCCAAATCAATCCCAAAATGGAAGTCTTGGGTTATGGGTCTTTCACCACAGGAAAGCAACATACACATATATTCAACAATAACACTTCATAAATCTCTGCCCCAGTCACCGAACTTTATCTCATGTGGTGCCAATAAGAAAGAGGAATATCTTAAAACAGAAGGAGGAAATTACAGTTTCACATACAGAATCCTTTAATGTCACTAGAGAGACATCTTTTTACACAAGTGAAACATGGAACTATCTTCCTTAGGGTGAGTCCAAAGTATCTGACACATAAATAGTGTCTGACAGACTCCATGTTTTGAAGTTTAATTCATCTCTTAAAAGGAGGTAAACTGGAAGAAATTAAGTTATTTATAAAACTATAGTTACATAATAGGCACTACCTAGGGCATCCTGAATGTGGATAGAAGAAGAATATATGGCCAAGGACCATACATGGTAGGGGTAGGGTTCTGAATCTGGGATTGACAAGCTTTATGGGAAAGTGTGTGTCGTTGCGTGTGTATGCACCTCATGAACACACATAGATGTACACAGGCTCACTCACAATCATGGTATGTGTGCATTTTTCTCTGCGGAAAGGATTTTGACCATCCCTTAGATTCTCCCAAAAGGTCTTTGACTCACAAAGTGCTACAAATCACTCTTCCATAGCAAATATTTCCCATACTTATAAGCCAGGGGATGCTGCTATCAGGTGAGATTCAAAATTATTGGACATGTGATGATGAAAAACACATTACTGGAGTACAGAGGCAGTAGTGCGAAGCAGACAGGATGTGCCCACTCATATGGGAATGAAAGGGAAAGTGACTTGCAAATCTCATGAAACATCTTGCTGTAAAGCCCATATCAGCAAGGCAAAGTCAGAAAATCCTCTGTTCCATGTCTGGGAGAGTGAAAACCACAGATGCCCCAGGTGCACAGAGGAAACGATGCTCCATCTGCTTCCTTAGTCTTTCTCACCTTACCTCACCCCAAACTTACCTTGGGCATTGAATTTTAATAGCTGTTTGTTTTTGTGGCTTATCATGTGTATAAGAACTCCAAGGAACATAGAATAAAGTAATGCTGTCCAACATTCTGCTCTAGAGAACTGTTATCTGAGATGTTGTAATCTTGAACCCCCTGTTTTGGTCAGGGCCCAATTAAAACAGAAACCACTGTAGGTGTCTCAAACACGAGGAATTTAATACCGGAACTTGTTTTTTGGCGTTTTTGGTTTGTTTGGTTTGGTTTTGAAACAGGGTCTCGCTGTGTTGCCTAGGCTGGAGTGCAATGGCACAATCACAGCCCACTGCAGCCTCAACCTCCTTGGCCCAAGCAATCCTTCCATCTCAGCCTCCCAAGTAGCTGGGACTACAGATGTGTGCCACTGCACCTGGATAATATTTTATATTTTTTTAGAGATAGGTCTCACTTTGTTGAGTAGGTTGGTCTCAAACTCTTGGGCTTGAGCAATCCTCCCGCCTTGGCTTCCCAGTTTGCTGGGGTTACAGGCATGAACCACCATGCCTGGCCAGGAAATTGTCATACCTGTGATGGAAGAAGCAGAACCCAGGAATTAAGCAGTGGGGTAACCGAAAGAATAACAGCAGTCAGAAGCCACTAACTCCCCTGGGGCTGGAGAAACTCAGGGAGAAGATGGTGTTACCAAAGCCTGGAAGATAGGAGAAGTCAGAAGCACAGTGGGGAGCATTCCTGACAGATACTGAGACTGAAGGGAGGGGCTGTTGGCCAGCAGCTAAAATCATAGAGAAGCAGCCACTGCCAGAGACAGCATCAAAACAGACAAGAGAGGAGGTGAAATTCCCTGGCTTCCTCCGTCTTCCCACCCTCCACTCTTCTGTTTATGCCTTCCTTCGGTTCAGCCTATGTGGAAGCCAGAGGACAAGGGAACTGGAAAATGCAGTCCCCTGTGATAGACAGCAGAGCAGGGGAAAGGCCAGAGCAACCAGGGACATCACCAGCACATTCCCTTTTTTGAAGATAATGTTGGGATGGGTTTGAAGAGGAAAGCCAAATCGCTATGGAATTCTTCATTGATATGGAGTGGGAAATGGAGATGAAACAAAGGTACGGAGGAAAAAGGGGGTTGGCAAAGATTGGAAACGAAGAAAATGAAGAGAGAAGTAGTGGAGGAAGAGGTGCGAGGGAATCTCTCTCCAAGGTTGCTGGGACAGCTGCTCTGATTAGAGGCTCCATTCATCCTCCCGGAACAGCAGTAGGCTACAGTAGGCCAATAAAAGAATTAGAGAGCTGCGAGCAACCTTTTTAACCAGTAGAGAACTAAAATCCATACTTTGATGTTACTGAAGTTTGTTTAGATTGAATTCATTATTGATGAAAATTAATGTGAATTTAATTCTCTCCTGTCAAAATGGAATTTAAATATCTTTCAAGAAACTTATGAAGGGATTTCAGAAAGCCAAATCACTGCAGGCCCTTCTGTTGAGCACAAAGGGAAAAAGAACTGAGAACAAACAAAGCAGCAGAAAACATGTGTGGGGGGATAGGGTGTGGGAGAAAAGAGCCCAAGGGATTTCTTTAGTAATGTTTGTTTATGGCTGTTTCAAATTAAGGAACTAATTTTGGATTGGGGAATAAATAAAGTTCTTTGAGAAAAAGACTATTGCTAAGAACACAACGCCGCCTAGAGTTAAGAAAAAAAACCTCTAATCACACTTATAGTTGGCTCGTTTATTTTTTGATGTTAATGTGTTTGTGAAAAGAACCCAACTCTTGCTATATTTCTTAATGTTTCCTGTTTGTCTGCTCATCCAGATAAATAACCCGCACCTCTGCCTACTTTCCTTACTCAAGTCTTTGATGATATCATCTTTTCAGAAGAGGCAGGTGCGGCACCTCTGGAACCTACATTAACTCTCCCAGCAGGTCAGTAGTAATTCAAAGCCCAGTGCTACACTTCCTGGATTCCATGGACTCTACTTCATGGGCTGGTGCGTGGGATTTTTTCAGATGAGTAAAGATGTCTTGGCCCAGCAATATGCTTTGGTTAAGAGCTTAGTAGAAGAAAGTCCTTATGAGAACAGTCAACTTTTAAAAGGCCAGTTATCTGGTTTGAAATAGAATCTTCAAAGTGGGATTGCTAGAGCGCCCACCCTGGCACACCTGAGCTGTGGCTGAGGAGTTTGTATAAACGCCAGAGGATTGTTGCTGGCTTTTACTGAGTCATGCTCAGCTGCGTAAGAAAGGAAGCAGAGGCCTGTCTGAAGCTATAAAGTGTTTCATGAAGTCATTTTGCCAGTATGAAGGCCTCATCCAGGAATAGTTTTTGTTTTTGTTGTTTGAGCCAACCAAAGAGAATACTGCTATGAGAAATTTCCCATTTAATATTCAGTCTCAACCGAGTTATTAATAGAAAGTAGTTCATGGCAACCATTTCTAATGTGCTGATAAATGCCTAGTATTACAACAACCAATGAAATACTGATCTTCTTATGTAGATTTTCTTAAAATCCATATTTGGTCCTACCTTTTAGAATGCTGAAAACGTGCCATTTCTGAAATACATCTTCTTAGCCATTCTTGTTGTAGCTTACAGGCCATGTTTTTCAAACTCCTGAATGCAGGAATCCATGCTAAGTCAAAGAGATGTTGGTACTGCAGAAAGCGTAAGGTGCTATTCCCACTTTAAGGAGTTTATGATAATCCACTAAATCACCAATCCTAGTTATCAGTTCAGTCCTTTTTTCTTCTCTACCACTAAAGCTCCTTAAAGGTAATCATTATAATATTGACAAGTTATCAAATGCCTACAATAATAAGCCAGGCCAATACTGACTTGCTTTAATGCTCACAAGAATCCGAAGTGATAGGTAAATTAATCATACCCCTTTTAGAGAAATGGAAGTTGAATTTCAGCTGGATTAATTTCCCCAAGAGTTACATAATCTGTATGCAGTGGGACTCAAATTTGTATGCTGGGACTCAAACTCGTAATTTCAAAGCTCATGCGCTTAACCACTATAGCTAGAGCTGGCTTCATGGGGTGGGACCTGGGCCATAGCACAGGGCCCAATGCCTCAGAGGACCCACACTTGTATTAATGCTCTGTTATCGCTGTCTGGAAACTCTTAAAGAGGGGTCCTGCGTTTTCATTTTGCTCTGGGTATCATAATTCTTGTACCCAGTCTTGACTACAGCACATTTCCTGACGTTCTAGATGAATACTATATGTGGAGATTTTAAAAGGTGTCCACAAATTCTTCAACAGTTCTTCCTCCGAAAGATAGAACCTAATTCCCACCCACCACTTAAGTGTGGGCTAGCCTAATGATTCACTTCTAAAATATGACAGAAGTGGTGGTGTGTGTGTGTGTCTTCATGATTAGTGATAAAACACATGGTGGCTTTTGGCTCTTTAGATCACTTGTTCTGGGAAAAACCAGATGTCATGTTGTGAGGACACTAAGGCAACCCTTGGAGACGTTCATGTGGTACAAATTGAGGCCTCCTGCCAGCAGCCGTTTTAAGTGAGCCATCTCAGAAGCGTTCAGACAGATGTTCAAATGACTGCATCCCGAGTTCAGGGCTCAAATGCAGGCTCATGAGTGACCCTGAGACAGAACCATCCAGACAAGCATTAGATAACTACTATATCACAGAACCCTGGAATTTAAAAAAAAAAAAAATGAGAGGAATATGCAGTTAAAAGGTGAATATGGCCAGGCATGGTGTAATCCCAGCACTTTGGGAGGCTGAGGTGGGCAGATCGCTTGAGCTTAGGAGCTCGAGACCAGCCTGGGGAACATGATGAAACCCCATCTCTACAAAATATACAAACATTAGCCAGGCATGATGGTGAGCATCTTTGGTCTTAGCTACTTGCGGGGCTGAGGTGGAAGGATAACTTGAGCCGGGGTAGCAGAGGTTGCAGTGAGCTGAGATCGTGCCACTGCACCCCAGCCTGGGCAAACAAGTGAGACCCTGTCTCAAAAAAAATTTTTTTAAAGGTGAATACGTCCTATGTCCTCCAATATTTGGTGCAATGTTAAAATTAATTTTAGATCTCTTCAGAGCGTATAGACATTTTATTCTTTTGTTTTGTTGTGTTTTGTTTTGTTTTGAGATAGAGTCTCACTCTCTCACCCGAGTCTGGAGTGCAGTGATGCCATCTCGGCTCACTGCAACCTCTGCTTCCCAGGTTCAAGCGATTCTCCTGCCTCAGCCTCCCGAGTAGATAGCATTTCAGGCGCCTGCCACCATGCCTGGCTAATTTTTTTGTACTTTTAGTAGAGATGGGGTTTCACCATATTGGCCAGGCTGGTCTCGAAATCCTGACCTCAGGTGATCCACCTGCCTCGGCCTCCCAAAGTGCTGGGATTACAGGCATGAGCCACTGTGCTGGCAGAGGTATTTTATTCTAGGGCCCATGTTAACGATGCGTTTTAGTGAGTATCAAAGGTCTTCTTTCTACATTGTGTGAAGGCCTTTCTTTAATTTGAGACACAGCTTTTGATTATAACACCTGACATTCTGTCCTGATTATTAATTTACAGACAGACAGACACATTTCTTTCACAAGAGCCACCTCCCTTCTAATGGAGAAGTCTGTTGCTCTTGGTGTTCCCTGGCCTGCCACGCCTACGCTGTGTGGCCTGGAGTTGTACCCCAGTGTGCTCCAATAGCATTTCTTCCACCTGCCTGGCATGGAACTGGACCACCTGGCATTGCTCTCCTACAGCTACCTGGCTTTTCTGCTATCATCGACTGCATGATCCTGCCCAGGAGAGTAACAAGGAGTAATCCATCCCCAAGTGCTGCCAAATTGGCTCCATCCCATACCCATGTTCTTCAGAATCTGGTCACACTGGTTAATAGGAGCAGTAACAATGGTTCACACATGCAACAATGGATCCACTTGCAAAATATGTTCAACACAGGCTGTGCAATAACATCCAAACATCTGAATCCTAAGTGTGAATTCCAGTGCAACAGCACAGACATTTAAAATCTAATGCCTAAAGTCAGATTTTAGGCATCTGATTTTAATCATCTTGGGGTAGCAGAGGTTGCAGTGAGCTGAGATGGTGCCACTGCACTCCAGCCTGGATGAAAGAGTGAGCTCCTCTTTCAAAAAAAAAAAAAAAGTATGTCCTATGTCCTCCAATATGTGGTACAATGTTAAAATTAATTGTAAATCTCTTCAGAGTGTTTCAAGCAATCCCTTGGTCAGGGACTTCCCTCAACATACATATGTAACACCCAAAGGGCATGCCTAACCAGGACCACAGGGAATAGATGAAGCCAAACTTAAGTTTCCTCCTTCTGCATGGTAGAGAAACCTTATATATCAAAAGCAAATTATTACACTTTAACATAGAAGATTAGAGGAACACGGCACCCTTTTAACAGAACTGCAAATGAAGTAGAATTTCTGAGAATAAGATTGGCTAAGCTTATTGAAAATGTGTACTCCAGACTTTGTTTTTTCACTAAACTATATAAGGCAAAACAAAGGAGGAGAGTGGTGATAAAGGGTGGGGAGAAGGGGAGAGGAAAGTCAGGAGAGCTGTATGATCATCACTGTTCTACAGAACTAATCATAAATCCATTGTTCTCAAGGAAACCAATTCACTTAAGTTGCCTGATTATTCTGATAGCAGGTATAGCCAAGTATAACTAAAGCCTAATACACCTAAATGAGTGTTTTTCAACAGAAGCATAAAAAATGTGTTTATTATCCTGACAGGTTTTTCTTTCCCCCCCAGTGCAGTGGTCCTATTCTAAATCTCATTTTTTAATTGAGTGCTTCAGATGTTGAAGGTTGGGCCAGTCAGTCCCATAAGACAGGGAACGGGGTGGGCGGAGCTCCCAAGAGAAGCCTTCTTTGTCGCTTCTCACATTGTGCATGTCCTAATCTCAATGCAGACAGGACCAGAGCCAGGAAGATTTGTACTACCTGTACTACCTGTGGTTATTGACTAGCTTATGATTGTGCTTTTTGTTTTGTTTTGTTTCTCTCTATCTTTCTTTTTCTTTTTCTTTCCTTTTTTTTTTTTTTGAGACGGAGTCTCATTCTGTTGTCCGGGGTGGAGTGCAGTGGCACCACCTCGGCTTACTGCAGCCTCTGTCCCTTGGGTTCAAGCAATTCTCCTGCCTCAGCTTTCTGAGTATCTGGGATTACAGGCACCCACCGCCATGCCCAGCTAATTTTTTATATTTTTGGTGGAGACAGGGTTTCACCACATAGGCCAGGCTGGTCTCAAACTCCTGATCTCAAGTGATCCACCCACCTCGGCCTCCCAAACTGCTGGGATTACAGGCATGAGCCACCACGCCTGACCTGTTTCTACCTTTTAACCTGTCAGCTCCATAAAATCCAGTGTCCGTGATGTTCATGGTGTATTCTCAGGTCCTAGGGATGGACCCTGGCACATGGTAAGCATCAGTAAATACTTATGGAATGAATGAAGGAAAGAAGTGATAAACTCACACCTAAGGGAATTAAATGATTCTTATTACTTATGGAGTATCCCTAATGGCTCTAAACAATTCATCAGACATCTAATGACTGCCTATTATTTGCGTGTAATGAAGGCATTACCTGCCATTGTTAGTGCACTCCACTTCTCATTTCATCCATTCAGATATCATCTCCCTCCAAAAGTAGCAGCCGAAGCAATCCCGTTCTCAATTCCAGAACAAAGTTCCACAATGTTAGTATTTTTCAAAGTATTTTTTCAGGGAAGGGCTGCCTGTTTTACTACAGAAAGCACTCCTGAGCAGGCACCAACTACCTTTATGATTAATTGGCTTAAAAATTCACCATATAGTTCACATATGAATTCTTACTAGTACATCAAGATACTTTCCCTAGATGGAAGTAGTTTTTCTACTTAATGTGTTTTAAGTTATTATTGTTATGGGAATGTTAGTGAAAATCAGGCAGAATTCATATTTCAAGGACCTAGCCTTTCACCCCTTTCTTTTAATTAATTTACTTCCCCAGAGAAGAGTAGCAATTGATCTCAAGTCAGTGTAGTGGCCTCTGCTGTTTCTGTGTCTAATTCTGGAAGTAAACATTAAGAAAACATTTTGAAGAAGAAATAGGCTAGGTACCAGGCAGTTGTTCTCTTAAAGGGGACTTTTTTGCATCTTTTATGATGTATGAAGAAGAAAAATGATATGATGCTCTTTAGAACCACATTTTTTTCTATCATATGGCAACTGTCACTCTGAAAGAAGACAGTATGCATAGAATGTTTGAAAAAATTATTCTGAGACATTATCTTCTTGAATGGCCTCTCTCAACACATGGGTTAGCTGTCTCTTTCAGGCAAATGGGGGGACTCCTTTGGGATTCAGAAAGCATTTCCCATCCTAATACAGGTCTTTGTAGGACATCTAGAACGGCGGAGGGAAATAAAAATATTTTCCCAAGGCAGAAGACTTCTGGTCAATAGGAACAAATGTGGAATCTGGAAGGATTCCAATCAGCTTACTTGAAGTAAAGTCATTCCGAGACTTTTCTTATTTTTAAAACGTGTATTTTACTCATGTAGGCAACATGGACACTAACTGATAAATGTCATGAACATAGAGTACGGATCATATGGGATAAAACTATTCTCTTTGAGAGCAAGTTCGTTTTTAAATTCTTAATGTCCTCTACTCTCAATTTTATTTAGCTTATTGATAATGTTATGGTTTCACAGGTGATTTCATTGTTTTCATGCACACAGACAAGATTTGAATTATGTATTTTCAAAGTTGTATTAAAAGTCTATTTCAAAACCCTCTCAATAAAAATAGTCACTGCTTGGGATGGTTTTGACTCTCAGTGGAGTTCAGTAACCTTCATTTGCATCCTTGAACAGGGCTCTGCGTGAGAGAAATCCTTCCAGGGACCTCATTTGGAACTCTCAGCAGGGGTAAAATTATGAATGAAGCAGTAATTTCTTTTGTTTGCTTTTCCAGAGAAGAAAAGAGAGTTGCTCTGCAAAATAAAATGTTTCGCTAAAGAAAAAAAAAAATATATGGTCACTTTTCTACCTCACCTCCTGTCTCGGTGGTTAAAGGAAAGGACAAAGAGCCAGGACTCTACTCTCTGGGGACCTTAACAAAATCTCAGGAATCACAGAGTTCACAGCACCCTCCCTGGGCCTCAGTTTCCCAATCTGTTAAAGAAGATACAATATCCACTTCATAAAGTAGTTTAAATAAAATGTAAAGACCTGAAACAAAACTTGGCACATATTAAGTGCTCAGTAAATATTAGTTTGCGTTAAAAGTAGAAATGACCTTCTATAATGTTGATTGTAAGAGTTAATATTTTGCTGTTAGGATTTGTTCTAGATAGCTCAGTCATTATACAAGACTCTGGGGGTAGGGGAAGCATTTGGTCTGGCACTTTCCATAGCTATTGTATCTTCCAGCAAACACCTGTGATTGCTTACTGTTTATGAGCTACTCTGCTAGGAAAGATGGAGGCCAGGATCCAGGGCCTGCTGTCTAGGTGTTCACAGTCCAAAGAGGTAGTCATTCCTAAACCAGTCATTGAAATGCAATATGGCAAGTTCTGTAATAATCATAATTACACTTATTATTTATTGACTTTGTGTCTTGGGGTGGGTCAGCACTTTACAAATACTGTCCTACTTTGCTCTCACAGCAACTCTATAAAGTAGGTGTTGTTATTACTGTTTCACAGATGAGGAAATGGGTTCAGAAAGGCTAAATAAATTGTCCAAGGTCACATAGCTAGCTGGTAGGGCTGGAATTAGACTTCAGCTGTTTAAATCCAAAATCTATGTTCTTAATCATAACACTACTCTTCTTCCCTTAAATATTACATAGAAATAATATTATATATTATTTTATTAAAATAATGAATATATTATTGTAGATAGTATAAATATTTGGGAGCACTGAAGGACTAGCTGGCTAATTCTGCCTGAGGGACTATAGGAGATCGTCAGTGAGAATGTGACATTTCAGTTAATCAACAGAACTATTTTCATGGCTATGTCATGGATCAGATTCAAGTATATATTTTATTTGGTTTCCCTCCCTACCCAGCTGTCAGAAACCTGAATTTCAACCTTTTCTAATTGCAATACATTTTCTAGTTTATTTCATCTGTGTACCATATTTGGTCATGGAATACATTTGGTCAGTGAAACTCTAATAATAACATCTTCCCATTTTCAGAAGAAAACAAAAATCACACACACACACACACGCACTCACACTCATTTACTGTAGTATATCAGGGATTTATTTAAATAACAAATTCCAATAGATCATGATATACTTTTACAAGGCATATATAATGATATACACCAAAATGTTAACATTGATTACCTCTAATTTTACAGGTTCTGAGTTTATGGGTACAATTTGTTTACTTCTATACTTTGCAAGTGTTCTCAACTAAACATTCATCACTTTTGCACTCAGATTATCCACATATTTAAAAACAGGCAACAAAACCTCCTAGGTGTTGTCCTAAACTCAATGCACGTTCAATGCAATCAGCTATAACTTGTCTATATCTCCAATAAGAAGTTCCTGAGGACAAGGACTACATCCCCCGGGAGAGGTAGAAGTAAGGCCTTGCCTGTGGTTGTGCTTGACAAATTTTTATTTCTTAGTGTGAAAAATGAATACTTGGGGAAAACTGTACAACTATAAATGAAAGCAGAGCTGAGAAACCCTTGAACTGATACTCTAGTTAATCACGTGTAAACAAAACAACTATTCACATCCTATTCCATAGGGTTTCTCTCAAAATGTGTCTTGTTATGTACAAAGTGCTTAGTAGAAGGAGAAGAGGGTAGGAATGGGCTACTCTGGAGCCTTGAATATCTTGCAGTCTAGCTCTGGAGACCAGACATGAATGCAGGAAGAAATAACTAGCAATATGTGTGTAGAATGTGAATCTCTCTCCACAAACTCAAGTGGGCAAGAAATATGAGTCCATTTCTAGTTTTAAAAAGGTGCATTTCTTTAATATAGAAAATAGTGAATGTCTACAATTCATATCAGATTTAGATTCATCTGAGTGGCAGAAATGTAATTCTAGGCAATTTAAAGACCTCCCTCTCTCTTTTTCCGTGGTGTCAGGCCTAAGTTTGAGGGATCAAGATGCTAGGAAAAATAGACAGGCATCCAAGTTGGCATCTACTGAGATCTGTTGTCCCACTGGCCTGCAGGGATTGAACTACTCAGACTGCTGCTTGGATGGGCCTTGCACCCATCCAAAGAGCTCCTTCTGGTCCAGTGACTGTCCCTGCTGACAAAGTTCTTCCTGAGGCCCCTGCATGTTACTGGACCTGGGGTGGGGTTTGAGGGGCTATCCAAGGGCCTTCAGCAATTCTGTGTTCTTCATGAGCATATAGGAATCATTCATGAGATGCACATCAAGTTGGGCTGGGGGCACTCTGTGAGGCAGCCTCAGGCCCATGCATCTAGACAAACTCCATAGCCATACCCCATAGCCATTTCTATTCTGACATCTTGAAGCCTCTTCAATCTCTCTGTGCCACTAGGGGCAGCAGTCTCTACTTCCCTGAGATTGCGGTTGTCTCCCAGCCAAAACAAACCAGCAGCTCATGTTTTTTATTTCCCCTCTGATAGTCAGGGACACTTGCTACTCTTGACCCATCAAATGATCCTTTGCAGTGGGAAATCTTGTTCCTGCGTCACTGCGTATCCTCTCAAATCTACTAACTTCTCCTGAGAATGCCTTGTTCCCTGTAGGCTTTATATATTTGAATTCAGGTCAGAGAAACACTTCTTTTTTCTCTGAGCCAGTGGATGGCCCATCGTCTAGCTGCAAAATGGAAGAAAGGCCATAGGGTTACAAGAAAATACACACACACAAAATCCTCAGGTAATAGGTTAAGCCATCTTGACACCAATGAATGTTCAAGGTACTCACAGAAGAGATGGGCAAGTCTAGACTTGAGATAGGCTCGGGCCTGCTGAGCAACTGACCTTCTCTTCACTTAGTCTGGCAGCCAATACTCAGAAAGTGCAGGGGTTGCTCTGCACCCACTGCTTGTGAACAGGCGTGCATGTAGTTAGAGTTTCCACAATGGTCAGGCACAAGGAGAGACTGGAATAGGATAAGACCTCTTGTAATTGTGGAAGAGGCCATCTGGCTCTGGCACAACACTCATTCCGTGGGAGAAACCCCAGGGGAGACTTCAGGGCATAGCAAACCTCCAAACCTCCAAGATATGTTCCCTCCTGTTTTCTATCACCATCTCTTTAAATTTTTGTCTTCTTCACTACCTGTTGTATCTGTTCGTGTCCTTCACCCATTATGACATACACGAAAAATGTCACAGAAGCATACAGCTTAATGAATATATTTTATAAATATTAATATAAATGTTAACATTGTTATTTTTGGTAGGTTCAATTGATGACTTTGGGCAAATTGCTTAACCCCTTTATTTGTCTATTCATTTAACAATTATTAAGCACCTACTATGTGCTAGGCACAGTGCTAGTTGTTGGAATATAATAAGTAGCAAAACCTACATAGTTGCTACTCTTCTGGGGCTTACACATTTGTGGGAGAAACACAAAAATATTTTTTAAAAAATCACACAAATACAAATAACTTATAATGATTGCTATGAAGGAAAAGTTCATGGAGCCACTCTGAGGGAAAAGGAGGCTCGTTGAGGCAGTGACATTTAGCTGATACCTAAAGACAGAAGGTTGAGTAGGGATTAACTTGATAAAGCTTTTGTGCTAGATGAGGGCATTAGTATTTCAGGCCAAGAAAACAGCTCTTGAAAAGACCAGAGTGACTGGGAAGAAGCATCATGAGGTGAGACCAGAAGGAATGAGCAGGCCTTATAGACCATGTTAAGGATTTTAAAAATCTTTTTACTCAGAGCAACTGGAAAGTTTTATATATAAGCATGACACATCCAAATTTGCATTTTAAAAGGTAACTGGTTGTCGTGACATCATCTCTCCTTCATTTCAGCCACCCATTCTTAGAGCCACATCAGCATTTCACATCAGGAACTCAGAAATCTTAATCTCTGCTCACAAGCTCCTATTCCATGGTTGTAGCAATTACTCCAGGAATTCCAGTTCTTTCATTTCATCGACACCTCCAGTAGCTTCCTCACTCTATTGTCATCCCTGATCCCTTCACTTTTCTCTCTATCTAGCTAAGATCCTGTGGCCATCATTTAAACCACTCTCATTAATATCCTAAATTATCTTGTCCTAATCTTGTTTGTATGACATCCACCCAGAAGAACTCTGTATTATCCATTTTCACACTGCTAAAAATATACTACCTAAGACTGGGTAATTTATAAAGAAAACAAGTTTAATTGACTCACAGTTCCACCTGGTTGGGGAAGCCTCAGGAAACTTACGGTGATGGCAGAAGGGGAAGCAGGCACCTTCTTCACAAGACGGCAGGAGAGAGTGGAGTGAAAAGTCCAGGGGAAATTGCCATTTATAACACCATCAGGTCTCATGAGAACTCCCTCACTATCATGAGAACAGCATGGGAGAAACCACCCACGCAATGCAATCACCTCCCTCCAGGTCCTGGGGATTGCAATTTAAGATGAGATTTGGGTGGGGACACAAAGCCTAACCATATCAAACCCAGCATGTAGCAGAGCATCTGGCACAGAGCAGACACACAATAAAAATGTGTAAGTAAATGAATCTAACTATATTCAGCATTTATCGTCATCATTTTCTCACGTTACATTTAGCCTTTCAACTCATTGCAATCTGGCTTCTGCCTTTAGTGTTCCATAGAAACTGATCTTGCTAAGGTCACCAAGACCAAGAATATGTTTTAGTTTTCATCATCTTTGACTTTTCAGGAGCTTTCAATACCATTGACCGTTTCCTCTTTCTTTATTATTTTTGGGGGAAGGCACTTGAGCCTTCTGATTTTGCTCTTGCACCTCTGACTGTTCTTTCCATTTTCATTACTGAGTATTGATCCCTCATCTCTACTAATGTAGAAAATGGTGAGCTTCCCTAGGGTTGTGACCCAGGACATCTTCTTTTCTCACTCTTCACTTTCTCCCTAGAAGGTCTTATCATGCTTCAATTTATAGCTATGGTGACAATTCCTAAATCTACTTAAACAACCCCCATCTCCCTTCGAGTTCCATACACAGAAGTACTTTCTTAACAGTTTCTCTTGAATGTATCTTTGGCTTCAAACTCATCCTATCCTGAAATGAACATATTAACTTAAATTTCCAGAACTGCTACTTCTCCAATGTTCTCTGAATCTTGGGAAATGGTAATACCATCAACACTCTTGTTTAAGTCAGAAACCTAGACTCCTCCCTTCCACACATCTAATCAACAAATCTTGTCAAGTCCACATGCCTTAAGTATCTCTCAAAGCCATTTACTTTCTGCCACACTGGTTCAGGCTACCATCATAATTAGGCTGAAATAATACAAAGGGTTTTGCCTTGGACACTCTCAATACAGTCTTACCCCATCAAACTAGCCTCTTTATCTCCTCATTTCAGTCATAATGATCTTTTATTTTAATTTAGTTTCTTTAGAGACAGGGTCTCACTCTGTCACCCAGGCTGAAATGCAGTGGCATGATGATAACTTACTGTAGCCTAAAACTTCTGGACTCAAACGATCCTCTCACTTGAGCCCCCTACCCCGAGTAGCTGGGACTACAGGCATGTGGCACCACACCCAGCTAATTTAAAAAAAAAACGTGGAGATAGGTTCTCACCATGTTGCCCAGGCTGGTCTTGAACTCCTGGCCTCAAGCTATACTCCCACCTCAGCCTCCCAAGCTGCATAATGACCTCTTAAAAAGTGCAGTTCTTAGAGTAACACCATCTGATGTCACTTTTCCGTTTAAAGCCCTTTAGTACTTCTTCCTGCCCAGTAAGTAACCTCTCCATCTGCCAGCCTCTCTGTCCCACTTTTTCTCCCCTTCAGCTACACTGGACTTCTCTCAGGTGTTTTAGTTTAGCAGGCTTTTTTTCCACTTTAAGGCCTGTGCAAATGCCAGTTCTTTTGTCTGGAATGCTTACCCACTTTCTTTTTGCTTCATTACCTGATTCTCTACAACCGCTTCCTCTTGGAAGCATTCCCTGACCCCCCATACTAGGTTAGGTCCATCTGTTTTACATTGCTTTGTACATTTGTAATTGTTTACTTTTATGTCATTATTTATCTTCCCTGCTACATTATATGCTTCATGGGAGTGGGGATAGGACCTGTCTTGCTCATCTTTGCAGCAATAGCACCTAGGGAAGTGACTGACTAGCTCACTGGAGATGCTCAGTCCATATTTCTTGCTCTAATGACTAATTTACACCTAGTAAATAGTCATAGCTTTACTTTGCCATTTAAAACTGAAACTTGGTAGGGTGTAGTGGTTCATGCCTATGATCCCAGCAATTTGGGAGGCTGAGGTGGGACGATCATTTGAGGCCAGGAGTTCACGACCAGCCTGGGCAACATGGCAAGACCCCATCTCTACAAAAAACAAAATAAACATTAGCCAGGTGTGGTGGTGCATGCTTATGGTTCCGGCTACTTGGGAGGCTGAGGTGGGAGGATCACTTGATCCCAGGAGTTCAAGGCTGCAGTGAGCTATGATTGTGCCACTGCACTCTAGCCCAGGAAACAGAGTGAGACTCTATCTCTAGAAAATAAACAAACAATAAAAACAAAAAAGCCTGAAACTCAAGTTCATCTCTTTGATGGTATATTCTAAGCCAAGTAAAATTTTAATTGCATTTTAATTCCCAACTACTAAAGGGTCACATAATGAATTCCATTTCATAGAACATTTATCTGGGCCCTCTGTGAGCAGAGGACTATTAAAACAGGCAATTGAAAATAAGGTAAGTATAATGATTGTCCCCATTTCACATATGAGCATCTTGGAGCATAGAACGGTTTAGTAACTTACCCAAGTCATACAACTAGTGACTGGTAGGCCTAGGATTTGAAGAAACCTGTATTTGAATTTGCATTTGAAACAGAACCCTACATCCATCAACTACACCATACTGCTATGCCTCTGAGAACTTCCTCTCCTTTATAGCAAGAAATAGGCAGGGTGCACTTGTGGGTGTCTGACAGTTCAATTCACCCTGGATAGAAAGCTGTAGGCCCAGGAAACTAAAGGTCAGCACTTGACTCTTTGCCAAGGGTGTGACAACACAATCAGAAGTGTTTCCGCCTCAACCTATGCCCTTCATCTAGAGAGATGAGTGCCACCTGGTGGACATAGTTTTGCGCTATCTTAACTCCTCCACAATACGTATTTAACCATGAATGTAGCTCCACATCCACGTAGGAATGAATTAAATAGACTGTTATGCATTGATAAACTTAGGCACTGTGATGGGCTTCTGAGGGATGAATTCCTCTTTTTTTCTCTTTCTGTTTACATTTAATTTTTGTTGAGTCTACAATGAAGTTTAATTAAAAACAGATAGAAGGAACTTTTTTTGTCATTGCCATTCAGCACCTTTGTCCTTTTTAATAGTAAGAGAGGAAATTTATAAGCAAGTAGACTTAAATTCTCTGACATGTTTTCTTTATTTGTCAAATGGGCTGGTAGTGCGAATTAAATCAATTAATCTGTATAAATGATGGGACAGTGCCCAGGACACAATAAACATTCAGTAAGTGTTGTCTATTATTTTTATTATCCTACAGAAAAATTGGATTCCTTTCTAGAGGTTAAGACAAAGATAAACATTTCAATTTCTGGGATGCTCCAGCATTATTCCTTTTGTAAACAAAGATAGCATAAGACAGAAGCTTAAATATTACAACTAGGCATCAAATTATGGATTAAAGTTTTCATTTATTCTATATATATTTCCTGATTCTCTACTGTATGCTAAGATGGGCTGGAAAGCAATGGTGAGGGACAAGGGTTCATCCCCCCAACTAACTGAGAGTCTAGAGACAGATCTTATTTGCCACCAGAGGTGCCTAAGCAGTTTTATGGGGAAGGTTAGTGAGAGATGAGGTCACAGTTGTAATTGGAGAGGTGGAGCTTGTTCCTAGTAGTCCTGGTTAATGCTCCCCCTCCTCCAGAGGTAGGGTAGTAACTTCCTTTACCACCCTAAAATTCCTCTCCTTTTCAACAACTGCCAACTAATCCATGCCAAGATGTTAACTATTACCTCTAAAGCTATTACTTAGTTACATAATCCTTCAAAGGAGTGTCTGGATTTTAAGAGAGGACTCTAGAAAAGTTTCTCACAGTCTGGGCACCCAACCAAAAGACCACCAATTGTCCTTTTTGACCTTAAAATTTTTAGTTAAAAAGTTAGTTCAACAAATATACAAACAAAACCCTCAGTTAATAGGTGAAGCATCTATAACCTGGTCTACAGGATGGTAGCCAAATGTTCATTAGAAAAATGAAATTAACAATGAATTTTAGTAACTGACACAATTTCATGTACCAGTAGATGTGAAAGGGCTTTAAAAAGGAAAAAAAAAAAACCACTATGCAAATACATGATATTATTTTCCCCACTGCATGCATACTCATGCTTGCAATGCCATGGATATTGAGAGGTTCAATTTGGGACCTTAGGTCCAGACAGCATGGTTATGATAAAATTCAAAACCAAACTAAGCTAAACAATCATATAAATGAGCAGTCATATAAATCATAGCAGTCATATAAATGAGTTCCATTAAAAAAACAAAAAAACAAGGTTGCTTTTATAAGATAAATACTGCCTGAATTTCTGAAAATATCTCTCTGGATAAAGCATTGGGTGAAAGATTTAATTATGCCTCTGTTACTCTTCAGTACCAAACAATAGATCACAACTCATAAACAGCTTTCTGTTCTGATTTAAACATTAAAATGGTTTTTTGTCATTTTTTGTCAGCTTATCTGTCTGCTTCCTGTCTTGTCCTTCCCCTCCTCCCCATCAATCATCACGAGGTTAAAAAATTTTTAAATACAAATAAAATATTCAGAGGAGAAAATGTCAGAGTACAAGTATATATTAAAATAAAATTAATGGCTGGGTGAATAGGGATGCAGAAGAAATGTGTGCCAACCTATAAAAGTGGCCACTAAATCCCGAATGCATTATGTCTTGTTAGGATTAGGTCATAGATCCAGGATCAAATAATAGATGCTAAGATCTTATTTTTTAAGAACCTTCAAACCACCAAATCCCTTTTTTCACTAGGTTCCCCACCCCAAGTTTTTCAAAATTTCCATGGGGTAGAATGGGACAACAGAGTCACAACCATCAAGTTCTCTGATCATGGTGACCCACACCCTCCCTCCTTTTTCCAATCAGTTCAGCTTTGGGGGAGACAAATAGATAGAGGACCCTGTTATAAACTGTTTGACATTTCCCCAAATTGCCCAGTCCCTTAGGAAAGCATTATGGCATTATCAGGGTGCCAAGTACAGAACTTTTACATAATAGGCACTAAATAAATGTTAGTTTAATGGAATTAAACAGTCTAAGAGGCCCACAGCCAAGTGATGACATGCAGAACCACTGGGGCCTTTTTGAATTCCACTACTGCCGAATGATGCTAATTTATCCTAGACATTTTATCTCCTAGTGACTGGGTTCCCTAGTCTGTGAGACAGTTTGTTCAACAACCAGTCTGGTTTGAACTAAAGAAATTGGTCGATTAATAATTTCGGGAAGTGAGAAGAGTATTGACTCTACAAAGATGGCTTAAATTAACCTGACATTTATTGTATTCCACCTGCGTTTTCACCAGTGATCATTTTGTATTTTTTAAACTCCTGCTGTCTAGCTGTTTTTTGACCCAGCAAGTTGAACCAGTTTCCGAGTCTAATTGGCATAGCTTGAGTGTCCTCCTGGCTAGAGAATGCTTCTTCCAAACCATTCTGTTGTGCTCAAATTGCCCAATCAAGGTCAGCTTGAGGACTTGGGGAGTACCCAGACACCCACTTCCAGTGAGTGACCTTTTTGAGCCAACCATAAATTACAAGTTAATTCCTCTAGTCTCAATAAAACTGGCTAATTCAATCTCTTGTTTTAAAATTGAAAATCTCCCTTAATGTAGCTAGCATTAAATTAACTGCATTTTGCAAATATTGCCCAAAGTGTTGGGGCTTTCCAAAGTTACTCTGAAAACAATAGCAATATTGTACAGATTAATGACAGAAATATGGTGAGATTTTTGTTTAAAACTAAATATTGGGAAAGGCTGGGTGTGGTGAACTTAAAAAACAAATTCAAGACATGGCCTAGGGAGAAAGACTTGTTTTATAGTTAAAAAACCAAGATATGCATATTGGTTCAGCTGCCTAGTTGGATTATAAAGAACCACACCTTGAATACTCTTCATGGCTTTTACTTACTAATCTTTAAAAGTCAACGTGCAGACCTTCTAGGATGAAGGCCTATGAGCTTGCTTTTCTCCGTTCCCTGGAAACCACAGGGAACCACCAGCACAACAAAGATCAAAATACAAAATACTTATGTCAATAAACTAAACGAACACTTTCATATTTCTGCCATAAGAAACATTATAAAGGGCAGTTTCTAAAGAAGCTCTTACTAAATAAAATGTTACTTTAAAATAATTCCTTGATTTCAGCAATTCTGCCTTTGGAATAGATCACATCCATTCTTCATTTTCCCTACTTAATCGGTCTCCCCTCCTTAATCCAAGTTCTTCAAAACATAGTCTTTTCTGGATTTCTAATTCTGACAATCATCTGCAAGATGTCCCTTCCTCCAGGGTTGCTCCTGCACCCACCTTTTTTCCACAAGGCTGCCACAAATCAAAATCTAAAATCAAAGCCAAACTAAGCTAAACAGTATGCTGTTAGTGGAGATAGATATATATATATACACACACACACACACATATACATATATACACATACACACACACACACACACATATATATGAAATAAGACAATTCTTCAAAAAGCAAGGGAACAATGAATACAAAGTGTAGGATTGTACTAACCTTTTAGGGGAGACAAGGAGATGACACAGGGAAGAATCATACGAATAAAGCAATGGCATTGGAAATGTTTTCATTCTTAAGTTGGATAATAAAGTTCTACTTCTTATACTGGAAAATGAGTTTGCAAGTATTTGTTCTACTATTCTGATTCATATATGTGATATCCATCCTTTTAAAAATAATCCAATATTGCCTGAGAAACTATTTTAAGTAAAGTGAGTTAAAGTTGATTTTTAAAGTTGATTTTTTAAAGTTGATTTTTTAAAGTTTTAAGTAAACACTGGTACAGATATTATACAAATATGTGAAAGTGGAAAGTATATGACTAAAAATTAGGAAGGTTTGGCTTGTGGGAACAAATGCGTATTTCTTAGACCATAAAAAGTGCAAAGTCTGGTTCAGGTTCACTTTCCCGACAATTTCCTCTCACTGCCGTCCTCTCAGACATACCACACAAGTCATAATCTTTCATGCCTCTGTGTCCTTGCGTGTTCTGTATCTTCTTACTGAACTATCTATACTTCTCTGTTGAATGGACTCCTACTCATACTAGAAGACTCAGCCTAGACGTAACCTTCTCCAAGATACTGACACACCATACTTACTTCCCTCAGGCAGAGTTATTCCCACTTTGCATTTCCAGGGCATCCTCTTTGTTACCCACCCTTTGTTATTGTACTCTGGCACTGTATGTTCACTTTCTGTTTGCTTATCAATCTCTCCATTTAAACAATATATTCCTTAAAACCGATGCTTACTCAACTTGGCATATCCAATATGTAGGACAGAACATGGTATTGGGAAGGTGTTTCACCATAAAGAGCTGAGGAACTGATTTCAATTAATACCCTAAAATGCATTAATAAGCCTTCCTCTGCTTGAGTTGCACTTGTGACCCTCAGCTCACTTAGCCTTCCAAAGAATATAATAATTTGAAAACTAATTCTGCAATCAGAGTGTGGTCAAAGACAAGTAAACAAGCACATTAAAGAGAAGAAAGATTAAAGAAACAAAAAGCCGCTGAGCCCAGCATGCTCAATGCGAGAAGCTGCACCAAAGAGGGACGGAAAAAATATCATTGAAATGCACACACTCCTACTCTCCATGGGTAGGTATGTATACAGAAACTACTGGAAACTGTCATCTATAACCTTGACTTATAGAAACTTTCAGACCCTTAGTGATTGGGGGATACTGGAAATGGGGTAGGGGACTAGCAGAGGAATACAACAGAAGAAAGGGAGAAAAAAATATATGAAGCCTTACCACCAGTGCAGTGAACATTCACTCTCCACGACAACACAGAGTAAGAGAAGTTGGCATGAGCTTCAGCCACATCAGGAGTATTGACCTTTGAAGCATACATTCAGAGAACAGTGATGCCTGCATTACTAGACTCAATGGTTTATGAAAAAGCATTGGATTAAGCGAAGATTGTCTTGTAGGCCCTTTTATTTTCCTCCATCATTTATTCAATAATGACTTACTGAGCACTGTTGACAGGCACAGTACAAAGTGCTGGGACAGACTAAAAATTAAGATTTAGTCCTTACCTTTCATAAACTCACAACCTACTAGGGAGAAAATTTGACATGTACATAAATAATTACAAAACAAATTAGAATGTGATAAATATCCCATGTGAAGTACAAACAAAGAGATTTGGAAACAGAGGAGAAAAAGTTAAGTCTTGATTTAAATATATTGACAAGAAAAGGATAAAGGATGTGACATATTATCTGAATATTGAAGAAGGGATGGAACTTTAACAGACATAGAATGAGATGAGATGGGCAAGGGAGAAGGAATAGCATGAGCATGGAGTAAATTCTGAAAACTTAGTTCATAGTATACCCTTATCCTGCTAGAAGAGTTAGTCCAGAAATCTTTGAGTCTGTCCCAAATAACAAATATTCTTATTCTATATCATACCTCTTCATAATACTTAGGGGAATTAGGCCACAACAGAGAAAAATAAAGGTCATATACCAGCTCCACAATTGTGCGTTGTAGCAAAAATTATATATTGCTAAAGATGTGGGCTTTCAGCATTGTGTGCAATACTAGAGAACACAAATGTGAAATTGCTTTTTAAAAAACTTACTTTGAAAAGGACTTCAGGGGTGTGGGATTGGATTAATCACAATTCATGCTTCATGACAAACTCTTCTTTGGGTAGTGTATGGAAACCCTTATTTATTATTTGCTTTTTAGTTGGATAGTTATTTTTAATAATGTAATGAAATTTCTTCTTCTGGCAAAAGTGACATAGTAACTGGTACTGAACTTGCACTATGACTGTAAGCAACTAGAAAACTGAACATAATGTAGGAAAACAATACCTTCGGATATTGGAAAATGACCAGTGCATGTAAGTGATCCCTGAGGAAAAGAAATCAAATAAAGTGGTCCTATGATCATTCTGGCTTTCTATATGGAGACACACTCTGGACCATGCCACAGGACGGGGAATCCAAGCAGAGTACAAAGATCTCACAAAGTTGAGGAGACAGAAATTGGAAAGAAAACAAAATCCAGACATACGAGAATGTAGAACAAAAATGTCCAGCATCCAATAAAAAATACTAGACGTGAGAAGCAGCAGGAAAATTTGACCTATGCCCAGGGATAAAAGTCACTGGAAACAGAATAATAGTTAATTTCTTGTCAAAACTATGAGCCAGAAGATAACATCTCTAACATGCTGAAAATCAAAACATAATTTAATATGCTGAAAGCAAAAAATATATATATATTGTCAACCTAGAGTTCTATACCCAACAAAAATATATTTCCCAAATGAAGGCCATGGCTATAATGAAGTAACAGGGACTGGGTTGCCCTCCTGCATTAAATCACTAGAAAAACAGGTAAATATATATACTTTGATGGTTTTTAGATGCTGAACAATAGTGACGGTAACCTCTGCGATTATTCCAGAGAGAGATTCCAGGCCATAGTGCAGGGAGAAAAAGCCCAAACTGAGCCTGGTGGTATGAGACTCCAAATGCAGTCCCCAATGTGAACATTAAAATGATAAGAAGATAAATACAACATATTTTAGAAATCAAAATTAAACTTCTAGGAGTGAAAACTGTAATACATGAAGTGCAAATTACTGGATGGGATTTCTAAGAGACAAGATACTTCAGAAGAAAAGGTTAGTTAATTTGAAGACAGAACTATCCAAAATGAACTACATGGAGAACAAAAAGATTGAAGAAAAAAATAACAGAGTACCAATGATCTGTGGGACAATATCAAGTTTTCTAAAATATATGCAATTGGAATTCCAGAAGGAGAGGAGAGACATGGAGAGACAAAAAAAATTTAAAGAAACAATGACTAAAAAATATAAAATACAGTGAAAAGTATAAACAACCATATTTAAAAATTGCATCAAACACAAGCAGAGTAAACAACAACAACAACAAAAAACTACACAAAGGCCCATTATAAAGTTCTGAAAATCACTGACAGAAAAATCTTAAAAGTAAGCATAGTGGGGAAAGAAGACACAGAAGCACAAAGATAGAAGACAGCTGACTTATTGTCAGAAACTACATAAGACTGAGAAAATGATTTGACATCTTTAAAGTATTGAAAGAAAAAGAAAATTGTCAGTGTAAAATTTTATATCCAGAAAATCAGACAAACAAAACCTGAGAGAATTCATCACTAGCAGATAGATGTTCTCTACAAGAACTGTTAAAGAAAGTTTTTTAGGCAGAAGAAAAAAAGAATCCAAGAACAGATGGGATAAATAGAATACAAAGACAAATAAATGTAAAATTATTTTTAAATATTAGTAAACTATATTCAATCATATTTTAATCATATTTTTAAAAGATAATACATCATGAAAAAGTGGAATTTATCCCAGGAATGTAAGTATACTGTAACATTCAAAAATCAATAAATGCAATTCACCATATAAGTGTATTAAAAAACAAACCATATGGTTGTCCCAATAGATACAGAAAAGGCATTTGAAAAAGTTCACCATCGGGCCATGATAATTAGCAAACCAGGAATAGAAGGGAACTTCCTCAAATTGATGAGGGCCATCTACAAAAAAACCTATAGATAACATCATTCATAATGGTGAAAAACTGAATACTTTCCCATTACGACTGGAAACAAGGTAAAGATGTCCATTGTTACCATTTCTAATTAATATCATAATGGAGGTCCTAGCCAATGTAATAAGGGAAGAAAAGATAATCAGAGGGCTACAGAATTACAAAGGAAGATGGTAAAACACACATGTACAATGATTGTCTGCATAGAAAACCCGAAGGTGCCTAAAAATGATATAAGGATTATATTATAAGGCTACAGTTACTAAGATAAGTTTGTATTTGTGAAAAGACAGATAAATTAACCAGTGGAATAAAAGCTTAGAAATGTCCCTCCACATGAATCAAAATTTGATGATAGCAGAAGTAGTATGTCAGGTCAGTAGGAAAATAAAAATATGCAAAAAAGTGATATTAGATTCTTACTCTTACCACATACAAAAATCAACTCAAGATGGATTAAGGACTTAAATTTGAAAAATAAAACCTTAAAATTTGTATTAGAAAATATAAGTAAATATGATTTAGTCCTTCAGATAGGGAAAGATATGCAAGATTTTTCAAAAGTGTCTGCTACAAACATTGATCAATTGTATTAAAATTAATATATTTTATCAAAAGATATATTAAAATGAGAAAAATGTCAAATTGAGAAAAGATACTTGCAATACACACATTATTAGTATCAAGAATATATAGATTCTACCAATTGACAAAAAATACATTTCTCAGAAATACATTTCTCAGAAAAGGAAACAAATACAATCAAACATACAAACATATGTTCAGTATCATTAGTGATGAGAGAAATACCAATCAAGAATGCAATGTGATACCATTTTATGCCTATTTGATTGGCAAAAATACAAAAGAAATGGTATATTTTCAAGCAATAAGAGTCTAATGTATTCCACTTTGGCTGAAGGGTAGTATGTGTTTTACATAACGATCTTATAAGAGCGGTTTGAGGCTAACCCATAGAGAATATTAAATGCTACTAAGTTGTGTAACTCCAAGTACCTGAGGTTGTAAGGTAACTCTGGCTACTCAGATTCTCTCATTGAAATGGAAAGTACCTTTCCCCAAAGTGGTGATCTGTGACTTAGCTCTTCAAGGCATCTTCTCTATTCTCTTTACAAACCACTGGTCACATGTTTTATATTACACAATGTAAAGCATGAAAGAAATGCTCCATTTTTTAATATAACTTTTTATTTTGGCATGCAACTTTCAGTACTTCAACTTAAAGGAATGAGGAAGATGGGGATTTCAGACATTTTGGTAAGTGTAAGAAATTTTTATTTTTTTATTTCAATAAAACAGACACCTTTATTGACTGAATGAAACTCTTGACATCTCTCAAATGCCTGGAAAGCCACATAGAAAATAATGGATTAGATTTCATTATTTAGATTTAAAAAATGTGTTTAAGGGCTTAAATTATAGAAAAGGTAGCTGTGATTAAACAATATCTGTGTGAATAAAAATGACATCTGATATTACAAAATATATACATTTTTTCAAAGCCCCTTCATATACTTTTTTGTATTGAAAAAAATTCCATGAGGCAGGGTAAGTGTTATTATTTCCATTTGCTGAGTGAGATATTGAGGGATAAAGACTAAATGACTTAGCCTGAACTGGACGGTCTCTTAATGGTAAAGCTGGGATTAAAACTCAATTATCCTGATTCAGAGTCGCATCTTCTTATTCTTTCTCTCCTGTCTTTTCACCTCTCTCTGTTCTTTCTTCCTTCTTCCCACCTTTCTTTTCTATTCTTAATATTAATTTTAACAGCTTTTAAAAATACATATTTATTGTTGAGAATTTAGAAAAGCATGAAGAAGAAATTAAAATTATAATCCTACCATTCAGATAACCACTATTAAAATATTAGTGCACAGTTTCTAGTCTTTTCCTTTCATTCTTTCTTTTTCACAGATAGGGTCTTGCTCTGTTACCCAGGCTGGAGTACAGTGACACAATCATGGCTCACTGAAGCCTTGACCTCCCAGGCTCAAGCTATCCTCCCACCTCAGCCTCCCTAGTAGTTGGGATTACAGGCATGCACTACAATGCCTGGCTGATTTTGATGTTGTTCTTGTTGTTGAGATGTGGTCTTGCTTTGTTGCCCAGTCTGGTCTCGAACTCCTAGGTTCAAGTGATCTTCTCACCTCAGCCTCCCAAAGTACTCAGATTACAGGTGTCAGCCACTGTTCCTTAGTTTAGTCTTCTTTGTTCATGTACATTTTAAAAATAGGAACCACACTTGGATATAGCTTTTGTTACATGCTTTTTCAGTTAATGACATAATGTAAATATTTTCCCAAATGATTAAATATTTTTCAGAAACACCAAATGTTGGCTGCTTAGTATTGCAATATATAGATATACTAGAATTCATTTAACCAGTTCACTCTACTGTTGTAGATTGCTTTTGATGCTTCACCATTAAGAACAAGACAGGCCTGCACATATATATAAATAAATCTTGATTATTTTGTAATGATAAATTCTTAGAAGTGGCATTCTGGCATACTTTTTTTTGTACTCTAAAACATATTGTCAAGTTGCAATTCAAAAAAACTCTACCATCCGCTATGAGTGAGGGAGGTGCTCATTTCCGTGAGTCTTTGCCAATATTGTTATTACCATAAAAAGTGATGGTTAGATCAATCAAAGTAATATTTATTCTTTTAGCAGATATTTAAAGAGCAATTATTATGTGCCAGGCACTGTGCTGGGTGCTAAAAGTCATCTTCCTCCTCAAAGAATTAGTCTAGTGGGAGTTATATTCAAGTAATTTTTTTTTCCTTGAGACAGGATCTTGCTCTGTCACCCAGGCTGGAGTGCAGTGGCACAATCATAGCTCACTGCAGCCTCCAACTTTTGGCTCAAAGAATCCTCCCACCCCAGCCTCCAGCACTTATAGTGGCTGGAACTATAGGTGCACACCACTGTGCTAGGCTATTTTGTTTTTCTTTTTACTTCGTATAGAAATGCGTGGGGTTGGGGGGGGGCGTCTCGCTTTGTTGCCCAGGCTAGTCTCGAACTCCAGGTCTCAAGTAGTTCTCCCCCACCCTGGCCTCTCAAAGTGCTGGGATTACCCACATGAGCCACCACACTGGCCCAAGTAAGTTATTATACTTCCATTCTCACACAGTACTATAGGAGCACAAAGGAAAGATGCCTTCTCTTGACGGACCATAGAAGGCCCCCCTAGTAGAAGTATGCCTGAGTTGAGGCTTCACAGATGAGTAGGAAAGAGGAGATAAAAGATCATAAAAAGGTTCCAGGCAGAAGAAACAACACATAAAAATAGAGAGGTGAATATGGTGTATAAGTTCAAATGCCTTCAAGCAAATAAAGCCTCACTCTAGCTGGTTAAGCCATGAGCCAGTTTAGTATCTTACATAACAAGAGGTCCTCTGCAGTGTGGCCTCAGGCAGAGTCCACATGGCTGAGCTCCTCTGCTGTGTGTTCTCCGGGCTCTTGCCTCCTCCCTGTGTTCTGCTCCAACCTCAGCATAAGAAGATATATTGTCTTTCCCACATGACCCTTTAGGAATAATTTTTTAAAAAATCTCTTTTGATCCCAAGCAGACAACTTCTCATGTCTTATTGGCCAGGCTTGGGTCACATACTTCTTCCGGATCGAAGTGCTACCTAGGGGAGTGAAATCACTATGTTTGGTTTAGACTAATCACTCGGAGAGTTGAGGAGTCAACACCCCATCCACCACATGAGGAAGTGCCAAGAGCTGAATAAGGCTGCAGCACAGACAGGAGGTGGTGAGTGGCAAGAGATGAGGTGCCAGAAGCTAAAAGAACAAAAGGGCCGTTTCATGAAGGAGGATGGAAAAGTGTCCAATGCTGCAGCGAGGTCAAGTGGCAAGAGGTTGACAGTAATTACTGTCAGCTTACTGGGTGCATACGAGAACAATTTTAATTGTGATGGTTGAAGTCAGATTTTAGAGGTTTGGAGACTAAATGTGAGATGGGGTGGAATAATCGCGGCGTAGATTCTCTCACAGGAAGTGAGGCCGTGAACAGGGGGAGAGACGAGAGAGTGACAGGAAGAGGTAGAGCAGAGTCAACAGAGAGGCTTTTTAGATGAGAGAGGTTAGAAGAGGCTTAAATGACAAGGGAAAGGAGAAAGGAGAGAGGAAGAGTAGAGGAGAGAGGGAAGAAAAATGGAACTCTCATTTCCCTGAGGAAGGTGAAAGGGTGGCCGTCCGTTGGTGGGGAGGGAGTTCCGAGGAGAATGGAAAGCTTTGAAAACTCCTCCGGGAAGGGAGCATTGATCCCTAGGAGCACTGCGGAGGGTCCAGGTGAGGTTGGGGCATATGAATTTGGAGCAGCCCAGGTGGCGTGATTTCTCTCTAGGAGCACTTGGTAGCTAGCATGTTGGCTCGGAGGTGGCAATGGTTGGCCTGATCCAGGATGAAGTGACAGATCACAGAGCTAGGTGTGATGGGAAGAGAAAGGGAATGCAGCAACCAACTACTAGGGGAAGGCGTGAGGGTGTAATGGGAGTAGTTGGATAAAAGTTATGGACGAGGTGTATGTTTGAATTTTGCATTTCAGAAGCTGAACAGTTTGGGGCTGTTGAGTGTGTGAGCATGGAGGTGGATGAATAAACCGAAAAGTAAAGTTTTCATGAAATAGGATGATAGCACTCTATACATTGATTGTGAGGGTATAATGTGGGCTTTATGAAGGGCAATCTGGCAAGCTTTAAAAACTAAAAACATGTACATCCTTGAATCTAATAATTCTAACTGTATTTATTCCATAGATTTACTTCCACATGTGTGAAATGATGCACAGTGACAGTTATTCACTGAAGCATTATTAATAAAAGACTAAAACCTAAATCCATCAAGGATTTGGTTAAAAAGAAGGCAGTTCCATATGTATTGATGTGGAAGGTTATTCCAATTACAGTCTTAAAAACAAGCAAAGAGACCGGGTACGGTGGCTCACGCCTGTTATCCCGGTACTTTGGGAGGCTGAAGCAGGCGGATCATCTGAGGTCAGGAGTTTGAGACCAGCCTGGCCAACATGGTGAAACCCTGTCTCTACTAAAAAATACAAAAATTAGCTGGGCATGATGGTGGGCACCTGTAATCCCAGCTACTGAGGCAGTAGAATTGCTTGAACCTGGGAGGCGGATGCTGCAGTGAGCTGAGATCACACCATTGCACTCCAGCCTGGGTGACGAGAGCAAAACTCTGTCTCAAACAAAAAAAAAAAGCAAAGAATAAAAGAAATTATAAAATCTTACTGTTTATGTTCCAAAACACACACACAAACACATACATACACCCCATAAAATACCTATCCATTTTCATAGGCTGATTATAAGAGTCGCCTTTACTGAGTGTGGTGGCTCATGCCTGTAATTCCAGAACTTTAGGAGGACAAGGTTGTGGGAATCACTTTAGCCCAGGAGTTTGAGACCAGCCTGGGCAACATAGTGAGACCTCGTCTCTACAAAAAATTAAAACATTAGCCAGGCATGGTGGTGAGCACCTGTAGTCTCAGCTACTCGGCAGGCCGAGGTGGGAAGATCCTTGAGCCCCTGAGTTTGAGGTTACAATGTGCTATGATCGTGCTACTGCACTGTAGCCTGGGTGACAGAGCAAGACCCTGTCTGTACAAATAATAAAGAAAAGTAAAAGGGGATTGTCTTTAGAGAGTTCCTGCAGAGCTTGGTGGCTGGATGTGAGTAGAGGGGAATTCCTAAGGTTCATAATCCCTTTATTTGCTTTCAGTTTTGTTTTTGTTTTTTAACCACGTGTGAGAAGTGGTTCTTTGTAGGAAAGAGGGGAGGGTGGACTCTCAGATCATATTACATACCCAGGTGTCCACGGATACCCACCTGCAAAGTTTTGGGAAGACAAGATCCAGGAGGGAGAAATAGTGAATCAAGCGTGCGGATTGAAGCTCTAATTCTGCTGCTCCTAGGGGCATGACATGAAAATGGGAAGAAAAATATTCTTACCTCTCAGGGTTGTTCTAAGGAAGCAGAGAAATTATAATGTGTTTCATAATGGTAAAACAATATTAAAAAGCAAGGTATTTGTTAGCAAACATTTATTGAACATTTACTATACTCCAGGCACTGAATTAAAATGGTAATTATTTCAATACTTTATTAATAATTCTTTTTTCCTCATTTAAATGAGTGTTTACAGTTGTTCATTATTATGGTTGTTTCTTGCTAAACATCAGTTGCCCTTCTATCTGTGTTCCTAATCTGTCCCCAGGCTCCCACCCACACCTGACTGGCCTTTGTTTATACTACATTAACTAGAACATAATTTCTTAAGAGGCCCAGGGACCCCATTCAGCCTCCAGACATGTTTTATTTGCCCACAGATTGTTTATTTTGAGATGGTAGACGACATTGGGAAAAAAAAAATAGGCAGATACTTTTAAAGTCCAGATTTTGAACTTTTCTAGAAAAATCAGAAGACCTGGCAACAATGTGCCTCAGGGCAGCAGACCACTGTAGCCTAGCAGGGCCGGCCTGTTTGGCCAGGCTGTGAACATTCTTTCTTCTGACATGATGCTCACCCATGCTGTGTATGCTCCTGCCTGTCCCCATTGACAGTAGAGTTTCCCACACCTGGAATAATGCCAGGGATGACTGTTCCCTACTTTCTTGACTTACAAGTGAGTGTGGAAACAGGGGGGCTTTCCTATTCCTGTCAGCACAATCAGGTCCTTGTTCAGGGACCAGGTCCAGGTCTAAGAGGAAGCAGGGGACTTGGCCAGGGCACACAAAAGACACAATGATTAAAGGGCTGGAAAACAGAACCTATGAGGTAAGTTTTAAGGAACTGGATTTTTTCCTGGAAAAAAAGAGGATAAAGGATGACTCAATTGTCTTCTTTAAGTATATGGGGTAATTATGAAGAGAGTGATACCAGCTGCTCTCCACCCCCAAACCCGCTAGAGGAAAAGTGTGTGTCCTGTGGCAGGAGGCTTGCAGCTGAGCCATAAGGGACTTCACTAAGAATTTAGGTTGAGAGATGAGGCGCCTCCATCTGCCTCATCTGACCCTTATGAGGGTCAGGCTAGACTCTTCTATCTGAAACTCAAAAAATAAACTGGATAACTCCTTGAATTCTTTCCCAATTTTAATTCTTAATGCCTTCCTCTACCACATTCTCTTTTATTTCTGTAGGCTTATCAGAAGAAAGTTAGAAAAAGCTTTCCTGAATAAGAAAACAGGGCATGAATCACTTAAAATTCTCTTTAGCAGCATCTATCCTTGATGTTACCACACTAAAAAATGTATGTACACTCTTTCTGAACATGCAATTAGAACACAGCTGGGAAAGTACTTAAGATTCTTCTCCCAAGTTAACTTTTTACCAGCCAAATTGCTATGGGTATAGTTTGCTCAGCTGATGCTAGGAGAATAGTTCAGAGGACTTAATCGAGTGCAGTGCTTATGTAGACAAAAACATTGCTACATTATCCAGTCTTAGTTGTTTTTACTTAGTTTAAAAGATTGTGGTGAGTTTTCATGTCTGTTCCTGTTGTGAATTCCATGAGTCAATGCAGAGGAGCTGGAGGAGTTTTCCAGGATGTCACAACTACTGGACAACATCGAGTACAGTAAATTAGAACACAGACTCTGGTTGGTAAATGGTGATGGGACATTTAACACTTCAAAATAACAATCAACCTTTGTTGTGAGCCAACCGGGTGCTGAGTGCTTTTCATGTTAATCTTCATAATGACTCTGTAAGGTAGGTATCAATAGTCTCATTTGACAGATCAGAACAGAGTCAAAGAGAGGAGTAACTTTCCAAGGCCACATGGACCGCAAGTGCTGACATTCAGATTCAAGTCTAAATCCAAATTCAAATTGCTTGACTCCAAAGTCTGTGTTGTTATTTATTTATTGTTTATTATTATTTTTTATTTTCAAGACGGAGTCTCACTCTGTCACCCAGGCTGGAGTGCGGTGGCATGATCTTGGTTCACTGCAGCCTCTGCCTCCCAGGTTCAAGCGATTCTCCTGCCTCCGCCTCCCAAGTAGCTGGAATCACAGGTGCCCACCACTACACCTGACTAATTTATGTATCATTTAGTAGAGACGGGGTTTCACCATGTTGGCCAGGTTGGTCTCGAACTCGTGACCTCAGGTGATCCACCCACCTTGGCCTCCCAAACTGTTGGGATTACAGGCATAAGCCGCCATGCCCGACCCATCTGTGTGTTTTCATGTGACTACTCTGTGTGGATTCACTTTGTTAGGGTGTGCCAGCCAAGGTGTCCAGAACAGAACCATACAATGGAAGGGGTAATTTGGGTCAGTCTCTCTCACAAAGAGAGCTCATGAGCTCCCAAGACACACAAAGGTACTGGTTGCTGAGTATATCACAATTAAATAGCCTCATTACCTTTCTGCACCTGCAGTTCCATTTTCTACCTTGTTCATGCAGTCATCTGTCGAAGTCTTTTGACATACAACCGTAAGTCCTCAGAGCTACAGTTCCTTACTTCCCACCAGTAAGCACAGTCCTTCCTCAAGACTATTTAAGTGGTCTGGCTCTAAGTATACTGTGTTCCTTGTGGAGTGGCCCATGGGTCTTGTGCTGCAACATTACCTAGACTATTGGCTAAAAATATGATTCCTGAGCCTCACCATTGATCTACTGAATCAGAATCCCCAGGAGCACATCTGACCCTTAACAAGTATCTCAAGTCTTTTTCACACACACTTAACTTTTAGAATTATTGCTCGTAAAGCAGTGGTTGTTAACCTTGGACGTACATTGCAATCACCTGGAGAAATTACATTCTGGAGATTCTAGAATCTCCACCCCCAGAGATTCTGATTTGCCTGAGGTATGGCCTGGGCATCATATTAAGAACTTTCCAAGCGATCTTAACATACAGCCAAGACTAGCATCACTGTCTTAGATCCAGAGCACTGCTTCTCAAACTTGTCGTGCACATCAGAATCATCTGGAGGTCTTGTTAAAGCACAGGTTGCTGGGCCCACTCCCAGAGTTTCTGATTCAGCAGGTCTTAGGTAGGACCTGAGACTCTGCATTTCTAACAAAGTTCCCAGGTGATGCTGATGATACAATTTTAGGAACCTGCACTTTAAGAACCGTTGGTTTAGAGACTCAATAATAGTATGCACCACTGCTAAATTTTAAATGATTAAGGACAAATCTTGTTGCTTTTAGGAACCACACTTTAAGAACCACTGGTTTAGAGACTCAATAATAGCATGCCCCACTGCTAAATTTTAAATAATTAAGGACAATCTTGTTGCTTTGAAGGCATCAGGGATATTTTTTAGATTCCAGCCCTGATTTAAATAATTTTGCACATTTTGAGCCCACTGTAGACTAGATCAAGTCATCCTTGTTAATAGAAGAATTATTAACCTCTTTTTCCTAGAGGGGATTTAGATTTAGATTCAAGGGAGTGAAATTAGCATTTAATTGGAATCAATAATTGTGCTTCTTGGGCAAATTGCCCCTGGCAAAGCTGGAAGGAATCTGAAAAGTGGAGATCCATGAAAGTCACTTCCAATATGATGTGTACTAGAACAATAAAATGGTATGCAAAATAATATATCTTTGCGTAAGCGCCTGAATAAATCTTGGCCTTGTCATTATTAGCCCTGTTTCCATTCCTGCTATTGCCAGAGATGGTGAGTACAGTGATTGATTCCTCTGGGACTAGGAATCACTGGAAGAGGCAGGGTCACTGTGAATGGTCATGCAGCCTGCACACTGCACAACACCAGGGACATCATTCACATAGACTTCAGTGGGAATTGCACCCTCCGGAGCTGTGCTACATGGCTTACCTGGGAGAAGGCTATATTTCTTCTGGAGTTATAGAAATCTTAACCTCTCTCTAGGAGCCAGGACCTAGAAAGCATTATAACACATGTCCAGAGGTCAAAGTTCAGTCCACTGTTGGTTCAGTCCACCATACCTGCTTCCCCCATTTCGACATGCTGGCTCTGGATGACCCACTGGGGAGGTGTATTAGTTGGTTTTCATGCTGCTGATAAACACATGCCTGAGACTGGGTAATTTATAAAGAAAAAGAGGTTTAATGGACCGACAGTTCCATGTGGTTGGGGAGGCCTCACAATCATAGCGGAAGGCTTACATGGCAGCATACAAGAGAGAATGAGAGCCAAGTGAAAGGGGAAGCCCTTTATAAAATCATCAGATCTTGTGAGACTTATTTACTACCACAAGAACAGTACGGGGGAAATCACCCTCATGATTCAATTATCTTCCACTGGGTTCCTCCCACAACACGTGGGAATTATGGGCGCTACAATTCAAGATGAGATTTGGATGGGGACACAGCTGAACCATATCAAGAGGAATGGGGGAGAACAAGAAGTTCCCACAGTGTCTGTTCACGTGCACAAAGAGACATGAAAAATCTTGTTGGGTGAACCCTGATCGCACCTTTGAGGGCTAGGGGAGGGACAGACAGGAGGCCTTTGTGGAGGGTGTAGGTCTTGCTCTTCAGCTGGATCTTGCTCTTCAGCCAGATTCCTTTATTCCTTACATCTTTACCTTTACACAGCCTTCTATTTTTTTTTTTTAAATGTCCCCTGTACCACCCTAAAGCAACCACATAAGACATTTTTTTTGGATAACTTCCTATTTTAAATATTCTTATCTGAGTCCCGAGGTCTGTCTGGTTTCAGCTCTGGACATGGGGTCATTCTTGAGTGCAGTCTGGAGTTCAATCAGGGCATCTTTATCTCAGCTCCCCCCTCAGGCAGTCACTCCTTCAAGAACGGGCATGAACATCCTCCATCTCCTCGTGTGGAAGTAGGTCTGAGGCTGAGGTTCTAAGCTAGGAGGTGGGGGAGCCATGCCAGTCTGAATAATTGAAGTGAATAAACCATTGGTTTTTATGTAAATCTTTCAGACCACAAGAATGAAATTTCGGAGGTGGATTGATCCATCGGGGCGTTTCATCTCAAACCTGTTATTATGGACTAAATTTTTGTGTCCCTCCCCAAATGTATATGTTGATGCCCTAATCACCAGTGTGGCTGTATTTTGAGATGGAGCCTCTAAAGAAGTAATTAAGGTTAAATGAGGTCTTAAGGATGGGTCCCTAACCCAACAGGTTGAGTGTCCTTGTAAAAAGAGATACCAGACAGGTCTCTCTTGCTTCACCATGTGAGGACATGGTAAGAAAGAAGCCAGCTGAATGCCAGGAAGAGAGCTCTCACCAGGAACTGAATCAGTCAAAACCTTGATCTAGGACTTCTAGCCTCCAGAACTGCAAGTAAATGAATTTCTGTTGTTTAGGCCACCCAGTCTGTGGCATTTTGCTATGCCATCCCAAGCAAACTAATATACCCATCCTTTCCCTTCTTGCCCCATGTCAACCCAAGCTCCTCCACAGCCAGAGCTGGATCAGGTCAAGATAAGTCCCTCATCGTACTCACCATGGCTTCTCCCCACCTCCACCACTAGCTTATAACACCTGAAGCAGGGACTGGGTCTCAGCCACTCTCATCATGCCCTAGTGCTGAGCAGGCTCTTCTGCAGTCATGAGTGAGTGCATAGTGATGGTGCATGACTGTAGAGGGTGCAGCAGGGGAGCCCCTGTGCTATTCTTGTTACTTCAACTTTTACTTGTTTAAAATATTTGTGCAAATTTATGGAGTGCATAACTTTTTTTTTACATGTATATAATTTGTAGTGATCAAGTCAGGGTATTTAGGGTGTCCATCCCCTTTTACTTTTAATGCTACATTAAGAAAGCATCTATTCTCAGTGCTAAAACATCACGTGAATTCATTGAGGCAAGGAATGGCTAAGACAACAGAGCAAAACAAAGTGAACACAGATTATTATGTCAAATGTAGAAGACAAAGAACTTTGCATCATCTGCCCCAGCTCAGGCACCTGTCTCCTCGCACTTGGCTGGGATTGGCAGACACTTACTATGGTGGACAGCTTGAGATGCAGGAGGTGGTTGTGGAGTGGGAGGGCCAGGGAGCCAATTTCTTCTCAGAAGGCTGGAAATCCTACATCAGAAGCCTCTGACATTTAACTAGAATGATCTACCCAATCCTTAGCAGGAAGATACTCAAAATATCTGACACCTGGTAAGGTAGTTGTACACAACCCATGCAGCTATATTAGTGCATAACTATGCAGTGAGTTCAACATTATTTCCAATTTTCCCATTTGCTTCAGATACAAAAGCCACATTCATGGGCACAGCTAGATCAGGGCAGTTCAAATCCAGCCTGTGCAATGCATCAAAGGACTATGAGTGCCACCATGCGAGTTACCCAGAGAACTAATTCACTCAAGAAGATGGGGGCACAAGACCCAGCTCTAAATCAGATACGTTTAACTAATGCAAATGTTGCTTCTGATTTTAAACCAAATATTGGGGAACCAAAGAAATAATGTCCATAGCAATCCTTGCCAAACACAAATATATGAAACACACAAATTGACATCTTATTTTCATGAATACCTTCTTCACTCTAAGCCTTCAAACATTGCAAGGAATCAGTTTAGAGAGATATAGGGAATACTCCAAATAGAAGGTTTTGTTTATACTCTAGGAGTTATGTAATGTAATGTGAAAAAATTATTTCTAGTAAGTCCTGGCATAAATTGTGTAAGCTGAGAAACAGTGATAAAGGAAGTGGATGTAACTGAATATAAGGATCCAATCCAAATTGTTCAGGCCATATGTAATTCTTGCACATACTGGAGCACATATTTTGAGAGGAAACTTTGGAATTCATCTACACAATATGGCAAAGTAGAATTGCTTGAATTCTGCTACAGGATTTTATATAAAAGTATTCATTTCAGTCACAGTAGTACCTCAGTTATTCAAATGCCATTTATGTAGCAAATGTATTCAGAACCGAGAGAATCTGGAAAAAAAAAAAATTGAAGGTCTTGTCATGATTAAAATATGTAAGTCCATGTACTAAATGCCATTCATTTTACTTCCTAGAAGAAATCCACATTACTCAAGATCCATACATAATTTTCTAATAGGTTTGGATATTTGATATTGGAATATGGCAGAGGCTGCTAGTGGTTGACCCGAACAGCCCTTCTTCTATTTTTACTTGGTATCAGAAACTCAATTTTATTCAAGGAACTCATGTACTCAGATAGAAACTACATTACTCAGTGTTCTTAAAACTATAAGTGTGACAAACTTTTGAGCAATGGGATACAAACAGAAATGTTGTTGTAAAGGAAGTCTAGGTTGTACCCCACCAAGGTGGGACCCAGCCCTCTGCATTCCTGCCTTCCTGCCTTCCAATCTGCTGCCCGGAATTCTGGTCTGTTGTCTCTAGGAACCATCTTGACCACATGAGTTACACCCTATGGATATTGCCACAGAGAGCTAAAGGAGCCTGAATGCCTATGAAATTCAAGATGTGCCATACTGGTCTTGTGCTGCATATCTCTGGAATTTGCACAGCGCGTAAATAAGTTTCTTTCTTGTTTTAGTCACTGTTAGTTTATTCTAAATGTTTACCTGTGCATATAAATTTATCCTAATAAATGTGCTCAACGTAAATAAAAACTAGTAAATTGTTAGCTTTCTGGTTACTAGAAACAGATAATATGTGGGAGGAAGGATGTCTGACATCCTTAATAATGAAAGAGACATTAAAAAAAAAACAAAACCCCCAAACAGCCAAACCTATAAATGAGTTTTCATGGAAATACTTTTAAAGGGTAGCATTCTGTTATTCCTATTAAGGCAAATTGTCCTACAAGTCTCTCATAGGCACTGAAGGCATCAATACGTAACAGAAAATCAGAATCACCTGAATTAATGATCATGGCTCGGAGTCATCAAGAAAACAGCAAGTTATATTTGGTTTAAGAGAGTTCATAGAAATAGTTTAAGTCAAAATATCTTAGTTTTTTTAAAAAAATTCCCCTAATGAGCAAACAAAAGGAGCACACTTTCTGGAAATTCTATAATATGAAATAGCACTTTTAAAGTTTTTTAAAGAATTGTGTTTTCACTGTACATATATGGTTTTGTTTGTTTGGACATTGTGCTGATTTTATGTAAACATTATTTTCTTAAAATATTTTTCCATTTTAATAATTTTATTTTGGTCTGCATTCCAATTAGACATACTTTTTTCCCACAAAAAAAATTAAAATGAAATTAAACCAAAATAATAAGAGAACATAAAAATCTCAAATAATAGGCTTGAGCTTTGGAGGCAACAAAACAGTTATGCCTTACTCCTTTTAGTTACTGGAGAGTTTTAGTTCTTTTATTCAAATCGTGTGAAAGTCTCACCTGAGTAAAAGGTTTGCACAGATGAGTGGAGAAAGGGTCAGTTCTTTCTGGCAAGGATCAGAAGTCAGCCTAAAGGCAATCTGATCTTTAAGCCAAACCCAGATACGTGAGAAACCTATGACAAGTGGGAAATCTACTGAGAACTTGCTGGTTTTCTGCCATTCTCCAAACTAAAGACTAAAGATGGCAGGAGCATAAACAATGGAAGCAAAAGATTAAAGAACAAAAACTTGTGAATAAAATCCCTTCATACTATCTTCATTCATGCAAAACAACAGGAACCCTTCCCTCTAATGCTTTAAGATCTTCCATAAGGTAGATGCCATCACCACCTACTCCCTTGCAATCCTCCAATTTCTAGTATTCTTCAGGTGTCTTATCAATTATCATAATTTTTGCCCACTAAAGTTATTAGCTCCATAAAGCAAAGGACTGTGTCTCTGTCAGTCACAGTTATATATACCCATGACTTGCCTAGCACAGGGCCTGGCAAACAGTATTACACTCATTTGGACATTGGATGGTTAGATAAATGGAAGAAGGAAGGAAGGGAGGGAAGGAGGGAAGGAGGGAGGGAGGGAGGGAGAGAGAAAGGAAAAAAGGAATTTGGAGGAGGGTATGATTAGGCACATAATAGGCAAAGGAAATTTAACCAGAAAGTTATCTTTATCTCTTACTGTCTTCAACCTAACTTTTATTCTCTGAAAACATTGGGGTTCATTGGGAAGAAAAGGAGAGAAAATGTAAAGAGAAAATAGCAGAAAACTGTAATGAGATGTAAATGAAGCTATGGAGAAGGTTGACCAAATTAAGTTCTCTAATCTTCATCCCTACACACACACACACACACACACACTTCTAATATATATATATAGCTGTCCAACACAGGCCAGACATTGCCCCCTAAGAAGAGTTACTCTGATTAGACTGTGTGAATTAGCTAATAGTCAATAATATGCAAACTTCAGACAAGTCTGACAATAAGCCCACTGAAGGGACTTTCCTGTGTGGTAGGGCAAGGCCCAGAGACCACACTTGAAGTGAATGAATTTGCATTATGCTTCACTTTCCCTCCAACTCTTTAGTGCTCTGCTTGAAGAGTAGTAACAAGTCTACAACCTGGACACGAAAAGCAGAAAAAGGAGGTAAAGAAGCCCAGCTTATCCAGAAACTGAGGAATACTCCTACAAGAACATTGAGTAAACCACAACTTTGCAACTCATTTCCTTAACTAGGAACATAAAGCTCAACAAAAAGCCACAGAAAGATGAACAGAAGAATGATGCAACATGCGATATACATTATGGCTGCTTACAGGTATTTCTTGTTCTCTTCTTCTAGGCTCAATGAGGACTGCTTCCTCCCCCATCTACTGAAGTTAGGTGTGGTCATATGATTTTCCATGTCAATAAAATGTGAGTGGAAGTGACAGGGGTCACTTCCAGGTGAAACATTTAAAAACAAGTGATAGTTTCTCCATGATCCTTTTCCCTTCTGCCACCATGATCGACAGTATTCCAAATCATGGCGCCTTCACCACTCTGGGTCCTGGAGTGAGGATGATATACAGTGGGAGTTAGCTAGCTATAGCCTGTGTTCACCTGTTTTTGTAAATAAAGCTTCATTGGAACATAGCTATACCCATTTGTCTATGCATAATTTGAAATGACAATGGCAAAACTGAGTTGTTACAACAGGGACCATATAGCCTAAAACCCTAAAGTGTTCATTAAGTGGCCTTTTAAGAAAACATTTGCAGACTCCTCATATAGACCCTGATCCTCCCATGCCCACTTAATTCAAGGGGATATGTAGGTTGAAGGGGAAGACAAACCTTTGTTACTCTATACCAACAAAAATTGGGGGCTTTTTGGTTACTCGTATATAACTTAGGTTATTCTGACTGATACAAAACTATTTAAAAATCACTTAATTTGTATGCATGCTATTAATAGAAATATTCTTCAAGAACTAGTAAAAACAACTAGGATAGTACTAAACACAGAGCAAGTACTTGGGTAGTAAGTTTTCCTTTTCTTGGTTCGATATCATCATAGATGAGGAGTGCAGAGCACAGGTGCGATCAGGAATGGGCTATGTGGCAGCTCCCTCAGAATGCATTGCCACTGCTACTATAGCAGTAGCTTTTCAACAATTTTAAAAGAAAAGATATTGACATGACAGTTATTAAGATGGTTCACGCCTGTAATCCCAGCACTTTGGGAGGCCGAGGCGGGTGGATCATGAGGTCAGGAGATCAAGACCATCCTGGCTAACATGGTGAAACCCCACCTCTACTAAAAATACAAAAAATTAGTCGGGCATGGTGGTGGGTGCCTGTCGTCCCAGCTATTTGGGAGGCTGAGGCAGGAGAATGACTTGAACCTGGGAGGTGGAGCTTGCAGTGAGCCGAGATCTCTCCACTGCACTCCAGCCTGGGCGACAGAGTGAGACTCCCTCTCAAAAAAAAAAAAAAAAAAAAAAAAAGCAAAGATGGTTAAAAGACATTAGAAGAGGCTGAGTGAAAGCAAACATGGGTCTGTTCCACACAGGGTGGAAATGTCAATTGTCAGAACACGAGGGGCGCAGAGAAAGGAGGCAAAGAGTGATTCTTTTATTATGATTGCTTCTGTGATGCTGAAGCCCAGCTATGCATTTGAAGCAGAGGTGGAAAAAACTGTACTTAACTAGCTTCAGTAATAAAAATGATTTTTGAATCATCATGTAATGATTCGGTAATGAAAATGAAGTTTCGAATGATGTAAATAATTTTTTAAAAAAATTCTGGAAGAAAGCTAAAAAAAATTGCTAAGTGTTTAATAATAATACCAACACTTTAATGCTGTTATAATGTTCCAAGCACTCTTCTGAGCACATGACATATTTTAGCCCTTACTATAATCCTAACCCTATGAGTTAGGTATTATCATTTTCCCCAGTTTACTGATAAAGGGGTGAAGCACAGAGAAACTAAGTAGCTGGCCCAAAGTTAGCAATTAAAAGAGGTAGAGTGGGGTTCAAATGCAGGCATTCTGAGTCTAGTGCAATGTCTCTTAACCACCTTTCTCTATTGAATGTTCACAGGTATTACTACTGGACTTGGGACACAGTATGAAGGCAAAGACTCATGGCTAGGCTGCTGTGTTGTCTATGGTGCTTTTGGCTCTAAGTGTCAGAAAACCCAATTCAAACTGGCTTAAACAATGAGAAAATGTATTATTTCATGGAACAGAAGCCCAGAGGAAGGACAGCTACAAAATTGGTTGAATCAGTGATTTATTGATGTCATAAGGAACCCAGGTTCTTTTTTGCCTTTTGATTTTGTTGTCCACAGCATTGACTTCACCTAAGGCTGGTTGCCCTATGGTCAATAATAGCAAACTGAAGCAAGGGGCACATATGTTCTTCTTTGTTGCTACCCAGCCAGAAAGAGAAATGCTCCTATCCTCTTCCATTCTTTCTGAGCCAAATTAGGTCACATGTTCATGCCTGGAGGGTGGAGGGGAAGGTAACCAGGGCAATGTCACATGTTGCTTGTCTTAGAAAAAAACAAGATTCCTAGAGTTGGAGACGGGGTAAATTTCTCCTGAGTCAATCCTACGGCTAACTAAGGAATTTAATAACTGAATAAAGTCAGCCTTTGGTTAGCAAGGAGGATGAAGTTTGATGAGAAAACAACCGACAGTGTCTACTATACAGCACGTATTCAGCTGAAGCACAATCACATCTGCCAACTTGATTATTTCTGCTACACTTTTCCTGGGGATCCTTCCACAAAGACAATGTATTGAGATGGTAAAATTCATACTCTCCGTTGCATCATGAGTTTCAATCTTAATTCTGAAATCTGTTCATGAGCAAGTTGTTTCAAATCTTGAGAGACTAGATATACAAATGGACAATGGCCAGACCATACATAGAAAATAAAATTCTGACCCACAACCCAAGGAAACCAGTCCAGAAAGTCAGTCTACTATCTACAGTAACCAGTTCAGGAAGTCAGACTACTATGTCTAGCAGGCAGTCCTTGAAATAAACAATAACTCCCATTGGCCCAAAATGGCCAGGGCTTGATTAATAACTGACAACTTCTGCATTTTTGCCCCTCACCCACCTTGGCTTCCAACTTAGGACCAACTAGAGAAAGCCGACTACGTACATCTGAACAATCACATAGGATGCCCCACTTCTAGTTATCTCACCTGCAGCTTCCCCATGCCAACAGCCTCCAGTTGGGGTGCACCTGAAGCCTTCCCTTTCTTCTGCTATAAAACTTTCCCACTCCTCTGCCTGCTAGAATCTCTGCCCAGTGCAAGTGATGGTGGCCAACTTCCTCACTGTAGCAAGTTCTCAATAAACAGTCTTTGCTTGTTACCATTTGGGTGATCTTCATTTATCTCCACATTTTCTGAGCTTCAGTTTCCTCATCTGTAAAAGTAGGGATAATAATAATACCAGCTTCTGAGGGATGCTGTAAAGATTAAATGAAATGAGATTATGTATTAAAGCCCCTAGCATGCTAATTGTTATGGACTGAAAATTATCTCTTGAGAAATAATTACTCATTTGACTGGTGGACATATTTATGGGGGGCAAAGAAACTCTGCAGGTATCACCATACGGCATGATTCAGAAAGCAAAGTAAATACTATGTGGTCTAAGCAGAAAGGCCTAGGGTCACACAGCTGTTTTCCTGTGTGAGCAAGGAGCTCTTTTGTACACTTTGCCTGAACTACCCCATAATGAGTGGGTCCTTCACTGGCCTCTCTGTGTGTTGCTTAGGGCAATGAACCTGGCCTGGATTGTGGTAAGTCAAAAATGCAAAGAAACTGTTGACAGCTTCCAGTGCCAGCACTATATCTTGTACATAGTAGGTAGATAGTATGCATTTATTAGGTGACTGACAGAATAAACATATGCTATTTAGCACTGCTAAAAACCTGAGAATATGCCAAGTGTGGTGGCTCACGCCTATAGTGCCAGCTACTTGGGAAGCCAGGGTGGGAGGAATGATTGAGCCCAGAAGTTTGAGGCCAGCCTGGGCAACATAGCAAGACTTTGTCTCTAAAAATTGTTTTTTTAGTTTCAATTAAAAAAAATATTTGAGAATAGATTTGCTATTGCATGTGGAAACTATTTTCCTGTAGTCTAAGAAGCTAAAATTTCAAGGATCTGTGATGGAAACGGGTGCTTTGGTCTTCACAAATATTTCAAACTACAAAAATTAGAATTGATTACTACAACTGAAAAAAGAACAAGAAGAAATATGATTAAAATATAATGAGGAAGAGGAAGGCATGAAGTGGGAGAGAGAGAGACAGAATGAGAATGAAATTTTTTTTCCCGTGGGAAGCAAGAGGCTGCCATGGGAGACATCAGAGGACAGAATGGGATAAATGTCTTAGGGAGCAGGAGGAGAAAGAGGTGATTCATTCTCTCAAGGTTAATTAAGAACATTTTAAGTGTGTATCTATTTATTTATTTATTGAGATGGAGTCTTGCTCTGTCGCCCAGGCTGGAGTGCAGTGGCACAATCTTGGCTCACTGCAACCTCCACCACTCAGGTTCAAGTGATTCTCCTTGCCTCAGCCTCCCAAGTAGCTGGGTTTACAGGTGCCCACTACCACGCCTGGCTAATTTTTTTGTATTTTTAGTAGAGACGAGGTTTCACTATGTTGGCCAGGCTGGTCTCAAACTCCTGACCTCGTGATCTGCCTGCCTCAGCCTCCCAAAGTGCTGGGATTACAGGCATGAGCCAACGCGCCAGGCCATTTTAAGTGTTTATTGTGTATACCCATCTATGTTGTAGATTATTCTGATTAAAAAGAGTTTAGTATCTAAGAGAAAGGTAAAGGTGGAAAGAGCGAAGGTGAAAGTAACTGTGGTTGGGAGAATTCCAGATTAGAGTCAGTTCATCCTCCAAACACTGCTCCTAATGATCAAAGAATATGAGAAGTCATCTGATCATACTGATTCAGAGAAAATACAGTGAAGTACCTGCCTGATGTAAGGTGAGTCAGGGCTTCTTCTCACGAAAATGATTTATGGGATTCCTCTGGTTCATAATGACCTCTCAGCATGAAAAACCTAAGAGGCATCCCACTCAGCCACCAGTCTGAGCACATGCAAACACATAAGCACCTGGGAGTTGGGGTGGGGGAAATAGTACGTTGAGGTGATAATTGTAGTCTCGGGTGCAATGGTCTGAATGTCATGTCCCTCCAAAATTCATATGTTGACATCCTAACCCCTAATGTGATGGTATTAAGAGGTGAAGCCTGTGGGAGGCGATTAGTTTACAAGAATATAGCCCTCCCGAATGGGATTAGTGCTGTTATCCAAGAGACTCAAGTGCTGTTATCCAAGAGAATGCTGGTTCGTTTACCCCTTCTGCCCTGTGAGGTTACAGCAAAAAAGCAGCTGTCTGTGAGCCAGGAAGAGGCCCCTCAGCAGACACCGAGTCTGCTGGTGCCTTGATCTTGGCCTTCTTAGCCTTCAGAGCTTTGAGGAATAAATTTCTGTTGTTTACAAGCCACCCAGTTTATGGTATTTTGTTATAGCAGCCAGAACAGACTAAGACATCTGGCAAACACTGAAAGCTCAAAGACTAAAAATTAGTCTTTGATTATCTGTGGCAGAAGATAGTATGGAATCAAAAGAGCCCTGTTTCATTTAAGTGATAAAACAGTGAGAGACTATTGGGAGGCAGAGACTTCACTACAATCTCCTGCTGCATGCCTTAAATAAGAGTGATTTTTTTAAAAAAAGCTCAGGCCTGATGTTTCAACAATTGCCAGACAGATGTTTGCTGTAAGGGCCAGGGTCTGCGCTCACTCACTGCTTCTCCATTTGGATCCATTACTAGAATAACTCCACTTCTTCTCTTCTTTCATGACAGTAACTCCTCATTCTCCACCTCTCCATGTGGCAAAAGGCTATTGACATCCATAAATAGACCCACACAAATATATTTAGCTGATTTTTGATAAAGGTGCAAAGTAATTTAATGGAGGTACCTTCTGAACAAATGCTGCTGGAGCAACTGAACATCTACCGGCACACACACAAGAAGATATTTGACCAAAGTCTTACATTCCACACAAAAATTAACTCAAAATAATGTGCTTCAGTGAGCCAAGATCATGCCACTTCACTCCAGCATGGGCAACAGAGTGAGACCCTCTCTCTAACCAAAACAAAACAAACAAACAAAAACTCAGAATGGATCATAGACTTAAATGTAAAACATAAAACTATAGTATTTTTACAGGAAAAACTCATAGTAGAAAGTCTTTGAGACCTAGAACTAGGTGAAGAGATCTTAGACGTGACACCAAAAGCACAATTCATAAAAGGAAGAATCAACAAATTGGACCTAATAAAATGTAAAACTTTCTGCAAAAGTTCATGTAAGAAGATAAAAAGCTATAAACTGGGAAGAAAATACTTGCAAACTGCATATCTTGCAAGGACTGGTATCTATAATAAGAATTCTCAAAATGCAGGACTTAAAAAAACAAACAATCCAGTTAGAAAATTAGACATTTCACCAAAGAGGACATAGAGATAACAAATGAGCATATAAAAAGATATTCAACCTCGCTGGTCACTAGGGAGATACAAATTGAAACCACAGTAATATATCACTACATACCTATCAGAGTGACAATACCCAGTGCTGGGGAAAATGTGGCGACATTGGCTCACTTATACATTGCTGGGAATGTAAAATGATATGGCTACTTTGGAATACAGGTTGGCAGTGTCTCATGAAACTAAATAAGCAACTACCATATAATCCAGCAGCAATTGCACTTCTTGGGTCATTATCCTAGAAAACTGAAAGTGTATGGTTACACAAAAACCCATGTACAAATGTTTGTCACAAGTAAATCAGCTTGACTTGTAATAGCTGTTACTTATAAAAATGGGAATCAACCCAAGTGTCCTTCAACAGGTCAATGATTAAACTGTGATATAAGCATAACATATTAGCACTACTAAACAGCAAAAAGAAACAGACCCTTGAGATATCTAAAACAACCTGAATGAATCTCCAGGGATGTATGCTGAGTGGAAAAAGTCAATCCCCAAAGGCTACATACGGCATTATTCCATTTATGTAACATTTTTGAAATGACAAAACTTCAGAAGTAAAGGACAGATTAGTAGTCGCCAGGGATTAGAGACTGGGGGAGTAACACAAGAGAGGTGGAAGTGGTTATAAAAGGGTAACATAAGGGACCCTTTTGGTGTTGGAACTGTTCAGGTCTTGGCTGTGGTGGTCACCAACCTATACAGGTGATAAAATTGTATACAACTTAATACACACGTGCTCACATGCAAATGAATACAGGAAAACTGGGAAAATCTGAATAAGATGAGTAGATTCTATCAATGTCAATATTTTGGTTGTGATATGATATAAAGACTACAGTTTAACAAAATGTTACCATGGGAGGAAACTGGATAAAGTGTACTAAAGATCTCTCTGCCTCATTTCATACAACTTCGTGTAACTCCATAATTATAACAATTTAATTAGATATTTTTTATAATTAGTTATATACAATTATATTACATTTGGATATTACATAATTATATCCAAAATATGTAAAATTATCTATATAAATATAAACATTGTATATACAATATATGTATAACATTTATTTACATATATAGTTTGATGGAGTTATGGTTTAATGGAGTAATAACCAAATCAACAACACACGTCAGTCAACTAAACCAGCCTCTCTTAAGGGTAATTCCGACCATTCTAGATATTCAGGATTTGTGTTGTTTTTTGTTTTGTTTTGTTTTGTTTTGTTTTGTTTTGAGACAAAGTCTCACTGTGTTGCCCAGGGTGGAGTACAGTAGTGTGTGATCTGGGTTCAATGCAACCTCTGGCTTCCGGGTTCAAGCTATTCTCCTGCCTCGGTCTCCCGAGCATCTGGGATTACAGGTGTACACCACCACGCCCGGCTAATTTTTTGTGTTTTTAGTAGAAACGGGGTTTCACCATATTGACCACGCTGGTCTCAAACTCCTGACCTCAAGTGATCCGCCCACCTCAGGCCTCCCAAAGTGCTGGGATTACAGGCGTGAGCCACCACGCCTGGCCCATTCTAGCTAGTTCAATGCTTACTCTCAGGCTGTGTGTTCATGGCATACCAAAAGAAACCTTTTGTTTTCTTCTAAAAAAATTTTTGTTTTTATCATAAAAGAGATATTAAATGGTAGATCTGAAAATATGTAGAAATCGAAATAAGTAAACTAAAACAAAGATCACTCTAATTCCATCAGCTAATGATAATTTGAATAGTATGCTTTAAGAGGTGTGCCGTTATTTATTTTTAGCCATTTTTGTATTATAGTTAATGCACCCATGCATATGCTTTCATGAGTAGCTGAGGTTTTGTTTCTTAGAACTACTATTTTTAAAGAACGTATACTTTATTGATGACACGATTTCTATACATATAAGTAAGATCAGTAGATTGTACCAATGTCAGTATCCTCATTATGATATTATACTACAGTTCTGCATTTATACAGACATGTGCTTGACATGGTTTCTCTACTTCAATGCATAGTGCTAAAAAAATATTCCTGGTCCCCATTTTGGTGATAACTTTGCATCCACGTTTGTGAAGAGGTTGGAACCCTCAATGTGCACTCAGAGACAATATCTATCATAATATCAGACATGCCAGGAATATCACTAGTGCTGTTACTCAAATTGCTCTACTAAGGATGTATCTTAAAGGAAAGGCAGAAAGTCCTCCAGTACTTACTGAAGACTTGGAGATTGCCCCTTCTGGATTTCTGTAGGCTTTACTGCACCTCCAGGGAAGCCCAGGTTTGAGAAGCATGTGCATTCAACGAGTTTCCTTGTTAAGCATACGTAAAGGAGGAGAGAAAAAGCCATGAGAACACAGTACTGGAGGGTACAATTTAGCAGTCCTTGCTCAGTCTCTGTTAGTGAGTAAAGACCTCTTTTTCAGCTCCACTTGTACATGCCTGTAATAGATTTTCCTGGGCAGCAGGTAATAGACTCTGACACTTCAGAAAGCCTCCACAGTAGAATTCACTGGAAAACACATCCTGCATAATTCAGGAAACAACAAAAAATGCATGATTATATATTTGTCAATCTTCCGCCTCATGGTGCCACAGGAGGGCAATAGCGTTTCCCCATCTAAAAGGGGTAAAATAGGTTAATCTACCTACACAGAAGTAAGTGCACTATTACCTCCATTCCAGGAGAGGTTGTTTTCAGCATCAAGAGTAGCACCTGGCAGGTCCTGGAAGTGAGTATCATTTCCACAGTAGAATCACTATTTCAAATGCTTTGCTTGCGTTGCTGATATGATAGTCTTGCCTGGAAACTACCTAAGCTTTTTCTCACACTTCACTGAATTGCATGTAGTCTGTATTTTTCCTGTTACATATCAATGGATCCTTCTGGGGTGGAGAGGGATATTAGGAGAAGAACTGACAGACGGAAGAGACTGTTTTCCCTCCTGTCTATAGCTGTCTTCTCATTCAGGGTTTGATTTGCCATGAAATCAGAAGTGAAACCCTGCCTTTGCCAGAAAGCATCCCAAGCCAGCGTCAGGGCACACCGTGGTTGGCACCCACTCGTGGAAATTTGAAGCCTGCTCATCAGTTTTCCCCTACAGAGGTGGAGCAGATATTCAAACAAATTGGTCCCAGGCTAATTTAAGACATGACAGGAAATGGATTTTAACAAGCCAGATTTTTTTTATTTTCTCAGAGAGAAAAGAAAAACAAGAAATTTTCTAGGATAATATTTGGAACATGGAGGAAGACTGGTTCATTCTATTGCAGCTTCAGTAGCCACAGAAATCAAGGCTGTCCGAAGGTGGAGTTCAGATCTTTATACCCTTTAGTACATGTGTCAGGAAGGCAACAATTTCCAGATGTCACTGTCATTAATGTGTCCACTAAGAGCAAAGCAACTAGACTTGCTAGAAATGAGGCTGTTTTCAAGAGACAGGCAGCTTCTGCTCTAGCTGCTTATTGATCGTTACCATAGCTACAAATGTCACCTTTATCGCTGTGCTAAAGAGGGCATAGAGTACTAGGTTTCCACTTAGGGGTGAATGCAAAGATCACAGGAAGATCTCTGAGCCAATCCTTGTGAATTGCTTAACATGACAGCAAAAACCGTAATTACTTTTGCACCAACCTAATCAATTCAGAATTAAAGGGAGGTGGTTGCGATCTGACATGCTCACTTTTGTTTGTTGGCGTTCTTTCTTTGTATTATACTCTATTTCACTTCCAAAGATGAGGTTCTGCCTCTGGAAATGTAGAGGCGTATAACACTCACTCTGATTCATCAACAAAGTAGGCTGGCATTGTTTTAAAAATTTTTGTTCCAAAACCAACAATTGCATTTCAAAATTACATGACATCTTTCCTTCAGTGTTCTTAAAACTGCTTTGAGACATTACCTCACTAAACCAACACCTTCAAAAGACTTTAATAAAGGCAAAAGTGGAGTGCAAATGACTCCCCCTTCATCTGCTTTATCAGTGTGATATTGTGGAATGAGGACTGGAATGAAGGCAGGCCTTCTTGCTTCTCCATTTACTGTTTAACTTAACTTTCTAAAGCTTGTGCTTCCCTTTTGAAAAATATGGAGGCTGAACCAAATGATTTGCACAGACATTTCCAGTCCTGTGAGTCTATGAAATTCTAAAATGAGGAAAGGCTCTTATTAAGAGAGGTAGAGCACAAACTTGTTATACCTTTAGGAAGTGGGCTTAACTTTAACATTCAGCTTTACTTCCTTAAAGAGAAAATGAATATACCAGGCCCAGTTTATGTGCCATTCAGATCCACTCTTTCTCACTTATTGCCCCCAGAGGCTGGCTTTACTTATGGTCCTTCTCCCCTAACCAGGAATATCCTAGCAATAGCTCATTCCTTTGCTGCAGTCCAAAGTCTGCTTCTGCTCGGGTCATCCCCACAGAGGAGAAGCTTCAACAGACATCACCAACTAAGGAAGAAACCACTGAAGCCACACACTGCCTGGAATGGAGCTCCAGAAGCTCCAGGGGCTGCCCGAGGTGGTGCTGAGTTGATGCAACTCAGATGTGAGAGAAAGTAGACAAAATTTGTGAATTCTTACCAATGGAAGACAAGATCTGAGGGAATGCCTACACATAAATTACTTGCCCTTTAGAGTTCCTGCCTGATGGACTGTTCCAAGATGCAATCATTCTCCTATGGTCTTTCTGGAGATGTCTTCTCGAGACTGAGAAGCCAATGTGTCTGCTATGAAGCTCTGGCTAGCTGGGTAATGCACGTCCTTGTATTTGCTCTTCCTCATTCCCTGTCTCATGTCTCCTTTTCCCTGGGATTCTACCCTATACTGAAGTAATAGCACACAAATTTTTGTCTCGAGTTCTGTTTTCTAGGGAACCCAGGCTAAGACATGGTTCAAGGGGTGTCCTTAGAAAGCAGACCTCTAAGAGGGAACTTTGGGTCCCCACCATTGGTGGTAAACTGGGTGGCCTGGATTCCTGGCATACAGTGATAGTACAATTGCTAATATGTTATGTGGTATAGGCAGAAGGCAAGTTATTGGCATATCAAGTGGCTGTGTACTTGATCAGTACAGAGGGAATGATAATCATAAGGATTTTGTTACATAGTGGCTGCCTTTGATGGCTTTAGAAGATTTGCAAAAAGGCATAACAGGCTCAGGAAAGCTAATTGCCCACTTAAAACATGCTGTGAAAGCCAGAGGGTCTCTATGGCAGCCTTCTAAATCCTCTTATCTACTGCAGCTGCAGGGCAAATGAGGGAGGAAGAAAATCACGTTCAGGGTTTCATGGTATTGCGTTGCAAACTTACAAAGGAGAAAAAGTTCACAGCCTTAAAATGTCTCCTACGTCAAAGAGTAGGAAACCTGCAAAGTGGACATTTGAGTGGACAAATCTAACAATCTTGAATGTCCAAATTTGCCTGCCTCTCTGGAGATTATGCAGTCTCCTCAGTTGGAGACTATGTAGTTATATCACCCGAAGTACTATAAGACAGTACTTGTTCTCTTCACGATCTGCCTACCACCACATCTCATTGCCTCCAGGCCAATGATCATGGTAACAATCTGGCCAGGGGGATACGTTGATTCACAGAGACTGTAGTGATGGGTAATGGATTATAACATTACTAGCAGTGAGTTGGAGAGACAGCCAACTGGACTCTGGATTCATCTATCTCTCTTGTCAATCCATTCCTGTGTCATCACTGAGGATTTCCTGTGACCAACTGACAGAAGGACAAAGGGCTTGGTTTACACAAAGGTTGGTGAGATATGTTGGTGCTAGCCAGAAATGAACTGTTGCTGTACTAAAGTCTCACTGAAGATTGACCCTGAAAAAAGTAATTAAGAGAAATTCTCCAATTGGGCAGTAAAATTGATTATCATTTCATGTTGAAGGAGAAGTGGCCTCAGGAAAGAATATATACTGAGTCCTGAGCAATGGAAAATGATTTGATCGAATAGTCAAGACTCAAGGACATGGGACAAGGAAGTCTAGCAGATATTCATGTACAGAGACTTATGGTAGTGGAAACAATACATGCAGACATTTTATCTCATATGAATACCCATTAGAGAACAGCAATTTCATACAAAACTCTCAACAACCAAGTTGGCAGCATGACCTGCCCTGTGAATGTCAGCCAGCTTCCTACTGAGTCATCCCAGTGTTTGTGCAATGGGGCTGTAAGTTATGGTGGTAAGAATGGAAACTGAGCGTGGATCAAACAACATGGACTCCCTCTCACTGAGGCTGTTCTAGCTACTGCTGCTGCTGAATTCCCTCCCTGCCAGGATCAGAGACTGATGCTGAGACTTTGATATGGCTCCAATCTTGGAAAGACCTGCCAACCAGCTAGCGGCAGGTCAAATACATCAGACCCGTTTCACCTTAGAAGGGTAGTGATTCATACTTACCTGAATTGACACTCTGGAGAAGGATCTGTCTCCCCTGCCACAGGAAAGTGGCAGGTATTATCTCTGCCAACACCACCATCTAAGGACCTGCAAAATGCCTGATCTACTAACATTGTATACATGACATTTCCTCAGAGTAAAGAACTAGAGGAAGTGCAGCGACAGGCTCATGACTCTGGAGTCATGAGTTTTAAAGTGTATTCTATTCCTTAGAAGCAACTAACTTGAGAGACTAATGAAAGGCCCATGGAAGGCTCAGCAGAAGTACCTGCAAAGAGATCACACCTTGTGGGTTGGGGTGCTGCCCTTCATGGTGACATCGATTGGATAGAGGAGAGATAATATATAGATATATAAAATATTAGATAGCTAATATATATTAGGTAGATGGATTGCATATGTAATACATAATACGTATTAGATAGATTGATTGATTGGTAGATAGACAAATGGGTGCTAGACGGATGATAGATATAGGATATAAGATCAACCTGTTCTACTGTAACTCCAAGTGATCCACTTTCAGAATTTGGTCTCCTCACTCTCATAAACTAAGTCTCTGCTAGATTAGTGATCCTAGTTCCCAGGGTGGAAACTCTTCTGCCATGAGATCCACTGAAGCCACCTTGGACTCTCCATGTCAGTGTTCAAAAACAGGAGCTACTGTACTGTCAGGCATAATTGATGATGATCCCCTTGAGGAATGAGGGTTGCTGCAACAGAGAGAAGCATGTCTAGAACCCAGGGGATTCACTGGGGCTTCTCTTAGTTCTTCTGTGTCCAGTCTCATTGATCAAAGGCAATTGTGACTGAGCACAGTGGCTCACACCTATAATCCCAGCACTTCGGGAGGCCGAGGCAGGCAGATCACTTGAGGCCAGGAGTTCAAGACCAGCCTGGCCAACAATGGTGAAATCCTATCTATATTAAACAGAACAGACAAAAAAATTTAGGTGGGTATGGCAGCGGGCCCCTGTAATCCCAGCTACTGGGGAGTCTGTGGCAGGAGAATCGCTTGAACCCAGGAGGTGGAGGTTGCAGTGAGCCGAGATCGCACCACTGCACTCCAGTCTGGGGGATAAGGCGAGACTTTGTCTTAAATAAATAAATAAATAAAACAAAGGGAAATTGTATCAAAAGTGACTTGATAGGAATAAGACAATTAAAGGCTGAAACTCCTCAGGGATAAAGGTCTCTATCACCACACAGGGCAAAAATGCAAACCAGATGAAAATATTGGTCAAGGATGAGAAAAGTCTAGAATGGGTGGTAAGGAAATACATATCAGTAGTGCCCTGGGACCAGCTGCAGCAGTAAGACTGTTCCTTGGCCTGCTAACCTTCCTTAAGCCTTTGCAGAGATTGCAACTGCCCATTACCTCGAAGGACTGCACTTGTGCCTTCCCCTTAAGTAGGAACTTCCTGTTATCATATGAGATCTAGATATCAGATCTGAGTGACACAAGAAAGGAATTTTGACAGGCTTCTCCTCCCCTCTTCCTCAGGCTTCCTGTGAGGTAACAGTACTCATGGTGCAAGAATCACACTGGCCCCCAGGCTCAATCATGATGTCTCTCCACCCTCAAGGGGAGAACCAAGACGTTTCTGTGAAACCAGTCCAAAGAGTATGTCATGATGAAATGTAAGTAGTGAAAGCACTGGGGCATGGCGGTGATTCAAGAGCCACGTCTTGATTCCAACACTGGTTCTTGGAACAGCCTGCACGTGCTGCCCCAGGGGTGTATGTTGGCTAAGATTCTCGTGTTCTTGACATACAGTAAGGCAGACTCTTCTAAGGCTGCTCATCTTGTTTCCTCTAAGAAAGACAGAGTCATTGAGGAAAGAACAGCCCCTGCCAACTAGATCAGCTGCCTCGGAACCAGGATGTGGAATGAAGAAAACGAGGAGAAAGCTTTTCCACATTTGTTCATATTAAATGAAAACTCAAATAGTGTGTATCTCTGTGTCTGTATACATATACAATAGTGGTACAGGGTAAAGGCAAGAAAACTTTAATTTTATCTCTCAGAAGAATACAGAAGAACACACTGGGGAGATTCCAGGAAGATAATAAATGCACATCAGTTTGATCATGAATTGAAGAAGAAGAGGAAAAAAGGGCTAGAACTCTGTTAATCATTGTTAATCTAAGCTGGTAAGCCACTGGATTGAGATTCAGGTGGCCATGAAAGGGGCTGTGCCTGGGACTAAGAAAGTAAAAACTATGAACCTAAGGAGCCAAGAAATAACTCAGTCCATGTGATGAGTCAAGATTCAGTGAAGTAAGCTGGGTGTCTGTAAAGGATGTCCCTGCACAGTATGTATCCCCACGTCTTCTGTTCATACAGTACATTGGATTTGTATTCAAAATACACAAGTGTGTGATCAGCTACAGGAGGACTCAACAAATATTTAATAAAAGTGGTTATTGCAAAATTATGGGGTAATGCTGGAAATTCCCTCTAAGTTTTTAAAAGTTCAAACAAACAACTTTATCAGGTTATTGGTTTCTAATAAGATCTTTTTCTTAATCGTAATAGGTACATGAATAGATAGATGATAGATAGAGATAGATAGGTATAGATAGATAGATAGATAGATAGATAGATAGATAGATAGATAGACAGACAGATAGATAAATAGAGAGATTTTAAGGAATTGTCTCACATGATTGTAACAGTGCAGGTCCAAAATCTGCTGGCTGGAGACCCAGGGAAGAGTTGCAGTTCGAGTCTGACAGCTGTCTGCTGGCAGAACTTTCTCTTCATCAAGGGAGGTCAGTTTTTTCTTCTATTAAGACCTTTAGCTTATTGGATGAGGCCCACCCACATTATGAAAGGTAATCTGTTTTATTCAAAGTCTTCGGATTTAAATGTTAATATCTTACAGATATACTCACAGAAACATCTAGAATAATGTTTGATCAAATATCTACCATGCCTAGCCAAGTTGACACATAAAATTAACCATCACAAGCTGTGAGTATTCACGTATATTTAACTAGATTATCCACTGGGGTTTTCTTGCATTGAGACAGTGAGTATACTTATTGAGTTTGTAACAGGAAGAATGTAAATGCTATGACTTGGTTGTTAAAGAGCACATCTAAAATATACAAAAATTATTTACGGTCTGTGAACTCCTATGGCAGCATCTGGCCCTAAGTTTTATAGATCAGTTAACACTAAAGTTTTGTGGTGTGTTGGGTTGTAGTAAGATGACCAATTTGTCCTGGTTTTCCTGGAACATTCTTGGATTTAGTACTGAAAATTCAATGCCCTCTAAGACCTTTCAGTCCCGGGAAAACCAGGGCAAATATTGCCATAATGGGCTGTGCTAAAATCCTTCCTACTTCACTAAATGAGCAAGGATTTAGGAGGGGTCAGTACTGGCCTTAAAATGACCTGTGTTTGAATGGGTGTGAATCACTTTATGATGCCTTCTATCACCCCTTGGAAGGAACCCTAAAATAAGCAGGGGACCAGCAATGGGACATTATCCCTGGGTGACTTTATCATCTCCTGGGGGCGCACTTTGCCATAAAACAGTCTTGGCAATCTCCCATCCAAAATAAGGTTTAATCTTTTTATTTGTTTCTGTGGACTCTGAGGACAAAGGTCAGGACCTCTCTATGAAGGTGGCTTGCAGCTGACACTAAACCACGTCCATGTTTGGTTCTGCCCTTCTCTAGGTCATAGGAGCACCCATGACAACACAGGAGTGGGTTCACTAGGTGGCCAGAGCCCTCCTGCACAGCCACAATATTCCGCAAGGGCAAAGAACACCTCTGTCACCTCGTATAACATTCGCTTGCTTCCTGGAGCCATTTGCTTGTGGTATGTAAAAAAAGTTTATGAGTCTAAACATGATTTGGAGCCATATATGAGAGCCATGGAGTTCTTGAATTTTGAAAAGACGGAGAGGAGAGATGTGGTGACGTTGATGCTTTGTGAACCTCTCACCTCCTACTGACTTGAGCAGCTTCCCTTTCATTTATCTTACATATTGAGCAACCACACCAGGTTTTCTCTAAAGATTGTGTTCTTTTTATTGCTGTAATGTTTTAAATAAACTAAACTAAAATAAAATAAAGGATACAGAATATTTACCTGCATAAATATATTTATAAATTCTTTAAACCACTTGAGTACCGAAATGATCCCACTATGCAAATCCTCAACGACATAAACATGGTATCTTTTTCTTTCATTTTCAAATACAGAATTCTCCTTCTCCCCCTTTTCTAAATTTAAAGTCTGAGAACTTTAACCATTAAGTTCAAATTCCAGCTGTGCATTTTCTAGCTTTATGATTGTGGCAAGTAAAAAGAAGCTATTTGAGCTTCTGTTTCCTTATGTATAATAAGAGTGCAATAGTATTGATCTTCTGGGTTCTGTGGGGATTAAATGAAATAATGCAATAAAGTACCTGGTATGTGGATAATTAACAAATAGTAGCTACTATTCTAGAAAATTGAGCACCAAACTTCACAATCATGCTTCGGCATACCTCTCTGGTCTAATCTCTCAATATCCTCCCACAGTTCATTTTATTTTGGTTTGGGTAGCCCTTAAATGTCTGGCAGAGACTTCTAGAATAAATAATCGAGACATTTTCTGAAGCCTTGCTATGGGTTTGCAGAAGGGTGGCAGAGGATGCTTGAAGTGTGAACCTGTAATACCATGCTGCCCAAGCATCTCTTCTCTACCTGGGATATGCTGTTTCATTCACTGGTGGTCTCATTTCTCTTTTTCTTCACCTGAGTAATCTTTAGCTTTCCCCCAAAGTTCAGCTCAAATGTCGCCTACCTGGGAAAAATCTTCTCTTCCTCTCCTTTCAGTCTTGGGATTAGAGGCCCCTCCTCTGTGTTTGTCCACAAAACACATCATGGAGGACTGTAACCCTATGTTTAAGTATTTTACCCCTCACAAGACTAATGTAGCAAACATTTCATGCTGTCTTTATGGCCAGGGTACTCCCAGGTCCCTGGCTGGCCATGTTGCATACAGTGTGGCCCTACCTGCCCTTTATCTCCCACCTCTGCTTGAAACTGACTAGAGTAGTTACGAGTAGCTGACCCAGGGTCTTCTCTAGGAACCATAACCTATGACCTGTCACTGATGGCAGTGGCTTCAGTACGATTTGTGCATCAGTATTGCCACTGGAACTTAAAAAAATACAGATGCTGAGCTTTCCATCCTCAAAGATTCTGAGTCACTAAGTCAAGGATGGTTCCACGCACTGGTATTTTTTTAAAGCCCCTCAGGAGGTTCTGATAAGCAGCCACCTGTAAATGACTCTCTGAAGTAGCATGGAAAGAAGAACTGATTTCATTAGATTCTCTTTTTTAAAAAATATTTTTTAATTTAAAAAATTGTATTTACTCAGAAGCATTCAGCATGTCAACAAAACAGTGGCAACTTTTTTTTTCTTGCAATAACAGAGTGATGTTCAGTTAACAGAGCAGCAATTATTTCATATAGGCTGTGTCAGAGACAACTGAACATGAAAAAATGACCATCCCCATATATGATTAATTTGTGCTATGGACCAAGAAGAACCTGCTCTAAATTTCCATGCCATTTACACCCCCCATACTGTATCAGCCAAGGTTAGTGGCTATTGAAAATGCCAATAGTAGAGGGCTATCTAACTACACAATTGATAGCTTAACTACACAAAAAAAGACACTGTACAGTTTAAAAACAAATTTTACACAGCCTTACATTTCCTTTTTATTTTTCTTTAAAAGGAGTGAGTTGTATGGGAGGATTAAATGATTTATAGACAAGGAAAAGAAACTGTGCTAAAACCAACTTATTCAACATCATCTTCTTCTTCACCATTTTTTCATTTTCCTCATCTTCCTATTCTTCCTTTATTGTCTTGCTTTTTTTTCAGCCTTCATGGCTCCCTTTTTTGCTGTATCAGGCTTTTCTGTAGCTCGGTATGCAGCAATATCCTTTTCACATATTTCCTTCGGCTTAGCAGCCTTCTTTTCATAAGGCTGCTTGCCATCTGCAGCAGTGTTATTAACGTCTCTCCCATTTCTTTGCTACGTCATCAATGGGTAGGCCAGGATGTTCTCCTTTGATCTTGATGATACTCAGAACAGAACAAGAAAAAGCCCAAAAGAGGCCTCTTGGGGGCACTGGTTTCCTTAAACTCCTCTTTTGTCTCCCCTTTAGGAGGGATTAGATTTTCGTTTGTCTTTCATAACAGGCCTTGTCTGCCTTTGCCATGTCTTCAAATTTTCCTTTCACTTTAGCAGACATGGTCTTCCACCTCCATGAGCACTCCTGAGACAACTCTGAGAAGCCAACCGAAGGAGCTGGATGCTGCTTCTTGTGCTTCCTCCCAGCAAGTCTGTACAGAGAATGCATATGATGACATGTTGCCTCATGACCTCTTAGGATCTCCTTTGCCCTTGTTTAACATTTTTTCCTTAGCCACTAACAGAGTGGCCCAGTGCCTGTCGACTCTCACTTTCCCCAGCACTATTTCTATGGAGCTCAATGTACTGCAATGGCCATGACAGTGGGAGTCAGATGCTGCCTCTCATTAGATTCTCTTTATTGGAAATTTGAACAGAAAAATATGGAATGAACTTTACAATGAACAGTGGAATGGGAAGTGAGGGAATTTCAAGGGAATGAAAGCTATGGAAAGTCAAAGGCATGTATCATCTTGAGTTACCAGGGGGCAGAAGAAGTTGGCCATTATAGAGAGGAGAATGGAAATGATGTGTAGAACGAAGCTGATACCATGAAAAAACGAGAGACAAAAGACAGATATAGAGTGTCTCAGAGGAAAACAGAAATAGAAAAAATAGAGGCAGAGAAAGAGAGAGAGACCGAGAGAGAAGCAGGCAGATGAAGAGATAGAGGTAGATAGAAACCTCACTCAGAACTGCCACCATCAGCTTAATCCCCCAAACTAGAAACCTCTGCAGACATCTCCCTTATCACCCACATCCAATGTTGTCAATTCCACCTTCCACAGATGTCTTCGAGGGCTAGGCAGGGTGGCTCATGCCTGTAATCCCAGCACTTTGGGAGGCTGAGGCAGGAGGATCACCTGAGGTCAGGAGTTCGAGACCAGCCTGGCCAACATGGTAAAACCCTGTCTCTACTAAAAATACAAAAAAATAGCCGGGCATGGTGGCAGGCACCTGTAATTCCAGCTACTCAGGAGGTTGAGGCAGGAGAATAGCTTGAACATGGCAGGAGGCAGAGGTTGCAGTGAGATCGAGCCACTGCACTCCAGCTTGTAAGATAGAGAGACTCCATCTCAAAAATAAAAATAAAAAATAAAAAAAAATCACATCTTGGAAACATGTTTTTTTTTTTGTTTTTTTTTTTTTTTTTTTTTTTTAAGTCCTGCTGTCACTGCCATCCAGATCTTCATATCTTCATAAGTACTTGCTGGGACTATGGCAAAAACCTCACAGCTGGTCTCTCCCTGCCCCAGTCTATTTCCAGCACTGTTGCAGATCATACCATCTTACACTTTGGTAGCCAGGTCTTCGGGCCTGACGAAACCTGCCTCATCTCCTCTCCTGCGAGTGCTAGGCTCCTCCAGATCCCATTCTTTTGCCACAGCACATCAGGCCCTGACCTTTGTAAATGGGATTCCCTTGGCTTTCTCTTCTGCGTTGGGCAGTCTTCTATCCTGCCTTCAAAATCTGGCTCAAAAATACCTCAGTAATGCCTTTTCACCTCTTTCAGGCAGAGTTATCTTATGATAAAATTCCTACCTTTCCCATTACACCATGAGCTTTTTTTTTTTTTTTAGTTATCTGTGAATTCCCAGGGCACAGCAAATGTGTGTTGTCATGAACTAAACTTGTGGAATTTCAGGTAATGAGGGAGCCAGGACACTACTGGGTGGGTGGCCAGCTCTTACGATCCTGCCCCCACCCTGTTCCCCAGAGCCAGTCCCTAGATTTTCAGGCTTTTGTCTTCATCCACGTTTATCCCGACATATCCTCTGAAAGCTCCAAACAAAATTTTCCCCACAGCTCCATGGTAACCTCAGCAGAGGCTCCTGGAGGTGACAGTTCTGGGATGCAAAGAAGGGCAAATGAAGCAGGGCAGCTATTTGTCCATGTGAGTATTTGGACTTCCTTGACACACATAAGAGCAATTTCCTTCCTTTTTACTTTGAATCCTAAGAAAATGCCTCAATTAAAAAAAAATTAATCTTGGAAAGAGAGGATGTGAATTAACTCACTTTCCATGACCTGAACCACTTAGAGCTTCCAACAAAGCTTTGGGGGGAAATCTGTATTTGATCAATGTTGAAACAATCACTCTGATACAGAAATGCATGCAAAAAGAGCAATTTCTGACCAGCTTTTATTTTGCATATTCTATTCCTTTTGACAGTGATGACAAATGGAATAAGATTTTTGTTCACTACAAGAAGCTCAGTAGCATGTACCAGGGCAATTAACTTGGAAATCTGTGAATAAGCATGATTCAGGGGCCTGTTGAACATCAACTTGAGGACTCTTGTGAATCCTGGTTGCTTCCATTGGCTGAAAAAATACTGTAAAATCTTGCATTTTGCAGTAAAAAAAATTCATTGTGGTTGTGACTCCTACTTGAGTCACATGGTATCAGATGGAAAATGAGTAGGAAGGAAAGGATCGCTGCCAACTAAAAGGAGAGAGTCTAGTCTGGACAGAGCATTTTGTAGGACACAGATTTGATAGTAAGCCAACTATTTTAAAAATCCTCATTCTTGCAAGCTAGCACATGACCTCTTTCCTAAGGGTGAGGAGACTCCAGAGGTACATATTTGCCATCTGGAGTGGACTGTGCAATTCATCTAGAAACCTGCATCATTGAAATTAATCATCATGATGAACAAGGAGAGCATGCTGGGGCAGGGAGGTCAGTTTCACTTGATAAGAATAGAATGCACATTCTAGCTGGGAATGTGCTGACATTCATTGCATTCAGGAAAATTCTACACAAAACCTCTCTCTCTGGAGAGGATTCCTGAGAAAGAGAAGGGCTCCCTGTGTGGCATAGAAATGAGAACCCCCTCAAAGCCCTGACTTTTGAAGGTGTCCAGAATCACAGTGATTCAATGCCATTGGATGCTGCTCTTTTTCTTCCTGGAAGGGAAGCATCAGTCCATCAATTCAAACCCTACGGGGTTTTCCTTGTTTGTCCTAATCATGTTAGAAGCAGAACGCCTAGTTAGTAATCAAGCACCAGTTGGAGATGCTTTTCCTACCAAACGTATGGTTTTAATTTTGAAGCTCTCCATTCATTGTTCTTTAGCACTATGAAGGGCTTGTAACCAGCTAACTGCTTCTCCTACTTTGGTCTGGGAAACTAAACACAAATCTGGCTTAAACTTCAGTTGGGCTAGAGTCAAATTTTGTTGATTGTTGTTAATGTTGTTACTTATTTTTGAAAGAGGCGTGGACAAAAAAAGGGCAAGAGTTGGAATGGTGTTTGAAGCCTGCTTGTGGTGTTTTGGGGAAACAGGAACATATCCCTAAAAAAGATATTTCCTTCAATATGGGAAAGAGTTCCTTATTGTTTCAATGGAGCTCTTGAAATCTGAAATGTTTAGGGAGCAGTAGAAATTTGATAGGGGATCATAGACTCAAGGGGATGAGAGAAGATTTGAAAAGACATCGAATATAACTCCTTGATTTAGTAAAACCATAATTTGTAGTTTTCCTCTGATGAGTCATGGCCAGGAAATAGATATTGTAGATGAGTCTAGGTCCTTGCACTTCTCAGCTTCTGTCATTTACAAATTCTACTTTGACGTCTCTGAAGATGACATCTGAATGTGCTTATGCAGAAGAAACGGCATCAGATAGAACTGGTTTAAAATCCCTAATTTGCTACTTAATTACTGTTTGAGCTTGCATAAGTTATTGAACCCTCTAACCCTCAATTTCCTCATCTATAAAATGGGATAATAATAACTACCCTGCAGGGATCATTTTAAAACTAAATTAGATGATGCCCTATGATATTTATATCTATATTCCTACTTTCCACCATACACAGCACAAATTTTTTTAAATAAAATAAAAATAAAAATATAATCTATAATATTTAAATGTAAATTTAAGATAATGGATGTTGTTTTGCTGAAATTAAATGCATTTACGATGTGAATCTGAAAGTTATATGAAGGTTTGTTTGAGTTTAGTCAGCCTATATCATCAAATTCCACTGTGTAAGTGTCTGGAATTTAATCAGAACCCAAAGAGATCTCTCAGCCTGTTTGCCATGGCATAATGGGTTGCCAAGTGCTATTTCACCTCTGCTGAGACTGTTGCTTGGATCAAAGAGGGCTCTTGTTTATCCAGCTCCCTATGAGACCGGGCAGGGTCACTGGTAACCCACCAGGGTGAGCTCAGCCAGAGGGAACCTGTGTCTTGGTGCTCCACTGTGAACAGTCTCATAGACACCCATACTTGAGTGGGCTTAGGGACGCATACCCTTCTAAAATCCACTGAGATCCACTAAGAAATCTTCAACAGAGGAGTTATGTGTTAACTTTATCTTTTAGAGGAATCATGTTGGCAGCAGCTTGAGAATAGGCTGGAGTGGCTAAGAATGACGAGGGAGTGGCAATTGGATCGTAGAAATACTTCAAATTCAGGCACCTGGCATTTAAAACACAGCACTTCCAAGCACCACCAGCTTTACCTGCTTTTATTTTCCAGTATGAAGCTTCTGCTCCTGCCAATATGTCTGTTGACCTTCCCTGAACTCACACTGGGTTTCCCTGCCTGTTCAGCTCATACTCATGTCTTTCTCTTCACTTACATATTCCCCTAGTCCTTATCAAAAATCCTAACCATTCTTTTAGGGTCTATCTTCTTCACTCAGTCTTTCCTAGTTTGTTCAAATTACCTAATATGATTCATAAATTACCTTGAATTGAGGTATTTATGTTCCATACTATGACTTGTCTCTTCCAGCAATTGGGTTCAAATGAGATGGCGGGCACACCTCTTGCACAAGTTGGTATTTTACCTGGTTTTAACTTATGATGGCTCATTGTTCAATGCTGGCACTCTATAATTTGCTGAATAAATAGATGACTAAATAAACCACCCATTGACTCATCTTATAGGCACCTCTATATAGCTGTAAGGGAATTATTTAGTAACCGCTTAAAATGTATCCAAATAGAATGTTTTATATTAGGTTCATAAGTGAAAAACAAGCTTGTCAGAGATCTTCAAATGAAGCTTATTTAATGAGTTTTTTTTTTTTTTAAATCCTATACAATAATGGAAAACCACAGAAAGTGGATGTGATGGTAGTTTGAGAGCAACATTTTACTGGTTTATAAGAAAAGTAAAAAATAGAAGTGAACAATAAAAAGACTGAAATAATTTATCCTCCATATGTTTTGTTTTATGTTTGCTTTGCTTCTGGACAAGACACAAATGAAGTTGCAGAAAAAAGACAGCCCTTTTAGTTGGTAAGAACAGGGCACTGATTAGCAGCAATATATTGAAACTATATAAAGCAATGAGTTTAAAAGTACTTTAGGAAACCTGAGATCTTCAATCAAGGCTGCAACTGTAAGTTTTTTTAAAAGCCACAAAAGAAGCCAAGTCTTTAGTAAAAGGGCTGTTTTGAAACATTAAATTTTATTTTAATTTTTGTCCTAATTTATACCAAATCTTCAAAGTAATCAGGACTTAGTTACATCTTAGCTGTTATTCTTTTGATAATTTTTTTAAATAGAAAAGGCAGTTCTGATTAGTTAATGATCAAAATGTTTTTCAACTCTTCTATTATGACTCGGGAGATGGCAAACTATGTCCATCATTTTAATTTTATTTATTCCTAGTAAATTACTTTACAAAAATAAGGCATTAATATATATTTGGTGAATGAGTGAATGAATGAATAAAGAATGAAGAAATGATACTATCACTGAGTGACAGGTCTTTGAATGATGGGCTCAGATTCTCAAAGGAATTAAACAATCTTCATAGGCTCATGCTTGGAAATTCAATTTTTTAAAGGACAGAAAATGGCATAAAATCCTAGATGATCTTTTTTATTTATTTATTTTTTGAGATGGAGTCTTACTCTGTTGCCCAGGCTGGAGTGCAGTGGCACGATCTCGGCTCACTGCAACCTCCATCTCCCAGGTTCAACTGATTCTCCTGCCTCAGCCTCCGCAGTAGCTGGGATTATAGACGAGCACCACCACACCTGGCTAATTTTTTAAAAAATATTTTTGGTAGACACGGGGTTTCGCCATGTTGGCCAGGCTGATTTCAAACCCCTTACTGCAAGTGATCCACCTGCCTTGGCCTCCCAAAGTGCTGGGATTACAGGTTTGAGCCACTGCACCTGGCCCCTACATGATCTTATTCTCTGGGCATTAGGCCCCTGGTTCCAGGTCTGTCCCCACTCCTGACCTCTACCTCCTTTGTTCCTGCTTTAAGACTCCAGTCTTGCCATGGTTTCTTAGGCTTAGCTCTGTACCTGTGCTCCCAGATACCTCTGGTCCCAGCTCTAATCCACAGATACAATTTACCTATTGTTTGTCAATTGATTAAATTGTTAGATTAGTCTGACGGGAAATGTTGTTCACGTAAAGTCAATATCTTGTTGTATGCCAATTATTTATTCAGTTTGACAATTTTTTTCCCTTGCTATAAAAGTTGAGCTTAGAGGTCTTTAATTTTCAGAACTAAACCTTTTACCCTTTTATTACACAACCATTTTATGCTGGCTCTTTTCCCAGTGTCCTGGCATTTCCTTAGTTCCCCATGAAACGCTAAAGAGCTAAAGAGTAACAGATGTAACCCAGCAAAGGGCTCAACCAATTCAGCAAGTACTCTGTGAAGTACGTCATACTCCTCACAAGTTTGAACACAGCTTCTTTACAAGCACTCTACCGTTCGTCTCTTGCTCTCTTTCTGGGGCTCTGTCCCTATCTCTAGTTCATAGTCTGGTACTATCATTTTTTCTTTTTTCTTTTTCAGATGGAGTCTCCCTCTGTCACTCAGGCTGGAGTGCAGTGGCATGATCTCGGCTCACTGTAGCCTCCATCTCCCGGGTTCAAGTGATCCTCCTGCCTCAGCCTCCCAAGTAGCTGGGATTACAGGTGCCTGCCACCGTGCCCTGCTAACATATGTATTTTTAGTAGAGACGGAGTTTCACCATGGTGGCCATGGTTGGCCAGGCTGTTCTCGATCTCCTGACCTCAGGTGATCCGCCTGCCTTTGCCTCCCAAAGTGCTGGGATTACAGGCATGAGCCACCATATCTGGCCCACAGTTTGGTACTATCTTACATTGTATCAAGGGTACAAAGATACGACTAGATCTAGTGACGTATGTGGGCTTTGCTCAATAATGTCTTTTATAGACAGGGGAAGAGGCCACTGAAAGCTTCAGGCCTACATGGTTTTTACCTTACACAATTCCCACAGAGAGAGAGTCAGAGAGACTGGGTCCTACCACCAGTCCAAAAGTATGAGTCACTGTAGGAATAAAGTGCTAGACTGAGACTTCTGGTTCCTTGACAACAAAGATCAAAGTGAAGTAGGTATCCAGCAGCCATTCTGGATAATTCTAGTGTCTTACTCTCAGATATTATAAAATTCACTTTGAGAATGTGAATTAGCCATATACTTGAACATAAGAAGAAAATATATCCAGGAACAAGGTTATTATAAAGACCAACACCCAGGGCTGAGAAACCAAGTGTTTCAGCTGTGCTATTGAATAAATTCCATCAGGTGAATAAATAAGCCTGAAACAATAGCCCTTTCTGAGCCGGAGTTTACACAATACAGTACACAGCAAAGGTGAAAGACTCTCCGCAGGACGACTCTTTAGGAGTTTTCTCCTGTGTTGGCCTTGTCTTGTCAAGGTGTCAGTGGTAACCCAACCTTGAGTTTTGCACAGGCATCATTTACAAGAGTTAATTGCCTCCCACCAGATAGCATTTACTCCACTGGTTATCTCCAAAGGAAAGAGCAACACTGTGTTGGAAGCTCGTGTTTAAGGAATTAAGTAGGGCACAAGTACAGCCAACTAAAACAGATTCAGTGCTCTGGCAGTATTGCAGAGAAGACAACAAAGTCAGTGTGGTTCCTACTACTTGGCCCTTTGCCTTAAATGAAGTGTTAGATTCCCTATCTAGAGATTCTGCCCTTTGCTGGAAAGACCAATTGACTGGATGATCTAATCATGTTGCTCCCTTTGCCAACCTGTATGTAATCCATTGTTATCATTATTAAGCAACATCCACTGGAATTCTCTGGGAATGGTATAGGAAGTTAGAAATACAAACAGAGGGAACACAGCTTTCCCCTATGATGTCAGCTTCTGTTTTAGCCTAAATACTTTTAGAGGATATCCCAGTTAAGCCAGACATCTTGTTTACAATGGGGCAGTATTGCAGAGTGTGGGTGAGAGGACAATGCATTCACAGTACAAGCTACCACTGTGCAGTTGGTTCTGTCAAAGTCTCATGTTACAGCTGATTAACTGGCTGCTTCTGACAGGGCCAAACATGACAAGCTTGTCCACCCTGAGAGAATCTGCAGACTGAATGCCATCTAAAAGGGAGCCTAAATAGACAGCTCTTTGATACATTACCATGGATCTTTTTGTCCCTGATTTTTATTAATCTTTTATATAGAGAGAGCAGCACTTGACACCGATGACTACTGCCCTTGTGATTTCCTCGTGGGTTTTTCTAAACCTTGGAGCAATGAGGAAGTGAATGCAGAGTCTATGCCTTTATATGGGAAGTGAATTGGATTATTAGAGAAAATTCTCTGGGAAAACCAACCAACCAACTAGCAAGCAGTGATGGCTCTAGAATTTCCATAAAGGACTTAAACGGGACAACGTTTTCGGGACAGCCAGGGAATTTGTCTTAAAGTTGTATAGCAAAGAAACCACCTTTACCTAGATAACATGGGGTGGTATGGTGGATATTGGAGACAGGGAAGAGACCTCTGAGCTATCTGTTGTCATCACCACCCTGTGTAAGTTTGACATACCCAAATACTTAAGGAACAAAGGCTTTATCTAAATTACAACTAAATACCCAGGTATGAGTCCAATGTCACCATTCAGGTGCTCAGGTTAAACAAAGACAGGAATAAATCCTCACAATCCTTTCACGTGAGCACTATTGCTTGCATCCTCTCTTCTTCCACATCCGTCCTGGTATAAAGTAAGACTGATACACTTGCCATAGCCATAGAGCAAGTTGGTAAGGGTCTACTTTATTAATCCTATAAACCTTGTGACATCTCAGGACAAGTGATTATACAATCACAGATGCCAAAAGGCTGGAGACTAAAACTGGTCTTGTTTAAATGTGAAAGGCACTCTCTCACAGATAAACTCAAAAGAAGCTTCGGTTTTTAGTCGCGCCACGAGTTGGCTTTCACGTGAGAATAGTGCCCTCTGGTGCTTTTTTAAGTTCCTGCCTCCAAAACTGGCTAAGGAAAAGAAGCCCTTTGCAATTTGACCAACTTTAACAAGTTATGGGAAAGGACGGACTGTTGTTAAAATAGTACTTTGCTTTTCCATTTTAAAACTGTGTTCTATGTTGTAAGACTATTCCCCATTGCTCTCATGTAGCATAAAACAAAGAATTTGTACTCCACCCGGAAAGATTAATGGAAGCAATAGTCAAATGGAAAACACGCATTTATTCCAGCTCCTCAACAATGATGTGACTCTGTGAAGCCAAACAATTCTCAAGAGAAGGAAGATACCAACCCTTCATTTTTAATATTGAGTTCATTATTTTTACACTGAGTGAAGCTACAGACATAGGTTCATCTTCTGTGGAATGATCTAATTTAGTACAGTTTGATTTCCCTTAGTTTTTGGACTGCACATCCACTGGTCATCTCTACATATGGAAGAAAGAATGTGCTATTCTTCTAATGACAGATTTTCTACAATTTGGGTATTTGTTTCAAGTGGTTATTTTCTTTGGATATATATACATATATAATTATAATTATCATTTTTTTTTTTTTTTTTTTTTGCTATAGCAAGGAATTCCAAGCTGATGATGATCAGATAAAGCCTTTTTCTGGAAAGATTTATTACAACCCTCACTGTCTCCAGATAAGGATCCTGGCCTGCAATTTTGCGGATGAATCTATTGCCCCAACCAGTTACAGGTTGCCTCATTCCTTTTTTTTTTTTGGTGGGGGGGTTATTATATGTCCGGAGCTGCACGCCCCGGCCATAGCGAATAATAACTGACGATTAAAAACGCCTGAGCTCTATTCATTTCCACCTTCTACCTCCTCCCTAGATTTACCTTTTTCCCTGTATTAATACCTCATAAAAGATGACGCTCTTCCTGCTTCTTCTTCACCCATTTTTCCCGTGCCCACGAAAATTACTACCTGACAGCGCAGGTGCAACATGACGTTCGACCAGAGAAACCAATACCTATCTGGCCACGCCTCCACTATGAGATCATTTTCGCCTTGGCCCAACCCCTTCCCCTCCAAGTGTATATAAGGCACTGCATTACCGCCATTAAACGAGACTTGATCAGAGCACTGTCTTGTCTCCATTTCTCGTATCTCTTGTTCCCCAAATTCCCACCCCCTCCTCCAGGGCCTGCTTCGACTATCCCGCGGGCCGGGATACGTGGCGCCCGAACAGGGACCTGGAAACGAGGGACTCCGTGAGGAAGAGGACGCCAAAGGACGGTCGACCGCTAACAAAGACAAAAGGAATTAAACCGATCACCGCGGGAACCTGCCGCGTCTGAATCAAAGGTAAGTGACGCGTCCGAAATGGGACAAGAATTAAGTCAACATCAAATATATGTAGGACAATTAAAAGAGGCTTTAAAGATACGAGGAGTAAAGGTTAAAGGTAATGACGTGTTTAAATTTTTTGATTTTGTAAAAGATACTTGCCCTTGGTTCCCACAGGAAGGAACTATTGATATCAAAATATGGCGTAGAGTAGGGGATTGTCTTCAGGACTATTATAATACTTTTGGGCCAGAAAAAATTCCTGTGACCGTTTTCTCTTATTGGAACCTCATTAGAGATTTAATAGATAGGAAGGAGGTTGATCCGCAAGTCATGGCTGCGGTCGCTCAGACAGAGCATATTTTAAAGGTGAGCTCCCGTTCTAACCTTGCAAAGCCTCCGCAAGATACGGAGGAGGGTCTCATTTCCCTCGAGGGTGATCGTGGGAGTGGATCCCAGTGGATGTGCGGATGGCTGGGTGGGTCTTGCATGTTTGCAGTTTTTGTAAATTTGTCGAGTACCATCTGAAAATAATTATTACTATTCAGTGATTCTCAAGCTTTCTCAATTTTGGCAGTGTATATGAACCACCTGAAGATTGTATTTTAATTGGTTAAAACAATGGTTCTCATTGAGTTTCAGCCTTCAGTGTGCATGAAACTCACCTGGGAGGCTTGTTCAATCACAGCTTGCAGAGCTCTGCCCTCCAAGTTTCTGATTTGCTGCGTCTGGGGTGCAGACCATTATTTACTTATCTACCATGTACCCAGGTGATGAGGTTTTTGGTCTTGTAGGCATGCTTTGCGTTTACAAGATTTAAGAGCAGTAAATATCACTATGATCCTTATGGGTGCCTTACAACCAGGATTACCTTCACCGGTTGCGATTCCTCAAAAATATTTTAAAATCATTATTGACCTTAAAGATTGCTTTTTTACAATTCCCTTTCATCCTGCTGACCAAAAAAGATTTGCCTTTAGTCTTCCATCTACAAATTTTAAACAACCAATGAAACGCTATCAATGGAAAGTCTTACCTCAGGGTATGGCTAATAGTCCTACCTTGTGTCAAAAATATGTAGCTGCTGCTATAGAGCCAGTCAGAAAAACGTGGGCACAAATGTATATTATACATTATATGGATGATATTTTAATAGCAGGAGAAATTGGCGAACAAGTCTTACAGTGCTTTGCTCAACTCAAACAAGAGTTAGCAGCAGCTGGACTACAAATAGCCCCAGAAAAGGTACAATTACAAGATCCATACACCTATCTTGGTTTTCAAATTAATGGACCCAAAATCATTAATCAAAAGGCCGTTATACGTCGTGATCATTTAAAAACTTTAAATGATTTCCAAAAATTACTGGGAGACATAAATTGGCTTCGGCTGTACTTAAAACTCACTACAGGAGAGTTAAAACCTCTTTTCGATATATTAAAAGGAGACTCTAATCCAAAATCTCCCAGGTCCATTACTAAAGAAGCATTAATGGCACTCCAACAGGTAGAACATGCCATTGCAACACAATTTGTTACCAGTATTGACTATTCTCAGCCATTAATATTCCTTATTTTTAACACAACAATAACCCCTACTGGCCTATTTTGGCAGAACAATCCCATTATGTGGGTACACCTGCCCTCCTCCCCTAAAAAGGTTTTGTTGCCTTATTATGATGCCATAGCTGATCTAATTATCTTGGGAAGAGAAAACAGTAGAAAATACTTTGGAAAAGAACCCTCTACCATTATACAGCCCTACACTCAATCACACATTCATTGGCTATTACAAAATACGGAAGCCTGGCCAATTGCTTGCGCTTCTTACACTGGCTCAATTGACCACCATTACCCACCTAACAAACTCATTCAATTTTGCAAACTTCATGCGTTTGTGTTTCCCCATATTACCAGCAAAGAACCTCTCAATGACGCATTATTAATTTTCACTGATGGATCTTCCACAGGACTTGCCGCTTACACTTACAATAATGTAGTCGTTAAATTCCAGACCACTTATACATCAGCTCAGCTGGTCGAATTGCAAGCTATAATTGCAGCACTATCAGCTTTTCCTTGTCAGCCACTTAACATTTACACAGACAGCACCTACCTGGCTCATTCAATACCCCTCTTAGAGACCGTGCCTCAAATTAAACATATTTCAGACACAGCTGACCTATTTTTACAATGTCAACAACTTATTCGAAAAAGGACTACTCCCTTTTTTCTTGGGCATATTAGAGCACATTCAGGATTACCGGGACCTTTAACACAAGGTAACGCAACAGCTGACGCGGCAACAAAAATCATAGCCACAGTCACTACAGACAATTTGCAACAAGCACAAAAAGCACATGCCTTGCATCATTTAAACGCCCAAACCTTAAGACTCATGTTTAAACTTACCAGAGAACAAGCTCGACAAATAGTTAAACAATGCGCCAACTGCATAACGTATTTGCCTGTTCCCTATCTAGGAGTTAACCCCCGAGGACTCACCCCAACGAAATTTGGCAAATGGACATTACTCACCACTTAGAATTCGGTCAGCTAAAATATATCCATGTATGCATAGACACCTATAGTGGATTCATCAGTGCAACTCTCCAAACAGGAGAGGCCACCAAACATGTCATAGCTCATTTATTGCATTGCTTTTCTATTTTAGGAATACCCAAACAAATCAAAATAGACAATGGCCCTGGTTATATAGCCAAAACCTTTTTACAATTCTGTAATACCCTACAAATTAAACATACCACAGGTATTCCCTACAATCCCCAAGGACAAGGTATAGTAGAAAGAGCTCATCTGTCTTTAAAAACTGTTATCACAAAATTAAAAGGGGGGAGCTGGTACCCCGTGAAGGGTACCCCTAGAAACATACTCAATCATGCCCTGTTTATCCTTAATTTTTAAAATTTGGACAGTCATGGAAAATCGGCTGCCGATCGTTTCTGGCATCCTGAATCTCAAAAACAGTTTGCAATGGTAAAATGGAAAGATCCACTTGATAATTCATGGCATGGCCCCGATTCAGTTTTAATTTGGGGAAGAGGCTCAGTATGCATCTTCTCACAAAAAATGATGCAGCCAGATGGCTGCCTGAAAGATTGGTAAGACAAATAAATCATAACCATTGTCAGTCCAGGGAAGATAAATCTCCCTGAGAAGTTCTTTCCTTTTTGTTTTTCAGAAAATGAAGCCTAACATGAGATTCCTTTGGAGAATAATCGTTCTATATAACATAGTGACAGTCTATGCAGGTTTTGGTGACCCTCGTAAGGCAAGAGAATTACTACGAAAACAATACGGCCAGCCTTGTGATTGCAGAGGGGGACAGGTATCTGAACCTCCGTCAGACAGAATCACCCAGGTGACTTGCTTGGGCAAGACAGCTTACCTAATGCCAGACCAGTCATGGAAATGAAAAGTGCTGTTTTTACGCCAACAAATCCGGAATCGTCAGAGATAAGATAAAGACTTTACAGGAAGAACTAGAAGAGCGCAGAAAAGGTCTGGTCGCTAATCCCTTGTGGACTGGACTCGATGGACTTCTCCCCTATCTCCTGCCATTTCTTGGTCCTTTACTTACTCTTCTACTCTTTCTCACTCTCGGGCCTATAATCTTTAATAAGCTTATGGCATTCGTCAGACAACAAATCGAGGCCTTCCAGGCCAAACCTATACAGGTCCATTATCATCGCCTTGAGATGACTGAAAATGGTGAGTCTTATTTGCCTTAATAAGACCACCTCTCCTGTGTGCTGAACTGGACAGTCAATGACGGGTAAGAGGACACTATCTCCATCGGAGCCTAAGACAGGAGGGCCGCCCTTGCTGCTGCCTTATCCCATGACGGGCCTAGAAGGTGGGGGTGAGTTGACCCAACCTAAGACAGGCGCAGTTCCCGAGAGGTCGTTTTCTCATCATAAAATAATTAAAAGGGGGACCTGTCCGGAGCTGCATGCCCCGGCCATAGCGAATAATAACTGACGATTAAAAACGCCTGAGCTCTATTCATTTCCACCTTCTACCTCCTCCCTAGATTTACCTTTTTCCCTGTATTAATACCTCATAAAAGATGGCGCTCTTCCTGCTTCTTCTTCACCCATTTTTCCCGCGCCCGCGAAAATTACTACCTGACAGCGCAGGTGCAACATGACGTTCGACCAGAGAAACCAATACCTATCTGGCCACGCCTCCACTATGAGATCATTTTCGCCTTGGCCCAACCCCTTCCCCTCCAAGTGTATATAAGGCACTGCATTACCGCCATTAAACGAGACTTGATCAGAGCACTGTCTTGTCTCCATTTCTCGTATTTCTTGTTCCCCAAATTCCCACCCCCTCCTCCAGGGCCTGCTTCGACTATCCCGCGGGACGGGATAATTATACTTTAAGTTCTAGGGTGCATGTGCACAATGTGCAGGTTCATTACATACGTACACATGTGCCATGTTGGTGTGCTGCACCCATTAACTCGTCATTTACATTAGGTATATCTCCTAATGCTATCCCTCCCTCCTCCCCCCTCCCCCCACTCCACGACAGGCCCTGGTGTGTGATGTTCCCCGTCCTATGTCCAAGTGTTCTCATTGTTCAATTCCTACCTATGAGTGAGAACATGCGGTGTTTGGATTTTTGGCCTTGCGATAGTTTGCTGAGAATGATGGTTTCCAGCTTCATCCATGTCCCTACAAAGGACATGAACTCACCCTTTTTTATGGTTGCATAGTATTGCATAGTGTATATGTGCCACATTTTCTTAATCCAGTCTATGATTGATGGACATTTGGGTTGGTTCAAGTCTTTGTTATTGTGAATAGTGCTGCAATACACATGTGTGTGCATGTGTCTTTATAGCAGCCTGATTTTTAATCCTTTGGGTATATACCCAGTAATGGGATGGCTGGGTCAAATGGTATTTTTAGTTCTAGATCCTTGAGGAATCGCCATACTGTCTTCCAAAATGGTTGAACTAGTTTACAGTCCCACCAATAGTGTAAAAGTGTTCCTATTTCTCCACATCCTCTCCAGCATCTGTTGTTTCCTGACATTTTAATGATTGCCATTCTAACTGGCATGAGATGGTATCTCATTGTGGTTTTGATTTGCATTTCTCTGATGACTAGTGATGATGAGCATTTTTTCATGTCTGTTGGCTGCATAAACGTCTTCTTTTGAGAAGTGTCTGTTCATATCCTTTGCCCACTTTTTGATGAGGCTGTTTTATTTTTCTTATAAATTTGTTTAAGTTCTTTGTAGATTCTGGATATTAGCTCTTTGTCAGATGGGTAAATTGCAAAAATTTTCTTCTATTCCATAGGTTGCCTGTTCACTCTGATGGTAGTTTCTTTTGATGTGCAGAAGCTGTTTAGTTTAATTAGATCCCATTTGTCAATTTTGGCTTTTCTTGCCATTGCTTTTGGTGTTTTAGTCATGAAGTTCTTGCCCATGCCTATGTCCGGAATGGTATAGCCTAGGTTTTCTTCTAGGGTTTTTATGGTTTTACGTCTAACATTTAAGTCTTTAATGCATCTTGAATTAATTTTTGTATAAGGTGTAAGGAAGGGATCCAGTGTCAGCTTTCTGCGTATGGGTAGCCAGTTTTCCCAGCACCATTTATTAAATAGGGAATCCTTTCCCCATTTCTTGTTTTTGTCAGGTTTGTCAAAGATCAGATGGTTGTAGATGTGTGGTGTTATTTCTAAGGCCTCTGTTCTGTTTCATTGGTCTGTCTCTGCTTTGGTACCAGTACCATGCTGTTTTGGTTCCTGTAGCCTTGTAGTATAGTTTGAAGTCAGGTAGTGTGATGCCTCAAGCTTTGTTCATTTTGCTTAGGACTGTCTTGACAATGTGGGCTCATTTTTGGTTCCATAAGAACTTTAGAGTAGTTTTTTCCAATTCTGTGAAAAAAGTAATTGGTAGCTTGATGGAGATGGCATTGAATCTATAAATTACCTTGGGCAGTATGGCCATTTTCACAATATTGGTTCTTCCTATCCATGAGCATGGAATGTTCTTCCATTTCTTTGTGTCCTCTTTTATTTCGCTGAGCAGTGGTTTATAGTTCTCCTTGAAGAGGTCCTTCACATCCCTTGTAAGTTGGATTCCTAAGTATTTTATTCTCTTTGTAGCAATTGTGAATGGGAGTTCATTCATGATTTGACTCTCTGTTTGTCTGTTATTGGTGTATAGGAATGCTTGTGATTTTTTCACATTGATTTTGTATCTTGAGACTTTGCTGAAGTTGCTTATCAGCTTAAGGAGATTTTGGGCTGAGACAATGGGATTTTCTAAATATACAACCATGTCATCTGCAAACAGGGACAATTTGACTTCTTCTTTTCCTAATTGAATCCGCTTTATTTCTTTCTCTTGCCTGATTGCCCTGGCCAGAATTTCCAATACTATTTTGAATAGGAGTGGTAAGAGAGGGCATCCCTGTCTTGTACTGGGTTTCACAGGGAATGCTTCCAGTTTTTGCTCATTTAGTATGATATTGGCTGTGGGTTTTTCATAAATAGCTCTTATTATTTTGAGATACATTCCAACAATACCTAGTTTATTGAGTTTTTGGCATGAAGGCAGTTGAATTTTGTTGAAGACCTTTTCTGCATCTACTGAGATAATCATGTGGTTTATGTCATTGGTTCTGTTTATGTGATGGATTATATTCATTGATTTGCATATGTTGAACCAGCATTGCATCCCAGGGATGAAGCTGACTTGATCATGGTGGATAAGCTTTTTGTTGTGCTGCTGGATTTGGTTTGCCAGTATTTTATTGAGGATTTTTGCATCGATATTCATCAGGGTTATTGGTCTAAAATTCTCTTTTTTTGTTGTGTCTCTTCCAGGCTTTGGTATAAGGATGATGCTGGCCTCATAAGAGTTAGGGAGGATTTCCTCTTTTTCTATTGATTGGAATAGTTTCAGAAGGAATGGTACCAGCTCCTCTTTGTACCTCTGGTAGAATTCGGCTGTGAATCCATCTGGTCCTGGACTTTTTTGGTTGGTAGGCTATTAATTATTGCCTCGAATTCAGAGCCTGTTGTTGGTCTATTCAGGGATTCAACTTCTTCCTGGTTTAGTCTTGGGAGGGTGTATGTGTCCAGGAATTGATTCATTTCTTCTAGATCTTCTATTTTATTTGCCTAGAGGTGTTGATAGTATTCTCTAATGGTAGTTTGTATTTCTGTGGGATTGGTGGTGATATCCCGTTTATCTTTTTTTTTTTTTTTTTGCGTCTGTTTGGTTCTTCTCTCTTTTCTTCTATGTTAGTCTTACTAGCGGTCTATCAATTTTGTTGATCTTTTCAAAAAACCAGCTTGTGGATTCACTGATGTTTTGAAGGTTTTTTTTGTGTCTCTATCTCCTTCAGTTCTGCTCTGATCTTAGTTATTTCTTGCCTTCTGCTAGCTTTTGAATGTGTTTGCTCTTGCTTCTCTAGTTCTTTTCAATGTGATGTTAGGGTCTCGATTTTAGATCTTTCCTGCTTTCTCTTGTGGGCATTTAGTGCTATAGACTTCCCTCTATACACTGCTTTAAATGTGTCCCAGAGATTGTGGTATGTTGTATCTTTGTTCTCATTGGTTTCAAAAAACATCTTTATTTTTGCCTTCATTTCGTTATGTACCCAGTAGTCATTCAGAAGCAGGTTGTCCAGTTTCCATGTAGTTGTGCGGTTTTGAGTAAGTTTCTTAATCTTGAGTTGTAATTTGATTGCACTGTGGTCTGAGAGAGTTTGTTGTGATTTCTGTTCTTTTACATTTGCTGAGGAGTGCTTTATTTCCAATTATGTGGTCAATTTTAGAATAAGTGTGATGCAGTGCTGAGAAGAATGTATATTCTGTTGATTTGGGGTAGAGAGTTCTGTAGATGTCTGTTAGGTCCCCTTGGTGCAGAGCTGTGTTCAAGTCCTGGATATCCCTGTTAATCTCTGTCTCATTGATCTGTCTAATATTGACAGTGGGGTGTTAAAGTCTCCCATTATTATTGTTTGGGAATCTAAGTCTCATTGTAGGTGTCTAAGAACTTGCTTTATGAATCTGGGTGCTCCTGTATTGGGTGTGTATATATTTAGAATAGGTAGCTCTTCTTGTTGAATTGATCCCTTTACCATTATGTAATGGCCTTCTTTGTCTCTTTTGATCTTTGGTGGTTTAAAGTCTGTTTTAGCAGAGACTAGGATTGCAACCCCTGCTTTTTTTTCTTTCCATTTGCTTGGTAGATCTTCCTCCATCCCTTTATTTTGAGCCTATTTGTGTCTCTGCACCTGAGATGGGTCTCCGGAATACAGTGCACTGATGGGTCTTGACTCTTTATCCGATTTGCCAGTCTGTGTCTTTTAATTGGGGCATTTAGCCCATTTACATTTAAGTTTAATATTGTTATGTGTTAATTTGATCATTAATATGTATCATTAATGTATCATTATGGTGTTAGCTGGTTATTTTGCCTGTTAATTGATGCAGTTTCTTTCTAGCATCAATAGTCTTTACAATTTAGCATGCTTTTGCAGTGTTGGTACCAGTTGTTCCTTTCCATGTTTAGTGCTTCCTTCAGGAGCTCTTATAAGGCAGGCCTGGTGGTGACAAAATCTCTCAGCATTTGTCTGTAAAGGATTTTCTCCTTCACTTACGAAGCTTAATTTGGCTGGATATGAAATTCTGAGTTGAAAATTTTTTCTTTAAGAATGTTGAATATTGGCCCCCATTCTCTTCTGGCTTGTAGGGTTTCTGTCGAGAGATCTACTGTTAGTCTGATGGGCTTCTCTTTGTGTGTAACCTGACCTTTCTCTCTGGCTGCCCTTAACATTTTTTCCTTCATTTCAACCTTGCTGAATCTGACAATTATGTGTCTTGGGGTTGTTCTTGTCGAGGAATATATTTGTGGTGTTCTCTGTATTTCCTGAATTTGAATGTTGTCCTGCCTTGCTAAGTTGGGGAAGTTCTCCTGGATAATATCCTGAAGAGTGTTTTCCACTTTGGTTCCATTCTCCCCGTCACTTTCAGGTACACCAATCAAATGTAGATTTGGTCTTTCCCCATAGTCCTATATTTCTTGGAGGCTTTGTTTCTTTTTACTCTTGTTTTCTCTAACCTTTTCTTCTTGCTTTATTTCATTAATTTGACTTTCAATCACTGATATCCTTTCTTCCACTTGATCAAATGGGCTATTGAGGCTTGTGCATGCATCACAAAGTTCTCATGCCATGGTTTTCAGCTCCATCAGGTTATTTAAGGTCTTCTCTGCACTGTTTATTCTAGTTAGCCATTCGTCTAACCTTTTTTCAAGGTTTTTAACTTCCTTGCGATGGCTTCAGATATCCTCCTTTAGCTTGGAGAAGTTTGTTATTACCGACTTTCTGAAGCCTACTTCTGTCAGCTCATCAAAGTCGCTCTCCATCCAGCTTTGTTCCCTTGCTGGCAAGAAGCTGTGATCCTTTGCAAGAGAAGAGGCACTCTGGTTTTTAGAATTCTCACCTTTTCTGCTCTGTTTTCTCCCCAGCTTTGTGGTTTTATCTACCCTTGGTCTTTGATATTGGTGACCTACAGATGGAGTTTTTATGTGGATGTCCTTTTTGTTGATGTTGATGCTATTCCTTTCTGTTTGTTAGTTTTCCTTCTACTAGTCAGGTCCCTCAGCTGCAGGTCTGTTGGAGTTTGATGGAGGTTCACTCTAGACTCTGTTTGCCTGGGTATCACCAGCGGAGGCTGCAGAACAGCAAATATTGCAGAACAGCAACTATTGATGCTTGATTCTTCCTCTGGAAGCTTCGTCCCAAAGGGGCACCCACCTGTATGAGGTGTCAGTCAGCCCCTACTGGGAGGTGTCTCCCAGTTAGGCTACACAGGGTTCAGGGACCCACTTGAGGAGGCAGTCTCTTCCTTCTCAGAGCTCAAACGCCATGCTGGGAGAACCATTGCTCTCTTCAGAGCTGTCAGACAGGGACGTTTAAGTCTGCAGAAGTTTCTGCTGCCTTTTTTTCAGCTATTCTCTGCCCACAGTGGTGGAGTCTATAGAGGCAGAGACCTTGCTGAGCTGCTGTGGGATCTGCTCAGTTTGAGCTTCCTGGCCACTTTGTTTACCTACACAAGCCTCAGAAATGGTGGAAACCCCTCCCCCTGCCAGGCTACAGCTTCACAGGTTGATCTCAGACTGCTGCACTAGCAATAAGCAAGGCTCCATGGGCATGGGACCTGCTGAGCCAGGCATAGGAGAGAATCTCCTGGTCTGCTGGTTGCTAAGACCATGGGAAAAGTGCAGTATTTGGGCAAGAGTGTCCCATTTTTCCAGGTACAGTCTGTCATGGCTTCGCTTGGCTAGGAAAGGGAAATCCCCCAACCCCTTGCACTTCCTGGGTGAGGCGATGCCCCTCCCTCCTTTGGCTTGCCCTCTGTGTGCTGCACCCACTGTCCAACCAGTCCCAATGAGATGAACCAGGTACCTCAGTGGACATGCAGAAATCACCCATATTCTGTGTTGATCACGCTGGGAGCTGCAGACTGGAGCTGTTCCTATTCCACCTCATTCTTTTAAAAAGATCAAACTGCTGAATGATAAGAGGGGTGAAAGTAACTGTTCTGGTTCACATCCTCCAAAATACTTACATTCACCCACCTGACTATAAAGAGTAACATTTGGTTTGGTTCTCTTCTTCCTTCCTCTTCCCTTTCTCTCCCATTTTTGGGAGACTCCCAGTAGATAATAGTGACAGTGCATAGGATGATTAGGGCTGGGAAATATTGCTTTCAAACAGAGAAGGAAATTTGGCAGCATTCACACCTATAATGTATTATTTAGTTAGAACAGTGTGGGTCTATACTGTGTTTTGGTTGTGTGTGTGTATGAGTGTGAGTGTGTGTGTGTGTGTGTGGTTAAGTTCTTTGAATTATACTAACAATTGAAATGCAGGTGATCTTTTCTTAAAAATCCAGATTCGCAGCTTCCTGTTAGATTCTCTGGCCAGATGCAGTGGCTCAAGCCTGTAATCCCAGACATTGGGAGGCTGAGGCAGATGGATCACTTGAGGTCAGGAGTTTGAGACCAGCCTGGCCAACATGGTGAAACCCCGTCTTTACTAAAAATATTCAAAAATTTAGTCAGGCATGGTGGTGCAGGCCTGTAATCCCAGCTACTGGGGAGGCTGAGGCAGGAGAATCATTTTAACCTGGGAGGCAGAGGTTGCAGTGAGCCAAGATCATGCCATTGCACTCCAGCCTGGGCGACAGAGTGAGACTCTGTCAAAAAGAAAGAAAGAAAGAAAGAAAGGAAGGATGGAAGGAAGGAAGGAAGGAAGGGGGAGAGAGAGAGAGAGAGAGAGAGAGAGAGAGAGAGAGAAAGAAAGAAAGAAAGAAAGAAAGAAAGATTGATTCTCCATAGGCCCCATCATCTTGTTGTCCCAGGAGGGCTTTGAGTTCACAGTGCTTGATTTAGGGGCCACTCTTTATTGGATGGCACCAATATTTCAGACTGTTAATATTCAGACCTCTGGGTGCTGGTGCTGAACTTTGGAAGGGTTCTATCGCATATTAATCTAAAGCCCTATCAGCTCCATCTCACTTCACCTACTTTGTTCCCCCCAACTATAAAACAAATTTCATCCTGTCTCTTCTTACCCTCTTCTGCACAATAGTCTGGTACAGAATGCTCACAGCTCAGAGATGATGTATCTTCTAACATCTCCACCCATCTCTCCCCATAGTGACTCTAGCACTAAAAAAGCTGGGTCAGAATAACAGAGTCATCATACCACAGTTACTCAGAAGGAAGACACTGAAGCTCCCACCAGGGCCTCAGATGTCCCACAAGGTACATTCAAATTAGAAAAATCATTTCTTCCTCCAATTGGCTGCAGCCCTGCACCAACACTTATGTCTTGGGAACTGAAGCACAGTTTAGATTTCAGTCCTCACTCATCCCCCTCAACCAATCACTCTTGCATAATGAGCAAACTAAACAGCTATTCTCAGAGACACTGATACCAACTAATCTTGTTTGTAATGACCCTCCATAAATCTTTGGTTTAGGTTATTCTTCTCCCTGTATAGAAGGATGCCAGTCTTAGTACTGGGTCGGGACTTGACCTTCTCTAAGCAGGCTGAGCATCACTGTTCTGCATACCTGAATACAGTTCTTTCATCCTTCACTTTTTTTATTAAACTCATCTTCTGGCTTTTTCTGACTACTTCAGTTCATTGTGGTCATTCTTCTGAATTCCTGTGGCATTTACATTTGGCATTGCCATTCAACTGAGCATTATTAATTTCATATGCTTATTTTGTCTTCTCTGCCAGTTCAACCCTAAATTATTCTCATTGTGATGTATGAGCTCAGTAAATATTTCATACTTAATTGAATAGATTTCCAACAAGTACAAGCTCTAGCACCTAAAATAATTTCAGGGGACTTCTGCCTTTGGACATAATAGATTAACAGGGATTAGGGTTGCCAGATAAAAATTCTGGAAACCCACTGTAATTTGAATTTCAAACAAACTTATACTATAAATATGGGTCATATATATACTGAAAAAACTCTTCGTTATTGGTCTGACATTCGAATTTAACTGGCAGTCTTATTTTATTTTCTTTTGCTAAATCTGGCAACCCCTCCATGGTGGATTACCCACTTACGTTAAACACACAGCTAAGCAAACAAACACAAACCGTGAAACAATCATTTTTCAGAAATTGACAAAGAAGCAGTGCAAGAGAAGTGAACAAATGAGGTAATCTTTATTATTCTCCCAGCTTACTTTTTAGAGAAAGTTTCCAAGCTCCAGCACAGAAAGAGGAAACTTGAATAGAGCCTGGCATTCTCTCAGAGTTGAGGAGGCAGAGTTGAGAGTTTGGTGAGGCCAACCTGGCCAGAATTTACAGGGCAGAGTACCAGGAAGAAGACTGCAAAAGGCTCCCCTTGATTCTTCAGCTGAGTACTGAATAGTCCATGTTTGCAAAGGAGCTACTCAAAGATGATGGGTGGGGAGAAATCACTAAAGAGGAGTAGGTGGAAAAATTTCTGGAGCGCACACAAGGCTAGGCATAATTTATATTCTCAACAGACAGAGTGGAAAAAGCTCTTTATACATGATGAAAGCAGAAATTGTTAAATTGGATAAAAAGGCGAGACCCAATTATATGCTACCTACAAGAAACATTTCAAATATAAATAAATAAGTAAAAAGTAAAAGATTGGGAAAATAATATATCATGCTCACACTAATCATAGAAAGCTGCAGTGGCTATATAAATATAAGACGAAGTAGACGTCGAGCAAAAAATATTAACAGGGATAACAAGGGTCATTTCATAAAAGTAAAAGGAAAATCATCAAAAGGACAAAACAATTCTAAATGTCTATGCACTTAATAGCAGAGCTTCAAAATACGTGACATGAAATGTAAAAGAACTGAAAGAAGACAGACAAATCCAGGATTATAGCTGAAGATTTAAATATTCCTCTGATAATAGATTGAATAAATGGGAAGAAAATCAGGAATGATATAGAAGACTTGAATAATACTATCAACCAACTTGACCTCACTGAGACTGCAAAAACTCTTCATCCAACAGCAGCAAAGAACACATTCTTTTAAGTGTCCTAAACATTGACCAAAATATTCTCAGCCATAGAACAAGACTCAATAAATTTTAAATAATTCAAACAACAAAAAAGTATGTTATCTAACCACAATGGAATTAAATTAAAAATGGATATGAGAAAAATATTGGAAAATGATCCATATGTTTGGAAAGCAAAAGTCACAATTCTAATTAATTAATTAATTAAAACCCAAACATCATAAATCAAAGAAGAAATCACAAGGGAAATTTTAAGTAGAATAAATGAAAATTAAAATACAACATATCAAAATTTATTTGATATAGCTTAAGCAAAGAAAAGGAAGAAATATATAGATGCTTATATCAGGAAAGAAGAAAGATCCAATCAATTACCTAAGTTTCTGCCTTAAAATATATAAGACCTGTAATCTCAGCACTTTCGGAGGCTGAGGCAGGCGGATCACAAAGTCAGGCGTTTGAGACCAGCGTGGCCAATACGGTGAAACCCGGTCTCTACTAAAAATACAAAAATTAACTGGGCATGGTGGTGCATGCCTGTAATCCCAGCTACTTAGGAGGCTGAGGCAGGAGAATCTCTTGAAACTGGGAGGCGGAGCTTGCAGCCAAGATTGTGCCACTGCACTCCAGCCTGGGTGACAATGCAAGACTCCATCTCAAAAGAAAGAAAATATATATATATATATATATATATATATATATATGAAAGAAAAGCAAACTGAAACAGAAGTAAATAAAAGGAAATGAAGAGTAGAAGTCAATGAAACAGAAGGCAGAAACACAATAGAAAAAATCCATGAAACCAAAAGTTTGTTCTTTGAGAATATAAATAAAATTGATAAACTTTTAGTAAAACTATCCTGGGAGAAAAAAAGGAAGACACAGACTACCAATATCAGAATTGAGAGAGGTAAGATTATTACAGATTTTCTAGCTATTAAAAGAATAACTGGAATAAAAGGGAATTAAAAGAATAACTTGCTAAAAAGGAATATTATAAACAACTTTATGTCTCTAATAACAGCCTAGATGAAATATATAAATACTTTGAAAGACACAAACCAGCAAAGCTCACTCAAGAAAAAATAGGTAACCTAAGTAGTCCTAGATCTAATAAATTGAATTTGTAGTTAAAAATTTCCCACCAAAAAACTCCATTCAGAGATTACTTCACTGGTGATTTTTTTCAAACATTTAAGGAAGAAATAATACCAATTCTACCCAAGCTTCCAGAAGACATTACAAGAAAAGAAAACTGTAGACAAAGTGTTTCCAGCCCATGGGCTGCATACGGCCCAGGACGACTTTGAGTGTGGCCCAACACAAAAACGTTATGAGATTGTTTTAAAGCTCATCAGCTATTGTTAGCTTTAGTGTATTTCATGTGTGGCCCAACACAAAAACGTTATGAGATTGTTTTAAAGCTCATCAGCTATTGTTAGCTTTAGTGTATTTTATGTGTGGCCCAAGACAATTCTTCCAATGTGGCCCAGGGAAGTCAAAAGATTGAACCACGCACTGATCCTCTCTTTTTTGGAATTCATGTTTAAGTCATCAAACTTATTTCCTCTATAGCTCTCTGAGCAAGTTATTGCTTTTCTCATAAGAGCAGATAAGAGTTTTAGTAATGCAGAATGGTTATGGGCATTGTTTCTGAGTCAGACAGTCCTGCGTTTGAATCCCAAATCTGTCCTTACCTCTGATTAGCCTCACTAAAGCTCACTAAACCTCTGTCCCCTTATCTGCCAATTGGAGATAATCTTGATATTTAATCCTGTGGAGTGCTGTGAGGATTAACTAAAACAATGCATGTGAAGTTCTTGGCACTATGTCTGGCATGGAGGTATATGAATATGATTTGTAAATTGCAACGCTTCTGAGATGGCAGTAGAGGGAGCAGAGTCATTGGGAACTGGACTTCAGAAAATTAACAAGATTGATATTAAGCCCTTTCACAAGACAATGTTCCTGTTCTGATAGAGCTAGAGCAACCTGCACACAGATGAGTTGATGAGATTTGCACCAGGCCATCTTATCCCAATAATCCTCGCTGTCCTACTCATGTGGCACTAACATATGCAACCAGGGAACCCAACGCATCTTTCTGTGTGTGCATATTGTCTGTCCAACCTCCAACTCCAGCTCACCGCAGTTCCTCAGGACACTTAAGAGAGGAGAGGAGAAGTATGGTGATACCACAAAACTGAAACCAGCAAATGTTTATATTTTTTTGTACAAAAATTGGGAGAAGGTGGAGCTGGTTTACTTCTCTTACAGCAGCAAGAGTGATATCCTCTCTCTTCCTCTCTCTGTTTCCCACAAAAGCAGCTCCACTGGGCAGAGTGGGAAAAGCACAGTCAGAACTGATTTTGAATCTACCCTGTCTTCTATTTACGACTGTCAACCTGTCTATCCCACCCGGCCTCTCTTTATCTCCATTTCCGCTCTGTACAGGAAGGTGGCAGAGAAGTTGGAGGGTTAACTTGGTGACTGCCAAAGTTACTCATAACTTGTTTATTATTCTATTATTAACAGCTATTGATTCACCATTTAACCTGATCCCATTTCTTATATTATATCTTTGACTCCTCCCAGCAATTTCAGGTGGGATATAATATCCCCACTTTTATAGACAGGGAGTTTTGGGGTTAGAGAAGTTAGATAACTTACACAACTTTGTACCGCTAGAAATTGACACACCAGAACTAGAATCTACTTTTCTGAAAGTCTTTAATCTGGGATTTTCTTCTTAGGATGATGCAGCAAAAAAAATGAGATATAGGGCTTATCACCAGGGCAACTGGGTGGCTGTTTTAGAAAGGAGACAGAAATCTGTGGGGGCCTTTGAATTTGGAAAACCTTACAGGGGTTTCATTTTACCATTTGGTTTGTTCTTCATTTTACTTCGAATTTTTTTTTCTTTTTTTTTTCTTTTTGGTCTTTGTCTCTGAGGGACTGACGAGGCCAGGGCCAGTGTAGGGCCAAGAAACTGAGGACCTGCTTATTTAGTTTTGATCCTAAAAAAGATAAAAAAATTGGACATAGAAGTGCCCTTTGTTAGATGTTTTGCTCCACTCATGAAATAGAGAAGGAACACAGAGGTTCAAGGCAGAAGCTTTAACCAAGAAAAAAGTGTGCATTTGGGCAGAGTCCCTCATGATGGACATCTCTGGCTAAACAAGCTACAGTTGGCAGCATATGGCAAAAAGAGCAACGGTTCTCTAAGTGTTAACATGGAGATCCCTGGGAGTGGCTCCCGAGATCTTTTTAGGGCATCTGTGAGTATTTTTATAATAATACTAATACGGTTTTGTCTTTTCACTCCTCTACTGACATTTGCACCAATGGTACCAGAGCAATGGTGGGTAAAACTGTTGGGGCCTTAGCACGAAGCAAGGAAGTGGTGCCAAATTATACTAGCAGTTGTATCTTTCACCACCATGCACTTACAATAAAAATTTTAAAATGCCAGTTTCACTTAAGAATGTTTTTGATGAAGCGGTAAAAATTATTAATTTTATGAAATCTCAGACCTTAAGTACATGTCTTTTTAATATTCTTTGTGATGAAATGGAAAAGGCACATATTAAAGCATGATGGTCATCTCAAGGAAAAGCACTTGCGTGATTGTTTGAGTTGCCAAGATGAGCCTGTCACTTCAAGAAACACAACTGGTAGTATCTGTTGCCAATAATAAAGCTGAGCTTTCAAGCTCTCAAAAATTAGAATTTGGAGAGCTTGTATCCATCATCATAAGCTTGACTGCTTCCCAGTATTTAAACTACTTTACATGATGAGATCAACATTGATATTACGTGAATTTCTGAATATTGTATGATGAAATGTGTCAGCATTTAGAAAATCTGCATACTTCAGTGGACTAATGTTTTTCAAATGACCAGTGTCTGACATTGCAAAATAATTTGTGGGTAATATTCAAAATATATACAACAAAATATTTGAATGTAACAGTATACATAAAGTATATTGATAAGGTTTCAGATTTCACAATGCAACTACCCCTTCAGAAACTACCACTCGTTAAGTTTTGATGTGATATCAAAGAAGAATAATTATTTGAAAAGGTCATTATAATACTCCCCTTTTCCAACTACATAAATGTGTGAGTCCATACTTTCTTCAAATATGTCAACCAGAATAATACTTCGCAGCAGATGAAGTGCAGAAACAGATATGAGAATCCAGCTGTCTTCTCTCAAATCAGACATTCAAGAGATTTCTAAAATGCCACTCTTCTCATTAAGTTTTTCGCGCTGGAAGATATATTTGTTTTTCTTAAAACATGTTTAACACACAGTGGGTTTATTACTGTCATTTTAAAGGAATAAATTAAATACAGATTTTCATTTTTTCTCAGATTTAAGTTTTAACACAGTAAATAAAAATTTCATCCAGAACAGTAATACACAAACATTCCTTGGGTTTGTCAACAATTTTTAAGGGAATAACGGTATCTTGAGAGCAAACAGTTTAGGAACTGCTGTCGGAGCCCCAAGGTAAGGCCCTGAAAAGGAAGAAGAGAACAAACTCTGTGTTTTGTACAGCAGGCACTCAACAATTGAATATGATAATGATAAGGACATGTAAAACCAGTGTGACTAACACTATGAGGCAGGAAGTGAAAAGTGCTGAATAAGTGGTCTAAATGTACACTGTCCAACATGGTAGCCACTAGCCACATGTGGCTTGGAATGTGGCTAGTCCTAACTGACATGCCCTGTAAGAGCTAAATACACACCAGACTTCAGAGATTGAGTATGAAATAAAGAGTGCAAAGTATCTTATTAATAATTTTTTATATTGATTATATGCCAAAATGTTAAGATTCTTGTATATACCGGGTTATTTACAATATTAAAATTAATTTTACCTGTGCTTTTTTCCTTTTTAATGTGGCTATGAGAAAATTTGCAATTACATATGTGGCTTGTATTTTATTTCTCTTGGAGAGCGCTGGTTTGGACAGGAAGTATGACAAGAATTTGGAGCAGGGAAACATTGCTGTGGGTTCAGGTCATCGGGAAGTCTTCACTGAGAATATAGGATTTTACTAAGTAGGTAGGCTCAGGAAGGAATATCCAGTTGAAGAAAGCATCGGTAGTGAAAAATGAGGTTAATCTTGGTAGCTGAGGTGACTGTTTTGGGTCACATCGTGGGCTCTTATAGGAGAGAAAAGTTTCCTGGATAGGTCGGGACCAAACTGTACAGAACTTAAAGTGCCAAGAATTTGGATTTTTTTTCTATAGGCAGTGACAGCTTCCCCCGAAGAAAATCAGACTTTGCTTAGTAGCTTATGGACTAGCCTGAAATTGGCACTTTCTCATGTAGGGTTACAGCAGCATAAACTCCTGGAAACTGCCCACTGAACAAGCAGTGGGGACCAGGCCTACTTAACCAGGAAATTTAGAGTGTTATGGAAAGTGTGACTTTGGGTTGATTGACCTGTTTGGGGGTGGGTTGTAAGTTTCAGCACATGATAATAATGTCACCTGGGAGAGAAGAATCCAGAGAGTGTACCTGTGTGATACCGGTCAGGGGAGAGGGAGGCAGGCATTTTACCTTGGTATATTGCTCTAAGCATGTGTATAATCAAATTCAGTGACACTTCCTACCTTTCTTTCAGTCTGTCTGTCTTTATTTTTGCCTTTATTTTACTAATTTTACTTTTTTAAACATTTTTATTGATTTTTAATACACAGTGGGGTTTTACTGTGTTGCCTGGGCTGGTCTCAAACTCCTGGGCTCAAGGAGTCCTCCCACCTCAGCCTCCCAAAGTGCCAGGATTACAGGTGTGAGCCACCACGCCTGGAATTGTCTTTATTTTATTGAACATTTATAGGGCCCCTACTCTGAATCAAGGAGTTAAGAACTAACTACAAGGAGATGAAATTAAAAGACCACTGAGGTGGGAAGGGAAACACCTGGGCTCTTATCGGGCTCCATGGCTAACTTATTGAGTCATCTTGGTCATCTCACTGGGTCTCTTCAGATATGAAAGAGGATTTAGCATTAGATGGGACGAAGACTTCCTCCAACTCTGTGATTCTAGAACAGGCTGATGTCACAAAGGGAGAAGAACGCACCGTAACAACCAGGGACAAGGCCACTCAGGGAGAGTAGGAGGAGGCTGGGCCAGGAAGGGCAGGCACTGGTGGCCTACCCAGGAGTTCGCCCAAACCTCTGGGTCAGGTCACCCTTCTCAGAGTGGGCGGGCCCCGCTGGAATTGGAGACCGGTAAGGTCTACGAGTTTGGTGTTTTAATCCTGGCTACCCACCCCTTCCAGCCCAGGGGTGGCTCACCAGGCTGAGTGGAGTCTTATACTAGGGAGAGAGGAAGCTGAAGAACTGAGTTCCAGGTAAGTAACTTTGCAGCGGATCTCGGATTGTCTAAGGAAACCACTGAAGAAAATGTGCACCCCGCCCCTCCCCTTTCTCCTGGCACTCCTGAGCCACCTACGGGAGCGGCTGGGAAGGATAAGAGGGAAGAGGACGCCCGATGAAGGGGCTCCAGTTTCTGCGTGTTAGCATTTCTAGAATAAAGTGGGTGGGAACCGACCCAAGTAAAGTCCCAGAGACTCGAACACTGACGCACAGGAAAGCCTCAAGTGGGAGGAGAAATGCAAATCCCCTACTGACGATGGCGTCAGCGGCTTTCTCCTAGGGACTGTGAGGGGCGCTTCTGACTTTGGACTTGAGCACCGCCTGGGACCTGTGCTGAGAGAGCGCTAGGTAAGTGGCCAGACCACACCTTCTCTCTGCCTCTCGCGAGGAGGACACGCTTATTATGCAGGATGCTCTGAAGCTTTGCTTTCCCTTGGCGTTTTGACTGTTGCTTCATTTTAACCTGCCTGAGGAGGGTTATTATAGAAGGAAGCGCCCGACTCCACGACCCACAGACGCGCCCTGGCACGGGCTCTCCGCGGAAACCGCCCCGCAGGCCCGCGCCACTGTGCCCGGGCGAATCTCCCAGCCGGGGCCGAGGAGCTGCGGCGGCTGCGGAGGTGTGTCCTCGCGGAGGCTGAAAGTGAGCCCCTCTTCACTTTCTTAGCCAGCTTCTCTAGAGCTGTGATGTCTGCCTTTAGATTAGCTACCTGGGTTTCAGAAAAAAGCTCGCAGCTACGGCAGCCGGTGACTGTGGTTTTGATGGGCGCGAGTGACATTTTAGGGCAGGTCATCTGCTTTTGCAAGCTACAGGCCACAGAGCCAAAGCGGCACCACCAGCTCACAGACAGTGGGACAAAATGCCCCGTTAGTGGGTTCTTCTAGGAACTGCATGCAAAAAGAACAGACAGGCACTCAGTTTTCAGAAGCAACGTACACAGTTTTCACGAGAAAGTAGTCCCTAGACAGTGAAAGCAAAGAAACCTGCTGAAGGATGCCTAAAGGCGTTCCCAGAGGCTGCAGTAGAAAATGTCCTAGGACTATGTATTCCTTCTTCTTCCTTTTTTCAGCTTTGAATTCAGCTCTCCGAAAGACTCAGATCTTAGTAGTGATTTTTTTCGGTGTTTATTTTTATTTTTAAAAAATTTCCTTTTATTTTTATTTGATACACAATTGTAAATATTTGTGGAATATAGAGTGATATTTCCATAAATATAAACAATGTGTTATGATCAAAGGATAATCAGCATATCCATCACCTCAAACATTTATCATTACTTTGTGTTGTGAACATTCAAAGTCCTCTTAGCTTTTTGAAAATATACACTAAGTTACTGTTAACCATATTCATCCTAGTGTTACAGCACTAGAACTTATTCCTCTCATCTACGTGTAAGTTTTAGTTAGAAAATACGTTTTCATCCAAATCATAGCAGGGGTTTAACAATAGTATGATGAAAAATTGTAATGCTATTTTCAACTCCTGTTCTCTGTTGTCATTAAAATACATTGATAGATAGGACAATGTTGATAGTAGCATGGGAACAAATGTTCCAATTTTGTGTGGAATATATATCTCTCTCTCCAATATTTGGAAAGACAAATGGTTCAGGCTCAGGAAACTTCAGATTGCCCCTTAGAAGCCTCACACATTAGGCAGGCGTCATTTCGCCTATTTGATCTTCAAGTTTTTCCTTTTTAAAGTTGACATACTGCTTATATCCACCTACTCTATTCATAGCAATGTCAGGAGTGCCACTCATTCTTCATTTAACAAGCATTGATTGAGCATTTACAATATGCTAGAATTGTAAAGTGTAAAGGTTTTCATAAATATAAAGTGATATGCAAATAAAACATTACTTCTTTTCCCACTTGCTTTCTCTTTAGCAAAACATTGGCAACATGTTTTTCTATAAATTTTAAGTCATTTACCAGGAGCTCGGGGAAAGGTGCTCAAAATGACTCCATTTGAAACCTGAAGAATATGTATATGAAATATATGAAGTTACCCTGGTGTTCTATAGGCAAAAGGAAACCTTAGCCTATCGATGAAATGTGTTGAAATGTTATGGTGATTAATCACGTAAAAGGGGGTTTGGTGTTTTTATTTGACTTAGAATTGCTGACAAAACAATAAAAAAATTGACTTTGGAAAACATGAAATGCTGTAATTTCAAGCAGGCAGCGTCATACTAATTTTCCTAAGTTAGGAAATACTTCTACAGCTTCTAAATTGGCCAGAGTGGGGTTACAAGGGGGAAATGCGTACCTTTGTTTTATGACGGCTGCCAAATAGGTATCAAGTGTGGTTTCTTACTCCTTAAGTAATTTGAGGGTTTAACCACTATCAGATGTTTCTCAGAGACAAAAAGACTACATCCTTTAAGAGCTTTGCGCACCCATAGTGGATCCTCACAGAGAGAAATAAAACACATTCACTGGTTCAGAAATATTTTTAATTTAAAAAACTGGAGGCCACGAAAATGCATACATAAAATTCTTCATGAAGCTAAGACATAATTGGACTAGAAGTCAGGAACATAAAGCTGACTCTAGAAGCCAGACAAATCTGAAATAAAGAAAACAGAAATTTGGCAATTTCGTATAAAAGAAGCCTTTTGGGGGGTTGTTCCTCACATATGAAGTATTAGAGGGTTTTAGGAGGTGTAGTAAATGTCAAATACATTTCCCTTCAAGTTGCTCCAAGTCTAAGTGTAGAGGGGACAAGAGATAGGGAAAGAGCTTGTTGGTAATATACATTCACGTAGATAGCTGTGGGCAGGATGTGGGCTGTTTGGGGGAGCGGGAGCGGGAGTGAAAGCTTCCTGGAGCAGGTGGAACAGGAGTTCATTTTAGAGCAAGGAAGGCTGTACTTTAGGGGCACAGAAAGAAGGCTTCTCCCTTCATTAGGGTTGAATTATGAAAAACAAAAAACTTAGTGAAATTTTTGTATCCTTGGATATATTGGAATTCAGTCATAACATTGACTAATTCTAAGGAAAAAAGAAAATATGTACTAGGGCCATGAACAATATTTTAAAACTCTAATTCGACCCCTTCTTTTATAGCATGTCTCAGTGGAATCAAGTCCAACAGTTAGAAATCAAGTTTTTGGAGCAGGTGGATCAATTCTACGATGACAACTTTCCCATGGAAATTCGGCATCTGTTGGCCCAGTGGATTGAAAATCAAGACTGGTAGGATCAAACATACTTTCCCTAGAAGTTGATGCACAAATGCTTGATGCTCTATCCCTGTGAATTTATTTTATGGTCCACTTTTGACTCAGCAGATGCATTCTTTTCAGATAAAGAACTTTCTCAAGAATTTGAAAAGCCTTCCCAAAGAAAGGGAATCATTGTCCTTTCTGGTTCCATTCATTGTAAATGAAAACTTAATGGTTCTAGTGCTTTGTTTCTCTGTAAACAAAAACCCAAATGATTTTTCATGTATTAAAGAACGAAGCAAATCAATTGTCAGTTCTGTGTCACAGACTGAATGTAAATCAGTATTTTTTCTCAGTAAGATTTATATTCTTCAAAGCTCTATTCACCTTATACCATTTAATTTTTTTTTCATTCGGCCATCTTTTTTATTGTGGTAAAATACACATGACATAAAATTTACCATTGTTCTTGGTGTACTGTTCAGTGGCATTACGTATGTTCACATTATTATGCAACCATCACCACCATCCATCTGCAGAACTTTTTCATCTTTCCAAACTGAAACTCTATAATCTTTGAACAGTAACTCCCTAGTCCTCCACCCCCAACCCCTGACAATCACCATTCTATTTTATGTCTCTGTGAATTTGACTACTCTAGGTACTTTATATAATTGGAATCACACAATATTTGTCCTTTTGTAACTGAATTATTTTGCTTAGTGTAATGTTTTCAAAATTCATTCATGTTTAACAGGTTTCATATCAGAATTTTCTTCCTTTTTGAAGCTCAATAATATTCCATTGTTTGTATGTATCACATTGTGTTTTATAAATTTATCTGTCAATGGACATTTGGGTTGTTTAAACCTTTTGGCTATTGCTAATAACTCTGCTAGGAATATTGGTATGCAAATATCTGTTTGAGTCCCTGCTTTTAATTCTTTTGGGTATATACCCAGATGTGGAATTGCTGGATCATATGGCAATTTTATGTTTAATATTTTGGGTAACTGCCATACAGTTTTCCACAGTGATTGACCATTCTACCTTCCCACCAGCATTGCACAATTTCTCTGTATCCTCACCAACACTTATTTTCTGGTTTTTTTTTTGCTTTTTATAATAGCCACCCTAATGGGTATGAAGAGGTATCTTACTCTGATTTTGACTTGAAATTCCCTAATGATTAGTGATGTTGAGCATCTCTTCATGTTTACAATTCAATTTTTAAAAACTTCTAAATGCTTATCACCGTGTAATAGGTTTATTGCTTTAAAATTAGTATGGTAAAAAAGTAGACATTTTACCAAGTTGTTTTCTGTTGTGTAATAATCCTTTATTTTTTTTAGGGAGGCAGCTTCTAACAATGAAACCATGGCAACGATTCTTCTTCAAAACTTGTTAATACAACTAGATGAACAGTTAGGTCGTGTTTCCAAAGAGAAAAACCTACTCTTGATACACAATCTAAAAAGAATTCGGAAAGTCCTTCAGGTGAGAATGCATTCTACTTTTCCAAAATATTTGGATATATGAGTCTTAAATTCAGTTAAAAAATTAAATATGTACCCTTATATTATTTTCAAATGAAATTCAGGGGAAAAAATTGAGTTATCTTACCACTTGCAAATTTTGTGCTCAATTTTATTACCCAATATTTTTTCATGAAATGTTGAAAGTAAAATACACTAAAAATGTAGTGTATAAAATACATTACAAATGTGTTGCATGTGGGACTTGCATGTATCTTGTTTACTAGCTATGATCCAGTTCAACAGTACAGTTTCATGGCTCTCCAGCAGCCCTCCCTTGCCTTTGTCTCCTATGTAACAAGTTAGAGTTAGTATTGTTCTCATTCCTAAATGGGAACATCATGAGTGAATGTATCCTTCCAGATTTGGTTCAGATCTCACTCTCCTTTAAAAGTGTTCTTTGGTACTCTCTGGTTCACCCAGGCAGAGCCCATCTGTGTATGTTTCCTCAGCACCAGAACACATCAGTACTGTGGCATTTAGTATATTCGATATTATTGCTATTCCTATGTGTTCAATGTCTCCCCATATCATGAGTTCCTTGAGGCAAGGACTTTAGTGTTCAACTTTGAATTTCCAGCACCCAGCATAAGTCTGGACTTGTGGTAGATAAGCAATGTTTACTGATTAAGGGGTGGGTAAATGAAGTAAGTGAATCAGGGATCTAAAGAATTAAAAGCAGGCTAATATGGAGCTACACCCAGGAGTGCTAATGTAATAAACCCTGACCATGGACTGCTATAATATTTACTGAGTGCCTATACAACATATTAGATAACAGAAAAAGTGCTTTGTGCCATTTTTCATGGAGATATTTTTAGAATCCAAAACCTACAATTAACACATTTTTAGAACATTTTAGCTAGACTATAACAGAAATGTTCTTGGCATCACATTTGTGAGAGGGACAAATATATTGATTTTCCTATTGTTGTCTGGATTGCACTGAGCTATCTTTGCCCTTGTAATCCCCTATAAATCTGCAAGACTCTTGACAAGAAACAGGACAATAGCATATTGCTGACAAAACAGGATTTTTGGCAGCATACAGAAATCTGTCTTTTATGGAGACAAGTCATTTAACAGTGGCCTCATTAGCTTAGTGCTTTAATCTGTAAACCTAAAATGGGAATTGGCATGCCATGGCCCACAAGTCAAAAGGCCACTGCCCATTTTCATATGGCCCATGATTAAGGATGGTTTTTATATTTTTAAGTGATTGGAAAAAAATAAAAATAAAATAAATCATATAATTTAGTATTTCTGACACATGAAAATTATATGAAATTCAAATTCCTGGTTTTTATTGAAACACAGCCACACTCATTGGTTGACATATTGTTTATGGCTGCTCTTACACTACAATGGCAGAAGTTGTGATAGAGACAGCATGGCCTACACAGCCTAAAATAAAAATATGTGTGTGTATTATACATGTCTGTGTGTGTATTATACATGTCTATGTGTGTATACGTATATGCCTCATATTTACGTGTGATATATATGTATATCATATTTATCTGACCATTTATAGGGAAGTTTGCTAACTCTTAGCCTATTAGTAAAGCATCTTTAGGTCACTTCGCTAGATAAGCACAGATGGGGAAAATATTAATAGATGATGTATGGTCCTTGGAACCAAGAAGATCTGGGTTAAAAATCTGAACCTCAAATGTGGCTTTAAGGAAATCACTTTAATCTTCTGACCTGTATCTTTTAATATAAATAAAGATGATGATTATTTAGCTTTTGGAATTGTGAGGAAGGCTGGCGCTTTTCTTCTGGCAAGAAGTAGGCATTCAATAAATGATTCTTCTTGTTGTTGGTAGGGAAAATAACAGGATTTCCTTAATGTAAATCAGGGGTAAGTAAACAGCCCATCTTTTGTGCGGTGTGGGAGGATAAGATTGTGAGGGAAGCTTCACTTCTGGCCGGTTGTATCAGACGAACCTTGTTAAACCATCACTTCTATCTCATTACGCCACTGCTCAAATACCTGCAGTTACCCCCAGTCACGCTTCAGCTCAAGCACAAACTCATCTGCGTGTGTCATTGGCCCTCTAGCATCTTTCCTCTTTAGACCTTTCCCAGCAATCTTCCTTGAGCTCCTCCACATCCCTACCTCAGAAAAATAGATCTACTACTTGTTCCTGAACACATCCCACACACTCTTGAATGACTCAGCCTTGTCCATGATGGTCCCATGGCCAGGAATGCTCTTCCATCCCTCTTCCACCAGTCTAATTACCATCCATCCCTAAAGAATCTATGTAGGTCCCAGTGCAACAAGAAAACCTTCACCACATGCTTTAGTCTGTGTTCTCATCCTCCAACCCTCCAGCGACAACTACAAGGTAAGCAGCATCTCCTTGTGTCCCTTTCATCTGTGTTGCACATGTGTCTAACGGGGTCACAAGGTCCTTAAGGGTAAAAGCCTGATCTCCTTTTGTGACCCCCCTCCCTCACCCTCAGTACTCAATATGGTTCTAGTGCACACTAGGAATTCAAAACACAGATTGGTGAATTAAGATATTTGAGTTGGGCCGGGCGCGGTGGCTCAAGCCTGTAATCCCAGCACTTTGGGAGGCCGAGACGGGCGGATCACGAGGTCAGGAGATCGAGACCATCCTGGCTAACACGGTGAAACCCCGTCTCTACTAAAAAAATACAAAAAACTAGCCGGGCGAGGTGGCGGGTGCCTGTAGTCCCAGCTACTCGGGAGGCTGAGGCAGGAGAATGACGTAACCCGGAAGGCGGAGCTTGCAGTGAGCTGAGATCCGGCCACTGCACTACAGCCTGGGCGACAGAGCGAGACTCCGTCTCAAAAAAAAAAAAAAAAAAAAAAAGATATTTGAGTTGAAAAAAATGCTTGCCCTTTCTTGTGCTTCCATATATATCAATTTATAAATTGTGCTTATTGGGTATTTGTATTAACAACACAGTAGAAACTAGTAGTAAAAATCATTGTCAGCTATGGTTTTACACCTAAACAAACTTGCATTTTGTGCTTCTTTTTAAGCTACTATACTCCTATTAAGTTGTGTATGTTTTTTGGGGGGAGGGGTGTTATGATGAGTCTTTTTTAAAAAATAAGATCCTCTCTTCCCTACAAAAAAGAAAAAAAAAATCCCCATCAAATGACTGTTGACACTATGCTTATCTGGTTTAAATATTTTCATCCTCTGGAAGTTTAAATACAAACTATCTTGACAATTACAGCAAAAAGGAGTAAATAGTATGATACCTGGGGAATCAAGGAATGTATAAGGTAGATTTATTTTGGTTCTTTGTGGAACAGCTGAGATCTCTAGTTTCAGTATTTTATTATTTATATTACACCTCCTTCCAATAACAATTTGGAATGGCTTGTTATAAAGGACAAAACAAAACCACTTTCCCGAGGGTAAATTCAGGAAGCTCCAAGGTGGAAGTAATAAACACCATCACTCAACTGGCCTTGGCCTATTTAAGGGGAGGCAGACTCACACCCAGGAGCAAGGGTTACTTGAATCCTGGCCCTGCCACTTGCAATGTGGCCCTGAGTAAGATATTCACACACTCTGGCATCAATTTCCTCAGCAGTGTAAGGGGCAATTACACTGGTACTTTCCTCACAGAAATGTTAGGAGTATGGAGAAAATTGATTCTAAAACATGCAGCAAGGACTGTAGTCTTTTGCTAAAGGTTTGCTAAAAATAAATACCTGCCCCAGATAATACAAGAATGTTTTGCTTTAAAAAAATTAACGGACCTTAAACAAATTAATGTAGTTTATTTTTAAGAGTAGTTTTAGGTTTACAGAAAAATTGAGCAGAAAGTGAAGTTCTCATATACTTCCAAGCTCCACATCCCAGTTTCCCCTATTATCCATGTCTTGCATTGGTAATATACATTTGTGACAGTTGAAGAACTAATATTGATACATTATTATTAACTTACTTTTCAAGACTACATTAGGATTCACTCCTTGTGTTGTATAATTTTGTGGGTTTTGACAATGCATAATATCATGTATCTACCATTACAATATCATGCTAGAGAATTTCATGGCCCCTGAAAATCTCCTGTCCTCCACAATATTCATTATTCCCTCCCTTCCCATGGAACCCCCGAACACTACCGATCTTTTTACTCTCTAGATTTTTCTCCCATGTGATAATTCTTTTTTTACTGATATACATATTTATGGGGTACATGAAATATTTTATTCCATGCATAGAATGTGTAATGATTAAGTCAGGGTATTTGGAGTATCCATCATATTTAGAATTTATCATTTCTATGTTGGAAACATTTCAAGTCCATTCTTCTAGCTATTCTGAAATATACATTACATTATTGTTAACTATATTAACCCTGCTATAGAATGTTAGAACTTAATCCTTCTATTTAACTGTATGTTTGTACCCATTAACCAGGCTTTTTTCATTTCCCTCCATCCACCCACCCTTCCCAGCCTCTGGTATGTATATTCTACTCTTTACTTCTATGAGATCCACTTCTTTAGCTCCCACATATGAGTGAGAACATGCAATATTTGTCTTTCTGTGCCTGGCTTATTTTATTTAACATAATGACATCTGGGACGATCCGTGTTGCTGCAAATGACATGATTTTATTCTTTTTATGGCCAAATAGTATTCTATTATATGTGTGTATGTATGTATATAATATATATATAAAATATAATACATATATACATATATATGTATATACATATATACATATATATGTATATACATATATACATATATATGTGTATATACATATATACATATATAATATGTCTGTATGTGTATATAGAATATTTCCTTTATCCATTCTTCCATCAATGGACACTTAGGTTGATTCCAAATCTTTGTTATTGTGAATAGTGCTGCAATAAACATGCAAGTGCAGGCATCTCTTTTGTATTCTAATTTTTTTCCTTTGGATAAATACCTAGTAGTGGGATTGCTAGAGCCCATGGTAGTTGTATTTTTAGTTTTTTGAGACATTTCCATACTGGTTGTATTAATTTACATTCCTACCAACAGTGGACAGACTTCCTTTTTCTCTGCATTGTCACCAGCATGTTATTTTTTGTCTTTTTAAAAATAGCCATTCTAGGCTGGCCGTGGTAGCTCATGCCTGTAATCCCAGTACTTTGGGTGGATCACCTGAGGTCAGGAGTTTGAGCCAGCTTGGCCAACATGGTGAAACCATGTCTTTACTAAAAATACAAAAATTAGCCAGACGTGATGATGCATACCTGTAATCCCAGCTACTCAGGAGGCTGAGGCAGGAGAATCACTTGAACCTGGGAGATGGAGGCTGCAGTGAGCTGAGATAGTGCCACTGCACTCCAGCCTGGACAACACAGCAAGACTCTGTCTCAAAAAAATATATTCATAGCAATGTCATATATACATATATACAAAATATATACATAGCAATGTATATATATATCATATATGTATAAAATAACCATTTTAATGCGGGTAAGATGATATCATATTGTGGTTTCAATTTACATTTTCCTGATTAGTGATGTTGACCATTTTTTCTTATATCTGTTGACTATTTGTATGTCTTTTAAATTTTTTAATTCTTTTTATTTCAATAGTTTTTGGGGTACAAGTGGTTTTTGGTTACATGGATAAGTTCTTTAGCAGTGATTTCTGAAATTTTAGTGCACCTGTCACCCGAGCAGTGTACACTGTACTCGATATGTAGTCTTTTATCCCTCACCCCCCTCCCAACCTTCCCCCATAAGTCCCCAAAGTCCTTTACATCATTCTTATGCCTTTGCATCCTCATAGCTTAGCTCCCACTTGTGAGAACATATGATACTTGGTTTTCCATTTATGAGTTACTTCACTTAGAATAATGCCCTCCAGTTTTATCCAGGTTGCTGCAAAAGACATTATTTCATTCCTTTTTATGGCTGAGTAGTATTCCATGGTATATATATATGTACCACATTTTCTTTATTTACTCATTGGTTGATGGACACTTAGGTTGGTTCCTTACCTCTGCAATTGTGAATTGTACTGCTATAAACATGATTGTGCGTGTGTATTTTTTATATAATGATTTCTTTTCCTTTGGGTAGATACCCAGTAGTGGGACTGCTGGATTAAATGGTAGTTCTTCTTTTCTTTGAGGAATCTCCATACTGTTTTCCATAGTGGTGGTCCTAGTTTACATTCCCATTAGCAGTCTAACAGTGTTCCCTTTTCACTACATCCATGCTGTTGTTGACTGTTTGTATATCTTCTTTTGAGAATTGTGTATTCAAGTCCTTTGCCCGCTTTTTGGTGGGATTATTTGTTGTTGTTTTTTTTTCTGGCTGATTTGTTTGAGTTCCTTGTAGATTATGGATATTAGTCTTTTGTCAGATACATAGTTTGCAAATATTTTCTCCCACTCTATGGGTTGTCTGTTTACTTGGCTGATTATTTCTTTTGCTGTGCAGAAGCTTTTTAGTTTAATTAGGTCCCATCTATTTATCTTTGTTTTTGTTGCATTTGCTTTTGGGGTCTTAGCCATGAATTCTTTGCCTAAGCCAATGTCTAGAAGCTTTTTCCAATGTTATCTTCTAGAATTTTTATGGCTTCAGGTCTTACATTTAAGTCTTTGATCCATGTTGAGTTGATTTTTGTATAGGCTGAGAAATCAGTTTCATTCTTCTACATGTGGCTTGCCAGTTTTCCCAGCCCATTTATTGAATAGGGTGTCTTTTCCCTGATTTATATTTTTCCATGCTTTGTCAAAGATCAGTTGGCTGTAAATATTTGCCTTTGTTTCTGGGTTCTCTATTCTGTTCCATTTATCTACATGCCTATTTTTATGCCAGTACCATGCTGTTTTGGTAAATATAGCCTTCTAATATAATTTGAAGTTGGGTAATATGATGCCTCCAGATTTGTTCTTTTTGCTTAGTATTGCTTTGGCTATGCAGGTTGTTTTTTTGTTTCATATGAATTTTGGATTGTTTTTTCTAAATCTATGAAGAGTGATGATGGTATTTTGATGGAAATTGCATTGACTCTGTAGATTGCTTTGGGCAGTGTGGTCATTTTCACAATATTGATTCTTCCCATTCATGAGCATGAATTGTGTTTCCATTTGTTTATGTTATATATGCTCGCTTTCAGCAGTATTTTGTATTTTTCTTTGTAGAGATCTTTCACCTCCTTGGTTAGGTATATTCCCAAGCATTCCTTTCTTTCTTTCCTTCCTTCCTTCCTTCCTTCCTTCCTTCCTTCCTTCCTTCCTTCCTTCCTTCCTTCCTTCCTTCCTTCCTTCCTTCCTTCCTTTCTTTCTTTCTTTCTCCTTCCTTCCTTCCCTCCTTCCTTCCTTCCTTCCTTTTTTTTTTTTTTTGCAGCTATTGTAAAAGGGATTGAGTTAGTGATTTGATTCTCAGCTTGGTGGTTGTTGGTGTGTATCAGACCTACTGATTTGCATACATTGATTTTGTATCCTGAGAGTTTACTCAATTCCTTTATCAGATTTAAGAGCTTTCTGGATGAGTCTTTAGGGTTTTCTAGGTATATGATTATATCATCAGCAAACAGTGACAATTTGACTTCCTCTTTTCCAATTTGGATGCCTTGTATTTCTTTCTCTTGTTTGATTCCTCTGGCCAGAACTTCCAGTACTGTGTTGATTAGAAGTGGGAAAATGGACACTCTTGCCTTGTTCCAGTTCTTGGGGGGAATGCTTTCAACTCTTCCCCATTCAGTATAATGTTGGCTGTAGGTTTGTCATATATGACTTTCATTACTTTAAGTTCATTTTGTGCCTATTTTGTTGAGGGTTTTTTATTATAAAGGGATGCCGGATTTTATCAAAGGCTTTTTCTGCACCTATTGAGGTGATCATATAGTTTTGTTTCTAATTCTGTTTATGTCATGTATCATATTTATTGACTTTGTGTATGTTAAAATATCCCTGTATTCCTAATATAAAATCCATTTGATCATGATGTATTATCTTTTGATATGCTGTTGGATTTGGTTAGATAGCATTTTTTTGAGGATTTTTGCATCCATTTTCATCAGAGCTATTGGTCTGGTAGTTTTCTTGTTATGCCCTTTCCTGGTTTTGGTAATAGGGTGATACTGGCTTCATAGAATGATTAAGAGAGGATTCCCTCTTCCACTATCTTTTGCAGTAGTTTCGGTGGGATTGGTACCAATTCTTTTTTGAATGTCTGATAGAATTCGGCTATGAATCCATCTGGTCCTGGACTTTTTTGGTTGGCAATTTTTTTAGACGACTGATTCAATCTTGCTGCTTGCTATTGGTCTGTTCAGGGTTTCTGTTTCTTCCTGATTTAATTTAGGAGGGTTTTATATTTCCAGGAATTTATCTATCTCTTCTAGATTTCCCAGTTTGTGCACATAAAAGTGTTCATAGTAGCCTTAGCTAATCTTTTGTATTTCTGCTGTATTGGCTGTAGTTTCATTTCTCGTTGAGAAATGCGATCTTCTTATTTGGATCTTCTCTCTTCTTTTTTTGGTTAATCTCACTAATGGTCTATCAATTTTATCTTTTCAAATAATATGCTTTTTGTTTCATTTATCTTTTGTATTTTTTTGTTTCGATTTTATTTAGTTCTCTGATCTTTGTTATTTCTTTTGTTATGCTGGGTCTGGATTTAATTTCTTTTCAGTAATGTCTATTCATATTTTTGCCCACTTTTTAATGGGATTTTTTTTTTTTTTTTACTATTGAATTGAGTTCCTTTTATATTCTGGATATTACCCTTTTGTCAGATGAGTAGTTTGCAAATATTTTCTCCCATTCAACAGATTGTCTTTTCACTCTGCTGATTGTTTCCTTTGCTATGCAGAAGCTTTTTAGCTTAATGTAGTTCTATTTATCTATTTTTGTTTTTGTTTTCTGTGCATTTGAGGTCATAAGCACAAGATCTTTGCCTAGACCAATGTCCTGAAGCATTTTCCTTATGTTTTCTTGTAGCAGTTTCTAATTTTAAGTCTTACGTTTAAATCTTTAATCCATCTTGAGTTGATTTTTATATATGGTGAGAGATAGGGTCCAGTTCCATTCTTTGGCATATGGATATCCAGTTTTCCCACCACTATTTATTGAAAAGGATGTTTTTGCCCCAGTGTAGGTTCCTGGCACCTTTGTCAAAAATTAGTTGGCTGTAAATATGTGGATTTATTTCTGGGTTCTCTATTCTGTTCCATTGGTCTATGTGTCTGTTTTTATACCAGTAACATGCTGTTTTGGTTACTATAGTCTTGTAATGTACTTTGAAGTCAGGTAGTGTGTTGCCTCCAGCTTTATTCTTTTTGTTCACATTGCTTTGGCTCTTCAGGTTCTTTTTGGTACCATAAAATTTTTTTTCTGTTTTTCTATTTTGTTTTTCCTATTTCTATTTTGCTTTTTCTATTTCTGTGAAAAACAGCATTGGTATTTTAATAGGGATTGCTTTGACTCTGTAGATTGCTTTGGGCAGTATGGTCTTTTTAATGATATTAATTCTTCCAATCCATGAGCATAGAGATGTCTTTCCATTTGTTTGTGTCCTCTTCAATTTTTTTTTCTTTTTTTGAGATGGAGTCTTGTTTGTTGCCCAGGCTGGAGTGCCTTGGCACAATCTCAGCTCACTGCAACCTCTGCCTCCTGGGTTCAAGCATTTCTCCTGCCTCAGCCTCCCAAGAAGAATAGCTGGGACTACAGGCGCACGCCACCATGCCTGGCTAATGTTTGTATTTTTACTAGAGACGGGGTTTCACCACGTTGGCCAGGTTGGATTACAGACATGAGCCACCGCGCCTGGCCCTCTTCAATTTTTTTAATCAGTGTTTTGTAGTTTTCCTTGTAGAGATCTTTCACTTTCTTTGTTAAATTTATTCCCAGGTATTTTATTTTTTAGAGGTATTGTAAATGAGATTGTCGTCTTGATTTCTTTCTCAGCTAATTCATTATCATTGTATGGAAATGCTACTGATTTTTGTATGTTAATTTTGTATCCTGCAACTTTACTGAATCTATTTATCAGACCTAGGAGATTTTTGGTGGACTCTTTAGGATTTTCTAGCATAAAATCATATCATCAGCAAAGAAGGACAATTTTTGTGTGTGTGTTTTTGATGCAGAGTGTCGCTCTGTCACCCAGACTTGAGTTCAGTGGTATGATCTTGGCCCACTGCAACCTCCGCATCCCAGGTTCAAGCAATTCTCCTGTGTCAGCCTCCTGAGTAGCTGGGATTACAGGCACATGCCACCACACCCAGCTAACTTTTGTGTTTTTAGCAGAGATGGGGTTTCACTGTGTAGACCAGGCTGGTCTCGAACTCCTGACCTCAAATGATCTGCCTGCCTCGGCCTCCCAAGGTTCTGGGATTACAAGCGTAAGCCACAACTCCTGGCCAAGAAGGACAATTTGACACCCTCTTTTCCAGTTTGGGTGCCTTTTATGTCCGTCTCTAGCTTAACTGCTCTGGCTGTGACTTCCAACAATATGTTGAATAGAAGTAGTTGAAAAATGTTCATCCTTGTCTTGTTCCAGCTCTCAGAGAAAACACTTTCAGCTTTTTCTTATTCAGTATGATGTTAGCTGTAGGTTTTTCATGTATGGCCTTTTTATGTTGAAGTATGTTCCTTCTATGCCTCATTTGTTGAGAGTTTTGGTCATGAAGGACATTGAATTTTACCAAATGCTTTTTCTATATCTATTGAGACAGTCATATGATTTTTGTTCTTCATTCTGCTGATGTGATTGATCATGTTTACTGGTTTGCATATGTTGAACCATCCTTGCATCCCTGGTATAAATCGCACTTGATCACATTGTTTATTTTGTTTGTTTGTTTGTTTGTTTTCTGAGATGCTGTTGGATTTGATTTGCTAGTATTTTGTTGACAAATTTTGCATCAGTGTTCATCAGGGATATTGGCCTGTAGTTGTCTCTTTGTGTTGTGTCTTTGTCTGGTTTTGGTACCTGGGTAGTGCTGGCATAGAATGAGTTAGGGAGAATTTCTTCCTCTTCAATTTTTTGGAATAATTTGAGGAGAATTGTTGTTAGTTCTTCTATGAAAGTTTGATAGAATTTGGCAGTAAAAGCCAGGTGTGTTGGCACATGCCTGTAATCCCAGCACTTTTGGAGGCTGAGGCAGGTGATTACCTGAGGTCAGGAGTTTGAGACCAGTCTGGCCAACATGGTGAAACCCTGAGGATGTGGAGATATAGGAACACTTTTACACTGTTAGTGGGACTGTAAACTAGTTCAACCATTGTGGAAGACAGTATGGCAATTCCTCAAGGATCTAGAACTAAAAATACCATTTGACCCAGCCATCCCATTACTGGGTATATACCCAAAAGATTATAAATCATGCTGCTATGAAGTCACATGCACACGTATGTTTATGGTGGCGCTATTCACAATAACAAAGACTTGGAACCAACCCAAATTTCCATCAATTATAGACTGGATTAAGAAAATGTGGCACATATACACCATGGAATACTATGCAGCCATAAAAGAGGATGAGTTCATGTCCTTTGTAGGGACATGGATGAAGCTGGAAACCATCATTCTCAGCAAACTATCGCAAGGACAAAAACTTATAGGTGGGAATTGAACAATGAGAACACTTGGACACAGGAAGGGGAACATCACACACTGGGGCCTGTCGTGGGGTGGGGAGAAGGGGGAGGGATAGCATTAGGAGATATACCTAATGTAAATGATGAGTTAATGGGTGCAGCACACCAACATGGCACATGTATACATATGTAACAAACCTGCACGTTGTGCACATGTACCCTAGAACTTAAAGTTAAAAAAAAGAAGAAGAAGAAGATACACACACACACACACACACACACACACACACACACACAGAAATACAAAAAATTAGCTGGGCATGGTGGTGATCACCTGTAGTCCCAGCTATTCATGAGGAGGAGAGTCACTTGAGCCTGGGAGGCGGAGGTTGCAGTGAGCTGAGTTCGCGCCACTGCACTTCAGCCTGGGCTACAGAGTAAGACTCCGTCTCAAACAAGCAAACAAACAAAAACAATGACAACAACAAAAAAGAATTTGACAGTAAAGTCATCCAGTCCTGGACTTTGTCAGGAGACTTACTAATTCAATCTCGTTACTCATTATTAGTCTGTTTAGGTTTTTTTGGGTTTTTTTCGTGATTCACTCTTGCTAGGTTGCCTGAGTCCAGGACTTTATCCATTTCCTCTAGGTTTTCCAGCTTGTTAGCGTATTGTTCATAATTGTCTCTGATGATCTTTTATATTTCTGTGATATCAGTTGTAATGTCTCCTTTTTCATTTGTGATTTTATTTATTTGGGTCATCTCTCTTTTTTATGATTAGTCTAGCAAGTGGTTTATTGATTTTGTTTATCTTTTCAAAACAACTAGTTTTTCATTTTGTTGATCCTTTGTATCTTTTTTTAGTCTCTATTTCATTTATTTCTGCCCTTATCTTTATTAATTCTTTCCTTCCACTAATTTGGGGATTTTTTCTTGCTTTTCTCGTTACTTGAGGTGCGTGATTAGATTGTTTATTAGAAATTTTTTATCTTTTTATGTAGGTATTTATTTCTATAAACCTCCCTTTTAGCACTACTTTTTCATAGATTTGGATCTGTTGTTTAAATTTTCATTTGTTTCAAGGAATTTTTTTATTTCCTCCTTAATTTCCTCCTTGATGCAATGATTATCCAGGAGCAGCATGTTGTTTAATTTTCATGTATTTGTACAGTTTCCAAAGTGCCTTTTGCTATTGATTTCTAGTTTTATTCTATTGTGGTCCAAGAAGATATCTGATATAATTTTGATTTTTAGAACAATTTTTGAGACTTGTTTTTTGTCCTATGCTCTTGATTGGGTAGTACACTTTGGCTTTGATGCTGAGCATGTGCTGTAGTGTAGTCTCTGTGTAATTTCTTTGGCTATAAACAGCATCAGTGGTGTCTATGATTTCCTTGATAGCTTAAGGTGCATTTGTTAGTGGAGCCTGTGTTGAAGTTTTTCTGGGCACTGGGACACCAGATGGGCCAGTATTTAGGCCCCAGTGGTGGCAACAGTAGGCTGACCATGTCTGTCCTTGGGACCCAGGGTGGAGTATGCTGGCATCAGTGTTAGCAAGTCCAGATGGGCCAATTATTAAGCCTCTAGGTGGCTTTCGTGAGTGCTGGATATAGCGACAGTAGGCCAGACAGGTATGTGGGTTCTTGGACCCCCGGGCAAGGAGTATGGCATGGGCAATGGCAGTAGAAGTGATGGGATAACCCTTTGCTCCCAAGCAGTCCATGCTGATGTTGGAAGTAGTTATGATGGGCTACTTCCAGTCCCCATGGAGGGCCAGTCCCCAGGCCTGTAGGTAGCACATGTGGGTGGGTGCCAACTGTGGTTGTAGCAGCAGGTTGGGTGGGCCCAACCTTAGACTTTGGAAGGATTGCTCAGGTGTGAATGGTGGTAGACTGGGTTGTGTGATCCCCACTTTACAGTTTTGCCTTTTCTAGAATGTCATGCGGTTGGAATCATACAGTCCGTGGCCTTCTTAGACTGGCTTCTTTCACTTGACAAAATGTTTTTAAGGTTCCTTTGTGTCTTTGCATGGCTTAATAGCTCATTTCTTTTTGCTGCTGAATAATATTCTTTTGTACAGATGTACCCCAGTTTGTTTATTCATTTTTGGCTATTATGAATAAAGCTGCTATTAGCATTCATAGGGATTTTGTGTAGGAGTAAGTTTTCAACTCATTTGGATAAGTATCTAGAAGCATGAGTTCTAAATCATTATTATTGGATTTTCTGTTGCAAACCCCTTTTCCTTATTCACCTTCCTTTTTGTCTTTCTCCCTCAGATAGAATGACTTAAGAAAAATAAAAATAGTGCATATTCATAATTTTTAAAAATTAAAGCAACACAAAAAGTGCAAAGAAGAAAGTGTGAAAAAATAAAAAATCTATGGCCTGGAAATAAACATATTAATATTTGATAGGTGTCATTCCAGACATCTCCTTACACATGTATATGTGCAGATGGAAGGTGGAATTTCTACTGCTGCTCCCATCCCCTGCCCCCACCCACCCACCACACACACCAGGAACTCTCCATGTCTCTTACCTTACATTGTTTTCCTCCATAGCTTTTATAAACCTTTGACTTCCTCTATATTTATTTGCCTTTTTCTTGCCATTAGAATATCATCTTCATAAAGGGAGGGATTTTGTTTGGTTTACTGCTATATCCCAGTGCCTGGACAGTCTGCCTAGACACGTACTAGATGCTCAATAAATGATTTATGAATAAGTGAATACCTACATAGGAATATCAGATTAAAAAAATGAAATCATATTATTAATAATTAGTTTTAAATAAAATTTTATTTTTATTTGAATTCAATTAATATTGTTATTTTAAAATATTAAATGTCTCCTCACCATAAGAAATATTTTTTTCCCAAAAGAAATTCCACTCAAGTTAATTTTTAAAACTATGAAAACCATTAAGAGATGAGATACAGAAACCACATATTTCACTCTTAGGCAGTAATCTGTTCACTCCATGCTATTAAATATAAGGAGAAATTAAAGTTCTTAAATTTGCTTCCACTTCCAATTCCCATCCCCACCTGCCAATTTTCATCATTTATATTATATTTTGTTAGTTACATTATCCTTGTTTTATCACGGCAATTCCACACATTTCTTTAATTTTGCATATAAGTAGATTCAGTGCTCATCACTACTTCTTTCACCATTATGTCTCCATTCCTGAGGTTTCAAATTTTGATTCATTCTCAATTGCCTAGATTTCATCAAGTAGTTTTTCAAGAAGCTCTCAATGGTGCTGTAATCTTTGAGAACGGTCATGCTTAAGAATATCTGGTACTGTAAAGGACACCCTGACTTGCTATAAAGTTCTTGGTTTACTTTTTCTTTCTCTCAACTATTTGTAGACATTGCTCTATCAATATGGAAGTGTTAGGCCAACCTGCAGTTTTTGTTTACAGTTAGGAGTGATGTTGAAGCTACTTTACAGCCAAGACAGTATGAGCAATAACTAATCAGAAAAGACTAGGATTGAACAACTTACTAGCCCAACTGATGCATACCCACTGAATATAAGCTCTGCTTGTAGTGAAAAGTCAAACAGAATAGAAGGATATAATGTGAAGAATGAAAGTCCTTCATTTCTTAAGAAACGTTTCTCTTCAGTTATGTTCCAATTGTAATTTAGTGTGGAATGAATGGCGTGCTTCATGCTGTCTTGTCTTCAGGAGGAGTTGTAAATCTAGATAACACACCTCCACAGATGTAGAGAATAAACAGGCCTCTAATTTGCTGTAGTCCCCGGGGTTGTCTCCAGCACAGCTGCCCCTGGATCAATATGGAGAAACCTGTATTCAAAGGTCCAAACCTTGTCCCTAGGACTTAGCTTCTTCACCTGGGACATTCAGATGATACCAGTTGAGGAAACCAAGATACAGGAATTTAGTACCCATCTATTCCTTCCAATACAAAACATCGGAGAATTCTGGCTTTTGCAAACTGTTGTTGACATTTTATACCCAGATGTTACCATTACCTTTGAAGCCTCTTGTGTTTCCTCCCTGACTCCACTCTGCTCTCTTTCCACCTGGAGCAACCACTGACCTAAAATTTGCATTTGTCATTTTTTTTCTTTTTGTTATCATTTTACCACATAAATTTGTATCCCTAAACAATAAAGTATCTAGGTTTGAAAGCTGCTAAATCCACATAAGTGAGATCACACTATATTTATACTTCAGCAACTTGCTTTCTTCACTCAACATGGTTCCTGACATTCATCCATATGGATGTGTATAGCAGTAGTTTATTCATTTTCGTTGCTGCATAGTATACCATTGGGTGAATTATCATAATTTATTCATTCTACTGTTGATGGGCATTTGTGTTATTTTCCATATTTCTTCACTATTACAAACAATGTTACTATGAACATTCTTAAGATGTGTCCCTTGGGGCACATGTGTAAGAAATTCTCTAGAATATACACCTAGGAGTGGAATTGCTGCATCATGCACTATGTACATCTTTAATTGTATTACATAATGCCAAATTGTTTTTAAAAAGTGGTTATACCAATTTACACTTTCCTTATAGGGCTAGAGTTCTGGCTCAATATTCTCATCCACACTTGTTATGGTCATGGACCATACAATATGGTGGTATAGCCACCTTATTTCCTCATTTTACTTTTTATTATTTTTCTAACTTTTTCTAACTTTACTCAGATACTTAATTTTCATTGCTTGTTTAAATAAATGCATTTACTTTTTGATATTTTTGAGAGGTGATTTTGTATACTTTCATATGTAGTGCTCTCATTGTTCATGTCTAAGTAGTCCATAATTCCAGTTTTGAATTCCATTTCTGGCTAGATAAATTTAAAAACCGTTCCACTATAAGCACATAGAAATGCTATATAAATTATAACAGGCTTTTAAATGCATAGATAGGCTTACCACAAATTAAAAGAAATCATAGAAACAAAAATTAATAAAAATGTGTAAAACAAAATTTAAGTAGGAGCTGACATGATAGCTTCCATGCATTCTTAGATTTTAGACATATGGGTCCCCAGCATGATAAATTTAAAAAGCAAACAAACTGCAGGACACTAGAAAGAAAATATTCTAAAAGTAACAGAGGATAACAAATATATTATCTATTTTAAAAAAAAAGGGGGGGAGATAGACTGAAAGCCAAAACAGTAACAAGTGAGAAGAGAGTAGAATAATTTCTTCACAGAACTGCAATACACTATCTATCAAAATTCTATTCCCAGCTAAGTTATAATACAAAATTGAAAGTTCACCACAAGGATACCTTCATGGAAAGAATTCCTAAAGGATATTAATTAGCACAGAAGCTAAGCATACTTGGCAAAATTTCAAAGAGACCACTAAAACAAGTGGAAATAGACTACATAAGAAATTAAAAGCACAAAATGTAAAAAAAAAAAACCCAAATAATATATATTAAATTGACAAAACTCCTCAGTTATAAAACAAATTATTTTTTTGTAAGAATGCACCCAAAACATGAAGTAATAAAAGGGTGATGAGGTCAAAGAGATGAGTTGGGGCTGTCTCATAAAGAAACTTGTGGACCTTAATAAGAAATTTGAGACTTACTGTGTGGTGGGAAGCCACTGAGGAGTTTGAGCAAGGGAGTGACATGAACTGATTTTTGTTTTAAAAAGCTCATTCTGGCAGTTGGATGAACTGTTTTGAGTCAAGAAAGAAGCAAGGAGATGTGTTAGAAAATTCCATTGACTTTTTTTTGGAAAGTGACATGTTAAAGTCTTTTTTTATTACCATGGATTTATCACCTCTCCGAATCTTCTCAAAGTTTTTGCTGTATGTATTTTGACACAATGTTGTAAGGGGCAAAAGTAGAAGTTAACATCTTATTGGTGAATTGAAACTTTTTTTTTTTTAATTGAAACTTTTTAAAAGAGATCTTTTCTGTTCTTTTTTCAGAGATGGGGTCTTGCTGTGTTGCCCAGGCTGGACTTGAACTCCTGGGCTCAAGTGATCCTCCCACCTCAGCCTCCCAAGTAGCCGGGACTTCTGGCATGCACCACCATGCCTGTGTATCGATATTTTTAAAAGTCCATCTAAAGTGTCCTCCTTTGACCCATTTACTGTTTTTTATTTTAAAATTTCATTGCATGCTTTTATTTTTATTATCATTTACTAACTGGTAAATGGATTCATCTCTTCATTTTTATACTTTCTGTGTCATGTTTTACTGGGTATGCCTTTTGTAAATATCATGCAGCAAATTTTATTTAGTCAACAAATTTTTTTTTTTTTTTTTGATGCGGAGTCTTGCTCTGTGCCCCAGGCTGGAGTGCAGTGGCGCGATCTCGGCTCACTGCAAGCTCCGCTCCCCCGGGTTCACGCCATTCTCCTGCCTCAGCCTCCCCAGTAGCTGGGACTACAGGCGCCCGCCACCTCGCCCGGCTAATTTTCTTGTATTTTTAGTAGAGACGGGGTTTCACCGTGTTAGCCAGGATGGTCTCGATCTCCTGACCTCATGATCTGCCCGTCTCGGCCTCCCAAAGTGCTGGGATTACAGGCTTGAGCCACCGCGCCCGGCCTAGTCAACAAATATTTAAAGAGCACTCACTATGTTATCAATCACATTTTAAGCATTAGGAAGACATGGAGGAAGTCATGAAGCTCACAGTCGAAAAAGTTCACATTTAATTGCTTCTCAGCCTTTCAGTTAGGAGCTACTATAAAAAGTTCATGCTTCCTATGTTCTGCTTTTTAAATTATGGGAACTTCTTTGGCTATTCCTCAAAGCGTAGTGTTAGGAAAGTAGAGGGAAACAGGCATTAGCCATCTTGTCTGATATTAGAAAAATAAAAAATCTCTGTCAGTTAGAGAGCTCTGCCTAGGGTTTTGGTGTTAACTCTGTGGTTAGTAATCTCACTGCCTATGGAATATTTTTCACAAGTCAGGGTGATGACTATTAGTGAGAGTTTTAAACTTGGTGAGTGAGGGGGCATGAGCAAGTGTCATCTGCACCTCACATATTCTACTCTCTGAACCACCATGACCTATTTCTTAGAGGTCATCTGGATATGGCTGAACGAAAATGTGTTAGAGCTGAAAGCACCTCGAAAATCAAGCCATACATGAATTCCTTCTTGTTCAGTCTGTAAAAATTGTCTTTTTGGTTCTGAATATCCCACAAAGTGAGATTTTTAATATGACAAGGTAAAGCATTAGAAACACATTTTGCAATGCCAAAGAGGAAAGAAAAGTGGCTTGAAATGCAGAGCTGCTCTGAGTCTGTCAGATCCTCTCCTCTTACTCGTGTTGCTTTCTCAGTTCCCTCCTCTTCCTTCCCCTCTATACACCACATACAAAGAGAATAAAAGAGATGACCTCAACCTGAGACCTGAGAAAAATGTGTAGCCACTTTGTGTTAACTCTGAAGGAGTTCTCAGTTGAGGGATCAATATTCATGCCATTTTGCCACACATGGGTAGCAGTCGATTCATCAATCACTCCACAGTTATTTCCCCAACTCCCCAATGCACACCCTCAAAATCTGTCTCCCTTTAAGATAATAAATACCATGATGTCAATATCACAACACTCATATTTCAAAAGCTTAGAGAACTCTGTGTTGTGCTGTTGAAGATGAAATGTGAATTGTCAAGACTTTGTTTGATGCATAATATGGGATCATAAACAGAAGGTGGATGGTGTGCATCACAATTTGTGCATATTACACTAAACTGAAATCCAGTATGATCAATGGAAGACCCCAACCACCTGAAATTTCATTCATGAGCCATTTTGTGCATATCCCCCCAAGCCTTTATTTTATCCTAGATTGATCTTCCTCTTGATTAAATCTTTAACAATTTAATACTGAAGTCCATGATGATTCATCCTTTCCCTGATTTTTTTATTTTCTGTAAAGCTTATGCCAGAGTATGGGGCTTCTTTTTGCAATAATTACTTTTTGGATGATGAAACATCATTTTTATTCCAGCGACAGCTTGGATTTCTTAAAAGTAGGGCTCATATAATTTACTTTGGGGTACAATGGCTATCTACTCCACAGATATTTGTTGACTGAATATTGATTACATCATATAGATGTTAACATCAGGATAGTATTGACTGGCAAAGGCATAAAGTGAAGAGAGCTTAGATAAAATTCTTATGTTGGAAGAGTTTGCTACCTAGAATGGAGACAAAGTGCAAATGAATATTTATGATGTAGTGTGGTAAGCACTGTGGTAGAGGCATGTGCCAATGAAAATTCACAGAGTTAGAAACATGTGGGTTGGTTATAAATGCATAGTTCAGGACTCTCTGAAGAGGAGTGGAGGAAAAAGAGTATCTGGTACAGCAAGAGCAAGAACACGACAATGTGAGATTTCCTATCTCACAGATAAGCGAGGCACTTTAAACATTAAAAGGTGATTGAAGACCTTGAATGCCATGCTAAGCAGTTTGGACTTCATAGGGAACCATCAAATGTTTCAATATATTTTTATTGAAAATATATCCAGAGCTGATTTTCTCTCTAGGAAACCCACCCCTTGTCTGCTGTAGGCAAAAGAATATTGGAGAATTCTGACACCGATAGGTTTTTTTTTTTTCCTCATTCCAACCTCTGTTCTCCCTCTCATCAAATCATCCAGAGACTGGATGAATTTTACTTCCCTAACATAAAAGTTAGCCTCCAGCCTGATCAACATAAGGAGACCCCCATCTCTACAAAAAATTAAAAAAATTAGCCAGGCATGGTGGTGTGTGCCTGTAGAATCAGCTACGTAGGAGGGTGAGGTGGAGGCTCACTTGAGCCCAGAAGGCAGAGGCTGCAGTGACCTGTGATCATGCCACTGTACTCCAGCCTGGATGACAGAGCCAGAATGTCAAACAAACAGACGAGATTAGCTGTAATATACCAAGGTGAGGGGAAACTATTTCATGTGATGAAAAGTCAAGTCCAAGATCTATGTCATCCTGGGTACTTACAGAAGAAGCCCACCCAATCTGTCCAGGAGCTGGCATGGAAACCCCAGCATGTGAATCTGCTGGCCTGACAGCTGTAACAGAAGCTTGCAGAGAAGCTGCCAACCCAGAGGGCAGTCCAGGAAAAAAAAAATGAGATTTCTACAGCCTCTAGTGTGACAACTAACCATACCACTGAGGAAGTGGGCGGGGAGATACAGATGCTGGTAGAGAAAGACGACATGAAGGTGTTCAAAGTCATCTGTTGATTTTTACTATCTATTGCTTCATTGGTTAGGAGCATCATGGTGGTTGTTAAGCAAAATTTGGGCAGATAATCACCTAAAAAGTAGGATAATTGTGTCTTTTAACTAACAGTTTTTAGAAAATAGTTTGTCTCCATTTCATGGAGATGAAGAACTATAAGAACGCCATCTACACTGTTCTAAAACCACTGTGATTTGGAAACTTTCCAAAGAGATACTTAATCAAAACCAAGACAGCTCAGAAGACTTTTTACCTTAAATAAGCTTCTGACATATTTTAATATAAATTTTGTTAAAGTAGGTTTAATAAGCTAAAGCGTAAAAATGGGAGCAAAAATAAATACATCTGCTTGAAAACAAGTTCGTCAATATAATCCAAATCAGTTCAAAATTAATTTATGTTCAGCTTTAAAACTGTGACTGAAGGGAGTAATGTCAAGTAGATATCTAAACTTAGTAGATCTCTAAATTTAATTTGTAGGCATTGAACAGCTGCCTTTCATGGGTCCAAATGAATAACTTCAAATGTATCCACTTTAATTTACCAACAAGAAGTTCATGACTTAGGGAAGAAGTTGGTTTTTTCATCAAGTCACCAGGCACTCTCTGACCTTTCATTATTGCCTTTCCTAGAGATGACCTGGGGACAAAAGATCTGCTCAACTTAAACCTAACTCTCCCCACACTCCCTTTTGATAATGAGGATCCAGGCCCGACATGTTAACTCATGTCCGTAATCTCAGCACTTTGGGAGGCTGAGGTGGGAGGATCGCTTGAGGCTAGGAGTACAAGACCAGACTGGGCAACATAGTGAGACCCTATCTCCACAAAAAATTAGTTGAGCATGGTATCGTACGTACACCTGTAGTACTAGCTAGTTGGGTGGCTGAGGTGGTAGGATAACTTAAGCCCTGGAATTTGAGGTTACAGCAAGTTATGATTGCACCACTGTACTCCAGCCTGGGTGACAGAGCAAGGCCCTGTCTCAATAATAATAATAAAAAATAATGAGGATCCAGAGCCAATGGCTCAGTAGATAGTCAATTTCCAGTTGTCTATTACCATATGCTCTGATTGTCTACTTTTGTCAAGAACATAGTGATCTCACCTCCAGTGGGGTCCTAAGTGCACAATGAGGCGTGAAGTTGTGCAGGTAGCCAAGAATTGTGTTGGCGCCTAAAAAATGAGAACCTCGTAAATGCCCGTGACATCAATAACCTGCCTGTTTTCTATCATTTAATCTGTGACCTCTGCCTCAGTAGAAAGATATGGGAGGGCCGGGCGCGGTGGCTCAAGCCTGTAATCCCAGCACTTTGGGAGGCCGAGACGGGCGGATCACGAGGTCGGGAGATCGAGACCATCCTGGCTAACACGGTGAAACCCCGTCTCTACTAAAAAAATACAAAAAACTAGCCGGGCGACGTGGCGGGCGCCTGTAGTCCCAGCTACTCAGGAGGCTGAGGCAGGAGAATGGCGTAAACCCGGGAGGCGGAGCTTGCAGTGAGCTGAGATCCGGCCACTGCACTCTAGCCTGGGCAGCAGAGTGAGACTCCGTCTCAAAAAAAAAAAAAAAAAAAAAAAAAGAAAGAAAGATATGGGAATGAGAAGATAATCTGTGCCATATCAAACTTTTAAAAAAGCTGCCCTTCACAGCTTACCACGTTTCCATATTTTATATCTGTCAAGATTTATGTTAGAAATAATTAATATTTCATTGGCTCTCTGTAGCTGAGCAAATCATCAACTCACCAAATCTTTTCCCTTGGATTCTTATATTTCTATTCCTAGCAAATAAAAAGTCTTCCTAGAGGTGGAGACAAAGAACTATAGAGACAGAGATTTCTCTGGCAACAGTGTGGAGTATAGAATAGCAGTGGTGAAACTGGAGGTGTGGAGAGCTGTTTGAACATTATGGTCATAGTGCAAGAAAAAGGAAATTAGGATTCTGATCTAGGAAGTGGCACAGGAATGAAGAATATGTGCTGGAATTGTGAGAGAATTTGGTGAAAGAATTGACATGTAATGAGTAAACGTGAGAAAGTGAAAAATAAGAGATGGCCGAGGGTTTCAGCCTGGGTTATTGACATAGATAGACACGGATGTTGATGCACAGTGAAGATTAGGTTTATGGAGGGAGGTGGGATAACAAGATGAGTTTGATAAACTCTGTGTGATGTACAGTAGGAGGCTATTATAATAGGAAATAACTGGAACTAATGTGTCTACATATTTGCCTGCCTCCTGCATAAGACTGTGAGCTCTTTGAGTGCATTCATCTTTCCTTTCCGGTGCTTAACACAGAGCCCAGCATATACCAAGGGGGCTCAGTGTCTTCTTTTTTTGTTGTTGTTTTTTGAGATGGAGTCTCGCTCTGTCGCCAGGCTGGAGTGCAGTGGCACTGTCTCGGCTCACTGCAACCTCCCCGGGTTCAAGTGTTTCTCCTGCCTCAGCCTCCCGAGTAGCTGGGACTACAGGCACGCACCACCACCAAACCCAGCTAATTTTTGTATTTTTAGTAGAGACGGGGTTTCACCATGTTGGCCAGGATGGTCTCCATCTGTTGACCTTGCAATCCGCCAGCCTCCACGTCCCAAGGTGCTGGGATTACACGCATGAGCCAGCGCGCCTGGCCTCAGAGTTTCTTTTAATAAATGAGAAGTTGAGCTAACATTGAAAATATGAATATTGCCTTATTGCAATGCATATTCCTAACTAAATGGATCAAATGTCATTATTGCAAATTCAGTTTAGATAGAGTTCATAAGGACAATTTAGATTTTAAGATTTTCCTTGCTGAAATCAGCAGTTTCTAAGGATGGAAGGAATTGGTTTTGCAAAGAAGTATACAGATGGTCTCTAACTTAGGATAGTTTGGCTTATGATTTTTCAACTTTATGATGGTGCAAAAGCAATACACACCCAGTAGGAACCATACTTCAAATTTTGAATTTTGATCATTTCCGAGGCTAGCAATAATAAGCAGTACAATATTCTCGCGATGCTGGTCAGTGGCAGTGAGCCCCTGCTCCCAGCTATCTAAGCAATCATGAGGCTAAACAACCAATACTCTACAGTGTACTGTATTCAATACGGTATGTGAGATATTCAACACTTTATTATGTAATAGGCTTTGTGTTAGACAATTTTGCCCAATGCCAGGCTAATGTGTTTTGAGCATGTTTAAGGTATGATGTTCAATAAGTTAGGTGTGTTAAACACACTTTCAATTTAGAATATTTTCAACTGATGATGGGTTTATTGGGACGTAGCCCCCTCGTGAGTGGAGAAACATCTGTATTTTGAGAATATGCTACATGTGAGAGAAGGTCAAGCCGGAAGCAGGAAGGGTGGAGAAAACCTTTCAGCAGAAGGAGGGAGACACTAAACCTCTGGAAGCTGAGAGAAAATGTACTCACTCCGGAGAGGAGTAAGGACTGACGTGAACGGGAGTCCAAGACACACCTAGAACTAGCCTTCACCTGGAGAGGCGGGGAGGTGGTCTTTCTGAACCACCCCAACTTCCCATGAGCTAAGTCAGGAGCTCTGACACTCTGGACTCTAGGAATACAGAAGATCTTGAAGTTCCTCAAACGAAATGCAGTACAATGACAAAGTGGTTGAGATTCACTTAGAAATTGCACAGGAGAGCTATTTTTTTTTTTTTTTTTTTTTTTTGAGACGGAGTCTCGCTATGTCGCCCAGGCTGGAGTGCAGTGGCCAGATCTCAGCTCACTGCAAGCTCCGCCTCCCGGGTTTACACCGTTCTCCTGCCTCAGCCTCCCGAGTAGCTGGGACTACAGGCGCCCACCACCACGCCCGGCTAGTTTTTTCTTGTATTTTTTAGTAGAGACGGGGTTTCACCATGTTAGCCAGGATGGTGTCAATCTCCTGACCTCATGATCCGCCCGTCTCGGCCTCCCAAAGTGCTGGGATTACAGGCTTGAGCCACCGCGCCCGGCCCGAGAGCTATTTCTTTTCACTGCCCACTCTGTTTCATGAGAAGGTTATACACTCAAACTGAAAGAGGTGTAGACTGAGGTCAGATATTATGTCATATTTTAATACAAGGTACTAAAGTGCATCACTTTTGTGCATCACTTTTTAAAGATGCTTTTATTGATGCAAAATAAGCATATAGTAAAATACACAAAGTTTAATTGTATAGCTCAATGAATTTTTTTATATACATCCATATAACTACCACCAGTTCCAGTCGTAGAATTCTCTCCCATGCTTTTCCTAGTCAGCATCAGTCACAAAGATAACCACTATTCTTGTATCACTATAGATTTGTTTTGGCTGTCTTGAACTTCATATGAGTGAAATTTCACAGAATAATTTTCTGGAGTTAGACTTTTTTCACTCTATGTTATGAGATTTATCTGTCTTTTTCTTTGTTTTGTTTTGTTTTTAATTACAGCTAGTATTCCATTGTATAACTGTAGTACAATTTATTTATTCATTCTCCTGTGGGTGGATACTTAGACTATTTCCAGTTTTTGCTTATTATGAATGAAACTCGGAAACATTTTTGTTTGTATCTTTTAGTAGTGGGTATAAGCACTCATTTCTTTTGAGCATATTCCCAGAAGTAGAATGGTTGGGTAATAGGGCATTAAGATGTGTGGATTTAGGAGATGCTGCCACACAACTTTCCATGGTGGTTGTGGTAATTAACACTGTCACAGAAGTGTGTGAGAGTTCAGTTGCTCTGCTTCCTAGTCAACACATGTTACTGCCAGTCTTTTTTTTTTTTTTTTCATTTTTATGAATTCAGGGTGTGTCTAGTAGCAAATCATTGTAATTTTAATTTCCATTATCCTGATGATTAATAATGTTGAGAATCTTATGCTTTATGGCCATTTTGATATCCTCTTTATTTTTTAAAATTTTTGTAGGTACATAGTTGGTGTATCTGTTTGTGGGGTACATGAGATGTTTTGATACAGGCATGCAATGTGAAATAAGCACATCATGGAGAATAAGGTATTTCCATCCCCTCAAGCACTTCTCCTTTGAGCTACAAACAAAAAATATGGAATGCTTTACAAATTTGTGTGTCATTCTTGATCAGGGGCCATGCTAATCTACTCTGTATCATTCCAATTTTCGTATATGTGCTGCAGAAGCAAGCACTAATATCCTCTTTTTTTTAAGTACCTCTTGAATTCTTTTGCCTATTGATTGATTGATTGATTGATTGAGACAAGGTCTTGCTCTGTCACCCATGCTGGAGTGCAGTGGCTCAATCACCGCTCACTGCAGTCTCAAATTCCCAGGCTCAAGTCATCCTCCTACCTCAGCCTTCTTATAGCTGGGACCATAGGCGCATGCCACCATAACAAGGCAGGGTCTCGCCATGTTGCCTAGGCTTTTTGACCATTTAAGATTTTTTTGTCTGTCTCTGTTTTATTAATTTTTAATTCTTTACATATTCCAAGTGGGTCTTTGTCGGAATATGTATTGCTGATGTCTTCTACACTGTTCTTTACCTTTTCAGTCTCCTCTACATGGTGTCTTTTGATGAACAACAGTTCTTAGTTTTAATTTAGGCTCAATTTTTTTAATTTTTAAAATGTTACCACTCTTTGTGTCTTTTTTTAAGAGAAATCTTGCTTGCCTTGGATTGTAACATTCTTCTAGATTTTCTTCTGGGACCTTTAGTGTTTTAATCTTTTACATTTAGGACTATGATCCATTGGATGCCTTTTATATCTGGAAAGAGATAGGGGTAAAGTAGGCTTTTTCCGTGTGGACGCTACACTGGACCTTAGCCAAAAGACTGAGAAGCTATCCATGTGGGTATCTAATTGACCCAGAGCCATTTATTGAAATGACCATCCCTTCCTCATTGCACTGCAGTGGTGTTTTTGACATGAATCTGGGAACTTTTATTTATGTGAGTCTCTTGTATGTTAGTCTATTTGTCTCTCCCTGCACCTATACCACATTATAGATAACTACCATAGATTTGTAGTCTTGATACATGACAGTAAAAGTCTAGAAACCTTGTTCTCCTTCAAAATTGCCTTGATTTTTCTTGATCCTTGGAATTTTCATATAAATATTAGCACTAGCTTGACAATTTCAACAAATAAACCTGCTGGGATTTTCACTGGAATTACACTGAATCTATAGATCATTTTGGGAAAAAATGACATCTTAATAATTTTGACTCTTCCAATTCATAAACACAAAACATCTCTTCATTTGTTCAGGTCTTCAGTTTCTCTTAGCAATGCTTTACAGTGCTCTTAGATAAGTCTTTCACATCTTATGGATGTACCATAATTTAACTAACCCTCTGGAAATAGGCATTCCTTTTCCATTTTTACTCCATTCTATCTTTATAAGCACAATGAAATTAAAAGCCTCACATGTATTTTAAATTATTTAAAGTGCCATAATTGGTATCTGAAACAACTCATTCTCCTCTCCTATATTCTTATCGACCAGCAAGAATTCAAAGGGCAAAGAACAACCCCCAGGGTGTCCCATCCTTCGGTTTTTAAACTACAGCAGAACCACCTCAATCTATTTCCTATTATTAAAATCTCTAGGGAACGATATTGCATGAGCAGACTCGGTAGCCTTTCCAAACCCTTACCAATATGATCAGGAACTTCCTCCTCTTGTCACTTGTGCTGTAAATTAAACACATTTTCCCATTGTTCACTTAGTGAGCAAAAGAATTTATCAATGAATGGAAGAACATTATCTCATCTTTTAAAAAATACTTATTTATACATTAGAAGACAGAAACTGTATTTTGGGGACTATTAATTTCCCAAGTCTATAACGTTTTAACTCTACTAAAAAGCTAGATAAATATAGATTCTAATCTCCAAGTTTGTTGATGAATGAAAGAACATGTACCTGGTAAAATGTTCTGTGTAAGGCCTTTTGATAAGCAGGTGAACAACTTTGGTTTCAAGTCTTCTCTCAAAGGTGGCCAACTCTAATAAACTATTAGGCATCAAACCACATGAATGCTGAGCTCTGTAGGGGGCTCATCTCTGAGTTCTTATGGGTCATATCTTTTTGACAATGCAGCTTAGTATCATATTTACTGATTATTAAATAACTTTTTTATTACCAATGTGATACATACCCAACCAAGTTTAGAAAATATAGATGTGCAAAAAGAATCTGTAATTCTATGTTTAACTGAAAACCACTGTGAACATTATAGTATATTTGCTGCCAATATTAACTTATTTTAAAATTAATATTGTTTTAGAGTCTCCTTCCTAAGCTCTATACATTCACTTAGTCAACATCTTTCCATGCCATTAAATACCCTTTTTAGCATATTTTAATTCACCTATTAATTGGATGTTTATTAATTATTCAGTTTTTCACCAGTTTGCACAGGTGAAGTACACATACCTATTGTTAAAATTTCATTCATATTTGTGATTATTTTGTCAGAACCATAGGTCTTAATTCTGTGCATCAAAACCAGTTGTGTTCGTCTGGGCATCGTGGCTCAAACCTGTCATCCCAGCACTTTGGGAGGCCAGCGTGGGAGGATTACTTGAGGCCAGGAGTTCAAGGCCAGCCTGGGCAACGTAGTGAGACCTCATATTTACAAAAAACAAAAATAGAAAAACTTAGCCAGGCATGGTGGCATGCACATTTAGTTCCAGCTCCATGAGAAACTGAGGTGGGAGCATCACCTGAGTCCAAGAGTTTGAGGTTGCAGTGAGCTATGATCAAGCCACTGCACTCTAGCCTGGTCTACAGAGTGAGACCCCAACTCATAAAATGATCATAATAATCCAAGTTTAATGTGACAAAGCAATTCCATTTCTAGATAATTATCATACAGAAATTCTCACATAGATAAAGAAAAGGATATACATTCAAGAATGATCATCGTATTATTGTTCATAATAAAAATGCAAAAATGATCTTAAAAAGTCTATCCTTAAATGTCCACAATGATTAAATAAATTGAAGTATCTCCATGCAACTTATAGCACTATTAAAAAATTATATCTGAATATGCTGAAATGGGATAATGACTATATTATGTTATTGAATAAAAAAACACAAAACAATGTCTATATGATTAACTGCAGGGAATCAAGGGAGGAAGTGAAAGATTAAGATCTCACCAATTTTTGATTTTTCTATTACTTGAACTTTTAAAAAATAGGCCCCAATTATATTAGTATTAACAAACAAACAAACAGGTTCAACAGATTCCCAGAATTCACTCCCAGAATCTCAAAGGAATGGGGCCCAGAGATCTGCAGTTCATAAAGCTTCACAAATGTTCTAATAAACTGCCAAGGTTGAGACCACAGCCTTAGGATAAATTTCTAAAAGTGGAATTACTATGTCAAAGGGTGTGAAAAATGTTAAGGCTTTTTATAAGAATTGCCAAATTGTCCTTTAGTAACGTGCCAATTCACATTCCCACCAGCAGTGCATAAAATCTCATTCTATCATCAACATGAGTGGTATAAAGTGTTTTAATCTTTGCCAGTTTGATAGATGAAAAATGCCAGGTCTGATTTATTTTGATAGAAGCGCTGGTTTGTCGCATTTGGTTCTCTTTGGAGGACACTCTGTCCCATCTATCTTCCTGTTGAATGGTGTAGATAGATACATCCTTCTCAGTTTCTGTTTCATTACAAAAATCACTTGGGGAACTTGTTAAAAGTGTAGATTTCCGGCTCCCATTTCCAATTTTGACTGAATAGGTCGAAGGTGGAATTTGGGAATGTGGCTCGGAGAGATAGGATTCAGGGAGTTCACAAAGGAGGGATGCATCCAGGCATCGGAAGAAAAATAAGCAATGGTGGATTTAGGGTCTGAGTATTTTGTATTCTTAGAATTGACTCTGCTCATTGCTTGCAATGCCCTCTGCCCAGGATGCAGTTTCCTACTCCCCTAACCATCCTTCAAGTTGCAGCCCACGTCCTGCTCTATGTGTCATTAAAATCCACATCGAATTTTCTCTCCTCTGCACTCCCACAGCACTTAGTGTCCGAACAACTCATCCCAACACTTAATCACACGCTGCAATTACTTTAGATAGATGAGAATTGACTTACAGTAATAAAGATAGAGTCTAATGAGAGTTGTAGAAGTATTATTTTAGGACAAGAAGAAATGCCCGAGGATATCTTGGAAGATAATCCTGCAATAAATTACATTTGTGTTGGCACTAAATTAGATGCAATGGCAAGTCTTTGAAATTTGAAGTCAGAACAGCCTTAAGCTATTAGAAACTTATGCTTCTCTGCTAAAATAAGAGACTACTTTGTATCTTCCAAACTGGCAAAGATGAATATCCCTTGATACCATTTTTGATTTGTTGTGGGACTGAGCAGCTCAGGTAATTCTAATAATCAGACAAGTTTGGGAAAGAATGCCCCACACTCAGTGTTCTCAGCATTGCCTGCTTTATTAGAATCCCTAATGACACATTTGAAAATTAGCCATGCTCAGCCCCACTCCAGAGATTCTGTTCCTATTGGATTTTGTAAAGCTCCCCAGGTAATTGTAAGATGTAACCAAGATTAAGACTCTGCTCAAAGTAATGCAAAAAGAATCACATGGAGATCTCACATATATTTCACTATTCTTTGCCACTCCAACAGGAGGGATATTTGAGTTGCTTTCTTAGTGGAAGTGATGGATTCCCAAAGATTTATTTACTGCCCACCTCAAGCATCTTGTCATTTCTGAGACGTTTGAGTAAATTTACTTTCAGTCATTTATTCATTCAACAAGTATATGTTGGGGAGTTTCTCTGCCAGGAACACTTCTGATGTTGGGATACAACAGGCAATAAGACAGAGGTGTCTCCTGCCCATGATGTATGTAATGTACCAAAGAGGACAGTAATTAAATAAGTATTTGCAAGTAATTATACTGGAGCTGAGTCTTCAAGCAGCCTTCAGTGGTGTCCTGCTTTACCCAAGAAAGTTAAGTGAAATGGACTGTTCCCAAAGCATGCCACCTTTGTCTAAATTTCATGCAATATGCTTTTAAAAAAATTCTAAATCTACAAGGTTATTCCTTTTAATTTATTGTATATCATAGGTATAAAAGCACTGTATTATCAAACCAGTTCCCTCTTGTCAGCATCAGTGAACAAAAGGTACGTATGTGATCTTGGCTTCACAATGGGAATGGAGGAGTACCATTGACCCTGTCCAGCATGGCCTTTACCAAAGCATTCCACGTCATGAGCAGAGCACAATTCAAGCAAATGAAGTTTTTCTGACAATCCAACACATTCTAAGTTTTTTCTGTGGTCATAATGTTCATTTCAACCAAACATACCATATGATTAATACCTTACTCCTGCAGGAAGTAAGCAGTAATATAGAATAGATACAGTCTTATCTGGCCTTCTGTAAGTAGCCCTACTTGAATAGTCAGAAAGAGGACCTAGTGTTTAGAATAAGAGTACATTTTTGGACTCTTCTCCACCCACCAAATTGAAGCTTATTGATGAATATAATCCTGGCATGACATACACAAGAAAATACACAGTTTATTCTTCACTGTCTATGCATTGAGAGAAAGTCAATATTTCTGAGGACTGAGGTCAGGTACCACCTGAATCACCCAGATACTTAATGTAACTTAAGATTCTCATTGGAAACAAGCTATTGTGATTTTGCTTGTGGGAGGAGCATTCTGTCCAACTGTCACAGGTAACTAAGGACCTGATGAGACACAATGGAAATGGCTCGTCAGCTTTTGCAGAATCTGATAAGATAGCATCAAGACCAAAGCAGATGTTTTCAAAACAGTAGAGTCCTCCAAGACATTGAAATGTGGTTGACAGGTTATGTCTTGCACAAATGAACCAGGCAGAGGGACAAGTGGATGATGGAATCCAACCCATACCCCTCTTATGAAGCTATGTCTCCTAGTGTGAGACATCAAGGTTGCTTTATTTCATTGGATCCATTCCTAACCTCCAAAGAATTATTTTCCTCTCTGAGCCTTGAACAATAGCTTTGTTCATCACCAATGAAGCAGACATTTCATGGCTGCTTACATGTCTATGTTTTCTTTTAGCTTGTGAGTTTTTGAGAACAAAGGACCAGGAATCACCTTGACAAACGGGTTCTTGGTGAATGGGTTTTTGATGAAATGACCTGGAGGTGGAATTATCTTTTTCAACTTTGGATTCCCAATACTCAGCACAGTGTGTGGCATATCTCAGACACTCCATAAGTTTTGGGAGAATTGAAAAACAGATACCTTTTTCTGTTAATAAAAGTAACACATTTTCATACTCGTAAAAAAATCAACATACCAAATATAGAGGGGAAAAACAAATTTACCTTTTTAATCACGTAAACTAATGTGCAATTCAGTACATCAGTTCTGGAAACAAAAAAATAACAACAGTAATAATGACAATACATGAAAGTCTGTGAAATTTTGCCTGCGAGGGTAGGAACATACCTTCCCACTGCTTCAGCAATACATTATGCGGCTGCTGAGCTGAATTGAAAGCAGAACTCCATCCTCTTCAACATTCGTAATTGTTGTCTCTCCACTCCAAAGGCAACCCCCAGCTCTGTAGCCCGTAAAGAAGCATGATCTATAGCAGTGGTCCTGGCAAGTGAAATGACTTTGTAGGAGAGCCCCAGTGCTTTGATCATAGTCAAAAGTGACGTCACTTTTGATAGGATGTGTCATGATGGTGTTGTCACTTGAAGTGACTTCATATTTCTAATAAGTGCTCAGCTGAAAAATATGCAGAGAATGGAAAACACAAGTTACGCAACTGAGAGTTGTGACTTCCTGTTAAACTTAACGGAGGAGGTGAGAATAGAACAGTAAGAAAAACGATACTGAAATGCTTATTTTTTAATATATCATTTCTTCTTTTGCTTTCACCACTTTTCTATACTGCACACAAAATGGACCACAGTATCCATTTATTATATACCATATGCATATGAAAAATAACATTTTAGATATGCAAGGGACCTAAATAATAATATGTATGCAACAAATAACCAGCAAAATTTATTTTTAAGGACATTCTATTCATTTATGGTCTCATTACCATGACTTTGGTAAGACTTCAGGCTATATTTTATTCCTTGGCCAACTTTAAAATTATTTTAGCAGTTTAGTATTGAACACTATAACACTTAAGGGTTGAGCTTTTCATTACGTTCACTGGAAATTATTCTTGTCTCTATCACAATTCAGTTAGATACACTAAGTCTAAAAAGCTACCTAAGTTGTAAAACAATTATGGCCCAGATTAAATTATAACAGCAGCTTCCTGTATATCACATCTTAGATCAGACCACAGTTTTCTTCAGAAACAATGTATTTTAAACATCAGATTTGATCAGCCATAAACTCTAGGGGAACCTCCTGTCTGTGGTGGTTGAGCAGAAGGGAGAGGCGTATCAAAAATGATACGTATGAAAACATGTTCTTTATATAAATCACATTCTCTATTCCTGTAACATTTCTGTAATGTTCTCTGTTGCTCTTGGGAGTACTCTCTGTACAAAAAGTGTACTTTTAAAAAAATAAGGAATTTTCACAGATTTTCTTTATACTGGTTTCCGTAATTATTTTTTCTCTATCCTATTTCCCTGATCCTTTTGCTGAAACTCCAATTTGGAACACTCTCTAAATTTCATCTTTAACCTATTTAATCTTTCTTCCACATGACAACAAAACACAAATTTGGCCCTAGTGGTACCTAATTGCCTTCTTACATCTCCCTGTGAAGCCAAAAGTTTCCCTGAATCTCTTAAACCAATTCAACCTTCTTCAAATTTGACTACCTTGTATATGTTTCTGAGCATTATTTATATCCAATGCTGTTTCATTCTGTCAAATGCAGCACTTTTCCTTCTCTTCAGTCCAATAAATTTGAAAAAGTGCTTTCTCCTGTGTCCCAAGCTCTGAACTATAACCCTGTTGGAACTCTCAAGATCAAAGGAACAACTATAATATAGGTACTAAGAGACAAGTTCAGATGCAAAGAAGGAAAAATAGGAGAGAGAAAGCTTGTTTGGTGCGACTATTCACAGCAGTCAGATCAGGGCCTGGCAATAATTGCTGTTCAGTACAAATTCGTGGAACAAATAAATGAGTGGCACCAGTAATGTCTGCCAGCACTGGCTGTAGTTGTATGGGCAGGATCTTCGTAAGCAAAGGTGTGAGCAGGTGTTACAAGTGGGTAACACCATGTATGCAAAGACACAGAGGCAGGAAAGCAATGAGACATGGGGAGCTTAGACCAGCACAACTGATGGGCCCACTTGTCCAACTCATGTGAGTATTCCCAGATGGGCAAGAACAGCAGAGAGCTATGGGAATGCCCTTCCTGCAAGAGAGCAGAGTGAACCGGTAGTACAGTGCAGGGCTAAAAGATTCTTTTTCTTAATATATTTGCTCTATTATAGGACTGAATATTTTATGCTTAATTCTGAGTCACAGAATAATTATTGCTTTCAAAAAATTATCCTGAATTTTCCTTCTATGGTTTGTCCAAAGAGCTCTAGATTTGAAGACAGAGCATCATTGTTCTGCTTCCACATCTACCATTTGTAACTGGGCGACCTTCCCTTCCCTAGGCTTCAGCGTTCCTCACTGCAGAAATGGAGTAATAATAACACCTCACAAAGTTGTCAAAAATGAGATCATATTTGGGAAAGTAATAACAGTAATAACAAAAGCTTCCTTTTTCTTAGATTGATTCATTGCTTCTTTTGGTTTCATCACTATCCTATACTACATATAGATTGTGCCACAGAACATGTTTTAGTAAAAAGTATATATGCATACATATACACATTTGTATTAATCCATTTGCAAATATGCAGCTTAGAACAATGATGACCATTTACTCTAGAAACACCGGTACACAGTGCTACTTTCATTACCCCATTATATCCTCACAACAATCCTGGCAGGTACGTAATGTTATTTCCCCCATTTTACAGATGAGGGAACTGAGGCTTGGAAAGGTCACACTGTTGCCCAAGGTCACATAGCTAGGAAATGAGAGAATTTGGATATGATTTGTTTTTTTTTTTTAATCCAGAGTCTATGCCCCAAATGCTACATACATGTAGGTACTTTCTCCAAATTTTGTCTTTATATTTCTCCAAAAACATGTAGTTTATGATAATTTCTAGCAACCTTAAAGAGGTATAATGATATATAATAAATACATATTTAAAGTGTACAATCTGACAAGTTTTGACATAAGTATATACCCATGGAATCATTACTACAATCAAGATAATAAAAATACCCAGCACCCATAACAGTTTCCTCATGTCCCTTCCTAATCCCTCCCTCCTACCACTATGTGCTCTGTCTGCCAGCCCCAGGCAGCCATTGATCTGCTATTGTTCACTATAGATCAGGCTGTATTTTCTAGAGTTCAATCTAATTAGAATCATACAGTATGCACTCCTTTCTTTTTTTCTAACAGATAGGATCTTTCTCTGTTGCTCAGGCTTGAATGCAGTAATGCAATCAGAGCTCACTGCAGCCTCAAACTCCTGGGTTCAAGCACTCCTCCCACTCAGCCTCCTGAGAGCTGGAACTACAGGAGAGCACCACCATTCCTGGCTAATTTTTTATTTGTTTTTATTTTTCGTAGAGATGGGGTCTCACTATGTTGCCCAGGCTGGTCTCTAACTCCTGGCTTCAAATGATCTTCATGCCTCAGACTCCCAAAGTGTTGGGATTACAGGCATGAGCCATCATACTCAGCCCCATGCAGTTCTTTTTAACTGGCTTCTTTCACTCTGCATAATTATTTCAAGATTCATCCACATTTTTGCACGAATCAAGTGTTCATTTCTTTTTATTACTGAGTAGTGTTCCATTGTATGGATATACTACAGCTTCTTTATTTATGATCATTTGAAAAAAAATTATACTCCGAAATATTCAAGAACTGAAAAAGCAAATTATATTCTTAAATTGTTAATATTCTGCTTCTTAATTTACATTTACTTTAAAATTTGTTATGCATGTCTTCCTAAAATGTTAACTATATCTCTAAATTGAAAAAGAATGGGATAAGAAGTTAAATAGAAGAGAGGAAAAGGATAAGGCATTGTCCCCCAGATATGACATCACTCCCGTCTTAAATTAATTTTGAAACCTGACTCTTGCATGCATGCATATAAAATCTGTATTTTTGCTTTCTATATGTAATATTCTACATTTGAAATTTTATATTTAAAATATAATTCACTGGTCATGATGGCTCATGCCTGTAATCCTAGCACTTTGGGAGGCTGAAGCAAGTGGATTGCCTGAGTTCAGGAGTTCAAGACCAGCCTGGGCAACATGGTGAAACCTCGTCTCTACTAAAAATACAAAAAATTAGCTGGGCCTGGTGGCACCCACCTGTAACCCCAGCGACTCAGGAGGCTGAGGAGGGGAATCGCTTGAACCCAGGAGGTGAAGTCTGCAGTGAACTGAGACTGCGCCACTGCACTCCAGGCTGGACGACAAAGGGAAACTTGGTCTCAAAAAACAAACAAACAAAAATTTAAAAAAATACATAATTCAATGTAGTGCTCTAAATTTTAGAAACTCAGTGATATGGTACTTCAGTTGTATCAACTGAAATTCATGCATTTTCTTCTTGGCAATATAGTTATAAGTGGCCAATAAATTCTCCACCTTGGATACATGTATACCATGAAATAAAAAGCACTTTAAAGAAGGACAAAAAGTCTTTTTCAGACCTTCAGATTGGAATTAATATGATACCCAGCTCCAAATGTTGTGTTAGAGATACCCATGGATGTCAGATAGGCTAAAGTCTGGCTTCCCTCAGCCCGTTTCCCTGCCTATAAAATAGGAATACTAGCTATCTTGCAGGGCTACAGTAGATTTTGAACGAGATGATATGTGTGAGCACAGGGCATATAAAAGGCATTTATAAATGTTATTCCCCAGTGCTAGTTCCTCCCATGTGCCTTATTTTTAAGACTTTAGCCTCCCTGGAAACTTTCATATGCTTCCCAACACTGATCACAGAGCCAGACACATAGCTGAAACCTGAATATTGCTGAATAAAGATCTTTTCTTCCTAGCTCTGGCATCAATGCAAATCTATGTTTGTGCAGACTGAGGAATGGTTTTGTGGTCATGTTTCCATAGGGACATCTAGTATTGTTTCTTCAAGTGGTTGAGGCTGCTGTGTGGCCAGCATCTGATGCAGAGCCCCATGGAAGGTGCAGTGGTTGGATCCTAGGTGGGTGGTGACAACTCATATTGGAAACCAGGGGTTTGCATATTGTGGCCTTTCTCAATGAATGGGGGCCCCTGGGAAACCTAACAGCCTTAAGGCACTGTTTAGACTAGCTAGAGCGTTGATATTCCCTCAAAGGAGGTAATTAGTAAACCAAGTACCATGCAATTGTGAGGTGCCCAAAGAAATTGCCAGCAAGCCCCATCAAGGGACCCTTGGAGACTTGAAGTGCTTAGAAAACTGACCATGTTGAGTTAAAAAACGATCACAGAAAACCAACAGTGGGATCCTTTTTGAGGGATAGACTTGGGAAATAATAGAATGAAAACATTCTAAGGACCACTGGAATAAGAGAAATCTAATGCAAGCTAAAACATGAAGGAAGGATCATTAAAATGTTTAAACTTCTCCCTACACTATTGAAAGCCTTCTGGAGGGGCTTTGACCTAGTTTGAGTTCCAGGTCGGCCTTTAACGAGGCACATGATCCCAACAAAGCCACCTCATTTCACAAATCCTCAATTTTCCCATGCGTGAACTGGTGAATTCATAGCATCTACGTTTCTGAATTATTTGAAGGGAGACTACCTGAGATAAGAGTGGGAATAGACAAACCAAACACAGAGCCTTGGATGTAGTAGGTGTTCAATAGATACTTGCTGAATGAATGTCTGAAGGAGACATTCTCTTCTTAGCTATCCAAATGGAACTCATCACTCTGGCTTCCCCCCTTGTCTTTAAAAAAACAAAACAAAACAAAACAAAAACCCTGTCATTATATTTTTATAAGTTTCTTTGAAAAGTTGAGAGATTTTTTCACCAAAATGAATAGAATTTCCTTTTGGCCTCTGTTTTTCGCTTGTAGAAATGGAGATAATTCCCCCTGCCTCCTAGTGATGCCGTACGACCCACAGGAAATCAGTGAAAGCACTCAACAAACATCTAAAATGCTTCTCTTCTCAGTAGCAGATACACTTACTAGTGCATTGCTAATCCTTACAGGTGTGTGAACAATTCAAATAGTTGGCAAGTGCCTTTGATAAATAGGAAAGTAAATAAAGCTAATAATTTGTCATTTTTCCAGTAGAAACCAAGAGGCTTCTGTTTTTGCCAAGTGGAAAAAGGTTTGTCACACAAACAGTTTTATTTTTCAGAAAGTGTAATAGACATGGAAAATTCAATTAAGGAAAACTATTTTGTTAGTGAGTCTTTATCAAATTTTGAAGGGCATGTACACAGTGTTTTAGAAATTTAGGGGGGTTTCCATTAGTGAATAGCACTTGTTTTGGCTGTGACCTTTTAGCTGGTTTAAATCTGTCGGGCCCAACCACAGAATCACGGTCCCAGATCATGCACTTGTTTTCTCCTTTTAACCTATTCATCACCGTTTTGCTGATGTTGACCAAAAGGTTTCCTTTTCTAAGTAAGAAAAATCCATCTACTTTTAAGCTCTGTATAACTTGCATGCATGAAGTGCTGAAGTGAAATAAGCAATGTTTCACCTGTCCCTTTTCTTCTTCCCCCACCACCACCTCCTCTTCATTTCGTATTTGACTTATTTGTCCTGAACACTTCAAAGTCAGTTTCTGAATCTGTTTCTCAATGCATCATATGTGCAAGTGAAAGAATCTGTTTTCGAAAGGATGTTCATCTTCAATGAACAAGACTGTCACCATCATTAAGTTTATAGTTATAAGGTTTACTTTTTTCTCACTAAGTTCTCTTATTTTCTGTTACTTCTCTGTAAGGTAAACAGTGATAATGTCTTTTTTTTTTTTTTTTTTTTTTTTGAGATGGAGTTTCAATCTGTTGCCCAGGCTGGAGAGCAGTGGTGCAATCTTGGCACACTGCAACCTCTACCTCCCGGGTTCAACAGATTCTCCTGTCTTAGCATCCCAAGTAGCTGGGATTACAGATGCCTGCTACCATGTCTGGGAAATTTTTCTATTTTTGGTAGAGATGGGGTTTCGCCATGTTGACCTGGCTGGTCTTGAACTCCTGACCGCTGGTGATCCACCCGCCTAGGCCTCCCAAAGTGCTGGGATTACAGGTGTGAACCACTGCACCCGGCCAAGAATGGATAATGTCTTTATTTCATCCTTGGTGTGCTTCAAGGATTATAATAATAGTTTTCAGAGATCATGAAAATTACTCCATTTTGTAAAATATGGGCATCAATGAAAGAAATGTTCTATAGAAACTTTGGGCCCTTCATCCTATAGAAATGTTGGGACTTCTCATAATAAATACCTGCTGAAAAACTAAAGCTATCATCAAGATTCTCTTCCTGTGACCATACGTTAGGACATCAGGAAGGTATGGTAGTAATCTGGGTTGCAAAAATAAATTGTCCTGAATGTTTTCACTTGGCCCGTAAACTGACGCCATATTTGCTAACCTAACAAACAAAACACTACATCAAAACCGAAAGATGGACACAGAATTTAAGGAAGCCTAATGTTTAACTGTACATGGGTCCACAGATCAGATACCTGGGGTTAAAACCCTGCCTCAGATTTATTAGCAACATGTTTTTGGGCAAGTTACATAACCCCAGCCTCCCCTGCACCTTGCTCTCTTTATCTTCTGTGTAAAATGGAGATAGTAATAGTATTATGCCCATTACTATAGGGCTGTTGTGGGGACCAAATGACAGTTCAATTAGAGCTTAGTGTGGTGCCTGACACTCAGAAAGTGCTCAATAAATGTTATTTTATAAATATTTTTCTTTAAGATTGTTAACAGGCAGGAAAATTATAAGGAAGAAATAAAGATGGACTCTGGATTTCAGTCAGTAAATAGACTTCGAGTGCATATTGAGTCAGCATGCTAGGTTTGACCCTGGGGATAAAATAACTACTATCATACCAAAGACCTCACAAAACAAGGAGGCTCAATCCCTGAAGCTTTTAACCATTTTTCATCTTACTTATCTCACTGGACACTGTGTAAGAAACATCTATATTTCATTTCACGCAACCATACGTTTCTACTGCTGACATTCATGTGTAGAGTACTTGAATTTCATACATGTGTCTATCAAGTCCAAATATCACTTGACTAACAATCCAAATGCATCACCAAACATGCAACATCTCACCTCCGCAGGCAGCAACATCCTTCTCACCTAGAGTATTACAGAAATACTCCCTTATGAAAATAGGTGTTCTCCACATACTATAAGATTCCTAACAACAGGATCTGCCCTAATTCTAATAGGGCTCACTCTTACAGGGTTGTGCAGTCTTCCTCTGTCCCTGAAGGCTGTATGTTTACTTTTTCTAAAATGATTTGTTGACTCATGCACATTTTTCCCCAGAGAGCTATTCAAATTGAATACATTTTATTTTATTTTATTTTATTTTATTTTATTTTATTTTAGAGATGGAGTCTCACTCTGTCGCCCACGCTGGAGTGCAGTAGCGCCATCTCAGCTCACTGCAACCTCCACCTTCCAGGTTCAAGCGATTCTCCTGCCTCAGCCTCCCGTGTAGCTGGGACTACAAGCATGTGCCACCACGCCCGGCTAATTTTTTGTATTTTTAGTAGAGACAGGATTTCACCATGTTGGCCAGACTCGAACTCCTGAAGTCAGGTGATCTACCTGCCTCAGCATCCCAAAGTGCTGGGATTATAGGCATGAGCTACCGCACCCAGCCTAATTTTTTTTTTTTCTAAGCAAACACTACACCATGAAACTTAAACAGAATTAGGCATGTGTTTTGATTTGTCTTCTGCCAAGTTGGAAAAATTCCAAGTACCTAGTGATTTATTTGCCACAAAAGCACAAATGAGATCCCAAGGGTTATGGTTTCTTTTGTAACATCTGTATTCTGAGGGATGCCTAATTTATTTTTAGCATGAGATAAGCTGACAACAGAACAGAAAAATTAAGAGAGAAGGAATTGTAATGACATTTAATTCAACTCTTAATATTACTGATGATTCAGTTGAGGTGATAATGACCTGAACAAAATTCCTTAGTAACAGAAAAGCCACCGCAAGGTCCCTCTTCAGCCCCTGCTCTTTCCCCTGTCGTCTTCACAGCAAATTCCAGTGAGGCACCCACAATCTCAGGTCCTCCACAAGGCCCCTGTGCTGATGCCAACACACTACAGAACTTGGGGTTATTTATTTTCTGTTCATATCCTTTGGCGAGGATAACTAAATACTAAGAAATCAGGAACAACCTAACTGCCCATGACAGAGAAATGACTTCATAGGTTCATCTGACCAAGCCAGGTACTTCAGTACCAAGAATTTATTTAGCGTTGTGTTTTTGAAGACTAACGATATGGAAATACATTAAGTGAAAACTACGGAATACAAACTTTATCGTGATTTCAAATTTTTAAAACTGGAAGGAAATATATTAAAATGTCACCAATGCTTTAGTGGGTAAAATGAAGACTGGCTTTTTATTTTTCTATTTATGCTTTCGCTGTGTTTTATATATTTTATACAGTGGATATGTGTTTTAGTAATCTAAAAGACAATATAATGTAAAAACCAAATAATACTGGTTAAAATAATCTGCTGCACTCATGATCAATCAGGAGAGAGGAGTCCATAGCTATAAAGACCACTGTTTTAAAAAGAATGAGCAAACACGCATACGTTGCCTACTGTATGTGTCATCCCTTCATGAATTTGGTGTGGGTAGAACAATGTAAAGGTTTTGGCTTTTATTTTGAAATGAGAAACCATTGGAAGGTTTTGGGTAGAGGAATGGCATGATTCATCTTGGATTTCAATAGGATCACCCTGGCTGCCATGTCGAGAATAACCTTCTGGAAAGCGAGGGCAAAAGCAGGGAACGAGGAAGATGGTGACAAGCCAGGTTACAAAGGAGGGTAGTGGTACAAGGGGTGAAAAGAGTTGGATTCCAGCTACTTATCTATCACAGTGTTAGACTTTGAAAACTATTTTCCCATGATCTGTTTTTTATTATATGGAGATTTAAATATATCTTTTATTTTGTATTTTTATCCACAGAACCTGTGATGACTCTAAAAAGCCTTGGGTATAATAGGCCTTCTCCCTGAAAATAATGCCAAGTCTGATTATACCTTTCCTTTTCAAACAGCTGCCCCTATTCCAACAGTTACCCTGTCTCTGTGGAGCCAGATAAGATGGGCCACTGGGATTTTTTTCTGCTCGAGCAGCACGTGGTCTCAGTCTTAGTCCAGAAGGTCTCAAACACCAGCCAGGACCCATCCTTAATAAAGTTTTTACCAGTTGGCAGCAAAATAAAAGAGTAATAGAAAGATTTTTTGCAAAGTCAAAATTCCCTTTAAAGGATCATTCTTTATTCTTTGACAATACATATCCTTTCAAATCATATGGGGAGGAGTGTTTTATGTTTTATAAAATGATAATGATGTATATGGTGGTTGTGGAGCTTTATTTAATATATACTTATTTAGCAAAATCAAAAGTTGACAATTTTATTTCAGCTTCAAAGACTTGTATGGCAGTTTTCTGGTCCATTAAATCTTCAAATTTAAAAACACAGTGTGAGTCTGTATGGCAAAATCTTCTTCACATATGCCTATTGTGAATTTAATTTTTTTGGTAATTGAACAAAAAATGAACCCTGATTCTAAAACTTTTAATCTCCAATATTACCTCATCTTCTCCCAGAAAATAAATGTTAGTGAGAAGTAAACACGGGAAAAATTAATTCATTAGTTTAACTTCTTTATTATCAAAGCTTTGTTCAGTTAAAAAAGATTGTTTTTAAATATTATACAAGTAATGCAAATTAATTACAAGAAATTTGGGAAATGAAGAAGGACAAAAAGAAAAAAATAATTATCCATAATTCTATCATCCAGATTTGCAACCACTGTTGATACTTTAGTATATTTTTTTCTTGTCTTTTTAAATGTATTAGAGATGAATAGATATTTTTTTACAAAATGGGGATTATATGGTTATTTCTTTAGTATTTTACATCAAAAAGCTATCACAAAGGCCTTGATACCTAGAAAACTTAGCAACCTATTACTCATAGTCTCAAACCTTGGTTGCTCATCAGAAATGTGCAAATGAAGCTACATCTATTTTTAAAGACCAGGGTGATGATAAATATAGATAAGCTAGGGAAAAAACTGTAGATGTCCCATTGTCTGAGCAATTTCCTTCAAGTTAAAATAGAGAATAATAGACATTAAAGATATATTAGTAGCTCAATGAGACTTTTTAAAAGTCAAAGAATTAAAATAATATGAAAAAGGGAAATATAGAAAACCACAAACTACGTTATATGTTGAAATAGGGAAAATACTTGTGTATTCTTTTTATTTAATTCTTATGAGAATGAAGAGGACACCATACATTAAAATTTAATTTGTTTATCTTGGTAACCATAAATAATGACTACCATTTTTATAAAATTAAATTATGCTTCACCTTGAAATAGGACCAACTCTATGATTAAGAGAATTTGGACTTTTAAATTTTGCTTTTATGGATTCTGATAAGAGATTTAGCTCCCTGAAGATATCCTTTTTCTGCCACAGTGCCTGGAATTCATGTTCTTGACTTTGGTAATAAGGGCTTCAGGTTTAAAATGGGATATAAAAATTTCTCCAGACTTCTAGATACAATACATAAGAGGACAAAAAGACAAACACACACAGCATTGAAGTCTAGGATTACTGGGAATTTAAATGCCAGAACATGAGTGAAATCTACATCAATATCAGGCAAGTAAAACTAAGGCAGGAAGTCAACTCTACTTTCCTCTAATGAAACATTACCTAAAGACACATGCCTGGGACCTAAAAAAAAAAATTCCACATAACAAGAGACGGGCAAACATATCTTAAAATTAGAAGAACAGCATACTTCTGAAAATGATCTACTCCATCTTATGAAGGCTTTCCAGGAAACCGTGTGTTTAAAATAAGAGCAGAAAACTAAAAGGAGCAAATGGGTTAAAATGAAAAATTTTAAAGAGTGATATGAAAAGAGAGAGGTTGTGACTAGGATAGGAAAGGATTCTGTGGTGAGAAAGAAAGAAACAGGAGTAGAACTAAATCCATGTTGGGCATAGTTGATACCGTGGAACATGGATGATACATGGATGTCACAGTTAAAGCACATCATGTAGTGATATGAAAGAAAATAGTATATGGAAATGAGATACAGAAGCACCAACGCACAGATCGTTGATAGATACAAAAGCAAATGGAAGGAACAAAAATGGCAACTGAAAGTATATTTTAGAAGACTTTTCTGAGTTAACAAAGAAAGTCTCTCACTGTCGACTTGAGAGATTCAATTAAAGTATGCTAAATTCCTTATTTTGACATGGAAATTTCAAAAGCTTAACTTTTACTCCAGACAACAACAATTAGGTTTCAATGGCAGTTTCAGGCATTCATGGTGGAATGTGATTGGTGCAAGTGATAATGGTGAAATTGGAGACAGTGCAAGTGGGAATTGTGCATAAAGCAGAGCTCATTCTATTAGCACAGTAGCCCACAGTGGGAGGAGCTTGTAGTGAATGTGAGGTTATCTACCTGGTGACTGTGATAAAAACAAGGTTGTGAACCACTGGGTGCAAAAATACTTTTGATAAATTCAGTGGTAATTGCTATAAGCATAAACAACTATATAAATACCTTCCAAAATAGTAGAGAAGAGCAGAAGAGGAATAGACTATATAGCAAAGGATAAGCAAAGAAAATAATAATAAAAAAAGACTAAAACCAAATAAACTAAATATACCTATGCATGTGAGTGGATTAAGTGCTCTTGTTAAAAATAAGAAAATTCTCAGCCCATTTATGCCTAGTGTTCCTTTATTGGAACGGTAAGCATGTGGGAGTTATTTGTATCCTACTGCTAAAGGTCATCGCCAATGTCTGATTGCCAAAATTCAAAAAATTTCAACCTCAGGCATAAATGGGTTAAAATTAAAACACAGAATTCAACCACATTCTGTTTATAACTAACCACCTAAAATGAGGTATTAGAAGAGTTCAAAAAAAAAAAAAAAAGTTGGGCAAAGATATATCAAACTAATGAAGACAAAAAGAAAATATGGTCACTATATGTTATACAATAATGATGTAATAATAAAATAGAAATGAGATACAGTAGCTGACATTAATTTAGTACCAAGGACATGTCATATCTCAGTTAATGCTCATGATAACTGTGAGGTTGTTAGATAATGTCAAATTCCAGCCCAAAGGCAATAACCAGAACAAATATTGTAATACTATAAAGTGACAATTTCAAGTGAACACTCATGGGTCAGTATGTATCAAGTAATATTAACTCAACATATAAAGTAAAAATTATAAATACAAAAAGAAATGACCAGTAGTAGGACACTTTAACACATTTCTCAGTTTTCTGACATCAAGTATGAAAACCATAAATGAATGAGATATAAATGCTATAATTTAATGAGGTTGGTTTAACCAAGAATATGTCATTGCGTTTTGATGGTAAAAGAATTATAAGTAATCTAAACACCAACAGTGGAGAATTTATTAAATTAGACTAGGGCTAAAATATTGTTGGCTTATGTAGTGACCATTCTTTTACTCCTTTTAAACAAAATAAAAAAAAATAGTGTGACATTGAAGTATTAATTACCAATTAAATGAAAAAGCAGATACATAATGATACATCAAGTATGCTCTGAATTTTATTTTTAAAGTGTACATAGTGTTTATAAAAATGCACACAGAGATAATAAACCAAATGGGTCCATATAAATTGTTAACATCGGTTATCTTCAGCTCTTGTGATTATGGGTGATTTTTTTCTTAGTTATTTTTATCAGTCTTAGTGATTTTGCATTTAAAATTTTTTCTGCAAAGAACATTTTTACTTCTGCAATCGGAGAAAAATATAATTGACCTTTATTTAATGATATGATCTTATGAACATCCCACTTGTTTCTCACCTCTTAGGAGAGAAAGGCAGGGTAGAGATTTGACAGGAGCGGAAATCAAAGCTAAAAGAGGTAAAAGTGGCTTAAAAAAAAAGTCATAGTTAATGACAGTATGTGGTCTAAAACCCTTGACTTTGGACCTCCAGTCCTGAGGACTTTCCAGTCCATTTTTCTGGGTAAACCATGTCACCACAAAGGCCTGTTGACATGCTGCTGATTCAAAGTGTCAAGTCCATTATCAAGCCTAGAGGTTATAAAATATATAAAGTCACATATATTTTATATAATGTGAATATAAAAATTTATGTGTGAATATAAAAATTTACATATTTATACAATCAAATATATAATTTTATTCAAGATGATAGGAGAAAGAGGTCAATATATCCGACCAATTAGCTCCAAATGAGCAAGGTACTGAGGGGATGAGACAAATACATTTTGATGGAAGCTGGAGGTAGAAATAGTCATGGAAGCCAAAACCATTCAGCAGAAAAGGCTCTGATGTTTGGGGAACAAATCTCACCTATAGGTGCTAGCATCTTTTCCAGAGTGGCCCTGAAAAAAAAGGTCATTTTAAATATAAGCATGATAGTGATTTGCATTTCAGACCAGCCCAAAGACTACTTTGCGGTATGACTCTGTGAACCTGCAAGTCAAATCCAGGATTCACAGTTTTGGAAGTGGTTCTGGGCCATCCTCATGGTCACAGTTGACTTATAGGTCATTTAGGCACTAACCTATTATTTATCAGCTATTAACAATCCCTTCAGTTTCCATTTCTCTCAGTAGTTGGATGGTATTAATACTTCCGCCACATAGTTCAAATAGACTTCAGACGTTTGTTCCATGGAAAATGTACAGGGACACTTTGAAGGTTGCTTCGTAAATGTCAGCAATCATCAGAGAATGGTTTTATTTCTTCAGATTGGAATGATTTTTCCACTTCTTGCTTTAGGAGTTCTAATTTTCTAATTTTTGCACATTATGTAAATGAATTAAAAATTTTTTACCAATGGAATTTTTGTTACGATGAAAATAGCTTTATAATTTCTTTCTGATTGCTTAAATAATGCAAATCTTTGTAAAAAGTCAAATGATAATGAAAAGCCTGAGAGGAAAGAAAAAAAATCCCCTGAAATTCCACCAAAATAAGATAACAACTATTAACATTTTGGTCACCATCTTTTCAAACTTTTACTGCATACACACTCTTGTAATTTTCCATAAAGTAGATCATAATATACATGTAGCTTTTTAATTACAAACTTCTTTTTATCCCACTTCTTTTTTCCTTACCTCCATCCACACCACTACCTTCAAAGACATCAGTGTTAACAGTCAAGTGTGCACCTTTCCATATGTGTATCTATGTTTACCTAATTAAATAAAAATGGAAAAGATATAACTTGTGTATATTTTTAAAAATATAATGTGTATATGTGTGTTGTTTATGAAATTTTATAAATGATGAAATATTTTGTCATTTACATAAATGAAATTATATTATTCATGTCTCTGCTTTCCAAATTTTACATAACAGAAATGCCTTCGTTTTAATGATAGGAAATTGTCCATGGTGTGAATGTGTTACAGTTTATTGAACCATCCCTGTCAAGTGAGAAATTACTTTACTTCTGGTTCTTCACTATAAACAGTATTGAAACCAACAATCTTGTACATATATTATTATGGGCCAGTGCTTTTATTTTATTGGATAGATTCCTAGACATGGACTTGCTAGTCAAAAGTATAAGCATTTTAAATTCTGATATTGTGAGATTTCTTTCCTAATAGGTTGTAAAATTCACATTTCCATCAGCAAAGTGTACGAGGACCCTCATCCCCATACTTTCATTAACAATAGATATTATAATTCTTTTTTATTTTTGTCAACCTGACTTTTTGGGAAATACTATCTCTCTTTTTATTTTAAATTTGTTTTTTTCTAACAATTTGGGAGGTGGGGCATCCTTTCCCACATTTATTGGTCATTTGGATGTAATGTTTTGTGAATTTCCCATTCACCTCCTTCTATCAAGCATTTTAAATAAATTTCTAAGGGCTCTTATCTACATTAAAAATATTACTTAAAATAATATTTTATATATTAATAATTCTTTCTTATGAATGACTAATGTTCTCCTAAGTCTATCATATGTCTTTAGGCTTTATGACATCTTTTTCCACACAAAAATATTTAAATGTAGTGAAAGTTCATATTTTTTGTGTAGTTTCTAGGGATTCTCTCCTGGCTTAAAAGGTCCCTCGACCCTTAGATGTTTTGTTTTCCTAAATTCCATTCTAAGATTTTTTTTTAAATTATACTTTAAGTTCTAAGGTGCATGTGCACAACGTGCAGGTTCGTTACACAAATATACATGTTCCATGTTGGTTTGCTGCACCCATTAACTCATCATTTACATTAGGTATTTCTCCTAAAGCTATCCCTTCCCTTGGCCCCCACCCCATAACCGGCCCCCATGTGTGATGTTCCCTGCCCTGTGTCCAAGCGTTCTCATTGTTCAGTTCCCACCTATGAGAACATGCGGTGTTTGGTTTTCTGTCCTTGCGGTAATTTGCCCAGAATGAGGGTTTCCAGCTTCATCTATGTCCCTGCAAAGGACATGAACTCATCCTTTTTGTGGCTGCATAGTATTCCATGGTATATATATGCCACATTTTCTTAATCCAGTCTATCATTGAGGACATTTGGGTTGGTTCCAAGTTTTTGCTATTGTTAATGGTGCCACAATAAACATACATGTGCATGTGTCTTTATAGTACCATGATTTATAATCTTTTGGGTATACACCCAGTAATGGCATCGCTGGGTCAAATGGTATTTCTAGTTCTAGATCCTTGAGGAATCACCATACTGTCTTCCACAGTGGTTGAACTAGATTACACTCCCACCAACAGTGTAAAAACGTTCCTATTTCTCCACATCCTCTCCAGCATCTGTTGTTTCCTGACTTTTTAATGATCGCCATTCTAACTGGTATGAGATGGTATCTCACTGTGGTTCTGATTTGCATGTTTCTGATGACTAGTGATGATGAGCATTTTTTCATGTCTGTTGGCTGCATAAATGTCTTCTTTTGAGAAGTGTCTGTTCATATACTTTGCCCACTTTTTAATGGGGCTTTTTTTTTTTTTTCTTGTAAATTTGTTTAAGTTCTTTGTAGATTCTGGATATTAGCCCAAACCTGCACGTTGTGCACATGTACCCTAGAACTTAAAGTATAATTTTTTTAAAAAGATGTGTAGATTGCAAAAATTTTCTCCCATTCTGGAGGTTACCTGTTCACTCTGATGGTAGTGTCTTTTGCAGAAGCTCTTTGGTTTAATTAGATCCCATTTGTCAATTTTGGCTTTTGTTACCATTGCTTTTGGTGTTTTAGTCATGAAGTCCTTGCCCATGCCTATGTCTTGAATGGTATTGCCTAGGTTTTCTTCTAGGGTTTTTATGGTTTTACGTCTAACATTTAAGTCTTTAATCCATCTTGAATTAATTTTCGTATAAGGTGTAAGGAAGGGATCCAGTTTCAGCTTTCTACATATGGCTAGTCAGTTTTCCCAGCACCATTTATTAAATATGGAATTCTTTCCCCATTTCTTGTTTTTGTCAGGTTTGTCAAAGATCAGATGGTTGTAGATGTGTGGAATTATTTCTAAGGCCTCTGTTCTGTTCCATTGGTCTATCTCTTTGCTTTGGTACCAGTACCTTGCTGTTTTGGTTACTGTAACCTTGTAGTGTAATTTGAACTCAGGTAGCGTGATGCCTCCAGCTTTGTTCCTTTTGCTTAGGATTGTCTTGGCAATGTGGGCTCTTTTTTGGTTCCATAAGAACTTTAAAGTAGTTTTTTCCAATTCTGTGAAGAAAGTCATTGGTAGCTTGATGGGGATGGCATTGAATCTATAAATTACCTTGGGCAGTATGGCCATTTTCACATTATTGGTTCTTCTTATCCATGAACATGGAATGTTCTTCCATTTGTTTGTGTTCTCTTTTGTTGAGCAGTGGTTTGTATTTTCCCTTGAAGAGGTCCTTCACATCCGTTGTAAGTTGGATTCCTAGGTATTTTCTTCTCTTTGTAGCAACTGTGAATGGGAGTTCACTTGTGATTTGGCTCTCTGTTTGTCTGTTATTGGTGTATAGGAATGCTTGTGATTTTTGCACATTGATTTTGTATCCTGAGATGTTGCTGAAGTTGCTTATCAGCTTAAGGAGATCTTGGGCTGACACAATGGGGTTTTCCAAATATACAATCATGTTATCTGCAAACACGGACAATTTGACTTCCTCTTTTCCTAATTGAATCCCTTTTATTTCTTTCTCTTGCCTGATTGCCCTGGCCAGAATTTGCAACATTATGTTGAATAGGAGTGCTGAGAGAGGGCATCCTTGTCTTGTGCTGGTTTTCAAAGGGAATGCTTCCAGTTTTTGTCCATTCAATATGATATTGGCTGTGGGTTTGTAATAAATAGCTCTTATTATTTTGAGATACATTCCATCAATACCTAGTTTACTGAGAGCTTTTTGCATGAAGGCTGTTGAATTTTGTTGAAGGCCTTTTCTGCATCTTTTGAGATAATCATGTGGTTTTTGTCTTTGGTTCTGTTTATATGATGGATTATGTTTATTGATTTGCATATGTTGAACTAGATGAAGCTGACTTGATCGTGGTGGATAAGCTTTTTGATGTGCTGCTGGATTTGGTTTACCAGTATTTTATTGAGGATTTTCACATCAATATTCATCAGAAATATTGGTCTAAAATTCTCTTTTTTTTTTTGAGACGGAGTCTGGCTCTGTCGCCCAGGCTAGAGTGCAGCGGCCGGATCTCAGCTCACTGCTAGCTCCGCCTCCCGGGTTTAAGCCATTCTCCTGCCTCAGCCTCCGGAGTAGCTGGGACTACAGGCGCCCGCCACCTCGCCCGGCTAGTTTTTTGTACTTTTTAGTAGAGAAGGGGTTTCACCATGTTAGCCAGGATGGTCTCGATCTCCTGACCTCGTGATCCGCCCATCTTGGCCTCCCAAAGTGCTGGGATTACAGGCTTGAGCCACCGCGCCCGGCCTAAAATTCTCTTTTTTTGTTGTGTCTCTGCCAGGCTTTGGTATCAGGATGATGCTGGCCTCATAAAATGAGTTAGGGAGGATTTCCTCTTTTTCTGTTGATTGGAATAGTTTCAGAAGGAATGGTACCAGCTCCTCTTTGCACCTCTGGTAGAATTTGGCTGTGAATCTATCTGGTCCTGGGCATTTTTTGGTTGGTAGGCTATTAATTATTTCCTTGATTTCAGAGTCTGTTATTTGTCTATTCAGGGATTCAACTTCTTCCTAGTTTAGTCTTGGGAGGGCGTATGTGTCCAGGAATGTATCCATTTCTTCTAGATTTTCTAGTTCATTTGTGTAGAGGTGTTTATAGTATTCTCTGATGGTAGTTTGTATTTCTGTGGGATTTGTCTATCCCCTTTATCATTTTTTATTGCGTCTGTTTGATTTTTCTCTCTTTTCTTCTATATTCGTCTTGCTAGCGGTCTATCAATTCTGTTGATCTTTTCAAAAAACCAGCTCCTGGATTCATTTATTTTTTGAAGTAGTTTTTTGTCTCTATCTCCTTCAGTTCTGCTCTGATCTTAGTTATTTCTTGCCTTCTGCTAGCTTTTTAATTTGTACGCTCTAGTTTCTCTAGTTCTTTTAATTGTGATGTTAGGGTGTTGATTTTAGAACTTTCCTGCTTTCTCTTGTGGGCATTTAGTGCTATAAATTTCCCGGTACACACTGCTTTAAATGTGTCCCAGAGATTCTGGAAGGTTGTGTCTTTGTTCTCACTGGTTTCAAAGAATATCTTTATTTCTGCCTTCATTTCATTATTTACCCAGTATCCATTCAGGAGCAGGTTGGTCAGTTTCCATGTAGTTGTGTGGTTTTGAATGAGTTTCTTAGTCCTGAGTTCTAATTTGATTGCACTGTGGTCTGAGAGACAGTTTGTTGTGATTTCTGTTCTTTTACATTTGCTGAGGAGTATTTTACTTCCCACTATGTGGTCAATTTTGGAATAAGTGTGATGTGGTGCTGAGAAGAATATATATTCTGTTGATTTGGGGTGGAGAGTTCTGTACATGTCTATTAGGTCTGCTTGTTGCAGAGCTGAGTTCAGTTCCTGGATATCCTTGTTAACCTTCTGTCTAGTTGATCTGTCTAATATTGACAGTGGGGTGTTAAAGTCTCCCATTTCTATTGTGTGGGATTCTAAGTCTCTTTGTAGGTCTCTAAGGACTTGCTTTATGAATGTGGGTGCTCCTGTATTGGGTGCATATATATTCAGGATAGTTAGCTCTTCTTGTTGAATTGATCCCTTTACCATTATGTAATGGCCTTATTTGTCTCTTTTGATCTTTGTTGGTTTAAAGTCTGTTTTAGCAGAGACTAGGATTGCAACCCCTGCTTTTTTTTTTTTTTTTTTTGGCTTTCCATTTGCTTGGTAGATCTTCCTCCATTCCTTTATTTTGAACCTGTATGTGTCTCTGCACATGAGATGGGTCTCCTGAACACAGCACACTGATGGGTCTTGACTCTATCCAATTTGCTAGTCTGTGTCTTTTAATTGGGGCATTTAGCCCATTTACATTTAAGGTTAATATTGTAATGTGTGAATTTGATCCTGCTATTATGATGCTTGCTGGTTATTTTGCCTGTTAGTTGATGCAGTTTCTTCCTAGCATCAATGGTCTTTACAATTTGGCATATTTTTGCATTGGCTGGTACCGGTTGTTCCTTTCCATGTTTAGTACTTCCTTCAGGAGCTCTTGTAAGGCAGATCTGGTAGTGACAAAATCTCTCAGCATTTGCTTGTCTGTAAAGGATTTTATTTCTCCTTCACTTATGAAGCTTAGTTTGGCTGGATATGAAATTCTAGGTTGAAAATTCTTTTCTTTCAGAATATTGAATACTGGCCTCCACTCTCTTCTGACTTGTGGAGTTTCTGCCAAGAGATCCGCTGTTAGTCTGATGAGCTTCCCTCTGTGTGTAACCCGACCTTTTTCTCTGGCTGCCCTTAACATTTTTTCCTCCATTTCAACCTTGCTAAATCTGACAATTATGTGTCTTGGGGTTGCTCTTGTTGAGGAGTATCTTTGTAGTGTTCTCTGTATTTCCTGAATTGGAATGTTGGCCTGCCTTGCTAGGTTGGGGAAGTTCTCCTGCATAATATCGTGAAGAGTGTTTCCCAACTTGGTTTCATTCTCCTCATCACTTTCAGGCACACCAATTAAACGTAGATTTGGTCTTTTCACAGAGTCCCATATTTCTTGGAGGCTTTGTTCATTTCTTTTTACTTTTTTCTCTAAACTTCTCTTCTTGCTTTATTTCATTAATTTGATCTTCAATCATTGATACCCTTTCTTCCACTTGATCGAATCAGCTATTGAAGCTTGTGCATGCATCATGTAGTTCTCGTGCCATGGTTTTCAGCTCCATCAGGTCATTTAAGTTCTTCTCTACACTGTTTATTCTAGTTAGCCATTTGTCTAATCTTCTTTCAAGGTTTTTAGCTTCCTTGCGATGGGTTCAAACATCCTCCTTTAGCTCGAAGAAGTTTGTTATTACTGACCTTCTGAACCCTACTTCTGTCAGCTCATCAAAGTCATTCTCCCTCCAGGTTTGTTCTGTTGCTGGCAAGGAGCTGTGATCCTTTGGAGGAGAAGAGGCACTCTGGGTTTTAGAATTCTCAGCTTTTGTGCTCTTGTTTCTACGCAGCTTTGTGGTTTTATCTACCTTTGGTCTTTGATGTTGATGACCTACAGATGGAGTTTTCGTGTGGATGTCCTTTTTGTTGATATTGATGCTATTCCTTTCTGTTTATTAGTTTTCCGTTTCACAGTCAGGTCCCTCAGCTGCAGGTCTGCTGGAGTTTCTTGGAGGTCCACTCCAGACCCTGTTTGTGTGGGTATCACCAGTGGAAGCTGCAGAACAGCAAATATTGCTGCCTGATCCTTCCTCTGGAAACTTCATCCCAGAAGGGCACCCACCTGTATTAGGGTGTCTCCCAGTTAGGCTACATGGGGGTTAGGGACCCACTTGAGGAGGCAGTCTGTCCATTCTCAGAGCTCAAACACTGTGCTGGGAGATCCACTGCTCTCTTCAGAGCTGTCAAAAGGGTCGTTCAAGTCTGCAGAAGTTTCTGCTGCCTTTTGTTCAACTATGCCCTGCCCCCAGAGGTGGGGTCTACAGAGGCAGCAGGTCTTGCAGAGCTACAGTGGGCTCTGCCGAGTTCAAGCTTCCCCGGCCACTTTGTTTACCTACTCAAGCTTCAGCAATGCCAGATGCTCCTCCCCCTGCCAGGCTGCTGCCTTACAGGTCGGGTCAACCTCAGACTGCTGTACTAGCAGTGAGTGAGGCTCTGTGGGTATGGGACCCACCAAGCCAGGTGCGGGATATAATTTCCTGGTGTGCCAGTTGCTAAGACTGTTGGAAAAGTGCAGTATTTGGGTGGGAGTGTCCCGATTTTCCAAGTACAGTCTATCATGGCTTCCCTTGGCTAAGAAAGTGAAATCCCCCGACCCATTGCACTTCCTGGGTGAGGCAATGCCCCGCCCTGCTTTGTCTCACCCTCCGTGGGCTGCACCCACTGTCCAACCAGTCCCAGTGAGATGAACCAGGTACCTCAGTTGGACATGCAGAAATTACTGTCTTCTGTGTCAACCATGCTGGGAGCCGCAGACTGGAGCTGTTCCTCTTCAGCCATCTTGGAACCTCTAAGATTTTTTAAAATTTAAAAACTTTAAAAATAACATGGAATTCTTTTTTTTTTTTTTTTAACTGTAGCATATTCACACCATGGACATTTCCTACCATTAAAATGAAGGGATTTCTGTTATGTAAAATTTGGAAAGCAGAGACATGAATAATAAAATTTCTTTTTTTTTTGAGAGAGTCTTGCTCTGTCACCCGGGCTGGAGTACAGTGACATGATCTCAGCTCACTGCAGCCTCTACCTCCTGGATTCAAGTGATTTTCCTGCATTGGCCTCCTGAGTATGTGGGATTACAGGCACATGCCACCATGCCTGGCTGATTTTTGTATTTTTAGTAGAGACAGGGTTTCACCATGTTGGTCAGGCTGGTCTCTAACTCCTGACCTCATAATCTGCCCACCTAAGCTTCCCAAAGTGCTGGGATTACAGGCATGAGCCACAGCATCTGGCCTTCTATATGGAATTCTTTATATAAGGATCCAACTTTTTCTTCTGGATTGACAATTACACGAGCAAGATTTTTAAAACATAAGCTGAACTGAAAAACCACCTTCTCATATATTAATTTTCATATTTATTATTTTATTCCACAACTCTCTATTATGCTCTGCTAATCTAGTTATATGTCATTATTACTGGATACAATGACTTTATAGTATATTTCAGTATATTATAAGACAAGTTCCCCTCCTTCCAGCTTGGAGACAATGAACTTGGTGGCTAATTGGTTAAAAGTAAGTCAACATTCTGGAGTCAAAGTGAATACAGCTTAAACTTACTTAAAGTTCTTTATCTCAGTTTACCTAGCTGTATACTCAGGATGACAGCATTTATCACAGACAGTTGTGAGAGTTCATTAAATGAAACTAAACAGAGCAGTTAGAAAATTCCCTGACAGGTTTCAAGCAGTAAAAAATTAGCCTTTGTGATTGTCATAGCTGTCGTCAGACATTTTCTCTCACATATGAACTTTAAGATCACTTCATTGACTCTTTCCTTCAACCCCAAACCCTCCAAAAGTTAGGACTCTAACTTTAGTTGCATTAAATACACATATTTATTTTGAGACAATTAATATTTTTATAATAACAAGTCTCTCACATTTAGAATTTACGTTTTTAATGTGTGTCTTCTCAGATTTTAAAGTTTTCAGTGTGACCCTAGTTTAATTTAATTCATGTAAGACCTGTATCTCTTTTGTTAAATTCATTCCTATGTTTTAAAAATTATTTTCTTATTTTATTTTCTATTTCTTATTTTCTATTTCTAGCTCTAGATGGTTATTGCCAATGTAGAGAAAATCATGTCATCTTGTATATTCATTCTAGAATTTTTATGAGTCTCTTTTTTTTCCATAAATACAATTTTATCATCAGCAAGAGAGATATGTGCATACCCCCTTTACCAATACTTACATTTACTATTTTATTTTCTTGTCCTTACAATCTTGTCTAAACATTTTCTAATGATGATGAGATATCTGTTGTTGTCACAGAGTAAAGGGGAAAGGGTGACTAAATGATCCTACAGGATATAAGTGAAAGACAAGCTCCCTTTACCATACAGGATCTGTCTGACCACACAGTGAGCAAGTGATGCAAACATCACACCCATGAAGGGCCAACCCTCATGATTCAATTTTCCTTAAGGCAGCCTCACTACCAATGATACTGGTCAACTAGGGGGAAGATCCCATCCAGCCTTCAAGAAGCAAAATTGCCATCTCCAGGGGTATTTCATACCATGCTGTCCGCTTCCAACTAATCTCAAGCTCTAGTTTCATATCTTTATTGCTAACTAGGGATAAAATAACTAATAAAAACTCCAAAAAGATTTAGAGACAGATCTTTACCAACACAGATATTGAATACTATGCTTTTTATATTTTTCTTTCAGTTAGGAGGGGATTATTATAGTTTATTCACCCTCTCATTTGATCATTCAACCAGCATTTGTGAGGTACCTACGAGGTAACAGCTATTTCAAGATTTGTCTTTTTTTTTTTTTTTTTTTTTTTGAGATGGAGTCTCGCTCTGTTGCCCAGGCTGGAGTGCAGTGGCCAGATCTCAGCTCACTGCAAGCTCCGCCTCCCGGGTTTATGCCATTCTCCTGCCTCAGCCTCCCGAGTAGCTGGGACTACAGGCGCCCGCCACCTCACCCGGCTAGTTTTTTGCATTTTTTGGTAGAGACGGGGTTTCACCGTGTTAGCCAGGATGGTCTTGATCTCCTGACCTCGTGATCCTCCCGTCTCGGCCTTCCAAAGTGCTGGGATTACAGGCTTGAGCCACCGCGCCCGGCCTCAAGATTGGTCTTAAAGCAAACCAATTCCTGCTTTTGAAAGATGCAGAGTCTAGCTAGGAAGTCAGATATAGATTTAAATATGAGGCCAGGCACGGTGGCTCACGCCTGTAATCCCAGCACTTTGGGAGGCCGAGACGGGTGGATCATGAGGTCAGGAGATCGAGACCATCCTGGCTAACACGGTGAAACCCCGTCTCTACTAAAAATACAAAACAAAAAAATTAGCCGGGCATGGTGGCGGGCGCCTGTAGTCCCAGCTACACGGGAGGCTGAGGCAGGAGAATGGTGTGAACCCTGGGGGCAGAGCTTGCAGTGAGCCGAGATCGTGCCACTGCACTCCAGCCTGGGTGACAGAGCGAGACTCCGTCTCAAAAAAAAAAAAAAAAAAAAGGAAATACTCTGTAACAAGTTTTACAACACAAGCACGAATCAAGAACTGTGCAGGGTCTAGGATTTTATCCTCCTTGCAAACTAACAAGTTATCTTGTTATCGTTACATGGATGCTAGAAAAAAACATATGCCTTCTAGGTCAGAGATAAAAGACTTTATTATTCATAGCAAAAGCAGTAATCAGAGCTTCGTGTTCATTTGCACTGGTTCTCCATGTGCCCCAAGTCCTATGGAGTTGTCAGAGTGGGCCCATCATGGGGATGTCTGCACACCAGTGTGTTGCGTTATAGGAGAGGAACATTCAACTTGAGGAATTCACTACTCCTATAGCTGGGGAAGGAAGCCTACTCTGGCTGGCTGGAGATATTACCTTATCCCTCAAGGTTGCTTGCTGCCTAGGCAATAACCCTAAAAAATGGCACAAGCAAAGAATGATCAGGGTCTTGCATTCTTGGCATACCTGGTTAGATCATGCAGGTCATGGCATATTGCCTTTACCAACAGCAAGTAGAACTGCTAGGGCTGGTAAGACCTAAGTTGTCTCAGGAAAACTGATTTAATGATTTTATAATCAATCACATGGTTATCTTCTATTGCTTTATTTGTTTAACCACTGTAGCTATCTTGAGGTACTACAAATGATGGTTAGCCCTGAATAGATGTATCATATAAAATATTATAAATATAACTTCCAGGGAAAATAAAATTAAACACAGCTGTGGCCAACAGGATCTGGTTAAATAAGGAAGGAACCAGCTTTTTAAAAGGCAGTCATGATTTGGAAAGTCATCAATCACAGAATGAGAAACACCTAGATTTGAGAAGTTTCTTTTCCTTGACTTCCTGATTCTACGACTTTTCACAAATGACATAACTCTGGGCTTCCTGACACGTACTTTGCAGGCTATTGTCAGGATAAAAACAAAGCCTATAGAGCACCCTGCACATAGGTCCTCATTACATGGCAGGTTCTATTACTGGCATATTCAAACATAAATGATAAGTAGAGTTTGTAAGCATCTACCTTATTCACTTCTTGTCATTTTGAATTCAGCAATCTATCTCTTGACTACAATGCTGTGAATTCCCTAGGAGCACTGAATTTTAGTCATCATAATTTTCTGACTGGACTCCAACTCTTTTATCTTCTCTTTTCACCTGAATAACACATTTTCAAAGCCAGCATTCATCTTTTACAAAAATCCCTGCATAAATCAAGCAAAGACCTGATATGGAATATACATATATATGTGTATTTTATCACTTCTTGTTTAGTTTTAATAATAAAAGCGACGTGTAATTATTTCTTTTAATTCTAACAATAACACAGAATTGAAGTAAAAGCAAAAATATCCTTTCCCCAATCCCATTCTCCAAAGATAATCATTGGTGAGAGTTTGACATGTTCCTTCCCAGGTCTTTTTCTGTGCAAGGAAAGTGTAGCATTAATAGTTCTCTTCCAATGATCATATGAATTATGCTCAGGTGAAAGCATTGTATTATTAGTATTATTACTAATTGCTACCTTTCATGAGTTCATTTTTTATTCAAAGCGGCATTGAGTGTGTGTGTTTGCATGTGCGAGTTAGTCCTAAAGAAATGCCAGGCAGGTCCCCAAGGTCTAGTGTTTTGAAAACCACCAAATATACAGTCTTCCTTTTCCTGGAGTTTCTTTTAGATTCATATAAATCTATTTCCTGGATCAAAAATTCAGTGTTACTTTGTTGGCTATATAATCAGTTTTGGTCATTTCTGTGAAACTAATAGGAAGATTTTATCTTCTGTTTGTACTGATTTACAGTTTATGAGCCTTAAGCTCTCCTAACACCCTGACAAGGCAACATAGAAAACTCCATATATGTATAGTGCCTTACAAGTTACAAAACTCTTTCTCAGTTGTCTGACATGCTCCTCACAATGACTCTGTGATGAATGACAAGTAGTATTTTCCCAACTGGGCAATTAAAGCAATGAAAATTAAGTCCTACCTAAGGTCACACAGCTGGTGACTGAGCCACCAACCCAGGTCCTCTGGCTTTGTACAGAGGGCTCTCCAGCTGCTTTTCAGAGTGATTACCTAGAAGGGTTAAGTCTTCGTAGACAGATCATTCTGCAGGATGTACTCAGACGTTGTAGAAGACATACTTGATGCCTTTAAGAAGTAGTTTAAGGCTGGGCGCGGTGGCTGATGCCTGTAATCCCAGCACTTTGGGAGGCCGAGGTGGGTGGATCACAAGGTCAGGAGATTGAGACCATCCTGGCTAACACGGTGAAACCCCATCTCTACTAAAAATAAAAATATTAGCTGGGTATGGTGGCGGGCGCCTATAGTCCCAGCTACTCAGGAGGCTGAGGCAGGAGAATGGCGTGAACTCAGGAGGCAGAGCTTGCAGTGAGCGGAGATCATGCCACTGCACTCCAGCCTGGGGGACAGAAGTGAGACTCCATCTCAAACAAACAAACAAACAAAGTAGTAGTTTAAAAATAAATAAATAAGGTAAGACAAGCTATATATACCTGCAACTAATTTTTATCTAGTTTAAGATAGATGTATTATTATTATTATTATAAATAATAATAGGGCATTGTTAATTTAGGTCCGTCAACAGTCTATGCTCTACCTTTATTTTATCAAGAAAACCTTTGCGGTGATGAGAGAATTTAAAGCTAACTTTGAGTGAGGAGGCAAACAACTTCATTTGAATTCATTCATTTCTGTTGAGAGGAATAGCATAAAGAGGGCAAATGAGAAGTGAAACTTTTTAGTAAGGCAATTTCAGAAAATAAAAAGGATTTGTTTTTTAGAGCAATCTTAGGTTTACAGAAAAATTGACCAAAAAGTACAGAGAATACTTTCCCATATAGTCCCTTAGTCTCCTTCTCACACCCCTCACCATACAGTTTCTCCTATATCTTACATTAGTGTGATATACTTGTTACAATTTTATATTATTACAATATTATATTATTATTAACTAAAGTCCCATAATTTACATTAGGGCTTACTCTATGTTCTATGTGTTTTATCAAATGTGTAATATCATGTATCCAGCATCATAGTATTATACAGAATAGTTTCATAGACCTAGAAATCCCATGTACTCCTCCTATTCATCCTCCACTCCCTCTTTCTTCTAACTCCTGGCAACCACTGACTTTTTTACTGTCTCCATAGTTTGACTTTTCCATAATATCATATAGTTGGAACCATACAATATGTAGCCTTTTCACATTGGCTGCTTTTACTTGGTAATATGCATCTAAATTTCATCCGTATCTTTTCTTGACTTGATAGCTCATTTCCTGTTGGTGCTAAATAATATTCTATCATCTAGACGCACCGCAGTGTATCTATTCACCTATTTGAGGATATCTTGGTTGCTTCAAATTTCAGCAATTGTAAATGAAGCTGCTATAAACACCCATGTGCAGGTTTTCATGTGGAAATGAGTTTTCAACTCCTTTAGATAAATACCAAGGGGTGTAACTGCTGGATCATATTACAAGAGTATGTTTAGTTTCATAACGAACTGCCAAACTGTTTTTGAAAATGGCTGTATTATTTTTCATTCCCATGAGCAACAAATGAAAGTTACTGTTGCTCCATATCCTCATCAACATTTGGTGTGGTCAGTGTTCTGGAGTTTGATTGTTCTGATAGATGCATTACAGTATCTCCTTGCTATTTTAGTATGTATTTCCCTGACCACATACAATGTGGAGCATCTTTTCATATGCCTATTTTTAATCTATATATCTTCTTTGATGAGATGTCTATTATGGTATTTGGCCCATTTTTAAATTGGGTTTGTTTTCTTGATTTCTAAAAATATTTTGGATAATAATTCATTATCGGATATGTTTTTTGCAAATATTCTCTCCTAGCCTCTGACTTTCATTTTCGTTTCTTAACAGTGTCTTTCACATAGCAGAAATTTTTTAGCTAATCAGTCTGTTGTTTCATGAATTTTGCCTTCATTGTTGTATCTAAAAAGTCATCACTAGATCCAAGGTCATCTAGATTCTTTTCTATGTTATCTTCTAAGACTTTTATAGTTTTGCACTTTACGTTTAAGTCTGTGGTTCACTTTGAGTTAATTTCACTTATCTTTGTGGGAGGTGAAAGGTCAGTGTCTAGATTCACTTTTTGCATATCCAGCTGAATATCCAGCTATTCCAGCACCACTTGTTGAAAAGACTACCTTTGCTCTGTTGTGTTGCATTTGTCCCTTTGTCAAAAGTCAGTTAAGTACATTTATGTGGATCCATTTCAGAACTGTCTATTCTGTTCTATTGATCTATCTGTCCATTCTTTTACCCGTACCACACTGTCTTGATTACTATAGGTTTATACTAAGTCCTAAAGTTGAGTAGAGTCACTTCAACTTTCATTTTCTCTTTCAATATCATTGCTATCTGGCTCTTTAGCCTCTCCACATAAACTTTAAAATTAGTTTGCCATTATCCACAAAATAACTTGCTAGGATTTTGATTGGAATCTGTAGATAATTTCATTGAATCTATAGATAAGTGGGGAATAACTGACATCTTGACAATATAGTCTTTATTCTGCTTATTTCTGTCTAAAGTGAATATGAAATATCTTTTCATTTATTTAGTTCTTCTTTGATTTCTTTCATTAGTCTTATAATTTTCCTTACATATCTTATACAGATGTTAGATTTATACCTAAGTATTTCATTTTTTGTGCTAATATAAGTAGCATTGCGCTTTCAATTTCAAATTCTAATGATTTGTTCCTGTTGAATAGGAAAACAATTGACTTTTGTGTATTAACGATACAGTCTATAACCTTACTCTAGTGGCTTATTAGTTCCAGGAGGCTTTTTTGTTGTCGTTTTCTTTGGGATTTTTTATATAGACAATCACTGCGTCTGTGGACACACGTGGACAATTCACCTGTGAACAAAGAACATTTTATTACATCCTTCCTTCTTTGTATACCATTTATTTACTTTTCTTAGCTTATTGTATTAAGCTACTACTTGCAATATGATGTTGAATAGGAGTGGTGAGTTCACTTACCTTGCCTTGTTCTTGGTCTTAGCAGAAAAGCACGTAGTTTCTCACCATTAAGTATATTACCTGTAGATTTTTTTTTCATCCAGTTGAGAAATTTTCACTATTCCTAGTATACTCAGAGTTTTTATCATGCAAGTCAATTGCTTTTTAAAACCTATTAGACTAGCCATTCTATTTTAATCAGTTTTAAGACAACTAGTTCAGCTCTTCAATTTAGTGGGTTTGTTTTTTTCACTGTAGACATAGCCTTTTAATTCTGGTGAGAAAAGATTAGGTAGAAGCCATTAAGAAAAATTACATACGCAGAATAAAGAGAAGGAAATAAGAAGCTGAATGGAGACTGTGCTGTGTTATAGAAACTGGCCAGTGATGTTGTTGTTATTTTTTAAATAGACAAAAAGACATACAAATTTATTTAGCATGTATACAAGGGACTCTAAGAATGAAGACCCAATTCCCAAGGAGTTATAGAAATGTATATACACCATCCTGAGGCCACAGGAAAGAATACGGACTCAGAGCATGGCCACAATTAGGTAAATCAGGTTTAGTGGCAAGACTGGCTGAGAAAGGAAGAAACTTGGCTAGCAAAGGTGGCCTTGTTGTGTAAATGAAGCCTCCCTCAGAGTAGATGGTAAATGTTTCATTTCAGATTTTTAAAGGCCTCAGACTCTTACTCTGTCCTGGATGAGGTGATGGGATGGAAAGGGGAGGGAGCATGGTTGCATTAATGGAGATTCTCTACAGATGCAAATTTTTCCCGCAAAAGACAGTTTTGCAATGCCACTTCTGTTTGCTGGCCAAGCTACAACCATTTTAAAATACATCAAAGAAATATATTTGGGAGTAAAATATTTTAATTTCCTTCAGTCCCCACTTTGAAACTTAAAACAGGTTTCACGCATTAAAAGGCAAGCTGATAGCTTTGGAGAGATTTAGGTTTAAGAGGTTGTTAAATGGAGATAGACAATGGAGTGAAAGACAAATTGGGATAAATAGAAAAGAGCAAATTTAAATATATTGTCCCGTATCTTCTTTAATCAGTATATTAGTCCTGAGAATAGATCAATTCAGTTAAACATTTGTGTCACATTCCAGGAGGTGGCATTGCAGATGGGTTAGGCTTCTATATATGATGTAGACAATCGGATCCCTAATAAGAGGCATTTCTATAGAAACATAAGAAAAACAAAGGTTAATGTTAGGAGCAATCAGTCTATATACTAGTTTTCTAGAGTCTCTGAGGCATTTTCAGATTGCCACTGGAATCCAGATTCTTCTGGATTGTAGTCCAAACCAGGTGTTCAAATGAACTTTCTGAGAAGTCCAAACATGAGCAGGCAGATACAAAGGTTGTTAAAATAGCAGTTTCTGTTATTTTCTCCTGAGGTTTAAATTGCCTAGCTTCAGTTTGAAAAGCTTTAAGAAAAGCAGTTTTAATTTCTAGCAATTTCAAGTCAGAAACATGGGAGAAAAAAATTGAAAATATTAGTTTGGAGACATATAGCCAGGAGAAAAATTCAGAATTAAATCTAAATCATAGCAAATAATAAAAACTGAAAAAGAATAGACAAGGCTAGAATCTGATAACAGGTATGCTATAGTTTCCTTTGAAACATAATTTTTCTCTTTCCAATCCCCCAATTTTACTAAAGACAACATCATAGCAGGAGTAATTTATTTGCACAGTAAGTTTTAGTTTAATTATACTTGATCTGATTGTTTGCATAAAATGCATTGAGAATAATTATTTGCTATACAGGCTCTTTTTAAAATTGGCTTTGCTGGAACTTTTATTTAAAAATAAGGACTCAAATTAGACCTTTTAAAAGCCTCAAGCCCAGTCAAGGATTTATCTATGCCTGCAGAAAGTCGTATGAATTGGGTGAATTCCTCTCTTCTTGAAGTCCTATGGGGCTCGTGGGCCTGTCAGAAAGTGACAATCTTTACTTACCACAGGTCAAGACCCCTGTGAAGGACAAGATACAAGTCCAGTTTTTCCAAAGGGCTTTTGTGGTCTCTGTACATCAATCCCAATTCCTCAAAGCTATCTGTTCATATCTGAAAATATCATTGCAATCAAAGACTTGGTAGAATAGCCAGTGTCTTCAGTGTGTGCTTTTACAGAAGAAAAGAGATTATTATTGAACTTATAAAAATAAGTATTGCCATAAATTAAGAATACTCACAAATAGTTTCCAAATTCTGGGGAAAGAAATATGTTTCAAATTTTGCTTACAAGAATATACTTTACTCAGTTGTTAAAAGCTGTAAATAGTTCAAATGAAAAAAAGGTTTTCTTGAATTTGAAAAACAAAAAAAGAATCAGTACCTTTTTAAACAAAAAAGGTAATAAAATTATGTAAATCTTCTATTAGTTCAGTCTATGCAATTAATTTCTCTTCTGCTTGATACTGGGTCAGCAATTCTCATGAACATATCAGTTCTCCTGGAGAGTCCTGGAAGTTTTCTCTCTATTCCAATGGCACAGTCTCCAAAGTTATCAGAAACCTGCATTCAACAGCACCTGTCAGAATGCTGAGCTAACTTTCAACCAATTTTGAAAGGATCAACATAAAACAATTGTTTGTGGATGACAGAAGTCTTAGAACATCCACAGTTAAAGACACAATTACCAAGGAAATTTGGTTATTTCTGTGGCTTTAACAATTTAACATAATAATTATAATTACTACTGATAACATAGGCATATCAGAATCATAAGAATCTCATACACTTTGGGAGGCCGAGACAGGTGGATCACGAGGTCAGGAGATCGAGACCATCCTGGCTAACACGGTGAAACCCCGTCTCTACTAATAAATACAAAAAACTAGCCAGGCGAGGTGGTGGGCGCCTGTAGTCCCAGCTACTCGGGAGGCTGAGGCCGGAGAATGGCGTGAACCCAGGAGGCGGAGCTTGCAGTGAGCTGAGATCTGGCCACTGCACTCCAGCCTGGGCAAGAGAGCGAGACTCCGTCTCAAAAAAAAAAAAAAAAAAGGAATCTCATACAATTTGGAACATATACTAATAACATACTAATGTAAATATAACCCAAAGAAAGTTAAACACTATTTTATATTTGGGAGTGTTTCTTACATGACTTTAACATATCAAGTAAGCTCAATATGTCTGTCTTGGACTTCTGAAAAGTTAGTTAAAGTTAGTTTTAATTGACAATTTTGAATTGTCAAATATGAAAGGTTTTAAAACTTCATATCACAAATAGGATCACAGGTTACTATAAAATAAGTCATTTATTTAGCCAAAATGATAATTCAAAGATTTCAAAAGAGCAGAAATCTTTACTCTTTGGCAAAAAGGAGACTCACTTTCCCGAACAATAAAATCTAATAAAGATAGCATGAGGCCAGCAAAATCTTCTCGCTCCCATTTTTTTTGTAGTTTACTCAAAAGATAAAAATATTTTACTATTTTCTAATACTACACAAAAATCTTGTTTGAAAACAGTAGAGAAAAACTACTTTTTTACCTTTGTATCGTATATTATTAATGCTAAAGCTATTTTTAATATAACCTTATGAATAAATAAACCTTAATCAGTTGAACCATAAGGTAAGATTTTCATAAAGAGTAGATCAATGCTCCAAGAAAACCCTGTGATTCTAACACAAAAGCGTAGATTCTGGCCCTACATCAATATGCTTTTTATTATTTTAATGTTTAATTTATTTAAAAACTTAAAAAATCCATTTAAATTTTAACTAACTTGCTCACATATAGAATTTTTTTATAAGATTAATTTTTCTCAAACCTTTCACAGCTTGTTTAAACCTTCAGTTTTCTCCTTTTTTCGTCTTTTTTTTAAATTTTAAATTTTATTTTATTTTTATTTTTTTTTTTTGAGGTGGTGTCTTGCTCTGTCGCCCAGGCTGGAGTGCTGTGGTACAATCTGGGCTCACTACAAGCTCCACCGCCTCCTGGGGTCACGCCATTCTCCTGCCTCATCCTCCCAAGTAGCTGGGACTACAGGTGCCTGCCACCATGACTGGCTAATTTTTTCTATTTTTTCAGTAGAGATGGGGTTTCACCATGTTAGCCAGGATGGTCGCGATCTGCTGACCTCGTGATCCACCCGCCTTGGCTTCCCAAAGTGCTGGGATTACAGGCATGAGCCACTGTGTCCGGCCGAGTTTTCTCCATTTTTTACTTAAAGCAATCCTTAAATACTTTTTAACTAGACAAAATTAATTTTCCTTTAATAAAAACCACCTTCCCATGCCTTCTTGTAACTTTATGAAAAATACATTTTATCTTTTTATGTACTTTGTATTTAGTAGTTTTAATTATACGTATTAATTGTAATGTTAATTCTTAATAACTAATTTTTAGTGAAAAAATTAGGAGGTAAGCAATTTTAATTATGTACCAGGTGCAGAGCCCAGAGCAAAGAACCATGCCTAGAACTAGGCTTCATTGTTTCCTAATGGCTCAAATCTAAGAATATAAGTTTATAGAAGGTTAAGCAAGTGTCAGAAACAAAGTTCTATTTTTTTTTTTTTTTAAACGGAGTCTTGCTCCATCACCCAGGCTGAAGTGCAATGGCATGATCTTGGCTCACTGCAACCTCTGCCTCCTGGGTTCAAGTGATTCTCTTGCCTTAGCCTCCTAAGTAGCTGGGATTACAGTCACGCACCACCATGCCCAGCTAATTTTTATATTTTCAGTAGATACAGGGTTTCACCTTGTTGGTCAGGCTGGTCTCGAACTCCTGACCTCGTGATCTGCCTGCCTTCGACTCCCAAAGTGCTGGGATTACAGGTGTGAGCTGCCACACCCAGCCACAAAGTTCTATATCTTTAAACACCTATCAGAGACTAATTTAGACCAAATGTCTAAATTCTGAAAACATTGCTATTTTATTTTAGCAATAATTTTAAAACTGTTTTTTTTTTTTTTTCATCAAAGATTACTAAAACCACGTGAACTTGAAAGGCACTTGGGCTTATTTACTTAATTTATGAGTAAATCAGTTTGATACCCACACAGGCCAGTGAGTTTGACATTGGTGAGGAAAAAGGATAAAAATGATTCAACAGCAGTATTTGTGAGGCAAAGGGAGAGAGGGCTAGTTGGCAACCAGAAGTACACAGTAGGTTGCACACTTCCAATTCAAAAATGTGAATGAAAACACTTTACTCTGTAAATGGAGACAAATGCTTCATATCCCAGAGACACCCCAAAGAATAAATATCTACATCTGAGAGAAGTATGGTTGTAGTAGTTTTAATAAAATAAGAAGTCAAAAAGTTCTCAAATTGGGGTTAGAAGAGCTGGTACAGCAGAGGCGGGACTGTCCTGTTCACATCTTCCTGGCCTTATCATTTTAGTTTAGTCAAGTAGAAATCCAACTGCCAGTATCCCATCTTTTTTCATCGCTAATGAAAGATGACAAGAGCTGATGTGAAAATACTCCAGTTCCCAAAGTCCTTGAGTAGATAACTCTGTCACATATTCCATACTAACTTCAAGGATTCTCAGCCCATCTTAGCAAATGGCTAACGGCACACCCTTACTGGCTCCCTTCTCTTCCTCATCTCACTTGACTACTCCCATAACCGTGTTTTGTGGGACCAACTCCCACTTAAGTGACTTGCACTGGAATCCTTGTCTCAAGGTCAGTTTCTGAAGAAACCCAAGCTAGGACTGTTGTTGGTTGTGTCTTTCCTCAGAATCCTATATCCCCTTTGGTCACTATTGCCTCCTGTTTCAGGACCTCTAGAAAATTCTCCCTTTATTTGACCTGGGACCTATCATTCTCACCCTGCCGTTGCCAGGTCACTGCAATCAGAGCACATCATCTGATAAATCCTTCACAATACTGAGGAAATTTGTTAAATGTGGTATTAACTCTCCAAATGTGTTTCCATTTTTAAGAGGACCATTGGGAAAAGAACTCAGGGGTGAATTCCTAATTGTGAAGTTTCAGGCTCCGTGTCGCCTGTATAAAGAAGATTGTTTTGAACAGGCCTTCTCACATCCATCACTTCTGACTCTGGAACATCTTGGACCATTTGGAAGAAAAAGAGCAGATAAACTAGTTACTCTTTAATGACAAGTCGAATTTGGAAATTAGGTAGAAAGGCAGTGGAAGGGGAATTTGAAGGAAAGCCAAGAAGTTTAGCATAAAGTAGCAAAAAGAATAAATAGCATGTTCATGGATTCTATGACACTTTTCTCCAGATTTTAACATCTCCACATTTTAACATCTTTAAAATCTCTGAAATAGAATGCATAGTATAATCAATAACACCTCTTAATTGCTGTTGCCATGTGGCAATCACAGCATCGTTGTCATTGCCTGTGATGTGAAACTGGGTCAAAGCTATCATGTTGTTGTCACTTCAGTTGAATTATGTGCACTGTTGGTGCAACATATGTTGATCTTAATTGCTGTTTAAAATGTCATCAAAATATAACACTATAATTTAGGATTGAAACAAATAGTTATTATGTATGCAGAAAGGGATGGGAACAAATCAGCAGGGTACAAATTTGGTATTTGTGAAGCAACCATTTGTCATTAGATGGATGACCCTAAATTTCCAGTTTTCTTGGAAAGCAACAATAAAATGCTTTATAGGATGTAAGAAAGGAAGATGCTCACAAGTAGATAAAGTTATATTATATTTTGTTACTGAAATTCATGCAAAAATAGATTGCCTGTCATACACAAAGCAACAGTGGCAAGAGAAATTGCCAAATTCCTCATAATAGATGAAATAAATATCAGCACAATAAGACCCTGGAATGAATGATTCATGCATTGCATAGTATTATCATTAAGATGTACAACATCAATTTATCAGAAACATCCTGCTGACTGGACAGAGTACACTTAACTTCCAGCATGATGCAAGGGAGGAAAAATGATAATATGTGTTTAATTAAAGAGGTAATGCTAGGGATGAGGGAGTGGTTTTCCTTGGCAAGACTTAAAATCATACTGCCTATATGAATGGAACTTTAAGGAGTCCAAGATTATGAATTTGGGGTATCAAAAGCAGCATATTGCTATGATCTTATGTCTTAACTGCTGATTGCTGAAGTTGCCACCATATTTAATTTGTGTAACTGTAAAACAATGTCTAAGAATAAGAACTTTATGTGGGCAAAGGATATGAACAGACACTTCTCAAAAGAAGATATTTATGCAACCAACAAACATATGAAAAAATGCTCATCATCACTGGTCATTAGAGAGACGCAAATCAAAACCACAATGAGATACCATCTCATGCCAGTTAGAATGGCGATCATTAAAAAGTCAGGAAACAACAGATGCTGGAGAGGATGTGGAGAGATAGGAACGCTTTTACACTGTTGGTGGGAGTGTAAATTAGTTCAACCATTGTGGAAGACAGTATGGCGATTCCTCAAGGATGTGGAACCAGAAATACCACTTGACCCAGCAATCCCATTACTGGGTTTATACCCAAAGGATTATAAATCATTTTACTATACAGACACATGCACACATGTTTACTGCAGCACTGTTCACAGTAGCAAAGGCTTGGAACCAACCCAAATGCCTATCAATGATAGACTCGATAAAGAAAATGTGGCACATATACACCATGGAATACTATTCAGCCATAAAAAAAGGATGAGTTCCTGTCCTTTACGGGGACATGGATGAAGCTGGAAACCATCATTCTCAGCAAACTAACACAAGAACAGAAAACCAAACACCGCATGTTCTCACTCATAAGTGGGAGTTGCACAATGAGAACGCATGGACACGGTAAGGGAACATCACACACCAGGGCCTGTCAGGGGGTGGGGGCCTAGGGAAGGGATAGCATTAGGAGAAATACCTAATGTAGATGACAGGTTGATGGGTACAGCAAACCATTATAGCACATGTATACCTGTGCAACAAACCTGCACATGTATCCCAGAACTTTAAAGTATAATAAAAAAAAATTTTTTTAAAGAACTTTTTCAAAGATATTATTAAGAGTGAACCACAATAGTGGATGGATAATGCCTATGGTGACAGAAGACTGATTAGAAGTCTTCTGGAATAGACATCTGAGAATCTACTATATATTCTGGTTCTCAATGATTCCATGGACATTTACCTGAAAAGTTAAATAAGAATCTCATCTATTAGTGATGTGGTTGTTAATCATGATAGTATGACTAGACTATTACAACTCTTTAATGTTTCAGTCAACAAACCATTTAACCATATGTAGAAAAAATGTGATTCCTGGTTCTTGTCTGAAACCTACCAAGAAATTTTGGAGAGATCAAGAAAATGCCAGCATCAAAACCTATAAAATGAAGACAATAATTATGCACACTCTACAGAAATATGCATCGCTGACATTCTTGATGGCCCAGAGGACACTATTTTGTGGAAAAATATGGGTGCCAAAAATCTAAATTTAAAAGAGGTTCAGAAAAATTGAACTCTAAAGTGAAGCAGTTTTAGGAAGACATTAGCCAATTTATTACACATATATTTCCCCTTTAATATATGTACACAATACTGACACATTAGTAAATATATATATGTTGAAATAAATCAAGAATTTTACCAATAAAGATAAAATAAAAATTCTAAGTGATAGAAAGCATTGTGTTATACTTTGTTTTTTTTGTTTCAAGGCAAAAAGCATTACTAGAGATAAAGGTCAGTGCATGGTAATAAAAGATTTCATTGACCACTCATATATAAAAGTCTAAATGTGTATGACAGTAGCACAAGAAGAAAAATTCACAGAGTAGATTTTAACATACGTTTTTCAATAACTGCAGAAATCTATCAGGCAAAGAAAATCAGCAAGGATGCAGAAATTTGAACAAAACAATTAACAAACATGGTTTAATAAACCTGTATGAAACATTTGTACTCAACAACTGCAAAATACATATTCTTTACAAGCTCACACGAAACATTTACAAAATGTTAATATACTGGGTCATAAAACCAGTCTCAACAAATTTAAAGTGATTGAAGTCATTCGGAGCATATATTCTGATTAAAATTAAATTATTCTAAAAATTTGTAAAAAAAAGATAAATAGAAAATCCCTATGTTTAGAAATTAACCAATACATTTCTAAATAAGTCACCTTAGGACAAAGATGAAATCTTGATGGAAGTTAGATGATTGAAAAGGAGGAAAATTCTATCAATATCCACACAATATATGATTTGTGTATGCAGAAAATTCAAAAGAATCTACAGATATAATTTTAGAGTTAATAAGAGATGTTACAAAAGTATTAGAATCAGAGTTTAGCAGGTTGCTGGATTCAAAATCAATATACAAAAATTAATTATATTTCTATATAACAGCAAAACCAATGAGAAAAAAGGTATTTATTCTAGTATCAAAAAATAGCAACTAAATAGAAATAAACCTAGTGAAACATGTATAAGATTATAATGTTTAATACAGAAACATTCAAGAATACATAAATAGACTAGAACACAAGTATAAAGATGCCAAATCTCCCTAAATCTTACCTAAAGATTTAGTGTCATTCAAATTCTCAACTAGGGTGTGCATGTGTGTGTGTGTGTGTGTGACTTGACAAGCTCATTCTAAAATGTATACAGAAATACAAAGAAGACCTATTCTACTTGACATCAAGACTTACTATAAAGTTGTAGTAAAAAACATAAAAAGATTATCTGTTGATGAAGCAGAGATAGAACCATAAGATGGAATGGAGTCCAGAAACAAGCCCACCCACAAAGGAACACTTGATTTATGACAGAGCTGGCCCAGCAGAGCAGTGGTAAAAGAATAAGATGTTCAGTAAATGTTATTGGAATTTGGTAGACATATGGAAAAAAATGAAAGAAAACTCTCATTATTAACAAGCTCCCAGTTAATTACAGTCAATGGTGCAAAACCACAAAGAAAAATCTCCATGCCTGCAGCTTACAGAAATCTTTATTAAATCATAAGAAGCATAAAGTTTAATAAATGATTTATTAAAATTTAAAACCTCTTCATTGACACTAGAAGATAGGAAAAAGATAAGCCATAGAGTAGAAGGTATTTGCAATAAATTTGCATGAGAAACTGATACACCACCAAAAATGAGCAGTTTCTCTTTTTCTAGCATGCTTCTTCCTTCCTCCCACTAACACACACTTAAGGGTTTGTTTTGTTGTTATTTTCAGGTTCACGTACTTAGTAACTGCTGAAAGGTGAATATGAGTATGTCTTTGATACTTATGAAAATAGAAGTGCTCATTTGTTACTGAATCTATAATAATCAATTTTCCATAAGATGTTTTTGTTCATACATTTAAGTGAGGGACTTAGGAAAAATGCAAAAGGAAAGTGAAAAGATCCTGGATGAAAACTGCGGTGATTCCTGGCTCTTAACAAAGAAGAAAAAGTGAGTAATTTAACCTTATGAAGTATAGGGGAAACTGAATCTGAAAAGGAAGGTAGAAGAAGTTCAAGTAAGAAAGGAAAATGAAAAAAATGTACAACACAACTGAGAAATGTTGAACGCTAGTATCTGAATGATTGACATAGAAATATTCCTGCAACAGTGAGAAAAACAGGCAAATAATGGTAATTCTTGAGTTCTTAGAGGAACTCTAAGAACTCAAAAGGATCCTAATCTTGGATGGCAAGAGTTTTCAAGTTTACATGAATAACGGAGCCACCAAATTAGCCCTAGGAGAAGCCCTTTATTTTTAACAATGGAATAATATTAAAATAAATTGAGAAAACATAGCTTTTCTTGGAGAGTTGAATATGGGTTACATGAAAAAATAATACATGGGAAAATTAACATCAGGAACAAATTCTAACTAGAGAGAATCTGAAATTGTTGACATGCGGAAATGAAAAAATGGTATCCCTGCTTCATAAATAGGATCATTTTTATTTCTTTACCTTCTGAGTTTCAGTCAATTTATTTTTGTTTTTTTCATTTGGAGACTTCTGATTTAAAGAGAAAAAAGAGTTTGGAAGACTAAAATATGTAAGAGCAGGAATTCAGATAGTTGGTGTTTACTCTTGTTTTACAAATAGAAGTGGTAATTAACATATATCATTTAATAAAACAAATAGAAGTGGTAATTAACATACATCATTTAATAAAATTGTGGCAGCAGTCAAAGTCAAAAAAAAGTTTACAACCAATAGCCTTATTTTTTCCCTAGAAAAATCTTCTAGTTTATATCTGTATAATCCATTTTTGATAATTTTCCACATTGTGGATTTTTGTTTCATTTTTTCTGCTGCTAACCTTTTGGTCATTTCATAAACATTAGCACCAGCTTCAGGGAGGAGGGCTGAGGGAAACTAAATAAATGCATTTTTCTACTGTGCTTCCTGTTAATCCTGCCCTGGAAAAAGTCCAGTAACAAAGAAATTTAATATTATTGACTAAAATGATGGTGTTGTTCAGATTACTTCTATACATTAAGGTTGGAAAACTCAGACACCTACATAGGCCTTGCAGGTAAGGTAAATGAGTGCTTGGGATACTCATTGGTGGGCATTATGGCAACCCTGGGTAGTACATACTTTCCCCAAAGGGATTCCAGTATTTTAATTTGCACAAAGTAACTGATGGCTGAATTAGGCCCACAGGCTGCCAGTTTACAGTATCTGCATCATTAACTTTGGTAATAAAAGATGCATATGCTTAGATGTCATAGAAATATAGTTGCTGAAACAATGTATGATACAGTTTCACTCTAGTGTACTAATGCAGTTATGAGCTAGTTGACACAAACAGTACCAAATAGGGACAGAAACAAATGCTTTAAGCAAACCATGACACATAATTAACAAGTGAAAATTTGAGACCATCTGGTTCATGATAATTTTTAGTAAAGTAACTTTTATGTAAAACCTGCCCGAACTTTGGGAGGCTGAGGCAGATGGATCACCTGAGTTCAGGAGTTCGAGACCAGCCTGACCAACATGGAGAAACCCCGTCTCTACTAAAAATACAAAATTAGCTGGGCATGGTGGCACATCCCTGTAGTCCCAGCTACTTGGAAGCCTGAGGCAGGAGAATCGCTTGAACCTGGGAGGTGGAGGCTATAGTGAACCGAGATTGCGCCGTTGCACTCCAGCCTGGGCAACAAGAGTGAAACTCCGTCTCAAAAAAAAAAAAAAAAAACCTGCCCAAAACTTAAAGTAAACTGACCCTCCTAAGTGTGTGTTCAGCTCTTTCCTCAACGGGTGCTCAAGAACCATTTTTCATTGTTGCAAGTTATTTTTGAGGACAAAGAGATAAATATGCTCTCTTTAGGGGTCTATGTTTACAAAATGAGTTTCTGTAACTTTCTAATGGAACAGATTATTGGAACAAATCCCAAATAATTTCACATATTTATTGGGAGATTGTTGTTTTTCAAGAGGTGATATTTTCTTATGATGCATATATTTAAGCTTTATGTTAGTTATTTTTGCTCATTGTTTTTTTTTTCAGGGAAAATTTCATGGAAATCCAATGCATGTAGCTGTGGTTATTTCAAACTGTTTAAGGGAAGAGAGGAGAATATTGGCTGCAGCCAACATGCCTGTCCAGGTAATATTTTCTGACCTTGTGATCTTGTTATCACCTTGAACTCAATTTTTCTGAAACAGAAATTCTTATCTTTAGCAGGGTACAGTGGCTTACACCTGTAATCCCAACATTTTGGGAGGCCAAGGTGGGAGGATCATTTGAAGCCTAGAGTTTGAGAGCAGCCTGGCCAATGTAGCAAGACCCTGTCTCCAGAAAAAAAAAAAATTAAAAATTAGCTGGGTATGGGGCACATGCCTATAGTCCTAGCTCTGTGGGGACTGAGATAGGAGGATCACTTGAGCCCAGCAGTTCAAGGTTGCAGTGAGCTATGTTCACACCATGTACTCCAACCTGGGTGAGAGAGCGAGACTCTGTGTCTTTAAAACAAAACAGAGAAAGAAAGAAAGAAAGAGAAAGAAAGAAGGAAAGAAAGAAAGAGAAGGAAGGAAGGAAGAAAAGGAAGGAAGGAAGGAAGGAAGGAAGGAAGGAAGGAAGGAAGGAAGGAAGGAAGGAAGGAAGGAAGGAAGGAAGGAATTTTTAAAGAATCTTTTCCAGCTTCTTTTGCTTGTGTTAGTGGTGCCACCATCCTTCTAGTCACTTGCAATCAAGGTCTTAGTATCATCTTTGCATAGTTCCTTTTCTCCACCCCCATTCTAAGACAGTTACCATGCCTTTCCAGAGTGTATGACTGGAATCTTATCTATACATCCTTTCCTGTTTGTACTGGCCACACTCTGTTCCAGGGTCCTACAATATTAGCCTAGGAATATAGTAATCACCTCCAAGCTGAATTCCTGTCATTCTTACTCTGCCTCTTCCTGTAGGTTCTGGTCTTGCTCTACACCTGTTAGTAGCTTCCATTTCCTACCTCACAGTGTAAACCAGTCTGTGAGCAGGAATTTTGTCTTACAGAAGTTCCACGAATACTTGCTTGTTAATTGTGTGAATGTACTTTACCCTAACATAGTTTAGATTATATTTTAATTTCATTTTCCTGGATGAATTCAGAGTCCCCACTAAAGACAAGTAGAGGAATCAATGCAGTCTATAATTAATATTTTTTTCAGTTAACCCTTACAAAAGGAAAGGGTATGTAATTAATTTTCCAAGTGACATCCTCCATAATTTAGTAAATCATATCATCATACCATTATATTTATTTTTGAAGGTCTAACAAAAGTATCTTTTTTTTTTTTTTTTTTTGAGACAGAGTCTTGCTTTGTCACTCAGGTTAGAGTACAGTGGCACGATCTCAGCTCACTGCAGCCTCCACCTCCCAGGTTCAAGCAATTCTCCTGCCTTAACCTCCCAAGTAACTGGGATTACAGGCACCCGCTACCACACCTGGCTAATTTTTGTATTTTTACTAGAGACAGATTTCACTACATTGCCAAGGTTGGTCTTGACCTCCTGACTTCAAGTGATCCTGACCTCCCAAATTGCTGGGATTACAGGTGTGAGCCACCGCCCCCAGCCAAAAGTATCTGTTATTTAACTCTTAAAAAATTCTCATGTTTAGTTATTGTCAGGTTATGGCTGTTTTGGGAGGACTTTGAAGTTTTGACAACTTTATTTTTTAGATGAAGAAGGATGGTATCTTTTTATTTAATTTTAAAACTATAGTAAGTTTCTAAAGTACATATAGTTTGATTCAGTGTCTTTGGGGTAAAAATTAAGATATTTTTACAAATATATGGTATTCTCACATGTGTTCTCAGCTCTCCTTTTCTGAACCCTTCTTATCTCTAGTTATTCGTCTGTGCACGTGTGTGTGTGAGAGCATGTTCTCTTCAAATGTAAGATATCAGTCAAAATGTTTGTTTGAGTATATGCTCATCAAAGTCACTCTGAAAATAATTTGCCAGTACCACATACTACCACAAAAGAAGTACTGGTTATTCGATTTCAACTAGGTAGACAAATAATGGGGGCTGATGAGACAAAGAGAATTTTAGAAAGCCTTTACCAATTGGAAGAGTGTGGTATAATTGAAGAACTTCTGATCAAGAGTCAAGGATATGGGTTCTACTTGAGGTTTCTGCACTGAATTTGCTGCGGATTTTAGTTATCAACCTTTCTAACCATGGCTCCCCACCCAACTTAAGATGAAGGGGCTGCTTACATCTCTAACTCTCACCTCTAATATTTATAGAACTTTTTATCTAAAGAACACACCTAGTATCAGATTATTAGAGTACCTAAGAGGTTCTGCTTGGAGAAACTGTCTTTTTGCTTAACCAGACTAACATTTTTATGTTTTCTTTCATAAACTCCCTTTGTTCTAGAGTAAAAACAAATCTCATCCCAGCAGATCCAACATCCTCAATTCTAAATTTAGGCCCAATTTAATGCAGTTTCATTATACCATTTTAAAAATTACATGTATTGGTTTTATACAATTTCAAAAGTTATACAGATGTTATAGAGACTTAGAGACAGAATTTTTTAAATCATCAAATTATCTGTAATTTCACTATTCAGAGAGAACACATTGGTAAGATTTTGGTGTATATATTCTTCCAGTCACATGTACTTGAGTTTCTTGAGTTTCACATATCTATACATCTGTCCATGTATTTGCAAATGCATTTATACATACATGCATATACATGTTCAAGCAATACAGATCTCATATATGTCCCGTCCCGCGGGATCGTCAATGTAGGCCCTAGAAGAGGGAGTGGGAACTCGGGGGGACAAGAGACACGAGAAATGGAGACAAGACAGTATCCTGATCAAGTCTCGTTTATTGGTGGCAGTGTAATGCCTTATATAGACCGGCAGGGGCGGAGGTTGGGCCAGGGCGATGATGGTGGCCCTGCGGTGGGCATGGCCAGGTAGGCCTCGGTTTCTTCGGTCGGACGTCATGTTGCGCCTGCGCCGTCGGTTGGTAATTTTCCCGGGCGCGGGATGGCGCCTGCGCTGTAAGTTGATCATTTTCACGGGCGCGGGAAAATGGGTGATGAAGAACCAGGAAGAGCGCCATTTTGTACTGGCCTATGAGACAGCAGAACAGGGAAGAAAGTAAATCTAGGGAGGAGGCATAAAGTGGAAATGTATAGAGCTCAGGCGTCAGTCGTCAGTTATAATCGCTATGGCCGGGCCACGCAGCTCCGGACACATATATATATATTTATAATTATATATGGTGGGTTCATTTGTTTGTTTCTTTATTTAAGAGGAAGTCTCACTTTGTCACCCAGGCTGGAGTGCAGTGGCATGATCTCAGCTTTTTTTAATGACTATAGAGCATCCATATCACATTGATCTAGATCTCAGTTCGAATTGTATGCTGTATGTATTGCATTCGTCATAAACCTTTTCAAAACCAGTGAAATTTCAGGACATTCTTTTTCCAGGGGCCTCTGGAGAAATCCTTACAAAGTTCTTCAGTTTCAGAAAGACAGAGGAATGTGGAGCACAAAGTGGCTGCCATTAAAAACAGTGTGCAGGTAAGTTATCTTATACAGATACCTAGAAAGGCTAGCTGCTGTCCCCATATAACTATGCACCATTCTCCCATGTGCCCAAAGTTAGTGTATACAGAAATCATAGGGCAATTTGTTAATAAGATAAATATCTCTCACATACTATGTTTATATGAGAATATTTCTTTATGGGAGACATTTTAACTTCAACTTGAACTTCTTTGATATGGGGCTATTCAGGTTATCTATTTCTTCTTGAATGAGCTTTGGTAATTCGTGTTTTTAAAGAAACGTGTCCATTTGATCTAAGTTGTTTTATTGGCATAAAGTTGTTCATAATGTTTATTTTCATTTGAATATCTGTAGAATCTGTAGTAATGTCACATCTCTCATTTAATATTGATAAATTTTTCTCTTTTTTCCATAATCAGTCTGTCTAAAGATTTATCAGTTTTATTGATCTAGTGAAGATGTCTTGAATAAGACTTTCTGCCATGTTGTATATAAAATAGGATGTTAATTTCCTTTCCAAAACTTACATAGCATTCATTTCCTTGCCATTTATAAAAATAATAATTCCATCAAAATAAATAAACTATAAATATTTAAAGATCAACTGTCCCATATATTATCTGAATAGTAGGAAGAGGGTTTAAATTTATTTTCAGACTTCTGATTTAGTGATCCTCCATAACAAGTAAAACATGAATGCAAAAGTCTGGGCTTACACTGTTGTGAGAAGGAATCAGACAGACCTAGGACAAAATACCTTGGCATATTGTAGTGTCAAAACCAAGGGCTCTACTCACTCTGCAAGTGTGTAAAGGCAGGAGATTATTATTTTACTGTAGTAAGAATACTTAAGCACATTAATAAAGTGCACAGATGGATTTTGCATCCAGCACAAATTCCTTTTAAAATCCTGAGGAGCAGGATGCAGCAGAGGACCACATTTTTTGGAGCCCCGAGCAGATCTTTACCAGGCCTGTACATGGATTCCCAGCTGCCATGAGTATTGACAGCTAATGGCTTCGATGGAGAATTGGCTCTACAGGAAGACTTTGGCTGCCTTCAGACAATGACTGAGTGGCACGGGGTTGTGGGGAGAGAGGCCAGACCCCTTTCCTCAAGTTGGGGTTAACCTGTGGTGCAGGTTATGCTCCTGGGTTTCTCAAACCAAAGTTAGACCTAAGTGATGACCACATGCTCACTTAGCTCCATCCCCTTCCCTTTCCCTCTCTTGTACGTCCTTTCTGCCAAGAGGACTCCTTCAACAAATCCCTTGTACCTAATCCCTGTCCCAGGTGCTGATTCCAGGAAGCCTGGTCTGACTTTTAGGCAAAGCAATGCTTTCCAATCAATGTAATTCCCCCACTTATGCCGTAACCTCGGTTTCTCTGTGGAATGTTTGGAATGTAGCTCTCAGATCATTCAGAGAGCTTTTGAAGGTTGTTGCTGGGTATTTTCACCTTTTGCAATTACTGATGACAATATACTCTAGAAGACCCTTAATTACTTACCAGAGCATTGACTTTTCAGAGATCTGGCATTGGTTTCATATACTTTTCATTAGAAGATTCTGCAAGATACTGCCTTCTTTTGGCTTTTAATTAATTTTGAGATCAAAAGATGGAACCACAGTATATCTCTGCTTTAAAGCTATCATATTTTATTTTGGTACATTTTCTCGTGCATGTAGGTTCCATGAGTTCAGTAGCTCAGAGCCTTCCGTGGGACTTTGTTCCGCAGAAACTTAGCATCAAAGCGAAATGCCGCAAGTGGTATTGGGGTATAGTGGAAGGAAAGAGTAAAGACTGAAGCTAAACTAGACTAGATTTGAATTCTAGCTTGAGTATGTATTATTGTATGACTTTGGGCCTCAGTTTCCTCACATGAAAAATGGAAATAGTTTACTTTGCAGGTTGCTGAAAGGATAATCTATGTAAGGTATAGGCACAGCACAGGTTGCACAAAATTGGTAGCTGTTATTACTATGGGTGGGTAGATAGTATATCATGTAGTCAATAGCTACTACTTTGTTTCTTTTCTAAGGTTTATAAATATGGAGAATGTCATTAAGAGAATGAGATAACAGGGATTAGAAGAGTAATAATAGCTACTGCTTATGAAGCATATATTTGGTACTAGGCACTGTTTTAAGCAGTCAAACTAATGTAATCCTTATAACAACTCCTTGAGGTAGATACTGTTATCCTTCTTCCTCCCACCCCCCACCCCTTTTTACAGGTGAAGCAGCTAAAATGCAAAGACATTTGCCCAAGTCCATGCAACTAAAAAGTCATAGAGCTGGGACACAAATTCAGACTCTCTTCCTCCAAATTCTATACTTTTTGTAACCAATAATTTAAAATTTGGATTAAATTTAACTCTGAGTGAAATTTAAAATTTGTGATGAATGCATTGTTGTTGTAGATATATGTTTCCTTAGAGAAGACTTCTTGGAATAAGCAGGCAGTAGAAAGTTTGACTTTTCTAAGAACAAAAGGAAGTACAGTAGTCTGAATCTAGGAAGCACAGTGGGTCTATCTTTGGTTAAGGGTGGGGTCAGGGTTAGACTGCTGGACTTCCCACAAACTTCTCACTGAGCACCTGAGTGACCTTGGACAAGTGCGTTACTTCACATCTCGTGGCCTCTTCTTCTTCCTCTATAAAAGTGAGGATAACCTACTTCATGGGTGTTGTGAGGACTGAAGGAGATAATATATAAAAAGCCTTTAGGGCAGATCTTGACATTTACTATTATATCTGAGCAGGAAAACATCACCAGGTTTGGGGAAAAGTAAAGTAAAAATCTTAAAGACAGAATAACAGGAGACACAGTAGAAGCATAGGCGTATTTCAGGAAATAGAAAGAAAAAATATTTAAGCTGAATTGTCATAAACTACAGCATATTTAAATGAAGATTTCAGCAAAAAGTGATCATTGATACATTAGTACAGAGTTACATGAAATACCCACGAGTTCTAAAAAGGGCAAAAATATTCATATTCTCCAATTAAAAAAAGATTATATGCATAGCATCATTTGGAAGTAATTAAGAAATGAGCAAGTAGTGGCTGAAAGACTTCCAGGCAAATAGAAAGAGAGAATAGCTGGAAGGGCAAGTTCAAGCTGGTTCTTCCAGCATTATCCAACTTTCATATGAATTAGCTCTTTAGAAGCGTGGGTTCATTATGGTTTTTGGTTGCTGTTGGAGACTGGAAGCACCAAGCAGTTTTTTAAAATACTTATGATGTTGTTTGATTGACGTGCTTAATTGTAACAGCAGAGTGAGTATGTTTTCTTTTGTGAAAAGATGACAGAACAAGATACTAAATACTTAGAAGACCTGCAAGACGAATTTGACTACAGGTATAAAACAATTCAGACAATGGGTAAGTTTTTGTTTTTTCTGTAATTATGCCTAGAGACAAAAAGGCATCTTGAGTAGAGTTTTTTCACTGACAGAGTTGAAAAATTTGATCTACTTCCTTAGATGAGCCGAGGGAAATACAGGGAGTATTTTCTTGTTTTGCTGCTGCTTTCTCTCTGCATATAAATATGTGTGTGTGTGAGTGTTTAAGTGTGTGTGTGTATGTGTATCCATGCATATCCAACTAATTCCAAGTAAATTACCAATCAATGCAACATAAATTTCACACTGCATGAGGAATTACCCCTACTTCAGCATAGGTCTCTAAAAGATAAAAACCTTCTCCTATAGAATTAAAATATAATTATCACAGAAACAAAAGTAATAATAATTGCCTAACATGATCAGAAAATTACAAGTAGTATTTTAATAATATAATTTTCTAAGATTATAAAATAGAAATGTGTTTCACAGAAGAAAGCATAAAATATAGGCAAAAGCATTAAAAAAATCTGATGAAATCTCACTATCCACAGATAAATACTGTCAGAATATATTTCCTTCCAGCGTTTTCTCTGTATGTTCACATACATACACATCTATGTATTTATTTTCAAAAAATGAAATCATATTGTATATAATTTTGTGTACTGCATTTAACATTTTAAGTATTTTATCGTGTCAAAAAGTCTCCAAAAACATAATTTTAATAATTGCATAAATGTCAAAATGTAAGGTCACTGCAATTTATTTTACTATTTTTTCTGTGGTTTAACACTGAAATTGTTTACAACTAGGTGTTTTCTTAAAATGAAGGGGAAGAGAATATTTACAAGACCTAAGATTTACAAATAATAATAGAAAAATAGTTTAAAGTATGTTGCAATTAATGGAACAATTGGCAAGATTCTAGGTCTAGTTTAGTTGATGGAATTGTGCTGATGCTAATTTACTTGTTTTGATCATTGTGCTTACTATGTTTATGTAAGAGAATAGAAGAAACTAGGTGAAGGATATATGACAACTCTGTGCTATTTGTGCAACTTTTTTGTAGCTCTAAAATTATTTCAAAATAATTCAAAAAAATAAATCAGAAAGAAACTTTCCATTTACAGAATCATCTTTGACTATTAAAATGTTGGCCTAAAATGTATCTTGAAGGAAATATGAATGATTGTGGTCAAGCATAACTTTTCATACGTGAAGATGAGGTGTTTTGGGTTCTTCTCCTGATATGCTTAAGATGCCTTGACTTCCAGGAAATATTATTCAAAATGTTCACAATTATTTGTACATACAACTTTTCCATTCAGAAGAAATGGCACAAACCTGGGTTTCATTATCAAAGGGGGAGTTCATGACCCTAAAAGGGTTTAGAACAACTATAAATGTAATCAAGTGATGGTCATTGAAGGCAGCCTTATTCCAAATTTTATATGCAAACTACTAATTTTAAAAATTAGGTTATTTTGAACTTAATTTATTATGATTTGAGTCACTTTTTCAGTGCTTCATGTACATTATGAATTAAAATTATTATTTTTATCACCTAAATCCACAAATATTTATTTTGTTTGTCCCATCCTGTTATAAGTGAAAAGAAAAATACAAGGGAAACAAGTTATTATATCCTTGGTGAAGGTGGGAAAGGTTAGCTAAAGAAGTTTTCAGTTGCCAAAATGCTACATAAGCAAGATTTTGCTATGTATGGGATCTAGGAGTTAGTAAATTTGTGAATCATTACAACCAGAAATGAGTTCCTAGAGATTCGTCCTGTTTTGTAGAGAAATTTGCCCCAGTGTTGTTCTGGGACCTCTTTTTCACAATTACACAAGTCAAATCAGCATTCTCAGTCCCCATTTTTCATGAACATGAATGGTTGGTATAAACAGTCATTTGCCATTGTAGGAGCAAAAAGGGAACCTTCCCCCTTCACCCTCTGAAGGTTCATTGAATATGCACTAATAAAATGTAGATCAATAGGAGAAAAAGGCATGCAAATTAATTTAACATGCACAGCATGGGAGAATAGCAGGAGAATGGTTACCCAGTAATCCAGTGGGGTACAGATGTTGATATGCCCTTCTTCATAAGGGAAAGGGAGGTTGGAAATGTAGAAGCAAATGATTTTTAAAGTTAATGAATGGATCCAATGCTCAGACAGTGGTTAGTAAATAATACTCTTGAAGAATTGACTGGAACCTGAGAACAAACAATAGTTTGGGACAAAGTTTGAGCTCTAGGTGTGGTGTTTAATTTTCAGACTTTTCCTCTGTTTTATGAATTTTAAGTTTATCTGATTAATGAAATTTCAGGGAAGGGATCGAAGGCAATTGTGTTCCTCTTAGGGGTCCATTTTCTAGGTAGATCAGGGAGCTTCCGAGCACTTCATGTGTGCTGTGGAGAGACAGAGGATTGAGAGAGACCTTGAGGCTGCTGCTTTCGTTCCATTATTTTGGGGTGTCATTTTCTGAGCCCCATCACTATGTCAATAAAGTTTAATGTTCAAATTAAATAATATAATGTTTATTTATTGTATGTATCCCCATGTAAAAAAGGATAAATCTTTTTTTTCAGTCAGATATTTTTCTAAGTTACAACTCTGGCCCACTGCTAGTTTTACAATGAAGCTAGAGCATTTTGGGGAAAAAAAGAAAAAAAAGTGGGAGAAAGTAAATAACTTAGTCTTTTATTAGTTCATGAGACTAGGTAGATAAGACTGTAACTCTATGAGGCAGTTTCTCATAAAACCTGCATATGAAGCAGAGCAGGGAGGGGTAGGTGAAGGCAACAGAGAGTCAAATATGATTTAATCAGGGGCACAAAGGGTAATCCCCGCCTTCCTTACTTTTACCAAATAACCAAGTATATAATGTGGAGGTATCCAGTAAGGAATCCATTACAGCAACTTTATCTCCTCTGTCCACCACCACCAAAACAAAACAAAACAAAACCGGACACCAAGTGCAGAATGGTCTTTCCTGAAGGTCTGTAAAATAAAGAGGTCCTTTTTTTCATGCTTGGATGTAATTCTTTCTGGCAAAATGAGCAGACAGAGACTTCCAAGCTCACCTCTAGTGAACCCAATTAGTCTCTTATCACATAAGTTCTCTGGGGCAGGGCTGTTTTAGGGTGGTGGATTGAGGCTGACTTGACTTTCAGGAATAGAGAGCTTTGACTTGGCGAGGACTCTAAATCTGATCTCTTTACCTTTGCAGATCAGAGTGACAAGAATAGCGCCATGATGAATCAGGAAGTTTTGACACTGCAGGAAATGCTTAACAGCCTCGATTTCAAGAGAAAGGTTAGTGAAAAATGTTAATTTGGGCTTTTGACTATTTTTCTCCTTTTTTCTAAACTTAGACTAACTGAAAAGAATCAAGCTGTCAGATTTATCAGTTCCATTTACTGAATGAAAAAACGGCAAGGTTTCTAGGAACAGTCCCATGCTATTTGCCATGCTTCTCTTCATGAGTTTACAATGCTGGACCTCTTTAGAGACTATTTATCTTGCTTATGTGATACATTTACTATAGCTAACATTAATTTCAGAGTGGAACTTTTACATGATTTTTATTTGTCATTATTTCAGACATGGCTGTTTTAGTTTAAGTACTTAATATGCTGAGATGGGTTCCACTGCACATATATAATTAAAATAGCATTTGATGACTGCTAAAATCTTATTGGAAAAAAAAATATTCTAGTTTCTACTCTGAGAAATGACGTAGTATTAAGCAATTTCCTAGATTTCAAAATAGTTCATTGGCAACTGAACATATTCAATGTAACTTCTTCCAAGGAGAGCAAGAACTTTTTTTCTGGTTTAATTAAATATTTTTAAGGAGGGGAAACATCTCTATTTCACTTTTCTACCTATCTTGAAAAATAAATGCAATTGAAATTTAACCAGTCACTAATAAATCAGTAGTTCATTTCTAAAAGTTCGGCTCAATTTTTTGTGCAGGAATTTGTGTGAGCACAAACAAGTACAACATTTATTTTTACCCTAAATTAATTATAAACTTAGTTATATATCAGATTTTAAGTATGCAAGTAGTTAATTCAAGAAAAAGTTAATGTTTTTATGCATAATAAATCTATGCTATGTATTTTTATGCATGACATTTTATTCTACTTAAGGAATAACATTTTAAAAAGAGAAGGAACATTGACGATAATTCAGTTCATTCAATTGGTTGTATAAATGAGAATATACCAAGTTTCAGCAAAATTAAATACTTTGCTCACATTCATATAGCTTACAATAATGCCAGAACAGAAATTCATATCTTCTACCCCCTAGACCTTTGAAAGTTATAATTCTCCATTATGCCTTCCAAAACCCAGAAATAGTCCTAATAAAAATTAACACAGAAAGGCTCAAATTTTAGTCAGCTCATTTTAATATAAATGGATAACCATCTTTATTTTAAAAATAAATTAAATATATAAATATCCTTTTAATAAGCAACTATACAGTTTTGTGACTACGAGATTCAATATCGTTGCCACAGGAGTTACAAATTCAATATATTTATACTGAAACACATGAAGAGAGTGTTAAACTGTGGCCATTCTTCTTTTCTCATGACATCTTTTATTGTCAATAATTTAATTGTTTGAAAAGGCCTGGCAAATAGAAGCTAGTATTTAGTAAAATATTTGGTCAAAATTTTAACCAAGCCCTTGTCTACCAGGTCAAATAGTTTTGTAAATTGAATTCTAAGTGACTTATTTCTTATGAAACTCTTTTCAGTAGTCCCCTTTGTTTTTAGGAGGCTCTCAGTAAAATGACCCAAATCATCCATGAGACGGACCTGTTAATGAACAACATGCTCATAGAAGAGCTGCAAGACTGGAAGCGGCGGCAGCAAATTGCCTGCATCGGGGGTCCACTCCACAACGGGCTCGACCAGCTTCAGAACTGGTAAAACGAATTGACTGCAGTTTCTAGTGAAAACCACAGGAAATACAAAACTTCAGTGTCACTCAGCCAGAGAATGCAGGTTTAGACTGCAACATCAGTTCATTCAGCTTATTGATGGCTTATTAGCACCTGAGAAATCTACAGTTGAAAACGAGTAGTATAAGTATTCTTAGTTTTCATTCTCATGGGGAAATCAAAGAAAGCATCTATGGAATGCTGAATTTTCACATGCAAGATATCAATCTTAAAAGACTCAAATAAATTTTGAAACCGGCAATATACTTTCTTTAAGGACAGAATAAAGAAGTACTAGTTTCAAAATCTTGAAAATAGATATCTCAACTTTTAAATGTTAGTTTTGTGTTTTCAACATAGTGATTTCTTTTGTCAAAGATGTTGGTCAAGGATAGAAAATTTCAGTTAGGAGGAATAATTTCAAGAGATCCATTGTACCTTATGGTGACTGCAGTTAATAACAATTTATTGTATACTTGAAAATTACTAAGAAAGTAGATTTTAAGAGCTCTTACCACAGAAAAGTAAGTATGTGAGGTAATAATGCATGTTATTCAGCTTGATGTAACTATTCAACAATGTTTACATACATCAAATATATACAATACCACAAATACCACAAATATATACAATTTTTATGTGTCAGTTTTTAAAAGTCACAAATGGTTAATACAACCCGGCATTCTGGATCTATGTACGCACACATGCAATGAAATGTAGATAACTACCCTTTGCACTAGAAGATTAAAATGATCATAGGGTTTTCCATGTCATAAATGCAAAATAAAACTATTTGACTGAAGGAACAATTGGAAAATATGAAAAAGAAAGAAACTGTTCAGTTAAAATCTAAAATTGGTTCCCAAGAGAACAAGTCAATACAATGGAATATGTAGTAACTGGGGACCCCCTCACTAAAAGCTCTGCCCTGCCAGGCCTACTTGTCAAGAAATGTAAGGAGTTTGACTCATTTTAAAACATTGATTTTCCTTGGGAAGACACTTTGATTCTCCAAGTCACTGTACTCTGTTGTGAAAACAACAATAAAGGGAGCAATAAAGATCTTAACCGATAATGGAGCTCATACCAAAAATCAGCAGGGATTCAACCACTCTTGCCATAGTCTTATATGTGGAATACTGTAAGTAGAAAGAGTTGCTGTATGGCGAGGTGGACTTTCCAAGTCTGATAAGATGTTCTGTCTCCTGTAGTTGGAAGTCCCTTCCGTGTCTATTTCAATCTTACTCTTTACCAGGCTTCTGGCCCCCACCGCCACCTCCATTTCTGAGGTGAGATCACTGCGTAATGAATAAAATTCCAAGCAGTTATCAGGGGCAAGCATTTCTAAATATACCTTACTCTAAAGAGAGTCATTGATCACTTTTGGCTAATACTTAGGACTTGTAAAAATATATATTGTGGGGGAAGATCGTTTCATATGTTTTTCATATGGGTTTCATATGTTTCTCTTTCATTATGCTTACATAAGAAAACATTAACCATAGCATGTTTTTTATGGCTTTAAATTTGCTCTTTTTTGCCCTTTAGTGCGTGCCACATTTTTAACATATATATGCTTAATAAGCTTAAACGAAGAACAATTAAAAGGGATTTGGTTCCAGATGTTGATAAAATTTCATAAATAATGACATATATAATTGAAGGTTTAAATGAGAAAACACTGAAAATATTTAACATATGCATATTCAAAAAAAAATGGGTTAGAAAAATAAAAATAAAGAAGTGTCACTAACCTAAATCAAATTAAGTGATTCATTTAATTAATTTAATAATTACTTAATAATTTAACATTTATTAACTATGACCCATTGTTACAATCCTTTTTTATTATTAAATGGAAAAACTATCTTTGATTTTCATTTGCTGTTCAATAGCTTTACACTATTGGCAGAAAGTCTTTTCCAACTCAGAAGGCAATTGGAGAAACTAGAAGAACAATCTACCAAAATGACGTATGAAGGTGATCCCATTCCAGTGCAAAGAATTCACATGCTAGAGAGAGTCACCTTCTTGATCTACAACCTTTTCAAGAAGTAAGTAAAGTGCTATCAGTGGCATCCTGCATTCTGTGAAGTAAGAACACCCTGCCTAAGGTTTTGGCGTTTAGGTGGAAGAGTGGCAGGGAAGTATTCAACAATAAGCCTCAGGGAGAAGTGAATAGAACCCCAGAAAGTTTCAGAAACCACATTTCTACTCTTCACTATTTATTCATCAACACTTCTCTCACCAACTGGCTCAGTTTTCCACAAGCTAAGTCATGTCACTCACCTACAGCTCAGTTTTCACATTTTAGAAAAAGTTTCAAGGGTTTTTTCTTATGTGCATATGAAACAAAGGATGGAGGACTTTTTCATGTTTATAAGCTAATCTAAACAAAAAATACTAACATGTACCAGAAATCCTAATATTTAGTCCAAAAAAAAGTCATGAAATTTATTTTTGGCCAGGCATCGTGGCTCACCCTGTAATCCCAGCACCTTGGGAGGCTGAGGCAAGGGGTTGCTTGAGCTCAGGAGTTGTAGACCAGCCTGGAAAACATAAAAAGACACCTGTCTCTCCAAAAAATAAAAAAACTTATCCAGGCATGGTGGCACATGCCTATAGTCCTAGATACTCAAGAGGCCAAGGCAGGAGGATCACTTGCGCCCAGGAAGTTGAGGCTGCAGTGAGCTTTGATCGTGCCACCACACTTCAGCCCAGGCAACAGAGGGAGACCCTTCTCAAAAGAAAAAAAATTACTAAATGGACTGGGGCTTTTATTCATGGCTCAATTATAACAAGATTCATTTACTACTGTTAAATGATTTATAAAAAGTCATTGTAAAGATCTGAGTTTAATTGGGGGTTTGACTATCTTCTAAGTGTAAAAAATTTGGACTTTGAGTGGATAGCATCCTGTTCCTCTGTGGTTTTCAGTCTCAATATTTTCAATGTTTTCAAATGACGCGCTTTATTTCCTTTTCATCTAGCTCATTTGTGGTTGAGCGACAGCCATGTATGCCAACCCACCCTCAGAGGCCGTTGGTACTTAAAACCCTGATTCAGTTCACTGTAAAACTAAGGTAGGCAAAACATCTATGATTTCGTGTGTTTGTGGAGCTAAAGTCTCTGGATAATCATGGCCAATTTCTCTCATTGTGGCTTGCATTCAGCTGTTCTTTATTGAACCATCTGCTGTGTGCCCAGCTCTGAGCTTTGGGAAATACCCACAGAAATGTGAAGATGAGAGCCCTGCTTGTCAAGAGCATGACAGTGCAGAGGAGGACGTGAAAGTATGGAATCATAAAATCAGGCACAATTAAATTAATTGCTGAAAAGGTTGACTTGAGAAAAGACTGGAGAGATTGGGAGAGGGGAGGAGGGTTGTAGGAGAATGGGAATACAGAAGTAATGGCTTCCTAGGTCTGTCTGGTAATCGTGGGGAGCAGGGGGAGACAGAATTGAGAGGACAGATTGGGGACAGATTCTGGAAGGCTTTGAATATCCTATCCAGGAAACATAGTGGCACATTCATCTCCTGAGATTACCCAGTAACTGGCTTATTGGACTTTCCGCAAAAACTCGCAATACCGCAGTTTTCCATATATCCCTACTGTGTACCTAATTTAAAGACATAACTTTTGTGTTACTGTTGCTTTCTCTGTGAATTTGATCCTTTCTATTAGCATGAGCAATCAAAACTTATAGTTTTCCCTAATGATGCTGAGAACAATGAGTTTGACTTCTTACTTTCAAAGATTCTCATCATGCCTGAAACTCCAAGAACTAAAGCTTTAAATGCCTAATCACTAGGTCACCTCTGGAAAGCTGAAACCACAGACTAACGGGGTCAAGAGGTGGCGATGCCATGGTACAGAGCAGTTTAGGGTTCTATGATAGGGTTGCTGATCACATATCACTATTAGAACTCCATTTTTCAAGAGAAGGCATTTGTCTTCAGTTTGCATTTTTAAGACACCATTAACATTCTTAATCAGTTTCTTTGTGTGAATTTTGCACCAAGATTTAAGAACTGAAAACAAAAGGCTGAGGCTAGGTTCCTTTTTTAAATTGCACTCTTGGCCAGGTATGGTGGCTCATGCCTATAATCCCAGCACTTTAGGAGGCTGAGGATGGCAGATCACCTGAGGTCAGGAGTTCAAGACCAGCCTGGCCAACATGGCAATACCCCATCTCTACTAAAAATAGAACAATTAGCTGAGCATGTTGGCACATGCCTGTAATCCCAGCTACTTGGGAGGCTGAGGCACAAGAATCGCTTGAACCCAGGAGGCAGAGGTTGCAGTGAGCCGAGATTGTACATTGTACCATTGCACTCCAGCCTGGACAACAACAGCGAGACTCCATCTCAAAAAATAAAATAGAATAATAAAGTAAAATTTTAAAATAGGCATTCTTATCAAAAGTTGTTCCTTCCTCATTCCCACATCTCTATATAACTCAGAGGAGAGTGAACTAGGATGGAGAAGTGGTGGACATTCTACTTTTCCTTGAGACACTCCTATAGATGATATAGTAAGTCTAAGATGCTCTCTGGGACAAAAGGGGAGATGAGTAGGGATTGCCTAGCAAAAAATTCTAACTCTGAATCAGCACCGCATGCATGTTGTGTAAACTGATTGCCAGAGGCATAGAACATTAGCCCCTGGTTGTAGGCTCTGTCTTCCTCTTGTACCTGGTAGGTCCCCCTCCTCCTCCTCTGCACCCTATTCCCCACCGTCTTGATAGGTGATCCTTTACTCAAGGTTTTCCTAAAACCCCTCTTTGCCATACCGTTGCATCCTCCTGTTTCAAAGGGAAAAATGACCTTGAAGGGGAAGAATGACTCCATGGGACTTGTCAGCATCTTGCAGTAAATCAGATCCTTCCTGAAGTAGTATAGAAAGGAAGGTGGAGAGGAAAAACATCTGGCTTTATTTTATGTGACTATGCCCCCTTCTCACCATTCACTACCAATCACTGCATACTCAACATACTCCAAACCCTAAACCAATCTTGTGCCTCATACAGGACTTTTAAAGAGCCTTTGCAACATTCTACCCACCCTTTTGTTTGGGCTGCCCATGAGCTATGATTTCATTTCTCTAATGCCAGTGAGTTGCTTGTCACCATATTCTCTATATTCCATTTGTGTGCCTGGACTCCCTCCTTTTACATAGAGCCACGTCCACTTTTCTCCCTTCTGCAGTCTCTGCTACATCAGTTCTCTGGTACCTAAGGGTATACTGGGTAAATATTAGGAGCTCAATGCATGCTGAGTGAATGAGCAAAGTTTAGGATGAGGGCATGAGTAAATGAATGAATATGTGAGGGATCGAATGACTATCTCTGAAACTGCACTGAACCCACAGGTAGGTTACATCACAGGACAGAAATCTGAGGAGCTGGAGAAAGCAAAAGAATAAAGGATGGGCTGACACCAGAAGGAATTAAAGGAATTTTTACACTGAACTTCAATTACTTGTTCATTTGAAGTTTGGGTTTTTTATGAACATTTTTGCTGTTACTTAAATATAGTGTTTTGAAAGATTTCAAATGTATTTGAGTTGTGATTTTCCATATTTTACTAGAGTTCTGTCTCAGTATGTTCACCATAAAACACTTATCATTAAAGCTTACAAAGTTGGGTTTTTTTTTTTTTGTAATATGAGGATAAAATGAAGCCATACAACAATTTTTTATATCTATACATCTAACCTACATTTGGGCTTTAACCAAAATATATAGCTTTTTTCTGACCTCGCCAATGTATTATCCAGCAAACATCAACTGAAGCAATATGGAAACAGTTCCAAGTGTTTGTCAATAATGCTATTAAGTGACTGATGTCAACATTAGTAACATGGCAAACTAAAAAGGCATTGTACATTTTTAAAACACAAACTGTAGATTATGTAAGGTTTATTTATATGCATATTTCATAAGTATATTTGAATGTTTAAATATAAAAAAGGGTTTTTAAACACTTTTGATTTTTATCTTTGATTTTTTTTTTATTGATGTCTCTTTCCAGGCTATTAATAAAATTGCCAGAACTAAACTATCAGGTAAAGGTTAAAGCATCAATTGACAAGTAAGTTTTCTAATTTCATTTTGAATTGTAATTCAAAATGTAAGACTTTTAAAAATGAATGGCCCTTATTTTATAGAATAATTTTGAACTTTTAAATGTACTTCTCTAACATTATATAATGAATGTACTTCAAATATTTGACTTTGAAGTTCAAACATTTAACAAAACTCAATGGTTATCTTAAATTTAAAATTTTACTATAAAAACTTGAAATCAATTTTATATACTATCCTTTAAAGTATCGTAGAGACCAGGTGCAGTGGCTCACGCCTGTAATCCCAGCTACTCAGGAGGCTGAGGCAGGAGAATCGCTTGAACCCAGGGGGCTGAGGTTGTAGTGAGCCAAGGTTGTACCACTGCACTCCAGCCTAGGCGACAGAGCAAGACTCTGTCTCAAAATAAATAAATAAATAAATAAAATAAAGTATAGAAAGTTATTCCTAGATCTATTAAATAGCTTATTTTAAAGAATTTTCTTGGTTTTACAGGAATGTTTCCACTCTAAGGTAAGACATTTACTTTGTGGAATCTTTCTTGCTGCTCTTGTAAATATATTTTACCTGAGACCATGTAAATAGCTAAGATTTCCTCTCTAGCAACCGAAGATTTGTACTTTGTGGAACTAATGTCAAAGCCATGTCTGTTGAAGAATCTTCCAATGGGAGTCTCTCGGTAGAATTTCGACATTTGGTAAGTTTGGCAGTAAAGTTACACAGGTTTTTTTCCCGAAAATCAGAGACCTCTTTACTAATAGGCCTTATAATTCAGTATATTTTGTGCTTAAACATTTCTTATTTGAAATTAGGAACTGGCCGGGCACGGTGGCGCATGCCTGTAATCCCAGCATTTTGGGAGGCCAAGGCGAGCGGATCACGAGGTCAGGAGTTCTAACCAGCCTGGCCCACAGAGCGAAACCCTGTCTCTATTAAAAATACAAAGTTAGCCAGGCGTGGTGGTAGGCACCTGTAATCCCAGCTACTCTGGAGGTTGAGGCAGGAGAATCGCTTCAACTCGGGAGACGGAGGTTGCAGTGAGCTGAGATCGTGCCATTGCACTCCAGCCCAGGCGACAGTGCAAGACTCTGTCTCAAAAAAAGAAAAAAAGAAAAGAAATTAGGAACCATATTGAGAAATAAAACATGCCATCAGTGAAGAATTAAAATGGTAGAAAGAGCACTGAACCTTAACTTAGAAGGTCTGAGTTCTAAACATTGAAGACAGAGTACCTAAGTATACATAGTAGTTGGTCAGTAGATTTTGCTGATAAGGACAGAGATAATCTGTCTTAAAATAGAGAGGTGTTACACAATGGAATATTATTCAGCCATTGAAAGAATGAAATTGTGTCATATGCAGCAACATGGATGGAACTGGAGGTCATTATGAAATAAGTCAGGCACGGAAAGATAAATATTGCATGTTCTCAGTCATGTGGGAACTAAAAAAGTAGATCTCTTGGAGGCAGACAGTTGGATGGTGGTTACCAGAGGCTAGGAAAGGAAGCAGGGCGGAAGAATAAGAGAAAGATGGTTAATGGATACAAAGATACAGTTAGAAGGAATAAATTATGATTTTTAATAGTGTAGAAGGGGCTGGGCACGGTGGCTCACGCCCCTGTAATCCCAGCACTGTGGGAGGCTGAGGCGGGCGGATCACCTGTGGTCAGGAGTTCGAGACCAGCATGGCCAACATGGTGAAACCCCGTCTCAACTAAAAATACAAATATTAGCCCAGCGTGGTGGCAACCGCCTGTAATCCCAGCTACTCAGGAGGCTGAGGCAGGAGAATCACTTGAACCCAGGAGGCGGAGTTTGCAATGACCTGAGATTGCGCCACTGCATTCCAGCCTGTATGACAGAGCAAGACTCAGTCTCCAAAAAAAAAAATAATAATATAGAAGGGAACAATAATTTATTGTATATTTTCAAATAGCAGGAAGAGAAGAATTGTAATGGCCCTACCACAAAGAAAAGATAAATTAGGTTATAGATATCCCAATTACCCTGATTTGATCATTACATACTGTATACATGTATCAAAATATCATGTGTACCACAAAAATGTATACAATTATGATATACAAATACAAAAGTACAAAGGCACACACACATACATGCAATAATGGATAGGCATTCCTGGTTTCATTTTTACATCTCTAATGACCACGTCTGGCTAAAAGCGCTTTCATTTTAGGAGGCTAGCTTGGGGAAATAGGATGTTCCCGGGTATAGCAGCTGTACACAGTTCACCTTGGCATGTCTAGAAAGCTCTGACCCAGCCTCATCCTGTTGCTTCTTGCTCTTACCACTTCCTCTTGACCTAGAGTTATCTTTCTGCCTTCTTTCTGATTCTTTGCATAGTTCTTAGATCCCCAAAGACCTATTTTTCTCGCCAGAAACCATGTTCCTCCTTCTGCTTATTAACATTTAGCAATTGCCTCACTGAATGTCTGGGCACCACCGAATATGCCTCAAAAAGTCTACTTTCTCAAAGACAAAATGTAGGTTAACAGAAAGATATCTGCATATAGAAATTTATTCTGATTTCTGTTTTTGTTTTTGTTTGGTTTTTAGTATTGAGGAGTATGTTTTTTTTTTTTTAAATTGAATCCTTCCTGTGTGAACCGCCAAGTAAATAAAATGTAATAAAGAATAATGTATTATAGACACCCTTGTAACTAGCACTCTTTTTTGTTAGGCTCAAGTCCTACCCTCCAGGAACTTTCAACAAGGGGCCAGGTTTAGTAATAAGTAAAGTAGGAAGAGCCCTTAACTTAGAAACGTCTGTCTCCCAAAAAAGTCACATGGAAAAGGAAGGACAAGAAACACACCAAAAATCAGGTCTTTATTTCAGCGGGTACAATATATAAAATAACAAAACCTCAGTTTTTACGGTGCTCTTTTGCTCTTGCAGAGCATTTTCACATTGGTTATCTTATGCATAATAACTTTAATTGCTTTTTAATACAAAAATAAATATAGAAAATAAAAATTGGCCGGGCGCTTTGGCTCACACCGAGGCAGGTGGATCACAAGGTCAGGAGATTGAGACCATCCTGGCTAACACAGTGAAACCCCGTCTCTACCAAAAATACAGAAAATTGGCCTAGCGCGGTGACTTACGCCTGTGATCCCAGCACTTTGGGAGGCTGAGGTGGGCGGATCACGAGGTCAGGAGACTGAAACCATCCTGGCTAACACGGTGAAACCCCGTCTCTACTAAAAATACAAAAAAAAAAAAAAATTAGCCGGGCGCGGTTGTGGGCGCCTGTAGTCCCAGCTACTTGGGAGACTGAGGCAGGAGAATGGCATGAACCCGGGAGGCAGAGCTTGCAGTGAGCCGAGATTGCACCACTGCACTCCAGCCTGGATGATAGTGAGAGACTCCCTCTCAAAAGAAAAAAAAAACAAAATCAAAATTTAAAAAATTGTCACCTATAACTCCACCACCTTGCAATGCTATTAACATCTTCAGTTTTACAATTTCATTATTTTTTCTAAAATATTTATATGTATGTATTTTTTAAGTGGGATCAAATAATACACACTACATAATTTGTTTTCTGCCTCTTTTTTTCATTCAGTAATCTGTATCAATGCACATTTATTTTGTGTCAGTAAGTCTTCTTCCCCTGTAATGTCATTTAATAGCTTACTATGCTATATGGTACACACTGCCCTATAGTTTATTTTTCTAGTCTTCTCCGTTAGACTTGGTTTCTCAGGGATTGGGAGTCATCACCTACAGCTTAGCTAAAATGATGCTTTCCAGGTGCAAAGGAGTACTGTATGGATTCTGCAAGTTCCCAGCATGATTTCATTTTTTCAAAATGTTGGCTGAAAGCTAAAGTCTTATTGATATGCCAACTCAAGTTTCTAAAGTGGCATCCCATGGGGTGAGACAGGAAGCTCTTCTCTGTCAAATCTGGGCAGTTGTGTCAGGTTTCAATGAGTTTGAAAATACGTTGCTGTTCTAGAAGTCAAAATGTGGCCAAGAAAATGACTGCAACAGGTATGACCAACTTAATATGTAGCTGATAATGCTTTTTCATCTAAATATTGTTGTTTTCTTTTACAAAGCAACCAAAGGAAATGAAGTCCAGTGCTGGAGGTAAAGGAAATGAGGTAGGAAATGTTTTCTCCTACAGAATTTTTCTGGGAATAGATCTTATAATATCTTATTTTTACAAAGCTTTTAAACTGCTTGACTTCATATAAAATCAAATTCATGTTTTTCTGATTATAGATGTAAAACTTGATAATTGCAGACAATATGAGGAAGTTTTTTAAAAAGAGAAAATAAAAATAACATATAATAACACCCTCCAAAGAAAATAACTATTAACATCTGAGTATACATCATTCTAGTCTTTTATTTATGTATATATTAATTCTAGTCTTTTATTTATGTATATATTACTTTAAAAATATATGATACTCATTGCTTCATAGCCTGCTTTTTTTCACATAGCAAAGTATCTTTTTTTATTTTTATTTTTATTTTTATTTATTTTTTTTTTTTGAGAAGGGTCTTACTTGTTGCCCAGGCTGGAGTGCAGTGGTGAGATCTTAGTTCACTGCAGCCTCTGCCTCTCAGGCTCAAGTGAACCTCCTACCTCAGCCTTGCGAGTAGCTGGGACTATAGGCGTGTGCCAACATACCTGGCTAGTTTTTGTATTTTTTGTAGAGACAGAGTCCCACCATGTTTCCCAGGCTAGTCTTGAACCCCTTGGCTCAAGTGATCCACCCACCTTAGCCTCCCAAAGTGCTGGGATTGTAGGCGTAAGCCACCGTGCCCAGCCTGGAGAACAGTTTTCCATAATTTTGAATACTCTTGGAGAACATGATTTAAATTGCTTACATTACATTACATTTTATAGGTATGCCATAGTTTCTTTAGTCAGTCCATTATTTAAAAATATCTTTGTCATTCTTCATTTTCATTCACTCATTTTCTCACATATGTGAAGTCAGGCTGAAAAATTATGATATGTGGGGCAAAAGACAACCCTATTATTTTGAGATACCAATTACCTCGCTCTCTAATGTTTGCATTTCACTAGACAAATTGAATGAAAGAACAAACTGATGCAGTCTGAGTACTCACATTTGAGTTAGTTGACGATAGAGTGGTCAAATCATGAACGGGACATGACCTTGGAGAACATCTATTGAGTTGACCTCAAAACTAAGGCATAAGTCAATGACCTATATATTTGGAACTAGAAAACCTGGGTTTGAGTACCTGCTCTGCCAGGGCCTGAAAATGTGATGTCTGGCAAATGATCTGATGAAGAAATAGTGCATTTTTTTTCCTCTAAGAGATCAGGATAGTCATGCTCAACAGCCCTGCTCAGAGGTGCTGCAGGTGTCAAACCACCTACGTGATGCGATTTTGAAGCAGTGAGGTTTATTTCTGAGGTGGTTCATATGGATCCAAGCTCTTGGTTTTATAATCACAGCTCCTATGAAAAAGATCTTTGAATTGTTTGGAGGAAAAGCACTTTATAAATCCAGTATCCAATGATATCCAATTTATCACACCCCACAAAACCATAAAGATCCGTCACAAAAGATTAATGCCCTACCATTTTGCCCTCCAAGAATTCTTCATTCTCTTAATTGTGTCTTAAAGATCATTTGCCAAACATCATAGCCTCAGTGAAGACAAGCTCAGTCTTCCAGGGTAGAATTGCTGTTCAGGGCAGAGCTCCCTAAGCAGGTCTCTGCAGTCAAAGAAATCACAAGAGCAGAGATTTTGGGTTTAAGGAGCTTCTAGTAAAACAAATGAGTGAGAGACATTCTTCCCGGCTTATAGAAACCCATAAAGGTTTTCTAAACTTCCTAGTTAAGCATTGGCACACTTTAAATGAAAGCTCATTTCACACATCTCCTTGGAATTCTGGCCAGAGTTGCAACATTTCATTCAACTTGACATCCCTGAGTATTATTTATGAATCTGAACAGACTAAGCATCATTATCCTGAACTTTTCTTAAGTAAAGCAAATCGAATAAATCCAAATACCTCAACTCTTGTAGTATACTGTGATCTTTATGAATGTAAAATGAAAATCTTCCCTTGAATTTCCCTAGAGACAGAAATCTAAGTAAATCATCTTCCACTGTAGAAAAACCAACCACTGTCTTGTTAACACTGTCTAGTTATATTGCCTTCAATTTATTTCCTCTTATTTTCTGATGAATAGCAAAATCATACAGTCATATCAGAATGATTTTGTTTCTTCCCTTTTTTTTCAGGTTTGCTGAATCGGGTTAATTTTATTTTAAGCTATTCTTTGAGCTCCACCTGTTGGTAGAATTTTAGTATGACTCCTAGGTACATTTAAAACAAGCCACGGATTGAACCGTTATCTTATGTGCGGCATTAACTGTTGACTAGTCACAAAATACATGAAGGAAGATAAGCCGGGAATCGGGGGCTTGGCCATTCAGTAAGGATGATCACGCGAAGGTTAGGAAAGAGTGAGGAAAGAATGGGCAATAAAGTGAAGTTCATAAAGTCATGAGGCCAGGGATGGTGGTCACAAATTTCAGGAAAACAGGAAGCTAGGATATCGTAACCTCGTTTTCAAGTTTCAAAAAGTTGCTATTGCTTATCTGTGAGCACCTGTAGCAGGAGTTCACCGCCTGCTAAGAATGTCTTCAACAATCCTGGTGTGGCATTTACTATATACTGGACACTAAGAGCTTCACTAATACTGATTTCTGTAACTCTTACAATAAGATTGTGAAGTAGGTACTATTAGCTTCAAACTTATTTCAGTTATGGAAACTGAGGCACAGAGTAGTCACACAGCTTACTCAAGATTGTGGGGGCAGTTGATGGCAGGGCCAAGATAAAACCGTGGCAGTCTGATCCCGTGTCCCTGCTCCTGGCCCCTCTGCTATGCTGCCTGTGGGTCGCAAAACCTTCCCTGGGAGAGGTGAGCTGGTTGGCACTCCTCCTGCCCCGTCACCTCACCCTATCTATCTCACAGAGTGTCTGCACCTCACCCACCTGCTCAGAAATCATGGCTGTCTCACACCATAATTTAAAATAATGCTTCCTCAGAAAATGTTGTTGACCTCTCTCGTCTACTGTGTCTCCTTTTGCACTTGTGTCGTGCCTCGGTGGGATAGTGGAGATAGCAGTGTTGGTTTCTGCCTCTTCGGGCAATCTGAGCTTGCACAAGCCACTTAACCTCTCTAACTCCCAGTTTCCTTTTCTACAAAACGGTGCTAATGTTAACCTACACTTCTAAGGGTTGTTATGAGGCCTGAATGAGCTGTGTGTGAGTCAGTGGTAGTGGGCTGTGTAGATGTTGGTGATGGCATTTACAGATTAGCCTCCTCTGGAGAGAGCAGGTGTCTACACAGATGGGAAAACTGGGCTCTAAAACGTGGTACCTGACTTCAGACAACTGCCGATATTTCTCCTTCTCTGCTCACCTGCCAAGTGCTCTGCTGGAGATGTGGTCCCTTTCAGGAGACTCTGGGCACTTCCCTCTTCCACGTCCAGGTCCCTGAAACCTCACGTCACCATTTGTGTATGCCCCTTTATGGGATTTCATGTCTGGGACTCCTGCTACCACTCCAATGCCCTTCACCTCCATCACACACACACACACACACACACACACACACACACAATTTTGGGTCCCTCCATTCTAGTTTTGTGGTCGTAAGAGTTTGTATCAGATAGTTATTAAATGATTGACAACGGACAAAGATGTCATCAATTATAGTTTCCCTAAGTTGCCATTCCAAACCTCCCTAGAATTGCAGCAGCCTGTGACTGTTTGAGATTACCCAAGAAAAGCTGACCTGTCAGGACGCACAGGGGCTCCTGGCTTTAGGATTGGGTGAAAGGAGGAAGTTGTACAAGACCCATTCTCTTCGAAAACCCAAAGATGCCAAAGAGGTACCTCAGGAACCCCATTCACCCTTGGGGTTGGGGAAATGTGGCACTCTGGCTCCCTCACACCTGTTTCTATCAAGGCAGCTTTATTTTATGGATTTACAGATGGAAACTCTGGTGGGAAGTTTGCTTTCAAGAATATGTACCAAGGTCAAAAAAAAAAATTTGGACTCATTGGACTAGACAATCTCTGAAGTTCCTTTGACTAAGATTCTTTAATCCTCAGAAATGCAACATAGGGTAGGAGCTTTAGATTTTTCAAAATGAATTTAATTTTAAGAATTTGCTTTGGAATTTCACAACATTGCTTGAGGAATCTGTAGACACGCTATCATAAAATCAACTTCAGCAATCACTGCCTTTCCCTCAACTATGTTCTCTCCTGGGAAGAGTCAACGTGAATAAACGATTTCATCACCTAGAAAGTGGCCAGACTTTGAGGCCATCAGTCTGTCCCTGTAAAATAAACATTCACAGGAAGCAGCCTTTCCCTGGAGGTCCTTATCTAGCCGGGAGCCAGCTAGAGAGTGATTATTGAAATGTGAAAACTGTTTGACTAGAGAAGCTGGAATTGCACTCTCTCCAGTTTGCTCTTTGTCAGTGGGCTTTAACCGATAAATGACAGTTTTAGCCACAGACTGAGGTGTTAGGTAATTTTGTTTATGTGGTGGAAAGTCATGAAGCACAATGAAGCTATTAGTAAAGCCTGGGTGACTTGAGTTTCATTTAACAAAATAGCCAAACAGATGTTCTTTCAAGGTTCAGTGTTCTCAAACACAGACACGCTACTCACACACCAGCTAGCCCAGGCATTTGCATAGCAAGTTGATTTCTCACTGAACTAATTTGAAGAGTTGCAACACTTTTTTGAGGGAGAAATTGTACAAAAATATTACTAAAACCTTAGACTTTGTAGAATGCAGCAGAGGGCTTTATGAGCTAAGCAGTGTTGTCATTTTACATTCCTGTCTTCTGATTCTGTGATTCTGTGATTAAAAGCTATCTCTTATGTGACTGGACCACTGTTTCCCTCTCTTCTCATTGTTTCCCATGATCTAACCCAGTGTCTAGCACATAATAGGTGCTCAATAAATATTCACTAAATGAAAGGGTTATTTTAATTGTTTCTATTCCACATAGTTTTCCATAGGGGGCATTACAACAAATTATGGAGTGTTAAGAGATAAGCAAGAAATTTGGATGAAAATCACCGTTTATCCCAGTCATATTTTTCTTAGCAGAGTTTTCTGTCAAGTTAAAAGCTATTATCATTTGTTGGCCGGGCGTGTTGGCTCATGCCTGTAATTCCAGCACTTTGGGAGGCCGAGGCAGGCGGATCACAAGGTCAGAAGATCGAGACCATCCTGGCTAACAGGTTGAATCCCGTCTCTACTAAAAAATACAAAAAATTAGTCGGGTGTGGTGGTGGGCGCCTGTAGTCCCAGCTACTTGGGAGGCTGAGGCAGGAGAATGGCGTGAACTCAGGAGGCGGAGCTTGCAGTGAGCTGAAATCGCGCCACTGCACTCCAGCCTGAGTGACAGAGCAAGACTCCGTCTCAAAACAAAAAACAAAAAAAACTATTACAATTTATTAATATATTCTAGGTTTCCAAGGTATATTATTAGACACTAAGCAGAAGAAACAGAGAAGAATATGGTGACATCTAGACCTACCTTTCATTGTACTTTTTTTTTCCAAGTGGAGCCCTGGTTAAGTGGGTTGTCCAGTTTTCTAGTTTCTTAGCGGATTTTCCAATGGGTATTTTTCTTTAGAAGTACAATACAGTCAATCCAGCTATTATATTCAGTGCCATATAATGTAATATACCATATAATGTAAATATCAATATGGATATTTTGTATCTGTAATCATCTTGGATGATTAGGATGGCTTTGATACAAACATTAATGGTGCATCTTTTTTTTTTTTTTTTTTTTTTTTTTTTGAGATGGAGTTTCTCACTCTTGTTGCCCAGGCTGGAGTGCAGTGGCGCGATCTCGGCTCACTGCAACCTCCTCCTCCAAGGTTCAAGCAATTCTCCTGTGTCAGCCGCCTGAGTAGCTGGGATTACAAGCACACGCCACCATGCCCAGCTAATTGTTTGCATTTTTTTTTAGTAGAGACGGTGTTTCACCATGTTGGCCAGGCTGGTCTTGAACTGCTGACCTCAGATCATCTGCCCACCTTGACCTCCCAAAGTGCTGGGATTACAGGCATGAGCCACCGCGCCAGGCCCTAATGCATCTTATATATGATGTTTTTCCATTCTGTGAGGAATGGAACCTGCGAATGAGAGACTGAATAGTGTCTCTAGCTTAGACTACACTGATGAAATAATGAAGATTATGACAGTCATGCAAGCTGTGAAAATTAATAATACTTTCTTTGGTCACAGCGTCTTTCCTCCAGTCTTGCATATAGTATGTCAGCTTCCTTGCTGGATTTTGTTCTAAATGTGCCTCACGATTCCATCAGGGATTTAAAGTAAACATTAGAAACTGCTTCGAATTACTGAGAAAATAATCACCCTCTCACCACCCACATTTCAGTTCAGTAGAGTACTGTATAAAGCGTAAAGACTGTTTCCAAAGCTAATGGACGACACTGAGTGTCATTGCTCTGTCTGTGGAATCCTGGTTTCTCACACTTTTAAGACCCTGATATTTGGTGGTGAACACACAGGTTCCATAACTCAAAGAGCTAAGGAAACTATCCGTACTGAATGATCATATGTATATTTATTCATAGAAATTAAACTATATAGGCCAGGCGTGGTGGCTCATGCCTGTAATCCCAGCATTTTGGGAGGCTGAAATGGGCAGATCACTTGAGCTCAGTAGTTCAAGACCAGCCTGGCCAATATGGTGAAACCCTGTCCCTACTAAAAATACAAAAAATAGCTGGGCATAATGGCATATGCCTGTAGTCCCAGCTACTCAGGAGGCTGAGGCAGGAGAATCGCTTGAACCTGGGAGGTGGAGGTTGCAGTGAGCCAAGTTCATGCCACTGCACTCTAGCCTGGGTGACAGAGCGAAACTCTGTCTCAAAAAGAAAAAGAGAAATTAAACTATAGAGGCTGGAATGTGAGAGCAATGGGACCTGTAAGAGGAAAACACTAAACTTTTTTCTACTCTTACTTTCCATGCCTCCCTTCTGGTCACCTAAATGTGTGTGGGAGTTTCTCTCCACTAACAACCAGTTCTCCAGCAGACGCAAACTGGGTGTCCTACAATTTAACCCAATTCTAACACTCTTTACCTTGACCCACAGGCTAAGGGCTTAGTCCCACAAGACTGCCCCCGATTCAGATGCCCATCGCAAGTCCCAGGTTGTGATCTGCACTTCTGACCAGCCAGCAATAAATTGAGGGTTCCCACAATTCCCTCCTCAGGTTCAATGAGTTTGCTAAAGCAGTTCACAAAACTCGGGAACATTTTACTTATATTTACTGGTTTACTATCAAGGATATTACACAGAATACAGATGAACAGCCAAATGGAAGAGATGCACAGGGCAAGGCATGGAGAAGGGGTGTGGAGCTCCCATGCCCTGTCCAGGTGTGCCACCCTCCTAGCACCTCCATGTCTTCAGCAACCTAGAAGCTTCCCAAAATCTGTTCTTTGAGGTTTCTATGGAAGCTTCATTACATACAGTTCATCACAAAGTTGATCGCCATTGCCATTGTGGATGAATTCAACTCTCAATCCCTCTCCCCTTCCCAGAGGTCAGGGAGTGGGGTAGAAGTTTCAACTCTCTAATCACATGATTGGTTCCCCTAGCAACCAAGCCTCATCCTGAGGCTATTTAGAAGCCCACCAAGAGACACTTCATTAGAATAGAAAATGCCAGAAAATTCACCCAGAAAATTCCAGAAATTTAGGAGCTCTGTGTCAGACAATCCTATCACTAAGGAAATTACAAAGATCTTAGGAACCTGTGTCAGGAACCAGGGTCAAAGACCAAATTTTTAGAACAGAAGACTCACCTAACATCTCCATCTAGAAAGGTCTTAGGAGCTCTGTCTCAGTAACCAGGTGCAGGGACCAAATATAGATTTCTTATTATATCACAATATCATAGCACCTCAGCTCCAAAAGTTTTCCTTCAGTCATCCTCCAGCTGCAGTCCTCCCTACAAAGAAAGTCTTCTGTGGGTTTAAGCAATGTGCTCACCCAGAATCCAGGACGCCAGAATTCCCAGCCCAGAAGACCTGAAGCCCCCACTTCCAGGGCCTGTTTAGGCCTCTCCAGGTCTACTCTCCCAAGCACAGATGACACCATCAGTGCAAACATGTCTAGACACTGGAGAGACCTAGAGGTCACACTGGTCATACAAGGCCCTTCACAGAGGTAGAAGCAAAGGGGACAGGCAATGGCCCAAGATGGCTGTGCTATCTTTACCCATGCCACCATGTTCCAGTAAGACTTTGAGGAGCTAAAACCCGGCCAATTAGGTTATGTGAAGGGTATGTCAAGGCAGGAGGCTAGACCATATGTTAACAGTTTGTTAACTTGATTGATAATGGTTAAATATTTATACATACAGTATTGGATCCCTGTGCACTTGCCTGAGGCCTCTCAAATGTTCTGCACCATTGAACTCAGAGATAATGTGAAAGGCACCCATTAGTGAACAGGAAGTGGAAGTTGTAGATTCTTCAGTTTTTGTATAGTGTAAGCATCCCCTCTCTAGAGGGCAGTGAGATTTTCTATTGTTCAAAAATACACCTTCTTGGTGCCTACACTCAAGACAACTAGTCCCTCTCAAGCTCAACCAAAGAAAGAGCAACTTATTTTAACATAAAGGGGCTGGAGAAGAGGAACTGGCTGTTTGATGTGTTGACGTGCTGGGAGTACTTTTAGGGGTGGTTTAGGGATTTTTAAGCAGAATTTTGATTAAACATAACTTTCTAGTAACCCAGTAAGAAGTGATTCCACCCTAGTCAATGTAACTACCTGCAGGCAATGTAAAGTATCACAAAGATCTACTTCCTTCTCAATAAAAAATCCTAAATGTAGCATTCTCATTATCAAGGAAGTCTTCTCACATAATCACAGAATTCTTGTTCATATCATCACATTAGACTATTTTTATTACTTCAGATTTCAAATGCAAACAGAATTCTGACTTATTAATGCATACTTAGGTTGACCTTCCTTTCTTTTCAGGTGACCCTGCCACCTCCAACTGCCCACCCTGACTTTTCTGATGTAAATAATCCTACATGTTCACATGTTCCCAGGGCTCATTTTATAAATTGTTGAAGCTTTATATCTCCAAATTTTCCATCTCCCTTTTGGGATTAAACGCAATGAGGATACACACATTGAGAATAATTCCTCTCAAATTTCACCCAGGACTCTTGTTAAAATGCAGAATCTGATTCAGTAAGCCTGGAATGAGGTCAGAGTTCCTGTTTTTCTTACAAGCTTTTAGGTGATGGCAATACTGCTGGTCCTTTTTTACCTACTATAAAATTTCACCAGGGACTAATTTAATTTCCTGCTTCTTTCTATGTCAAACTCCTACCCAGAGGTGATTATTTTTTGAGCTGTAAATATCATGCTAATACTGATATCTCTTGATTTTTTTTAATTTTATGTGTCTAACTTCTGATTTTCTATACAAGATTAATCTATGTCTTTCTTATAACAGGTCTCCATACATAGAAATTCTCCCCCATCTTCACAATATCATTATATAATACATTTTCATTTACTCAATGTATTCAATGTTTACCTTATTATGATTATATAAAAATGGTTAACAGCGAAGCCATATAGCATACTATGATTGTATTTCTATTCTTGTATTACTTTTTGTTTTCTCTGGATTTAATAGTTTCCCTGAGTTTTTGATTTGATTAATTTATGTACCTGTCACTAATTAAGCCCCAAACTTTTCATCAGAACAAGAAAACTCCTTACAATTTGGTCAAACATGTCAATCTATAAGTTCCTTTCTTCTTTTTTTCTTGGCAACATCGCTCTGGGAGCCCTCCATCTTCTGGCTCCAGTCCTGGCTACTTGCCCTCTGATCCTGTTGTGCAATCGTGGGGTTGTGGCTTTTTGTTTTTTGTTTTGTTTGTTTGTTTTTGAAACTCCCTTTCACCGTTATCCTAGGGAGTCCCACCCCCTTCTCCTGGCTGGGTTCATGTCTTCCTCTTTCTTAGGTTACTGTCTCCTTTTTATTAGAGAGACTCTTTCAGTAGTTTTCAAAGAAAAAGTACTAAGAAGCCAAATTTCCAGAGGCCTTGCATATCTGAAAACGTTTTTCCCATTCATAGTTGACTGACAGTTTGGCTGGATATAGAATTCTGGGTTAGAAATCATTTTTCCTCCGAATTCTTAAAGCACTATTCCATTGTCTTCTACTTATCTTGTATTCTGATTCTTAATCATTTATAAATGCCTTTTTTTTCCTGCACTCCTGAAACTTTTAAACTGGTTTCCTGCAATTTTACAGGATTGAGTTTCAGTTCGGCTCTTCATTTATTTATTGTGCCAGCCATTCATGGGTCCTTCCAATTTGAACACTCATGTCCTTTAGTTTGAAAAGTTTTGTCGTATTCTTCATTTTTATAGACTATTGAAAACACGTAAAAACATAAAGAATAATAGCATGAACACCCATCAAACAGCTTAAAAATTCAAACTTTGCAAATATAGTTGAAGACACCTGGTACCCCACCCCCAACCTTTAATCCGTTTCTTCTCTGTACCCACCCACCTCCCAAAAACCATTGTCTTGAATTTTGATGTTTATTGTTTTCAAGAATGCCTTTATACTTTTTCTATGAATGAATATGTTTCTATATACTTTATATTATTCTGTATTATAAATTCGGATTTTACATAAATGGCATCCTTATATATATATTTTATCACAACTTGCTTTTCTTGCTCAACAAAATATTTTCTGAGACTCATTCCTACATTGATTCATGTTGCTGTGGATCATTTATTCCAACGCTGTATAGCTTTTTGCTCTATAAATATACACAGTATAGCTAGCTCTTCTCCTATTGATGAATCATTTTATCATTATAAGCAGTTCTACTGTAAACATTCTTCAATTAACATTCTTCTACATGTCTTTTTTTAATACGAGTGTAAAAAATCTTTGACTTATATATATTTGGTAGCAGATGGGTCAGAATCAGATGATTCAACAAGAATTGTTATGTATAGGTAATGTGCATCTTCTACTTTTCTAGACACTGAGGAATGGTTCTCCAAAGTGATTGTAGCAATTGCATAAGTGGTATAAGAGTTACAATTTGTTTATGTCTTTGATATTTTCTCTGCTCCATTTTCTCTGTTCTCTTTCTGGAACTTGTGTTAGTTTGTTGTTGCAGTTCATGTATAATTCTTTATTTGCTATCTTTTCTATTCTATTTTTGACATCTTTGTGGGGTTTTTTTGTTTGTTTTACATTCTGGGAAATTTCCTCTACTTTATGTCCAGTCTTTTTACTGACTTGTCTATTTCTCTTATTATATTTTAAGTGGTTTTGTTCTTTTTAAGTGGTTCTTTATTCTTTTCGGAATGTTTCTTACAATAATATTCTATTCTTGTTTCACAGATGTAATATTTGTTTTATATAGTTTTTAAAAGGTGTTTTAATATACATTTTCAAATATATACAGAAATAGAGGGAAAATACAATGAATGGATTTAAGCATCACCTAACTTCAACAATACATACATTTTTCCTGGAGTTCTCAAATTCTAGATAGTACAGTATAATGTAGATACTTCAGCAGGAATCTTTAGAATATAAGAAATGTTTAAACCTAACCACACTACCCTTATCGCAAAAAACAAAATAACATTTTTTAAATCCTGACTTAATAAAATCCTATTTTTTGTTTAAATTCCTCCATTGTCTCAAAAAAGGCCTTTTGACAGTTGGTTTGTTCAAATCAGTATCTAAGCATTATCTTCTCATTACAAATGGTTGAGGCCCCTTCAACATGCCATATATTTATTGAATAAACTGAGCTGAATACAGTAGACTTTTTTCACTGTTTTTTTACTCTTCTGCTTTTTTTTTTTTTTTTTTTTTTTTTTTTTTTTTTTTTACATTTTGCTTTTCCTCAGAGTTTTTTGTTTTTGCATTTTCATTTCATGTGAGAGGGTTTGTCAAATGCCTGATGATCATTAGCTTGCTGTTAATCATTAAGAGAAGGGCACTGAAAAACTGCCTGAAAACTCTATGTGCGTGTTGAGAACTGTAGACTTAGGGTGATTATTAGAATCTGGCTGTTTCAATGGGTTGTTGGGGGACGGTGGTGGGTGTAGAAGGCAGCATCTGTATGTTACCTCCCTTGGTCTGGCAAACTTCCCAGATACCTTTCCAGGAGCTTTTAGGCCTGGCTCTAGGTGTTGGAGAAGGGGCAAACATGGGCTTCACTGTACATTTTCACAGGACCTTCCTCTCTTTAGCACACACAGCACCTAACCCCTGACTGCAGCTTGACCTTGTTCCCAGAATGTAGAGAGCCTCTCTAATTACTCTGACTCATCTGCTCCAAAGAGCAAACCTCCCTCCTGTGCCCAGGTCTGGAGGGGTGGAGACTTCACTGCCTGAGCTGGGGCTCTTACAGCACATCCTGGTCTGCAGTCTTCTTTTCTGCAGCCTCAGGGTGCTCAGTGCTTTCAACCCCTGGGTTCTTTCTTCTACCCTCACTCTACACTCCCCTACTTTTCACTCAGGGATCTAGATTACAGTTTTACTTTATTGGAAAGTGAATAAAACTCCAGTTATTACCTTATTGGAGTGTCTGGAGGGAACAGAGGAAAATACGTATACTCCACCTACCATGTTAAACCAGAAGGAGGTCTTGCATTCTTTTTGAACAGATTCATTGTGACACTAAGACTTGTATCTGTATACTTATGCATATATAGATTGCTTTTATTAACATTTGGTAACTCGAAAGGACCAATTTTCAAATATTAAAATAAGGAACAACTTGTCTAAATTTCATTGGAAAAAAACTATGCTAGAATTTTTAAAGCCAGAAATTATCTTGTTTTGAAGACTTAAAATCATTCTGTTTGGGGAAATGAAGATTTTCCAAACTGTATATAACTTTTAAATCAGTAAGAGGGAATGTTCAATAGTAGAGATGGCTTGGGGGCATTTACTTTATTAATTTATTAATAAATGTATTAATTTATATAGAAACAAGTCTTCTATTAGATAGTGAGTATGCATTTGTGAGGTAACAATTTATTTCTTTCTCCCTTAGGGCTGTCACATGGTGACTGAAGAACTTCATTCCATAACCTTTGAAACACAGATCTGCCTCTATGGTCTGACCATAGATTTGGAGGTAGGTGTTTCAAGAACATACACCATTTACTCATGGTATTTGCAGGAATTGATCAGCATTAATAGATGTAAGTTTGGTTTTTTCTAGGTTTTAGTACATTCCCTATTCATTACTTTTGTTTTAATTTAGAAAATCAATATGTCAAATATTCACTAGTTAACATAATAATTGGGTTAAATATATATGATAAAAGCTTGTGGGTAGCTGGGTGCTGTGACTCACACCTGTAATCCCAGCACTTTGGTAGGCCAAGGTGGGTGGATTGCTTGAGCCCCGGAATTTGAGACCAGCCTGGGCAACAGTGCAAAACCTCCCATCTCTACTAAAAATACAAAAGTTTGCTGGGTGTGGTGGCACATGCCTGTAGTCCCAGCTACTCAGGAGGCAGACGCAGGAGGATCAATTGAGCCCAGGAGGTGGAGGCTGCAGTGAGTGGTGATCATGCCACTGCACTCCAGCCTGGGTGACAGAGTGAGACCCAGTCTCAAAAAAAAAATAAACAAATAATAAAATAAAATAAAAAGTTCAAGGGTATTATGAACTTTATATACAATTAAATAATTTGTTGCTCAGGTTCTTCTTTGTTTGGTTTTCTGGGATTTCCTGAGTCATGAACACTCAGTGGAAAGTCTAAAGAGGAATAAGTATCCTTGAACTTATGTCATGTAGTGATATATATTTTTTGTAGTAATATATTTTCAAAATTTTAACTTGTACATAAAAACTCACAGAAGATTTCTCTAACATAAGAACAAAGACAAATAATAGGAACATTACAGTATGTTGCTTTGATCCTCGTAAAACAATCACCACTAAAAGAAAGAATAAAGAAACTTTTGGGATTAAATTGAGCATTAATTGACTATGTGCTCCTTGAGGGCAGAACACTATGAATGAACGAGTGCATGAATGAACAAACACAATCTCACACACCCTGAATATGATCCTATTGTGGAGTATATTCTTTTAGAATTCTGCCTTTGCTCTTTTAATGATGGTAATATGTTTTTAAAATCTTTCATAAATTCCTTCCTCATCTCCTTTCCCTAAACCTCTGTTTTTATGAGTTGTTAAATTTCCTCAAATGGGTATTTTACCATCTATAGGAATCTAATGTCTGTTGTTGGGGAAAGACTACTATAAGTTGATTAGTTTCCCAGGCTAATTTGTAAAAGCCTGTTTATTTCATAAAGTAGAAAACCACTGTACCAAGAATACTAAATTGAGTTAGTTCTGTAACAACAGCACAGACAGCTGTATCACCCATAGCTTACATCTCCTACTTTTACAATAGAAACCTCCCACTTCCAGTGTTTACGTTAATTAGGTGTTAGGTTGTAATTTGAAGATACCGATTCATTCCAGAGAAAAACTTAAAATAGATTCTTTAATTTATAAAGAAGATCGTTGCTAATTCAAAAGACTCTCTAATATATTGCACTTGAGGCAGCGGGTGACATTTAAAAAGTATAAACATGTCCACGATGTCAGGGGAGATACTGGGAAGCTGCCTGACTGAGCACTCTGAAAGGATTCCTGCTCTTTCCTCTCTGTGCCCTTACTCATGCATGCTCAGAAAGTTCCATGTCCTTCACAAGTCATTTCAGTGACCAGGGCAGCATGGACATCAGGACCGGAGGCGTGGGACTGGCTTGAGATTGGCCCTTTACAGGCGAGGGTCAAGCATAAGATCAATGTAAGGTGGGACTACCTGTAATAACTATGCTCTTTTTCCCCCAAACCAGACCAGCTCATTGCCTGTGGTGATGATTTCCAACGTCAGTCAATTACCTAATGCTTGGGCATCCATCATTTGGTACAACGTGTCAACCAACGATTCCCAGGTAGACTCTATTTCTACCTCACCTTCTTTAATTCTATTTGATTTGTTTTATTGCCAAGAAACACATCTGCATCAAAACATATGTATGCCGGTGGGGTGTGGGGTGAGAGTTGCTTTATTTCTAGTTGTGTGTTTCCTCTCATGTCATATTTAAAGTAGTATGTTCTGATGTATGTGGTCCCTGAGAGAGTTCTGCTAGCAAAAGTAACAGACAGGTATTTATTATTTCTGAGGGTCTGGTCAGCTCCCAACTATGTACGTACCAGAGAGTTCCAGGGCCATCCTATGTCTCTGTTAACTAAGCTGAAGGAAACTTCTTACCTCCTCAGCTGCTCTGGTCCCACCTTGTCCATATAGTCTCTTCTATGAAGGTGGAGAATTGGTTTCCAAGTAAGTAATTAGAATATTCATCAATCTTGCCCAATTGTATTCTGACAGCACGCATTTTCAAATCGATTGCAGATTTCATCCATCCTAGGCTCAAGCTGGGATTTAATGCCATCTGGTGGTTGTAACACTGGCCCAAAATTGGCCTCAAGTCACAAAGCAAGCCGTGAATAGATGCTCTTATAAAACAACCAGGGAAGGGAGTGGCAAAAAAGATGAGTCAGCACTTCCCCTTGCACCCCTCCTTCAAAACCTCAGTGTGTTGTCCTGGAAACCACTAAGGTCTAGAGAAAATAGGTCAGATGTAAATAACAACATTTCTTCTTAATTCAGAGCAAATGTTCCCTCCAAAGGGAAGAATTCTTCTACTTTAGATCCCAGTAGTAAGAACAAGATCATAATGAATCAGCTTAGTGTTCTTTCCCTTTGATTCAATGTTTCTAATAAGGAAATGACTCAGCCCTACTCCTTCTCCTCCTCAAGTGCCCTAGCATCTGAGACAAATTAACTGCAGAGAGGTAGACTGTGCAGGGTGCCCCGAAAAGAGCAGAACTTATCAGAGAAATGGCCTGATCTTTAAGGTGAAGGACAGCCAATGCCCCTGAGATTAAATGCTGATGTCCATTAGATCAACACTTGTTCAGCTTTCTTCCAACTCCAGGGAGTAGAAGCAGTGATGGGATACTTCTCCATCCTCCAGCCTCACAGAGCAGTGCTGCACTTAGCTTTCTTCAGCAACCTCCTTCTGTAAGAAAGTCACCAAAATCATCACACTCATCATCCCAAATTTACATGGCTCTAGGATGAGAATCTAGAACTATAGATAACATACAGCTCCTAAAACACAGATTCACAGCCTAGTTACAGAACCAGTCTGAACAACTAATCCTGGTTTCTCCTCTTAATTCTATCCTGCTTTGAAACCTAAGCCGTTAGGCCTTGATTGTATTCTGTGCTTTCTGGTCACTTTTCCAGGCACCATTCTCAGGTTCACAAAAAAGCCATCTCCCGAGAAATTCTTTCTCTTCATTCCTCCTCTTCCTATTGCCCATTCCTTGTTGGATGCTGTGTCCTCTTTTATTCCCGCCTTCTGAAATCTCTTGAATTGGTTCTTTTTCATGATTAATCTAAGCCCAGTTTAGCTCATGTTCACAACAGCCTTTTCCAGGCACCGCATTGGATTTCTGAATTCTTCCTTTCCTCTTCTTGAAACACCTTTCTTGAGTTTCACACATCTGTTTTCCAGTAATCTGTGACAGAGTCTTATGTTTCACTATTGTTGACCCAGTTTCTGGCACAATCTCGTTTGTAGTCGATCACACAGAATATTCTCTTATTTAGCTTGGCACAGTGGTGCACACCTGTAGTTTCAGTTTCTTGAGAGACTGAGGCAAGAGAATTTCTTGAGCCCAAAAGTTCAAGTCCAGCTTGGACAACATAGCAAGATCATTTCTCTGTTTTTTGTTTTGTTTTGTTTTGTTTACGTAGAGCAAATAAGAAAAGACTACTATGGTGTCCATAAAACAGGTATTTGAGGTTAATCATAATATTGTAGGGTCACCTTCCCTAGCCTGGGACTTGACGGTTTCTAGCACTTTGGGATGATTGGTCTGGTCAAGGTAAAACTTGTGCCAACCCCATGATAAACCAATTAAATAATGTAAGTTTTGTTTAGGATGAATATTGTTTTAGAATAGAGTATCTGTCAAATTACTTGTTGGACAGTGTTAAGTACCTGCATGAGTAGACTGATACGGAAAAGTTCAAGAGATGCCAAGTGATGCTTCTGAAGAAAGATGGAGCTCTGATTATATTATACTCAAAGAACAGGGAGACTTTTAGGAAAAGATGATGTCAGTCTTAAGAACAACAGAGATGAGATGATATTTTATACTTACTTAGGTTGGCCAAAAGACTTTAAATTAGGAATCCTATATATTGAATTACAGTGTCATAAGCGTAATTGTTATTAGTGGTGAATGTGTATGGATCTGCAGCAACCTCAATTCTTGCCTCAGAAGAAAGAATTCAACTGAGGAGCATAGGACAGAAGGAGTGACCAAGGCAAGCTTCAGAGCAGGAGTGAAAGTTTATTAAAAGCTTTAGAACAGCAAGAGAAGGAAGGAAAGGAAAGTACAACTTGGAAGAGGACCAAGCGGGCAACTTGAGAAGCCAAGTGTGCAGCTTGACCTCTTGATTTGGGCTTGGCATTCTTCAGGGGTCTTGTGTTACTTCTCCCCACTCCTGAGATCTTACTGGGAAGCTGCTGAGCAGTTTTAGGTGTTTTCTATTAGAACACGGTCTTTCCTTGGCACCAGCTGTGATCAATTATGACTTTAGAGAAACAGTTAACAACTGCCTGACCATCATCTAATGGTCACCCAACATTCCTAGTATGTGTGTGGGGAGACGGGGAGACCTCTCTCGCCCTGCTCACTAGCTACCCACTGTAAGATAATTAACAAATCATCATCATGATTCTATTTCAGAACTTGGTTTTCTTTAATAATCCCCCACCTGCCACATTGAGTCAACTACTGGAGGTGATGAGCTGGCAGTTTTCATCGTACGTTGGTCGTGGCCTTAATTCAGATCAACTCAATATGCTGGCAGAGAAGCTTACAGGTGAGAGCTGGTAGACAGACAGGATTCGCCTCTGTTTTTGGCACTCAAGCATTTTAAATAACCAGGACGCTATTACTACTATTAATAATAATGATCATCATCATAATTTATTCAATGCCTACTATATTGCCAGGCACAGAGCTAAGTGTTATATTATTTTTAATCCTCAGGAAAGTCCTGCAAGACTCACCTTATTCTATCAATTTTATAAGTGACTGTATTGGAGTACAGAAGTCAAGTGACTTGCCACAGCTGCATGGCTAGTACACAGCAGAACCAAGCCGCAGGCCAGACTTGTCCAGGTCTAAAGCCCCTCCCTGTCTATTCCCCACCCCAGTCTCCAGGGTATATTTCCACTAAATATGATGTGAAGCCTTAATGGTGCCCCATATGATCGTTCATATGAATGTCTCAACTGACATAAACCAACTGGAAAATGACTGATTCCTTCACTACGTCTAGGAAATGTAATAGAAATTTTAAACCACCTAGGCAATACTTAATTCTGCATACCAAGAAAGTTTCAGCTTTGACTGAGATTTCTAAAGTTTGCAAAATAGAGTCATGGGTACTACATGTACCAACGATAATCCAAACTTTTTCTAAAAAATCTCTAAGAAAGCTGTATTTTGGCAAGTCGGGGTTTAACATATTTAACACCAAAAAAAAAAAAGAGTTAAAATTAGATCTATATGCATTCCTAGTTAAATTAGGGCCAAAGATCCATTTGTGCAGCAGAAGTAGAATCATGTGTGATTTAAGCTTGACTCACATGGTGCTGGGATGCTTGCCACTTGCACCTACTCTTGGATCAATGGGTACTTAAATAAATTAGGATTTCGGAAAACATCACAAAATTTACTTAATGGAAATACATGTTTTGATCCTTATTTAATTCATAAGCAGCAATAGTAGGCATTCAATAAATATTTGTTAGAGTGAGTAAAGCTTTTAAGCATGTAGTATAGATAGCAACCATATCCTTTCAGACCTTTATCAGATTATTCTTATGAGTATAATTTCCTTAAAAATTTAGATGAAAACTCGTGTCCTTTCACTACTCTGGATCAAAGCAGCCAATGGCTACTTACTGTCTAATAGATTTCTAGTCCATTCTTTCCATCTTAATAGGCAACATTCTTGGTAATCTAGCTACACCTAACTTACACAAATTTGTTTTATAATGTTCATTTACCAACATTAGGCAGCTCTTCCTGTCTCCAGTATAAGCCATGTCCATGTCCATGTCCATCATGCCCTGTCCTATATTACCCTTGCTCTCTGGAGTGGCCTCCTTTGTCTCCTCTGACAATTTATATTCTACCCATCCAGATCCTAGATACCCACCTGCTTTCTAAAGCCATTGTTAGCTCCTCCACCAAAAACCTTATTATCTAGATAATAAACTTCTTAGGAGCAAGGATGATGTCTTATATTTGTACTGTACCTAGCACTCGGTACATTGCAAACCCATAACAGGTGCTTAAGAAATGCTTGAAAGGGAAGAGGAAAAATATCTAAATTGAGCACAAAATTGAAGCATCTCATTGTCGAATGAAAAATCTCATTCTTTTCTTTCATTTCAGTCCAATCTAGCTACAGTGATGGTCACCTCACCTGGGCCAAGTTCTGCAAGGTACAAACGGTCGGGGAAACATCATTTAGATACATTTGTTTTTTAATACAATGTTCCCAAGTCTATATTATTACCTGGGGTTTTGAGTAATTCCCAGATAAGAATTATTTTTTTTTTTTTGAGAGGGAGTCTCGCTCTGTCGCCTCCCGGGTTCATGCCATTCTCCTGCCTCAGCCTCCCAAGTAGCTGGGACTACAGGCACTCACCACCACGCCCAGCTAATTTTTTTGGTATTTTTAGCAGAGACGGGGTTTCACCCTGTTAACCAGGATGGTCTTGATCTCCTGACCTGGTGATCTGCCCACCTTGGCCTCCCAAAGTGCTGGGATTACAGGCGTGAGCCACCATGCCCAGCCAAGAATATTTTTTACAGAAACTAAGGTGTTGTCCAGTTTCAGGATATTATTTTGTTGAAAAATTGAACTTAAATTATTATATCAACATTGTTACTTAATGTCTTAATGTGCTTGTTTATTCCTATAGGAACACTTACCTGGTAAATCATTTACCTTTTGGACATGGCTTGAAGCAATATTGGATCTAATTAAGAAACACATTCTTCCCCTTTGGATTGATGGGTAAGTTATAGGCTATATTTTTCATATGAGTGAATTATGTTCTTTTTTTCTGTTGTTACTGATTTTCTTCTACTTCTTTTTCTCTTAAGCATATTTAGTACAATAGAAAAAAATAGTTGCAATTTCTTATTCGTGGAGTATCACTATGTATATTAATCTATATATGAGTATTTCAGGTGAGAATGACTTTTGATTACACTCAAAACAAACTGTAGGTCTGCTCTTTGTAAATGCAATAAGTGAAAATCCAATAATGATCAGAAAAAAATCATGCATTTCTATTTTTAGGTATGTCATGGGCTTTGTTAGCAAAGAGAAGGAACGGCTCTTGCTAAAGGATAAAATGCCTGGCACCTTTTTATTAAGATTCAGTGAAAGCCATCTCGGAGGAATAACTTTCACCTGGGTGGACCATTCTGAAAATGGTATATACTCACTAATGTTTATTCTTGTGAAATTAGTTTTCTTAACTTTAGTTACTGGGATTTCAGTTTTTGGAAGTGTATGGTGTGTTGATCTATTTGTGATGTATTCGGTGGGCTTGAATATTAGTAGTTGCAGTTGTCTCAGAACAGGGTACCCATGAATTCCAAAAAGTCTATCGTATGCACAATCTATACTGTCCAGGCAGCAGACGGTCTGACATTGAAGTGACATGAACTGACAAGTCACTCCAGTGGCATGAAGATAATGTGGGCAGGGAAAAAATGGTCACAAGGCATGTGTACAGGAACCTGTATATTTCTCCAATTTCTGTTTTTCAAGGGGAAGTGAGATTCCACTCCGTAGAACCCTACAATAAAGGCCGGTTGTCTGCTCTGCCATTCGCTGACATCCTGCGAGACTACAAAGTGATTATGGCCGAAAACGTTCCTGAAAACCCTCTGAAGTACCTATATCCTGATATTCCCAAAGACAAAGCCTTTGGTAGACACTACAGCTCTCAGCCTTGCGAAGGTTAGGTTTTTCTGGTTTTGTTTTTGTTTTTTTTCCTTAAGATTTTGGAAAATAACCTCATATTGGAGCAAAGTAAATGATAAATGAAGTTCCTCTTTTTGTTTACTCTGATGTTTGTAAGATCTAAGGGCATATGGAGGTCAAAGCCTTAGAAATGAAGCGGTATGTCAGCAGCTCCTGAAAAGGGACCGCTGGGCTTTCTAACACTAGCAGAGTAATAAGCAGCTGCAACTAAACTTCACCGTGGCCATGGGGGCCTCTCAAGGCCACTCGGAGAGCTTCAGTTTTCTCCTTTGTAAGACAGAAGTGGTGCAGACTTCACGTCTATGACTGGGGGAAAGGAAAAGAAAGAGGGGGTAATGATGAGAAGCTTTTAATAGTAAAACAAGTCTGTATATTACAAAGGAACCCCAGGGTTTATAAGTTTTATATTTTCAACCATACTTTAGTTTTACAACTCAGGGTATTTGTTCATTTGCTAGGGAGGGACCTGTGGATCTGTGCTTCATCCTCTCCCTCCCCCACTCACCCAGCCAACCTTTCCTGGTTGTATCCTAAGGACCTAGACCAATGTCTGGCCAAAACAGGCATTCGGTAAATATTTGTTGAATACATAAAAGAAAATTCGTTAAATTGCTATGTGATTTTAAGGTACATTCATCATTCTGTTTCTTTAATGGAAGTGTATACAATCCATAGAAATCTTCATCTATAGCACTAAATCTTTGGGCCCCATCATGCAGAATATCCTACAGTTGTCACTCACAGACTCACAGCCACCTGACTTCATGCTCTCTGAAATAAACAAAAATGCAAAAGAAGAGAAAAGCAAACAAACCTGTGACTTCTCAGTGACTTTCAACAACTGATCGAATGAAATAACAAATATCAATGCAACAAATTAGGGTTGGAAAATTGGAACAAATTTTCAACATGGTATACCAGAGAAGTTTGGGGAATTTTTCCAAGGTGAGGTTTGCATATGACTGTTACTACAGCACAATGATACTTTCGGGAACACTGATGTCTGTACTTCAAAAACATTTGCAATCATAAGGTTCTGACTGGTGTCCATTTAAATGAAAAGAACTGGGTTATTATATCCTCCAAAACATGACTCAATCAGTCCTTATAATCAGACGTAAATGAAACGCAGAAGACAGGTAATACAGCTGATTCTCAACTTTTCCCATACAGTTTAGAGGCATTAATATATGAAGTCAGATTAGGCCTGCCAAGAGATTTGTTTTTCTCTTCTTGCACATTTTATGCTTATCTAATAGATTGTGTCCCCTATTTAATGAAACATTTTTGTGTATCACCGAACAACTGTATTATCTCTCTTCCTCTTATCATTAATATTTTTCTAGACTCTTTTTTCCCCAGTTTTATTAATATTGACATTTTTCCCCCCAACATTGTGCCTTCTTTTTTCCAGTTTCAAGACCAACAGAAAGGGGTGGCAAAGGTTATGTTCCTTCCGTTTTTATCCCCATCTCAACAATGTGAGTAATCTTAGTCACATGTAAAATATTTTTTATAAAAAGCTTTCCTATAGGAGATTTAAAAGTAGAGCAGAGTACACATAACTGAGAGCAAAGCATTGTCATGTGCAATGTCCCATTTCCTTTTATACATAAAGCTAACCTTTAGGGCACACTTACCACAATCTATTGTAACTAAAATTATAAAATTCCCCTTATAATGCCATATATTCCATAGCAAGTTGAATGTTCTGATATGAAATGATGAATCAGATAACTCAGTGTCACAAATAGATGAAGCCCTAGAAATGAGTTCCTGACACAGTAAGTCACCGTGAGCTATTATTATTTTCTAATCCTTGTCCATATTGACCTTGTTATCTCTTTAAGCCGAAGTGATTCAATGGAGCCACATTCTCCATCAGACCTTCTTCCCATGTCTCCAAGTGTGTATGCGGTGCTGAGAGAAAACCTGAGTCCCACAACAATCGAAACTGCAGTATGTTCCCTTTATTTTCCATTGCTGCTCAAAGGCATTTCCAATGATGCAAAGGTGGCGTGGGAATCAAAGGGGCTGAAATACTGCCTGGGTAGGGAGAAAACACATTTATTGGAACAAATTCATGAGCATGACACAAAAAGTGTCTGGATGGTCCTGCGTGTTGCTGATCTTATGGGTATGGAAAGCAGACACCTTCACTTACTTAAACTGCTTTACATTCTTTCCACCAGAAACCACCAGAGGGCAAAATATTCCTATACCCTACTCAAGCACACTATCCCTACTGGCACCACGGGCCCACTCATTCCCCAACACTCTCTACTTTAGCAAACAGCATTTACTGGTCAATATTTATAAACCTAGTATACTATCTAGTTTACTAGTTACTTACTATCTAGTAAACCCAGTTTGCTATCTTACAGTGCAAACATCACACATTGCAACTTTTCTTGATTATGGCTTGCATTTCTAGAACCAGGAGCTTCATCAAGTAATATATGAATAATGGTCAATAGCATAATAATGCTCTCCTTTTTGAGAACTGAGTCATAATCTTTAATGCAATAATGTTATTTGGGATGAGTCCTATTCGCTCTTATCCACCAGTAATGTCAATGGGTTCAAACTCCCAATTTACATGAAAGTGAACATACATCAGAATAATATAATAGAAACTTGGAGGGACCCTAAGCCTCAAAAATTTTTATCTGGCTGGCTTTTAATTCTTCTCTTGAAGATTTCCATAGATGAAAAATTCACTTTCCTTTGATAGCTTATTCCAATGTTAGTTCCCTTAAATCATCAAGTTATTTATGTCTAACTGAACATTTGCTACATTTTGCACCCATTTCCTCATTATATTTTTGGCGGATAAACAGGCCTTTTTCTTAAAACAGTTTTATGTCTCCTTGAAAGGTACCTTTTATTTTAGACTGATCAACCCCTATTACTTTTGCAAATACTTAGTTTAAGTATTTTAACTAGGTAATAGAAAAATTATGGAGTAATTTGTAGAAAAGAGGATGTTTATTTACACAAGAAATAGTGATTTATTTGCAAACCAATAGTTTCCTCAAAGATTATTTTCATTTTTAATTTTAGATGAAGTCTCCTTATTCTGCTGAATGACGGGATAAACTCTGACACACCAAGAAAGGAAGCAAATGAAAAACTTTAAAGACTGTTCTTTGCCCAACGACCACATTTGATTTCTTCAGCTTTGTAAATACCGGGTTCTGGGAAATGTTTGATGTCTGAAGCTCTCTTCACACTGTCATGGCACTCCCCAGTTGGGAGTGTTGTGATTGAAATGCTTGAAACCAAAGCTTCAGATAAACGTGCAAGATAAGACAACTTTCAGAAACCAGTGTTAATAACAGTATTCACAGAAGACTCGCTTGCCTGTGTTTGGTTTATTTCTGATTTGTCTCTCTGGTGTTACTTATGATTTTAGCTAGAAGATGCAAGTGTTAATGTTTCAGGGTAGGTCAAGAATAGCAAAGTCACACCTACACCTCAGCAAGAAGGCCTGAGGGAAAAGCCAAATAAGCCAATCTACTGTATGATGAGTGCTAGCAAGCACAGCGATCACAGTAGATCCAAGAGGAAAGTCGTCATGCGACATTAGCAGAAATTCACAGGGCATCCAGGGTTGAATTAGGGAGCCTCCTGAGTGCCATGTCAATATTATCCCAACTATGGGATTCAACAGCTGCTGGTACCACAGGAGGAGGGATCCAGAGTCATTCCTGGTGGTATCTTGGGCAAACTGCACTGATTTTACAGGTATTGTAAGCAGACACATGGGTTAAAAAAACTCATGAAATGAGGACTAGGAGGATGAAATGAGGACTAGGAGAATAACAACTCTGGCCTTGGGTGACTGATTTTATTCATAAGTTGCTCATTCTTCATCTCTAGAAGAGGTTAGACTATGTGGGTTCTATGATCTTTCCCAGCTCTAATAGTCTCTCTGGTCCCATGAATCCAACCTGAGACTGGGGAAAGAGGTTTAGGATGAGAAGTTCCATTCCTTCAATTTTCTCTAGTAAAGAGGAAGGGCAGTTGGTTTCCTGGATAGTAATGTATGTGAATTGCAAGTCTGTTTTGGTCCTTGCCTCACCCCTACTGGATGTTGAGTGGTGCCATTGCCCAGCTGCTGTCCTTAGTAATAGCATGGAGCCCTCCAATGCTCAAGACCTTGAGAACTCTCTATGCTTGCTGAGCCCTGGGGATGCTGCTGAGTCAGTTGAGGAAGTAATGCTACTGAGGCATCTGCCATGACCAGCTGCAGAAAAATCCAGAACCAGGTTTCAAGGTGAACCATGACTGCAGAGTCAGAGATGGCAGCCCCCTCTGAAGGGCTCTTATTTAATTCCTTCTGCCCACCTCCTGTCCTCCAGGCAAACCAAACAGGCAGAGGCTAATGTTTAATGCAAAAGAGTTCAAAGGAAAAAAAGCTTTTAGTATAACCTGCCCTTTCCCTTAGAGAGATTCCATCTGAGCAATCTCATCCCACCCACATGTGCCCAACTGGCTCCTAGATTGTTCCTATGGAACAAACTCTCCACCTGCCCCAAGGCCAGTTCCTTTACTCTTTTGTGAGCTCCTAAATGCTTTTAGGGTGGAGGCATCTGTTTGATGGAAGGGTGCATCTAACTGGAGGTGCGTCCTCCCAGTCTCTACTTCTCTCCACAAAACCCGGTTTTCTAAAACTGGCCTGATGCATACGTATCAACTGGCAGCAGAACTGGATGAAATAATTTAAACTGGAGCATGACTATTACAGTTTTATCTTTAAAGAAGTAATTTCCTACCAGCAAGTGCTTTTAAACAATTGGATTCTGACAAAAAAGATTGCAGAAGCTCTTTGCTCCCTGGAATTTATCAGAAGTACAATGGACTCCTACCTATTTCATAGAAGTTTTAAAAAGCTTGTCAATATAGAGCCTAGTAGCAGAATGCCAAGGTTTTCTATGTGATCACAGTCATCACTGTTATTTGGGGGTAGAAAATTAAGGACGTCTGTAGTTCATTTTCTATAATATGGACAATGGCCATATTGTAAAAGTTCAATAAGTGGCTATTTTTATTTAGATTCAGAAAGCCAAAATTAAATTAGTGACCCCAGAGTTAAGAGTTATTTCCCAAGATTGTGAATCTTGTACTCCAAAACTTATTTTTGTAGGGGTGTCTTATTTCATTTTGTGTTGCTATAAAGGAATACCTGAGGCTGGGTAATTCATAAAGAGTTTTATTTGGTTTTGCAGAGTGCACAAGAAGCATGGAAACTGCATCTGCATGTGAGGCCCTTAGGCTGCTTCTACTCATGGCAGAAGGCAAAGGGAAGCCGGTGTATGTAGAAATCGCATGGCAAGAAGGGAAGCAAGAGAGAGTGGGGGAGGTGTCAGGCTTTTTATAACAACCAGCTCTTACAAGAACCAACAGAGTAAGAATTTATTCATGCCCCCCACCATGGGAGGGTATTAATCTATTCATGAGTCCACCCTCATGTCTCAAACACTTGCCATTAGGTCTCACCTCTAACATTGGGATCAAATTTCAATATGTGATTTGGGGAGACAAACATCCAAACCATAGCATTGCTCCTCTGGCCCCCCAAAAACTCATGTCTTCCTCATGTTGCAAAATATAATCATCCCTTCTCAATAGTTCCCAAAGTCTTAACTTGTTCCAGCATCAACTTGAAAATCCAAAGTGCCATCTGAGACTCAAGGCGAATTAACTGTAAAATCAAAAACAAATTGTTTCCTTCCAAGATACAATGGTGGTACATGTTTTGGATAAAGTCCCATCCCAAAAGGGAGAAATCATTCCAAAAAAAAGGAGTAACAGCCCCCATCAAGTCCAAAACCCGGCAGGACAGATGTTAAATTTTAAAGCTCCAAAATAATCCTTGACTCCATGTCTTGCATCCTGGGTACACTGGTATGAGGAGTGGGCTCCCACGGTCTCAAGCAGCCCTGCTCCCAAGGCCACTGGCTGCTCTCACAGGTTGGAGCTGAATGCCCGTGGCTTTTCCAGGCTGAGGTTGCACACTGCTGATGACTATAATTCTTGGGTCCTTGCAGCAGCAGCCCCAATCCCATGGCTCCACTAGGCATTACCCCAGGGAGGACTCTCTGTGTTGGCTCTGCCCCCGCAGCAGATTTTTGCCTGGGCATCCAGGCTTTCCTATACATCCTCTGAAATCTAAGTGGAAGCTGCCAAGCCTCCATGACTTTTACATTCTGAGTACCTGCAGACTTAATACTGTGTAGACACCAGCAAGGCTTATGGCTTATGCCTTCCAGAGCTGTGACATGACTCATACCTGGGGCCACTGAGGCCATGTGAGCCATGGCTGTGCCATCTGGAGTGGTGGGGATACAGGAGCAGTCTCTAGGCCTGTCCTCCACCCAAACCATTCTGTCATCCTAGGATTCTGGGCCTGGGATGGAGGGGTCAGCCTCAAAGTTTTCTGAAATGCCTTCAGGGCCTTCTTCTCATCATCTTGACTAATAACACCTGGCTCTGGTTCAGTCACACTAATCTCTTTAGCAATGGTTGCTCTGTAGCACTCTCAAATTCCTCAAACCCTTGGATTCCTTGCCTAAAAATGCTTTCCTTCTCTATCACATGGCCAGGCTATGAAATTTCCAAATTTTTACACTTTGCTTCCCTTTTAATTATAAATTCCACTTTTTAGTCATTCCTTAGCTCCCATAATTTAGCATAGGCTTTTAAAAGTAGCCACGCCACTTCTTGAGTACTTTGCTGCTTAGCAATTTCTTCTGCCAGATACCCCAGGTCATCATTCTTAAGTTCAGCCTTCTACAAAGCCATAGGGCTTGGACACAATGCAGCCAATTTCTTTGCTACTGTTTATCAAGGGCAACCTTTGCTCCAGTTTTCGGTAAGTTCCTCATTTCCATCTGAGACCTCCTCAGGTGACCTTTGTTGTCTGTATTTCTATCAGCACTTAGGTCACAACCACTAAATCGATCTCTTAAGAAGTTCCAGCCGGGCGCAGTGGCTCACACCTGTAATCCCAGCACTTTGGGAGGCCGAGACGGGTGCATCACGAGGTCAGGAGATGGAGACTATCCTGGCCAACATGGTGAAACACTGTCTCTACTAAAAAATACAAAAATTAGCCAGACATGGTGGCCCAAGGCTGTAGTCTCAGCTGCTTGGGAGTCTGAGGCAGAAGGATCACTTGAACCTGGGAGGCAGAGGTTGCAGTGAGCCAAAATCGTGCCACTGAACTCTAGCCTGGCAACAGAGCGAGATTCTGTCTGGAAAAAAAAAAAAAAAAAAAAAAAGAAGTTCCAAACTTCCGAGTCCTCCAAACTCTTCCAAACCTCTGCGCATTACTCAGTTTCAAGCCACTTTCACATTTACAAGTATCCTTAATGCAACCCCCAGTCCTCAGTACCAATTTTCTGTCTTAGTCTGTGTTGTGTTACTCTAAAGGAATACCTAAGGCTGGGTAATTTATAAACAATAGAGCTTTATTTTGCTCATGGTTCTGCAGGCTGTACAAGAAGCATAGCACTGGTACCTGCATCTGATGAAGGCCTTAGGCTGCTTCTAGTTATGGAGAAAGGGGAAGGGAAGCTGGGATATGCAGAGATCACATGGTGAGAGAGGAAGCAAGAGGGAGTGGGGAAGGCACCTGGTTTTCTTTAGCAACCAGCACTGTCAGAAACTAATAGAGTAAGAAATCACCTCCCCGACACCCAGAGGGAGCTAATCTATTCATGAGAGATCTGCCTCCATGACCCGAACACCTCCCATTAGGTCCCACCTCCAACCTCCAACCTCCAACATTGGGACCGAATTTCGACCTGAGCTTTGGAGGGACAAACATCCAAACCATAAAAGAGGGCAATGAGGTTTTGTCAGGGGAGTCCTGGGATACCTGTTTAGTTCAAGATAGGGTGTGCCACATGAGCAGGAAATGCATTGGGAAGGGAATTTGGACCACGTTTTGGCCAAATCCTACCCCAGAATATTTTTTTCTGCCAATAATGACTTAGTCAATTCAGGCTGCTATAACAAAGTACCACAGACTGGGTGGCTTATAAAACAGATTATTTCTCACAGTTCTCAGGGCTGGGAGTCTAAAATCAGGATGCCAGTATGGTCTAGTTCTGGTGAGAGCCCTCTTCCGGGTTGCAGACTGTCAATTTCTCATTGTATCACATGGTAGAAAGACAGCTAGAGAGATCTCCAAAGTCTCTTTTATAAGGGCACTAATCCCATTCCTGAGGGCTCAGCTTCATGACCTAATCACCTCCCTGAAGCTCCACCTCCTACTACCATCACTTTGGGGACTAGCAATTCAACATATGAATTTTCAGATGGGAACACAAACATTCAGTCCATAACAATCTAGTTGCAAATAAGCAGCATTTAATGAAATTGAGATAAAACATAGACTTAGTTTCAAAATAATAATCACATTTTCACTTCTCCTTTCACCCATCCCAGATCAATCACAGATATATATTTTGCTAATGACTTTTCAAATTTATTTTAAAGAATCACTTTAACCAATTGTTCTGATTATCAATGCCTTCATCTGTAATAAATGCTGAAAGAAAGCAACTAGCCAATGAATTTCATCAAAATCTAAGGTGGCAAGAACCCCACCCCACCAAAGAATCATAAAGAATGAATATACCTCTGGCAAATTCAAGGGATTTTTCTTTACTTCATACAGTTTGGGAGGCCCATGCAACTCTCCACAGTAAAAGAAACAGAATTAAAGGTCAAGCCCTCCGAGGACTCTGCTCTAGCAGTAGACAGACGGTCCACACTTAGCATCTGGCCTCTGTGTGCACATGCTCCAATTTCTGACACAGAGTAAAGATATCTTTTTTTCTAAATTGACCAGGAACATTTACTGACTTTACTGATGCACTTTTTAAAGTCTGGCTTATTGGCATATAATTTACATACAGTAAAATTCACCCTTTTGGGTGTGTCAGCCTATGAATTCTGACAAACTCATATAGTTGTGTAACCACCACTATAAGACAGAAGATTTCTACCAGAGCACTCACAAAGAGGATGCCACAAAAACATGGGGAAGGACATTCTCTCTTTCCTTACAGTAAATATAAGAAACAATTTCATGCAGCTTCATATGTAGACAGAGGGCTCTACTTAAATTGGATAATTTCACTCCCTAAAAAGTTCTGAATGGCTCATGATGCTCTGCATTAGCAGTTCTTGTCTGGGGTGTACGGACAGAATTCAAAGGGCTCATGAATTTAGATGGCAAAAGTTACAGTTTTATTTCTACTAACTTCTAACTACAGTTGATTTCCTTCAATTATATGGGCAGCAAACCATAACCCATACTATATTTATATCATAATTATTAAAGTCATCTCAAAATATCATTTATGCAAAGCACAATTTTGAAATTGCATTAATTGGACCCACTGCTAAATCCTATTATTTAATGTCATCAGTAAATAAGCACATGGTCAGGTGCAGTGGCTCACACCTATAATTCCAACACTTTAGGAGGCTGAGGTGGGAGGATCACTTGAGCCTCAGGGCTTAAGACCAGTCCAGGAAACAGAGGGAGACCCCATCTGTACTATATATATTTTTATTTTATTTTATTTTTTTAATTAGCCAGGTGTGGTGGTATGCACCTGTGGTCCCAGCTACTTCGGAGGCTGAGGTGGGAGGATCACGCAGGAGGTCTTGGCTGCAGCCAACTGTGCTCATGCCACTTCACTACAGCCTGGGTGACAGAGTGAGACTCTGTCTCAAAAAGAGAAAAAAAGAATCATTTATATTACTATATCACAAAGTTGGTTTTAATATATCACAAAGTCGGCTTGATATCAGTATTTCAATGTAATTGGTTTTCTTTTGAATCTTATGCATCTTATTCAACTAAAAACATTATGTTTTGAAAAACTTACAGGTTTCATCAGACTGCCAAAGAGGTCCATGGCACAAAAACTAGATAAGAATCCCAGCTTTGGACAAAGACCACAATTCTCAACAGATCTTTCCAAAGGCACGTATTATTTAGTCCCCTTTTAGTCTTCAACTCATCTCTCATCACTCCTCCCCAACAGCTTCTTATCCACCAAAACATCTGCACACAAGACTGACTGAACTACTTTCAGCTTCTTTGATGGCCCATGTTCTCTCTGCTTCCCCTGCCACATTCTCTCAATTCTCCAAACCCATCCCATATACCCCTGCACCTGGATGATGTTCCCACATTCTTCAGGCTCTGGAAAGCCTTCCTGCCAAACACACACACATACACACACACACACATACACACACGTGTGCACATGGCTCAGATCATGCCAGCTTCCTCCATAGCATCCTCTACATCCCCAGCGCAGTGCTTATGACCTTTGGTGTAAATGATATCATCTATTTTCCTCAACAGACTCCAAGCAAGCTCTCTATGTACAGGGACCAAGACAGCCCTGCTCACAGTCATATTCCTGGAATCTAGCACAATCTGGCCCTGAATAAATATTTATTAACGATTTGGTGTTTGAACACATCAAGAATGGTCATTAGTTCCTTCCTTTCCTTTGCTCCTTGGGCTGCCTGCAAAACTAAACTGGAATTCTCTTCATAACAGCTCCAAACTCTAAGATCATGAAACAGCTCCCAATGTTATGCTTCATCCTGATTAACCAAAACACATTTGCTTTTGATCACACAGAGAGGACATCCTCTCTACCTCACCCTGAACTTCCAATAGACATTGTCTAGAATTATACTGTTTATCAGCTTGCTCTAACTTCCCTTTGATTCTAGTTATTATCTCATGCACGTCTAACATCCTAGACATCTACCTAGTCACAGATGAACCAAGTGTTCCTGCAATTTCCCCTAAACTCTCCATTACACTCAAGGGCATTACTACTTCTGCCCCTAGTAAAAGTCCTCCACAATACTCTTATGTTAGGCTCCACAGTCATCCTCTTAGACGTCTCACAGACTGCTGCAGACGGAAAGAACTCTGCCGTCCAGAGAGGGCAGGGAGAGGGGAGAGGTTGGAAGGGGTGTGGAGTAGAGCTCTCAATAAAAATCCTTTAGGGAAGTTTTTTGGGCTATGCATGCTCATTATTCTCTTCCCCCTTCAATTGTGGCTCGACAGGTCTTAGAGCCAGTGCTGAGATCTGAACAGCTGAATTAACCTGTGATTCCTGATCCCATTGTTGGTCAGTGACATTCATTTATTCATTCATTCAAAACATATTTTTGAAATATTTGAAAATGCCTGTATCAGGCATTGCTTTGCTTAACCAGAGTTTCTGAACCACAAGACACAGAAAGTGATTTGCTTGACGATTTTCTCAGTTCTCCCAGGGATGGCATACAGTGACATTCTAGATATACAGGAGAGCAGGGTATTCATTACACACATAGATACCCTGGGGGATTAGACTGCATTGTCTCATGGAATCCTGGATGGAAAACGCAGTAACGCAGAACAAAGTCCCTCCTGTTGTGAACTTATACGCTGGTGAGGAGAGATGAAAACAGACAGATAATAAACATGGACAGGTTTAGCAAGTGTTATGAGGATTGCAAGTGTGATATAGTCACTGGAAGAAGCAATCAATGAGGGTGTCTTTGAGGAGATGATGACTGAGCTGAGACCTAGAGAATGTGAAGGAGGCAGTCCATTAACACTGCCAGGAAAACAGCATCCTAAAAGACCAGTGTATGTATGCATAGGACTCAGGTAGGTAAAAACCTGGGGTATCTGAGGCACAGAAAGAGGCCAAGGGGATGGAGGGGAGTCTAGTGAAATATGGGGAGAGTGAGATAAGATGAGTAAGAGGGGCAGGTGAGCCCAAATTGGCGGGCCCTATAGGGAAAGCTAAGGATCCTGGATTTTATTGCAAATGCAACCGGAAGCCAGCAGAGGCTTTTAAACAGGTGAGTGGTGTTATAAAATTTGTTTCTTCATTTAAGTGAGCATCGAACAAGGTTCCTATACAAGAAATGCCCCCAAATTCCCCACCTAGGTCTGGCTTCCACAGGGCAGGCACTCAGAAGGGGCTCCATATTTGGCTTCATGCTCTCCTGCTGCCTTCTTGAAATTCTTCATTCGTTTTGAGTAAGGGACCCCACATTTTCATTTAGCAACGGGCCCTCCCTGCAAATTACATAGTTGGTCCTGCGTTGTTCTAACAGGGGAAAATAAAAGTCTGTTTGCATAGCAGGACTCTGTACCTTAGGGTCTTGTTTGTGTGCAGCCATTGCGGGAGCTGGTCCTCACTCTCACAAGAGGCTGGAGGTTAGGGCCCAATGAGGTAGGCCCTTTCACACACTGGGGGTTCTAGGTGGGTGCCGAGTTCACCCTAAGATGGCAGAGCCCCTTAAGAGTAGGCGAGCAGAGCCCAAAGAAACCCAGTCTCGTGCCTCCTAGAACCAATGAGTAAGTAACAAGACATTACACAAAACTGTGTTTCCTGGGCCAGCCAAACTTTCGAAATCATTGTCCAGTGACTAAGCATTCCCCATTATACTTCTCCCACATTCCTGCTGGTATAATCACCATAACCGAGAAGGCACGGGGGCGAGAAGACCCCAGAAGACAGAGGCAAGCCCCTCGCAGACCTATATAGGCGCAGACCTACTGACAGCCCCCAACCTCTGGTTCTACGACAGGCAACCAGGCAGGCTGAGGGTCAGAGCTTACCAGACAACAAGATCTTAGTGCAATTGCAAACTGTGTAGATAGCGAAGTGAAGCAGGTGAAAGAGACCTTTTTCAGCACAAGGAAAGAAATGGTGGAAGTGGAAGGGTAAGGTTTCCAGCACCTCAGGTGCAGAAATCAGGACACGTTTCCCTCCCTCCCTTTAAGGTGAAATGGCAGCCATCCGCGCCTCCGCCTTCCGTCGTGTGCAGGGCTAACACTCGCGCGTGCGAGGCCGCGTGGACCGGCCTCTCTGGGACCCCCTCCAGCAAGCCGATCTCCAGCCCCAGGGCTAGCGTGCAAGCAGGGGGTCCCCCGCCCGGCGGAAACCGCCGGGAGGAAGCCGGATGCCGGAAAGCCCCGCTGCGCCTGCGTACTGCTCCCGCAGGCTCTGACTTTCGCTTTTCGGTTTCTTCTCAATCCCACTCCTTCTCGCTCCCCGGCAGTTTCCCCGAAAGCACGTGGGGCGGCTCTTCCCAGCAGTCGCGTCCCTCCCGCCGCGCGCGCCGGGCCAGCTGTTTCCGAAGCGATTCAAACTGCACAGCGCAAAGCCAAGGGCCTGGGCAGGCCTAGGCTGCTCTCCCTGCGTTCGGAAAGCTAGGGCTCCAAAGCATTTCTGAGCGGTTTTTGAACACGAATGTGATAGTGGTCATGGTAAACATTAAAAATAAATTATATAGACGTAATATACTACCCAGAAACATTAGCATTTTAGAATATTTTTCCTTTTTCCCTCTTTCTGTTTCCATTTATTTACATTTCTATATATTATTACAATAATAGGATAATGCTGTCTATGTTTTCTTTCCGTCATTTTCATTTAATTTTATACGTGGATATTTTCCAATGTGAAATTAAATAGTCTTTGAAAGCCTAACTTTGATATTCTACTATATGAATTGTGCTTTAACTGTCAGTTGGAAAATTCGGTTTCTGATTTTTCACTATTATAAGTGAAGCTGCTATGAACATCATTCTGCATAAAGCTTTCATATATATCTGATCACTTCCTTATAGCAGATTTCTGTAAGTTCAAGAATATTATAAAAACTTCTAAAAAATGATTGTGATAATCATCAATAGAATTCTGGTCGATGTGTTATTTTTCCTTCATGTAAAGAACACAGCTTGCTTGCATATGGCCATTTTCCTAAAAGTATTCATAGCTTTCCTTCATATTGGGATGAAATATGTCATGTACATAGTGCAGTTTTGTTCAAACCATGATATGCTTCCCTGCATTTTAAGCAGCTGCTGTCTAGGAGGCCTCTTGTACTTATTAACTGGGAAGAAGATACACACACCAAGACAGGTAAGTGACTGTACAAAACCCAAATCCAGAGAACTACAAGAAATGATAGAAATCTTTTATTTCAATTCTATTATATTACAGATGAACAAATACAGTTTACACTGATGAACTGACATTCACAGTATAATAGCAAGCCTGACATAAAGGAGGAAAGGTGAAGAGGCATTGACTGGAATTTTTAGAAATTCCTACTATCAGATATTTAGCTTATAATATTATTGTAAACATTGGGGACATATGGCTGAAATACAAAATGGTAGCTGGAAGGAGAGGGAAAGTAAAAACATATTACTATAGATTGGTTCATCAGATTTGTAGCTATCATTTTGAAATAGATCAAGGCTATAAAGAACGCACAGAGCCAGTAAGTTTTTTTTATAGGAATGTGGTAAGGACAAAGATAAAGCATTCCTTGAGGATGAGCGACTCCAGGAGAAATTCCCATGGTTGGGAAGGGCAATGGACCTGTTCCACTTAATTAAGTTCCGCTTACTTAGTTGTTTTAGAATTCAGTTGTAGGATGTTTTGTTTCATTTCATAAATTCTTTATGAGTGATCTATTGCTACATAACAGACCAAACTATTCCCAGAACTTTGGTAAAACATCATTTATCAGTGCTTGTGAGTCTAGGATATGCTGGGGAGTTCAGTTCACCTGGGTCAGGCCCCCACTTTATCTTGCCTGGGTTCTCTCATAAATCTGAGGTCTAAACTTGAACAACTGCTGTGATTCAGCTGTGGTCTGTGTGGTCTCTCATGCTCCTGCAGGCTAGCCGGACTTCTCATGGAGGCTGGGCAGGGTTCTGAGAGCAGAGTGTATAGGGCCTCTTGAGGCCTAGACTCCAAATGTCACAATGTCACGTCTGCGGCAGGGTGGAGAAATAATAGAACAGGGAATAATGTGGACATTATTGAAAATAATTTATCAGGAGAGCCTTCTTAATTTCAATTTCATGTAATGAGAACTATATGACTGATATCTTTTTGCCTTGGTTTGCAGGCTGCACTAGTTATTGTAGATATTTCTGCTATAAGTTGCTTTAAATGCTTTGTGCAACAAGCAGATGTAACTAAGTAAATACAACTGAATGATTTGGGTGTAAAAGAAAAGGTGAGTGAAGACTAGGAATGATACTGTCCTTTCTCCAAGCAAAATAGAGTTCCTCCAAATGGGAAGTATGGAGTAGTTCTTAAGTCTTTCTACTGTAACATCATGTGAATTTATGAGTTACTCTGGTGACTTCACTTCAGTTACTGATCATATGATGTAGTTTCTGGATTCCTCACTGTCCTTGACTCTCCTTTGTCTGTACACCAGTTCAGAGATGAAAAATAGTAAATTTCACCTTACCTGTTGCTTCTGATTGATTGCTGGTGACGAAGTATACCCTGTCATTTGTTGCTCTTTTAAATCCAATACAAGTAGTTGCATTTATTGTTTTAAATGTTATCCAGTTGACCGGAGGCTGAGGCAGGAGAATCGTTTGAACCCAGGAGTGGGAGGTTGCAGTGAGCCAAGATCGTGCCACTGTACTCCAGCCTGGGCAACAGAGTGAGACCTGGTCTCAAAAAAAAAAAAAAAAAGTGTTATCCAATTGAGGCCAGGCACATTGGTTCACACCTGTAATCCCAGCACTTTGGGAGGTCGAGGCAGACAGATCACCCGATGCCAGGAGTGTAAGACCAGTCTGGCCAACATGGCAAAACCCTGACTCTACTAAAAATACAAAAAATTAGCCGGGCTTGGTGACGCAGGCCTGTAATCCCAGCTACTCGGGAGGCTGAGGAACGAGAATCACTTGAACTCAGGAGGCGGTGGTTGCAGTGAGTCGAGACTGCACCAATGCACTCCAGCCTGGCCGACAGAGCGAGACTGTGTCATCAATACATACATACATACATACATACATACATACATACATACGTAGTATCCAGTTGGTTTCAGACCAGCAGCAGTCCTTTGGAATATTTAGATAATTGAGAATTTTGATTTAGCGTGGGTACCTGAGGCATGCTGTCTCTTAGCAGAGGGAAGGAGCACACAAGAACAAGTTGATTACAAAGAACATGCAGTTTCAGGTCAGATGGTCTATACATCACAACTGTCCATATTCCTTTGGAACAAGTCACATGGCCAAGGTCAAGTTACAGCACACAGAGAGGTATACTCTACCCTTAGTGAACCATGGCAAGGGGTGGGAAGGGACAGAAGAGATTTGAAAATAATGCAGTCTACAGACATAGTGTTAGCTGTTTTTTCTAGTTTTTGCAAATTTGACATTGTTGATATAGAGACACAGCTTTCCAAGCTGACTGTTACAAGGCAACCATCACACATTTGTATCTGTCAAATTATGGATTTCTAGGTTTTTGTTTGGCTTTGGTTTGATTGCTTTTTGGAGCAGTCAATATGTTATACAGTAAGAAAATATAAATAGTTTATCCTTTAGGAACACTGAATCTTGGAGACATAAGGATTGGCCACTTCAAAAACCATAATATTAGGAAGTGTATAGTTATTGTCCAAATAAATAGACACATATATTATTAGGTCATTCAGAGACCCCAGATTAATTGCTATAGGTTGAGGTGGTTCTAGAAAGAGAATACAGTATTTGGGCTGGGCTTTAACAGGTGGATAAGAATTTGGTAAGTGAAGAGAGTAAGGGGCAAGACTTGCCATTCAGTATGTACAAAGGGGCAGAAATCAGGAAATTAAAAGCATGGGGGGAGTGTTGGAGGTAGGCGAGGTTAGTTGGGAAATGGGACAATGACAGAAAAGGCTGGAAAGAAGGAAAGAGACATTTTGTGGAGGATCCAGACTAGCAGACAACATTTGTGTTGATCATACGTGCAAGGAGAGTTGTTAAGGCTTTTGAGCAGGGAATGACTACATCAATGCAGTATTTTAAGGAATTTAATTTGGCAAATATAGTGAAGGAGAAAGAGACTAGAAAAAGGTAGTATACCTAGAGATTAGCATAGCATTCCAATTCTCAAGTGATGAAGGCCTATGGTAGGATATTGTCATGGATGCTAAAACAAAGGGGAGTAAGGAAGGAAGCATCCATAGATCTTGATGATCCAAATTGGGATTTGGAGTGCCAAATAATCCTATTTGCAGATATTAGAATTATTTAATTCCTTCATGAATATTGAAGCTAATATCTGTGCAAGTTTTATAGTACCAGAAAAAAATATTTTTAACATGTAATCTACCGTTCCTAGAGTCAGCTTTTGATATGGTTTGGCTGTGTCCCCAGCCAAATCTCATCTTGAATGGTAACTCCCACAATTCCCACCTGTCATGGGAGGAAACTGGTGGGAGGTGATTAAATTATAGGGGCGAGACTTTCCTGCGCTCTTTTTGTGATAGTGAATGAGTCTCACGGAGCTGATCATTTTTAAAATGGGAGCTTCCCTGCACAAGCTCTCTCTCTGCCTGCCGCCATCCATGAAAGATGCGACTTGTTCCTCCTTGCCTTCTGCCGATTGTGAGGCCTCCCCAGCCATGTGGAACTGTAAGTCCATTAAACCTCTTTATTTTGTAAATTGCCCAGTCTCAGGTCTTTATTAACAGTGTTAAAAACGGATTAATACAGTTTTTTTCAGAGAACAGTAAAACATTGTGTTGGTCCTTGGGTAAGAGCAGAAGGGACCTTTTTGGTGCCCTGGCATCTCTTTGCAGAGACGGCTGTTTTCACTGCTAACTTGCTTTGTGAGGGTGCATTTGTGACAAGAACAAATAGATGTGCAAAGAATAAAAAAAAAAAAAAAAAAAAACTCACACACACACACATATAGGTATATCCATGGGAAATTATTCAGATCCTTCTCCTACCCCAAAGTGCCTAATTATTCAAGGCTTGACTCAAATCCCGTCTACTTGAAGGAACAAATTGATTTTATGAGCATGTAGTCCAAGAAGATTTAGTTTGTCTGGCTTCATTAGTGCCTACCTGGAGAAGTGACATTTGAGCTGAGATTTTAAACTAAGATCTAAAAGATGAGTTAGCCAGCAAAGAGTTGGGTGAAGCAGATGTTGGCTCAAGGGGTTTTCCAAATAGTCGCTAGTGAGAAGTCCCTGAGTTTGGGGAGTTTGGGTTATTTGCAGAACTAAATGCTGAAGTAAGCAAAGCAGAGTGGCATATTATGGGGTTGGAGAAAGAGATAGAGAAACCAGGGTTTTATAGTATGTATTAAGAAACTCAATTTTATAAGAGCAAAGAAAAGCCATGGAAGGATTTTTCAGGTTGGCAAATGACATGATCTGCTTTTCAGTTAAAAACAAAAACAAAACAAAAAAAACCACTCAAACTCTTGTATGGAGAATGGATTAAAAGGGAGCTAAGGGCTGAAGTGAGGCAGCCATTCGGGAATCTACTGCAGTAATGGGAAAGAGAGAAAAGGGAGGCGGCAGAAAGAAGAAATGGAGCAGAGTAAATGAGACTTGAGAAATATTTAGGAGGAAGAATAATAAGGTTTGAGGATCAGGTGTTGAGAGGTGAGGGAGAAGGCAATGTCAAAGATGAATCCTAGGTATCTGACATGTGCCATTTCTAGAAAAAGAGCATGTTTCAGGAGAAAGATGAGTTTGGTTCTGAACATAGTTTGTAGAGCTCACTGCACATACAAGTGGAGAAGCAAGTGGGAGTTGTGGGTGTGAAGCTCAGAGGAGAGATGTGGACAGGATAAGCATTTAGGACCCCTCCATCTAGAAAGAAATTGAAGCTGTGGGTGAGGTCATCACAGCACAGCCTTTAGGAGAAGTCCAGGTAAAGAAGCTGAGGAATGTCTGGACCCTGACTACCTTAACATACAATGGTTTGACAGTGGAGGTGGAGACAATGTAGAAAGAATGCCAAAGAGGCAGGAAGAAGCAAGGAGGATGTGTTACCTTTTGGTCGTTCTCTAAGGTATGTAAACAGAACTCCAGTACCTAGCGTGTCAACACGGAACCGGGCTGCAGGTCACCGCCCTAGCGGCCCTGCCCGAAGCCGGAGGAAACACCCAGCGCGCGAGGAAGCAGCGCCCCGCAGAGGGAGGCGGTGGCGCCCGCGGAACAGCCGAGTCTAATTGGCTGAGCGCGGAGCCGCCCGGTGATTGGTGGGGGCGGAAGGGGGCCGGGCGCCGGCACTGCTTTTTCTTCTGCCGGGTAGTTTCGCTTTCCAGCGCAGAGTCTGCGGAGGGGCTTGGCTGCACCGGGGGACCGCGCCTGGCAGACCCCAGACCGAGCAGAGGCGGCCCGGCACGCCCGGGAGAGGCTGCACCGCCGCCCCCCACGCCTAGCCCTTCCGGATCCTGCGCGCAGAGTGAGTGGCCGTGAGATTCCGGGTGCTGGGGGTGGGACGCGCCGGGACGGAGTCCTCGGGCCGTGCAGTTGGACGCCGGGCGAGGACGGGCCGTCTGTGCTGACCCGCGAATCCGTGACCCAAAGAACGTGTCCCGAGTATTCCAAGTGCGAGGAGTGCCCCCTGTTCTCGGAGATGGCACTGCTCAGCACGATTGCCCTTGCCAGTCGTGCTCTGGCAGTAAAGAGGACTTGTGAAATGGAATTTTCCTCTAGAAGGCACTGCACCTTCCCATTTACCCTCACTTTCTCCCGTTTCCACCCCCCTTTCCATCAGTCACATTTTCTTCTTTTCGCAGAAAGTTTCATTTGCTGTATGCCATCCTCGAGAGCTGTCTGGGTTAACATTCGCACTCTGTGCATGCAACCTCGACAGTCTTGGCACCTAACGTGCTGTGTGTAGCTGCTCCTTTGGTTGAATCCCCACGCCCTTGTTGGGGCACAAGGTGGCAGGTCAGTAAATGTTCATGGGATCACATGAATGAGTACATGGCTTCGGAATCTTAATTATGTTTCTATGTTTAAAGATGGAAGGGCTTAATGTCTTCCTAGAGTTTAAAAGTGATGTTTAGTTTTTGCAGACCCCCCCACCCCCAAAATAATATAATTACTCTTAAAAAAAATTTTCTGAAGAGTTCTGGGATAGGTATGCAGAGGTGTGGTTGATTGTGCTTTGAATGTTGTTTGTATAGATAGGGAGTTGTTTTCATAGAACAGAAATAGGACTTGAGCCTCCAGCACAGTCCATTGTGCAACCATTGCTAAATGAGGATGCTGGACTCACACTTGTGAGATCATAATATGGTTTGCTTTTTAGTTTCTAATTCCATCTGAAATATACACAATTTGAATTCAACAAACTGTTTTGAGCCCATAGTGTAGGCAGCTCACTGTCCAAGGTCCGTAAGATGTTAAAAAGGAAAATACCCCCACTACTCCACCTCCACCACACCTCACCCACCTTCCGCTGCAGGGTCTCTGGAGGCATCACAGAGCTTTACAAGGAAAAGTGGAACTGATGCTCTAATAGAGGTACAGAATTCAGTGAGACACGAGTCAAAGAAAGCTTAATTGTGAGTCTCAGACAACTTAATGAAAGAAGGGACTTTTGTACATAGCGTTGAATGCTGTAGGATTTAGAGATGCAAAAATTCGTGGAGAGGCTGTTCCAAGGGCGAGTAGCTGGAGCAAAGCAGAAGTGTTGGGCACCGTTGAAAAACAGTAAATGATGTGGTGACTGGTTTGCTTTGTTGATGGATGAAGATGGGGTGGGTTGGAAATCCGCCTAGGAATGGACAAATCATAGGATTTTTGCACAGGAAATTGATGTGGTCCAATCTGTGTGCAGCAGAGGCTGGATTGGGAAGGTAGAATGTTGGAGACAGGAAGGCAGCAGGTCTTGGGATGGAGTGGAAACAATCAACTCTAAATCTGGGATTTGAGCTAGGTGATTGGGAGATGGCCATGCCACTCTCTGAGTTGGTAACAGGTTTTGTGAGTTGGTAACAGGTTCTGTGAGAAGATGAGACTGACTCCAGATTTGTGAACATGAGCTTATTTATTTATTTATTTATTTAGAGACGGAGTCTTGCTCTGTCGCCCAGGCTGAAGTACAGTGGCGCGATCTCAGCTCACTGCACCCTTCACCTCCTGGGTTCAAGCAGTTCCCCCGCTTCAGCCTCCCCAGTAGCTGAGACTACAGGTGCACACCACCATGCCCGGCTAATTTTTTTTGTATTTTACTAGAGACAAGGTTTCACCATGTTGCCCAGGCTGGTCTTGAACTCCTGAGCTCAGGCAATCCGCCCACCTTGGCCTCCCAAAGTGCTAGGATTACAGGCGTGAGCCACCTCGCCCACCCAAACATGAGCTTATTAATTCACCTCTTCTGTGCCAGGTGCTACATATGTACTAGCTCATCCAGCCTTAACAACCAACTGCGGCAGGGTGTGGAAGCTCACGCCTGTAATCCCAGCACTTTGGGAGGCTGAGGTGGAAGAATTGCCTGAGGTCAGGTGTTTGAGAACAGCCTCAGAAACATAACAAGAGGTTGTCTGCAGAAAATTTAAAAATTAGCCAGGCATCTTGGCTCATGTTTATTGTATTAGTCTGTTCTCATGCTGCTATAAAGAACTGCCTGAGACTAGGTAATTTGTAAAGAAAAGAGGTTTAATTGACTCACAGTTCTGCATGGCAGAAGGCATCTCTTCACAGGGGAGCAGGAGAGAGTGGATGCAAGCAGGGGAAATGCCAGATGCTTGTAAAACCATCAGATGTCATGAGGCTCACTCATTATCACGAGAAGAGCATTGGGGAAACTGCCCCCATGATTCAGTTACCTCCACTGGTCCCGCCCTTAACACGTGGGAATTATATTACAATTCGAGGTGAGATTTGGGTGGGGATGTAGAACCAAACCATATCACTTGCAGTCTGAGCTCACTGGGAGGCTGAGGTGGGAGGATTGCTCTAGTCCAGGGGTTGGAGGCTGCACTGAACTATAATCGTGCCACTGCGCTCCAGCCTGGATGACAGAGCAAGTTCCTATCTACTACACACACACACACACACACACACACACACACACACACAACCACCTTGTTGATAGGGGAGTAAGTTACCTGGGTTCACTTGGCTAATAAGAGACGTTGCAGCTCCCATTGGCTGACAGTCCAGCATATCTGCTTTAGGCACATCCTTATTAGTTACCAAGCAGGAAGGGAGAGAGCCACAGATTTTTCCACTCAGGTAAAATAAAATTGAACTGAAAAAAATCAAATTGCTACAGCAGGAGTGTCAAGGGGCTGGGCTTGGGTCCGTTTCTACTGGTATATATGATGATAACTAGCTTTATAGTCCAGACATTTCCTCATGCTTCTTTGGAAGGACATTTTTGGACTAGGCGTGACTTCATGCCTTCATACATGTACTTGGCTACAAGAATGCATAGATACTCTTCCATGCCCTACTTGAAAATCCAGACCCCTTCCCCAGAGGTCTGGCAGGGCAAGATTCCCTTGTGTCCACTCTGCCTATCGCCAGCTGTGTGCTGATGTAAATCCTAAGTTACTTGATGGTCATGGAAAACTTTCCGTTTTCCTAATGGATTTTAGGACTTCCTTATATCAAGTTTTTGTTGTGATTTTTAATCTTTAGGAAAACTGTATAAAAATGGACTTAACAGTTTTCCAAAGAGATAAGTGTTACTTTATCCTTTTAATTGACATTTAATGATGTTGTTTTAATATTTAAAAATCATTACTTCTTTATGCCAGATTTATTGTTTGTAGTAGGCAAAGAGGAAAATATATCTTTCTAAATGTGTATAACAAAAATAATGAATTTTACCATATGAATCATAAATATAGCCGTTTAAAAATATTTGAGTTAAATTACAAATGTACTGTGATTTGTAGGAGAGCATTTTGGGAGAGTCATGTGATTTGTCTTAAAGCAAGTCTAATTAAAATGTTTTTCATGTGTTTATTTGATAAAATCACAAATTCATTTTAAAGGCGTGTTTATTGAATACCTACTATGTGGTTGACATTGTTCTGGGGATACACCAGTGCACAAAATCCTCCACCAACATCCGTCCCTTCAGGTGGGGAAACCAGACAATAATCAAAATAAAAAATGTGGTAGGTCAGATGGTCGTGTAAGTACTATGAAGAAAAATAAACCAGGGAAGAGAAAGGCATGCATGTTTCCAGGGCGGGAGGTGGTTGCAGTTTAAATAAGGAGGCCAGAGAAGGCTGCCCTGATATGTGGACAACAAGCAAAGACCTGAAGATGTGTTTCGTGGAGGAGAAAAAAAGTTGACCCCCAAAGTCAATTAAAAAGAGGCTTTAGACTATAAATGCCATTTAAATAAAATATTTCTGGGACAAACTATGTTTTGGATTAAGCAAGATATTTAAGAGTACAACCTGATGCCAAGAAGGCTTTCTTTGAAGCTGTGGTTTCCATATACGTGGAAAGAATGTATATTCTTTTTCTTTATAGGATGTCTCAGTGGTATGAACTTCAGCAGCTTGACTCAAAATTCCTGGAGCAGGTTCACCAGCTTTATGATGACAGTTTTCCCATGGAAATCAGACAATACCTGGCACAGTGGTTAGAAAAGCAAGACTGGTAAGGAAAATTCACTAGATAGAAGAAGAAGTTTACACCTTAAAAATACTTGTTGATGAAGTGACGTGGGGCCACGTTTACTGGAAGATGAATTCCATCAATGGCCACTGGGATTATTTGTTGTAGATAAGTTTATTGATTTAAAAAATGACATGTGTCTCAACAAAGTTAAGTATATTAGTCATTAAGCACTTTTATGTAGTTTTGTCAAATTTAATTTATGATAGATACTCCTAAATGCTTTGGACAAGTTAGATAATGCTGACACCAATTAGTTTCCAACTTAGGATCCAGACTATAGAAAGAAGAAACTTAAAAGAAATAAAGCCAAATTAATGGTTAAACATTGATTAGAAATATGAAGAAGGTAGTAAAATTAAGGGGATTTTTTTTAACTGATGGGTGTTCTACTTTAAAATGTATTATTTGCTAGTTGCATATATATATTTTTTTTTTTTTTTTTTTTGAGACGGAGTCTCGCTCTGTGGCCCAGGCTGGAGTGCAGTGGCGCGATCTCGGCTCACTGCAAGCTCCGCCTCCCGGGTTCACGCCATTCTCCTGCCTCAGCCTCCCGAGTAGCTGGGACTACAGGCGCCCACAACCGCGCCCGGCTAATTTTTTGTATTTTTAGTAGAGACGGGGTTTCACCGTGGTCTCGATCTCCTGACCTTGTGATCCGCCCGCCTCGGCCTCCCAAAGTGCTGGGATTACAGGCGTGAGCCACCGCGCCCGGCCTAGTTGCATATATTTTAAACGTCCTGAAAGTATTTGACATAGAAAGTGAGGGGTCCCCTGTTGACTTTTCCCCCTCCAGAGATAGTCACCATGAATAGTGTCATGCACAATCTCTTAGAGCTCTAGAATTTTTCATGCTGATTGCACATAAGAGAAATACCACATAAACTACTGCTAAATGCAGTATCAGTTTCAGAAGAAGAAAATAAACCTAAGAAAATACTTAAATTGTTTTTAATAATTTCAATAAGGAAACCAACATTTGTTTTGTCTGTTTTACGTAGACACTTAGTTCTAGAATGAAATGTGTAAATGTTAAATCTCCTAGGGAGCACGCTGCCAATGATGTTTCATTTGCCACCATCCGTTTTCATGACCTCCTATCACAGCTGGATGATCAATATAGTCGCTTTTCTTTGGAGAATAACTTCTTGCTACAGCATAACATAAGGAAAAGCAAGCGTAATCTTCAGGTATGACCTGGTTTTTGTGTTTTAGTTGAAATGTTCTCATGTTGATGGAAGGCAATTTTCTTCATTCAGCAAATACAATTGAGCATACACTTCGTGGTATTTAGAGAAGTAACAGAGGCCGGGCGCGGTGGCTCAAGCCTGTAATCCCAGCACTTTGGGAGGCCGAGACGGGCGGATCACGAGGTCAGGAGATCGAGACCATCCTGGTGAACACAGTGAAACCCCGTCTCTACTAAAACTACAAAAAAACTAGCCGGGCGAGGTGGCGGGCGCCTGTAGTCCCAGCTACTCGGGAGGCTGAGGCAGGAGAATGGCGTGAACCCGGGAGGCGGAGCTTGCAGTGAGCTGAGATCTGGCCACTGCACTCCAGCCTGGGCGACAGAATGAGATTCCGTCTCAAAAAAAAAAAAAAAAAGAGAAGTAACAGAGACTAAACAACTCCATTTATATTATTTGTAGTATCAGTAAATATAGCATAAGTAAAATAAGATATCAATTCATTTTATAAACACAGAAGGAATTTTCAGGGTTAAATGTATCACCTCTTAGGTGTCAGTAATTCTGAGAAAAATGTGATGCTATAATCTTGTTTTACTAAAAACAGTCAATATTTAAACCAAAGAAAAGGGGCTGCATTTTAAGAGCAGTGATCTATAGTAGTATATTAAAGCTCCAGGGAACGTTAGTGGTTAGGTTCAGGTCCTTGCTATGCAAATGAGGAATAAGTCCGGAAAGGTTTGACTTTCACCTGAGGAAGGGGTGACTTCAGGAACTAAACTCCACCTTGCCTTGCTTCTGGTGGAGTTAGCCTCTCCTGGAAGAAAAGGTCAAAGAAAGATCCAGACATGAGAGAACATGCTACAGAGTTTTAAGAGTTCTTCAAATGTACTCCCAGCATGCCCTTGGCCTGGCTATCATATTTATGTCCTGTAATAACAGAACTTTTCTGTTTTAATGGAGGTGAAAGCTATCATTTTCTTCTTTCATACAATACAACTGAACTTTTCAGCTTAGGTAATTGGAAGTTTTTTTTTTTTTTTTTTTTTCCTTTGTGAATGCATTTACAATTTTATATACCAGTGAGTAGGGAAATCAAATTAACTTTACAGAAATTTGCTCTCATACAGACCTTGCATGAATGCACCTGTATAAAGAGCCATTATTGCCAGTGTTTTGCAAACTAGCTTTGACAATGACAACAGAAAAACCTAAATTAATATCTTTGGTCTGGTTCAAAGCTTAGACCAACAGATGCATTCATTGAGGGATGCCATGTATAGTTTTCATATCATTTGCATTGTCTTGGGATCCTAACAGAAGATAATTGGCCTCAAGAAATATGGAAAGATATTAAAGTAAAAATATTATATGAACCATATGTGAAAATACTTGTTTACTCCAAAAGTACTTTAGGTACCTGCACTTAGAAAGTTAAAGCAATTTTTGTCATAATTTGTGAAAGAAATATTTTGATTTTAACAAACATAGCTTATATAGAATTTAACAGATGAGAGATGAGGTTTCTCAGAGAATATAAACAAATTCATATCAACTTATAATACACAATAATGTAAACATTCTGCATTTTAATTTATTTTTGTTTTAACCCCTCAAATCTAGGATAATTTTCAGGAAGACCCAATCCAGATGTCTATGATCATTTACAACTGTCTGAAGGAAGAAAGGAAAATTCTGGAAAACGCCCAGAGATTTAATCAGGTACTTTTTTCTCACTGAACACAAAAATTGTAATAAATTCAAAATGTATTCATTCATCAAATACTATTGGGGCCCACATCAAAGCAATGGTGAATGTCTCTAATTTTATAGCCCCAAGAAGTGGGAGAATCAGATTTAGAGATTTTATAGAACCAGGCTTTAAGAAAGATCCTAATCTAATGGAATTAAGTTCTAACGAGGAGAGAGACAACATATAAACAAGATACTTCCGGGTAGCATAAAGTGCTGAGAAGATAACATGCTGAGTTCATGGAGTTGCTGGGAGTAGGGTTTTTCATTTAGACCAGAATCAGGAAAGGCCTCTGAGTTGCTGGCACAGGAATGGAAGCAGGCAAATAGAGAGTTCTTGCAGCTGTCCAAGGGAGAAGCAGTGGAAGCTTGCGCTCAGTAGAATCGGTGGAGGTAGGAAGAGGTGGACAGATTCAGGTTATGCTTTGGATGTGGTGCCAATATAGAAGGATCCTTATATTGACGGATTAGATGCAGGAGTGAGCAGAAAGTCAAGGATGATGGCTCTACAGCAGCTACTAGAACCCCTTGAAAACTGATAATGCTGTTCACAGAGCTGGGAAGGCAAGGAGCAGGCAGGGGCAGGAGTTTTGTAGGACACAGTAGGTTTGTGGAGAGAAGAGGCTGATGGGAAAATCAAGGGCTTTGTTTTGAGCAAGATCAAGATACCTATTAAATATTCAAGACATCAAACAGTCAATGAGTCAGAGTTGTACTAGTATCAAGATTTTTGATCATTGTTTTATTAATCCTAATACAAACCTTCCTAGCTGTCAGGGTTCAGCAGAGTTTTGAAGTTGCTATGGCATTTAGTATTCCTTTCTTGAGCAGTGGGGTGGTGACAACAAGCCAACAATCCAATGTTATGGATTGTTCTAGAAGAGCCCATTCCTATACGGATGCCAGAGGACACAGTATGCGTCCCGTGTGCATTTCACCAACAAATAACTACCAAAGTGAACTGTGCGACAGTGGAGAGGGAGACAGTTTAAGTGTGGTGGAAGATGCAAGTCTCCACGCACTGCCTGAGCATTTGTCCCAGTCTGTAGACATGCTGAGATGGGAAATTATTGTTCCCATTATTTTTTGTTTTAATGTAAGAGCTTTTAGAAAATAGATTTAAGAGAATATTGTGCTATCCACACTCTAGTAGGCTATAAATGTTTCGTGTGCTGTCTTACAGCACACTAAGTTTTTTTCTTTCTTTTTTTATTTGTGGTGAATAAACTAATTGCGTGTCTGGACAAAAATTTAGGTCCATAGGGTTTGAAGGGATAGGGAGATTTTCTTTCAGGTGGGAGGGAAAGACATGAGGTCGATTCTAAGCTTCCCTTTCCTGTTCCGTCTTTGTGTTCTTAAGGACTAATGGTTACCATATGCTGAGTGCATATCATGTTGCAGGCCCTGTGCTGTGCACTTTATAAACATTATTTCGTTTGAGTAAATACTTTCAAAACTGTCATTGAAGGTAGGTATTCTTATCCCCATTTTAAAGATGAGAAAACTGCGGTTTAGAGGTCAGGTACTTTGCTCAGGGCCACAGAGCTAATGAGAAGTAGGTTTGGAATTTAAACCCAGTATTGCCTAACTCTGAAACTAGTTCACTGGAGAAGTCGCTCTTCAGTTTTCTAATCTATGGGATGGGATGTGAGGGCTTTCTGGCTGGAACTTCTCACACCCATGAAGTGCCTATTCCCTTACTTGGACTACTGCTCATCCCATTGAAAAGGACCCCCTTCCTAAGCAGAAGACTTTGTTTGATCTGGGGCCTGTGAGTAACCAAGTTCCCATCCAGACAAGGTCTCTAGAGGTACAGTAGTGAAATGAGAAAGTAAGAGTCAATGACAGCTGAAGTCCCTTCCAACTTCAATGTTTGACATTCCTGTGGTTTCAGTACTCCTGGTTTCTTAGAAAGTTAAAAAGTTAAGGACTCACTATGAAAGTGGTTTCAGTACTAAAGTGTACAGGAGCAGGCAAGCATCTGCTTAGCAGGAGATGGGAGCAGGGTGGAGGGAAGCAGGGAGGGATGAGAGGAAGGAGTAAGAGAATACCAAGGGTTTGAGTGACTTGGAGGGACTACTGCCCAAGTTGGAAGCAGGAGGTTTCTTAGGCCCTGCCACAGTCACCAGGTTTTTCCACCAAGCATCTCCCAGCAAGTCAGTAGAAAGGGGAGGTAGAAGCTGGGGATAGCGGCTCTCTTACAGTCGTTGTTTATATCCCTGTTCTCTAAACCGAGCCTTGGTCATTTGGGAGGAGGCCTGGGAAGTCAGAATTCTCTAGTGACCTGGTCCCTCTCCCTAGGTGTAGTATCCCAGCTGTTACAAAGCCCACAGGATACAGTGCCCACGTCCTGCTGGCTTAGAAGTTGTATTAGTCTGTTCTTGCATGGCTATAAAGAAATACCTGAGACTGGGTAATTTATAAGAGAAGAGATTTCATTGACTTACGGTTCTGCAGGCTGTACAGGAAGCATGGTGCTGGCATCTGCTCAGTTTCTGGGGAGGCCTCAGAAAACTTACAGTCATAGCAGAAGGTGAAGGGGAAGCACACACATCACATGGCCAGAGCAGGAGGAAGCCAGGGAGAGGTGCTCTACACTTAACCAGATCTTGTGAAAACTCATGATCACGAGAATAGTATCAAGAGGATGGTGCTAAACTATTCATGAGAAACCGTCCCCATGATCCAGTCACCTTCCACCAGGCCCCACCTCCAACACTGGGGATTACAATTCATGAGATTTGGGCGGGGACACAGATCCAAACCATATCAGAATTAGACAACAGCAGAGATTTCCCTGCATAGGCAGAAAGCTGTATGGAACTTCTTAAAGTGACAACTCATCCCGACCGCCCAGAGAAACTCCTTTTGTCACTTAGTGATATGTGGCACCTTGGACTTACAGAGGATACCAATAACGTTCATGTATTTCTATTGCGCACTTTACAGCTGATACAATTCACATGCTTTGAACTTCTACTATTGGAGAATATATAACATGTAGGAAAACTTCCTCTGAAGAGAGAATAATTTTGATGATGTATGCCTGATAAAGATAAAACAAAAAATTGTGGACCAATTTTACTTATGAGTATCAATATAAAAGTCCCCAATAAGATATTAGGGATCAGAATTAAACACTACATTAAGAAAAGGCATGACCAAATATGATTTATTATAGGTCACAAGGGTAGACCATGACTGGGCAACCTATTGATGCAATTCACTAAATTAATAGCTACAAGGAGAAAAAAGCATTTACTTCATTCCACAGAAGCTGAGAAGACCTGACAGAATTCAATGCTCGTTTCTGATAAAAACATTGAATAAGATAGGAATTAATGGATACCTCTTTAACATACAAAAATATATATCTCTCCATTCTAGAGACAGTAACTTATTTAACTGGGAAAACTCCAGTAAGTCAGAAACACAGCAAGGGTGCTGTGTTTCCACTGCTGTTTAGCATCGTATTGGTGATATTGGCCAATGCAGTTAGACAGGAGAAAACCATTAGAGGCATAAGAATTAAAAATAGCATCATAAAGATATTAGCTCTCCCTGAGTTTACTTGTAATTTTAATGTGATTCCAATGAAAATACCAACAAGTTGTTTTCTGGAGCTATACAAATTGGTTCTGAAATTTATAAAAAATAAACATGCAAGAATAGCAAGGCAACTTCTGAACAAGTAGAGCAATGAAATGGGACTGGCCCTACTAGATAGACTATAAATCCTCTGTAGTCCAATATCCTTCAAGGGTTCAGGCTTATGAATAAACAGGCCAATGGAAAAGAAGAGAAAAATCTAGAAGGAAACCCATGTGCATATGGAAATTTATGTGATACAGCTGGCAGCTCAGAGCACTGGGGAAAATAATGGACTTTTCAGTCAATGTTGTTAAGACAAATGGAAAGCTAATTGGAAAAAAAGTGAAAGCAAAAAGTGGGCCCATACTTCACACTGATCATGAGAACAGACAAATATATCAGCGATCCAAAAGTTAAAAAGAAAAAGAAGGAAACCTTGCAAGTGCTAGGGAAAAAAAAATGAATGCATGCCATAATGTCAATAGGGAAAGGCTTTCTGGTATAAGGAAAATTCCAGGCATAAAGAAGAAAAGATTGATACAATCGAATATGTAAAAACACCCCCGTAGAATCTGTGCTGTATAGGGCACTGTGTAAGAAAGGCTGACAAACGCAGTTTCTGCTGTGTGGAGGATTTAACTCTAAAAAAAATAACATCTTTCTAGAATTTAATCTCTAGGAGAACAGGGACCACTGGTTACCTCTCTAACACCTGAGCCTAGAACATTGCCTGACATTTACTTAGTACCTAGTATGTGCAGGGTACATCTGGTGTATGAAGCAAGTAGACCCTGTCGCTTCTGAGTGTTCTGATTATCAAAAGTAGGACTGAATTCTCCTGGGCAAGTCTGGGTTTATATTCATTATTGACTTTATAGTAGCAGATTTTCATTGATGGCCTTAATGGAATGCTTTCATATTTCAGTATACCTCTGGATCACCCAGGATTGTCTTAAAATAGGCTTTTCTGATTCCATAATCATACTAGCCCTTGAGATTTTCCAACACCTAGATTTTCCATCCTAGGTGGTGAGATGCTGCTGGTCTGAGGACCACACTTTGAATCAGAAAACTTTACGATAAATAAGGACAGGGTTAATAAGAATAATCTTGTGTACAGTATTTGAGAAACCCTGAACTAAATTCTAATGTGGTACCATGTAACTGTATGAATTAATGGAAACTCCCAGAAATACTGTTTATTTTAGACATGAATTGAGCCTAGTTTTTTTGTAGCCTTGTTAACAGTTTGCCAGCATTTTCCAGGGCCTTGGGAAAAATTTCTTACTGACACATAAGCGGGAAGCCTGTAGTATATGTCAGAAGGTCTGGAAGGCAGGTGGGGACTTGACTTTGGAGTGTAACCAGCAAGTACACACCCTGGAGAAAACGATGGCTGTAATCACGCCCTTCCCATTACAGGCCCAGTCGGGGAATATTCAGAGCACGGTGATGTTAGACAAACAGAAAGAGCTTGACAGTAAAGTCAGAAATGTGAAGGACAAGGTTATGGTGAGTATTGCGTAAACACATGCATTTATTCTGAAACTTTCTGTGGGGAAAAAAGGTTTCAGTCACTTGGGGTGTAAACCTAGTAACTGAGTTCAGTCTTTTAAGTAGTTGGGAAGAAAAATTTTGCAGAAGTCTCAAGCTGTAAGTAGACTTTTTGAATGGCCTCTTAAAACTGCCAAACATTGAGTTTATCTTTTTCTTCCCTGAAAGATCATGCAGTAAATGTTGACTTTTCCCAGTACCCAGTAAATGAGATGTTGCTGCTCTAAATGGGCCTTTATGTTCACATCTCTCAAATCACAGTGCCCCAGGATAAACATGGCCCATCTTTCCCAGTCATCTGTTCTATCCTAAGACTTGGAAGAGGAACAAAAATACATTTTATTGAACGAAATTTGGATACATTTCTGATTAAGACATCCACAGTGATTTTAGGATAAAACTTCCAAGTCAATTTATGGAAGAAGAGGGCTGCTCTGGCGCCCTCAATGGCCCGCATTTACTCCTCTCCACTGTTAGGGCTGGTGCGGGGAGAGGTTGAGGAGTTCTTTTTCACACAAGCCTGTGTTTGTGGAAAAGGCCTTCCAGCTTAGGAGTTTGGTCCTCTGTGGATCTCTGGGTAACACCAGTATGGCCTTGACTGTATGCCTCAGACAGCATCTTTCGAAACTCCACATTCTTCGGAGCAACTTTATCCTGCGGTCTCCTAGGGAAGCATTTCATTAAAGTAGAAACCGAGTGAGCCCAGTCCAGAAATAGCCATGGAAATCCAGAGAAGAGTATGTGGAAATGTGACCAAATCTCAAACAAATGATGCTTATTTGTAGAATGCACATACAATTTATTGTCCAGGTGGAGATGCATTTGAGCTGCCAAGAGGGCACTGTTTATAATTATAGCAAGTATGAAACCAGGTCTGTCCCAGTAAAGCTGAGATGTATGGTCACTTATTTGGAAGGAATGAGGAAATTTTCTATGAGCTTTTCCCCCCACTGCTGTGGGCTTCACAATGGAGTTTTTAAATAATCTCAGAGGTAGTCTCAAAATGATGAGGAAGAATCAAAATTTAGGTGCTGGAACCAGGTTAAGGACATACAAATCAGTTTGAGAATTATTGTATGTTGGCTTTTTTAAAAGTGTTATTACATACTTATTAATGAAATAGAAATTATTTCATGTGTATGATTAGAACTCTCCAAATCAGATCTCTTTTTGAGGGAGCTGGAATTGTTTTCATGTTTCTCTGGGTTTCATAGAAGCAATACTCTGTTGCCTAAAGTATTTGGAAGTTGCTGATCAGTAGAAAACATGTTTACATCTTTATTTGTAGTGTATAGAGCATGAAATCAAGAGCCTGGAAGATTTACAAGATGAATATGACTTCAAATGCAAAACCTTGCAGAACAGAGGTAAGGGTTCACAACTGAAGTGGTGCCCATTGGCTGTGATTTTTTCTGTTTACACTAGATAACGAAGATGATTACTCCTTTCTATTTGCCGAGTATTTTATGACTCTGAATTCTTCCTTGATAACCCAGGCCAGGATTTCTTAACATCCAATACTGTTGACATTTTGGGGTAGCTAATTGGTTGTGGGGGCTGTCCTGGCATTGTAGAATGTTTAGCAACATCCCTGACTTATACCCACCAGGTGCCAGTAGCACTACCCAGGAGCCCTCACTAGTGACAATCAAAACTGTCTCCAGAGATTACCAAAAGTCCCCTAGGGGTCAGTGACCCCTACTTGATAACTACTGGTTATGTGTTACTCAGCTTATTTATTGCACCTAGCCCACTGACACAGACTGACACAGAGTGATAGATATGTGGAGTTCCCCTGCCCTGATATCTCAAGTTTCTTCAAACATGGCGTGTCCACATGTGTACACTGCAGATGAGCTCATTATTTTTCTCATGTTTTAAAGCAGTTTTACTCTATTTTGTTACTGTTGATGTTTTTAATGAGAGTAGCAACAGAAAAGAACTCAAGAATGTGCATTGTGTGGAACATGTAAGGCACTGCTGTTGCTGTATTCATCATCTGGGGTATAGCATGGTTCATAGGCAGAGATTATCAGTATGATTTAGGTAAAAAGTATGAGAGACAGCAACTTCAGCTACCGCTTCCTAATCATCTGCTTCTCTTTGAAAGCTACAGATACGCTTTGTATACATTTTTTACCTGAAGTTTTGAATTCTGTTATTTACATTTATTTAGGTAATTACCTGACAGTGTCTTCAGTGGCAGATACTACTATGTCTGATTTACATGGGCCACTGAAAACAAGTATTTTGTTTCAGTTTGCCTAGTTGTTATACTTAGGACTTTTTTCATGTTTAATAAAGATTGAAGAAAGCCAAACTTTGACCTGTCACTGGGCAGCATTTGTGTCATCTTTATCCTATATTTATATGAATCTTGGCTTTTGTTGGTTTTGTCTTCTTTATATAAATATATTTACTGGCTGTCTCTCAATTTATAGAACACGAGACCAATGGTGTGGCAAAGAGTGATCAGAAACAAGAACAGCTGTTACTCAAGAAGATGTATTTAATGCTTGACAATAAAAGAAAGGTAGTTATTTACTTTCCAGAACAGCATGCCGCTTTTGTTATAGACTGTAAATAATGGAATCAAAATTTAGAAGAGAAGAAAAATTATTTTTATAACCTCCTGGCTTAGAGCCCCAGTTGAGAATGAAATGATATTTGCTTTTCTTTTAAAAAATATTTTAAAATTCAGCGATTAAAAATGAGTTTATTTCACTTTGTTTCTTCCACTGCCTTTAGGAAGTAGTTCACAAAATAATCGAGTTGTTGAATGTCACTGAACTTACCCAGAATGCCCTGATTAATGATGAACTAGTGGAGTGGAAGCGGAGACAGCAGAGCGCCTGTATTGGGGGGCCGCCCAATGCTTGCCTGGATCAGCTGCAGAACTGGTAAGATTCTCCAAAGCGGAAAACTGGCAGCTGACTGGCTAACCACATAAACTCATAAATGCACCTTTGAGCTGTGTTAGTTGAATGGACCCTGTTAAAACGTTGGTATAGAGTTTGACGTAATCCAGCTTCTGCTTACCCTGGAAACACTCCCTTGGAAAGCACAGTGTTATTCATGACTCTTGCCACGTTCAGCCACGTCTACTTGGTTTGGATCACTCCTGTACCATGGGATGTGTCGTTTGACTGTACAGAACATCAGTGACATGGTCATTATAGAACACATTTAACAACTTGACTCCTAATGTTTCATTTAAAACAAGATAGCTCGAGGCATTTTTCTAGGCTTACAGAATAGTTTGTTAGGAACCATTCATTCAGTCATCCATCCAGTAATACTTATTAAATGCCTACTGTGTGCCAGGCACTGTAGGACCTGGGCACACAAGGATGAATGATTCTTCGCCCTTGCCAACAAGGAGTTCTCAGTGTGGAAGGGGGATGTAGACATGGTAATAATTCCGTACAGTGAAAGTTTCCAGGTGCTCTAGCAAAAGGCCATCAGAGTTCTGTGGAGGACAAAGGAAAGCATCTCCAGGGAAGGTTTCATAGAGGAAGTGGCCTTGTGCTGACTCAAAAGTGACTAGGGTTACTCCATATAGATCAAGGGGAAGTACTTTTCAGCACAGAGCACATGATGTGCAAAGGCACACACGTGGGAGACTGAAGGGACTGTATTGGGTGGCGGGAGAGTGAGGTGTCAGGGGAGACGGGAAGGAAAGTGGACCCGGCGGGAGATGCTGGAGCCTGATGGTGCAGGTTCTGAGCACCATGCTCAGAGTGTGGGCCGTATGCTGCTGTCCTGCTGAGCCAAGGCAGGCTTTTTTCTTAAGCAGGAGATGTATTTCTCTGATCTTTGATTTAGAAAGGGTGCTCTGGCCACATCCTGGAGGATAGGATAGAGACAGAAAGACCAGTTGGAATACTGTTAGCATATTAGTGTGGTCCAGGTGAGGGGCAACAGGAGCTGAACTTGGGATCAGAGAGTGAACATGAGGGAAGGTGGCCTGGGACAATTGCTAAGGGTCCAAGGACCAGAGATCTCATGAGGTTATTTTCTATATTGCCAATTTTTTAAAAATCACAATTAATATTCAGCCATTTATTTTTATTCTGTGAATTGCCTGTAGGTACCCCAGGTTTCTTGTGGGTTAGAGCAGAGCTTCTGAGCCCAGTGCGCCCCATGTGCCTTGAGGGATACTGACACCCCTAAGCCCTTCAGGTGGTCAGGGAGGCCTTGGGGTGTCTAGAGCCCCCTAGTGGTCCTCTTAGACCACAGGCGCCTCTTGTAGGGACACACATGCCCTCTAGTTTTCCCACTGTGCTGTCTAAGGATTGTCATTTTCTCAGTGTGCAAGCAGAGTTGGGGACACTGGTTTAGCATCTCCTCTGGAACTTAGCCAGCCATGACCCTGCCTGCTCCTTTCCTGATGAAGGGCTACTGTCCCAGGGCTTTGAACTGGAATCGAGTAAAATCATAAAGTGAAGTAGATACTTTTCCCAGGGAAGAAGACACTTTTAAAAGGTTTTCTTCTGTCATTACTGCAAGCGAATAAAATTGCGTTTCCCCAGCCTGTGTTACCGTTAGCAGTTGACTGTAAGGAAGGAAGACGAAGAGCAATCACTAGGTTTACTCACTAGCTTTCTATTTTTAGGGTCTAGACTGAGCATATTGCCTTCTCCTTTCAGTTGAGTAAAGCCAGAATCATCGTTCCTTCCTCTCTTCCTGTCCCCGGCCTTGCCTCCCCTCTCTGTGTCTCCTCCTGCCCCTCAGCTCCACATCTCTGACTGGTCCTGCCGAGACACTGCTTGCTGATGCCACTCTCTTCACAGAACCTGCAGTGGCTCCTCGCTGCCTCTTGCATCACCTGGAAGCATCTGCTTTGCTGTTTTCCCTGCCTCTGGCCTCCTCTTTGCCCTGCGCTGGTCACAGATCACCTAGAAGCCCTGCCCCCACCCATCTCTCCTTACATAAGCTTCAGTGGTGTGAAGAAGTTTTTGATCTAGGCTGTACTCAGTGCATGTTAGTTTTACTCCTCAAATAACAAAGCTTCTACTGCTGGCACAGGCCTCGTTCCCTTTGTTTTTCCATAGAGCGCAGAGCGTGGTATCCTAGGTGGCATTTTGTGTTGCATATAACCACTTGTTGATTTCCATGTGATATGGTTTGGCCATGTCCCCACCCAAATCTCACCTTGAATTGTAGTAATCCCCATGTGTCAAGGGCAGGAGCAGGTGGAGATAATGGAATCATGGGGGTGGTTCCCCCAATACTGTTCTCATGGTAGTGAGTAAGTCTCATAAGATCTGATGGTTTTATAAGTGGGAGTTTCCCTCCACAAGCTCTGTTGCCTGCCACCATGTAAGATGTGACTTTGCCTTCTGCCATGATTGTGGAGCCTCCCCAGCCATGTGGAACTATGTGTCAATTGAACCTCTTTCCTTTACAAATTCCCCAGTCTCGGGTATGTCTTTATTAGCAGCATGAGAGTGGACTAGTATACCATGATTCCCTTTCATTCAGGCTGCTTCTGGACCGTTTCTCATAGAGACATCTGTGTCTTGTGTCTTCCCAGGTTCACCATAGTTGCAGAGAGTCTGCAGCAAGTTCGGCAGCAGCTTAAAAAGCTGGAGGAATTGGAACAGAAATACACCTACGAACATGACCCTATCACAAAAAACAAACAAGTGTTATGGGACCGTACCTTCAGTCTTTTCCAGCAGCTCATTCAGAGGTAACTCAAGGAACATTTATTTGTACCTTCTGTAATCAGTCTATACAGAGGAACATTTGACCGTAATTCAGATGATTTACAAGGGTTTAATAGGATATATACACACATATATATCATATATATGTATATATGTAAACATATATATCATATATATGTATATATGTATACGTATATATGTATGGTGTGTGTATATATAATATACATATATGTATATGTGTATATATGTGTGTATGTGTATATGTGTATGTGTGTATATATGTGTATATATATGTGTGTGTATGTGTATATATACACACACATATTTTGAGATGGAGTCTCGCTCTGTCACCCAGGCTGGAGTGCAGTGGCATAATCTGAGCTCACTGCAACCTCCACCTCCTGGGTTCAAGCAATCCTCCTGCCTCAGCCTCCTGAGTGGCTGGGACTACAGGCACATGCCACCCCACCCGGCTAATTTTTTTAGTAGAGACTGGGTTTTGCCGTGTTGGCCAGGCTGGTCTCCAACTCCTGACCTCAGGTGATCCGCCCGCCTCGGCCTCCCAAAGTGCTGGGATTACAGGCGTGAGCCACTGTGCCTGGCCTAAAATTTTTTACTGACAATGACTCTTCCTGAATTATCTGGTTATGCCAATGGTTCTTCACTCTTGTGACCACCTAGGCTGGAAGCTGTAGTAACCTTCCACTCCTCCTTCCCCATTGGCCGAGTCTCCACCATGACCCTAGCGTGCCTCACCTCCTCCCCTCCCCTCCTCATGTCTCAGGCTCTCAAATCCTCCTTTCTGGACTCTTCCTCAGCCTCCCCACCAGTCCTCCTTCCCAGTCCTTCCTCCCTCCCTGTGACCAATGCTGTCCCAGAGCAGAGTTCCATTCTGGTTCCTCATCACCAGCTGATCCAAGTGAAGCCCCTCAACTGGGCATTCACGGCCCCCCTTCTGCAGCCTGGACCTAGCTGACCACTCCACGCTTCACGTCCACACACACCCCTTTCTAGGCAAACTTGACCTCTTCCTGATTCCTATAGGGGCCATGCCGCATGCTTGCTTCTCTGTGGCTCTCCTGAGGATACTTCCTCTTCCTCAGAGCCTTCTTTTCTTGTACCTGCTTTCAAAATTGTATCATCCCGAAAGCTTCACCTTGTATCTCATCATTTAATCTTCCCAGATTTCCCAAACACGTGTTGTCTCCCTTCCTAGCCTCCAGTCACCCTTTGTTGCTCTCCTACTCTGCCTTTTGTTATATAGTTGTTATGCATTTCTTTATATTTGTTGAATATCATGAGGTTCTGGAAGGCAGAGACGTGCCTTTGTTTCCCTTTTCCCCCAGCAGGACCCAGCACAGTGCCTTATGAACAGTAGGTGCTCTAGACACACTTAGTAGATAGATAAATGTCACTGAGTGGAAAAAAAGGGTTCATATTGCAAGTTTTTTTTTCTTTAATGCAAACTTGACATGATAAAAATGTGCTTGATTTTGGGTGGAAGCAATAGCTGAGTGGCAGCGGCTGCTGATTGTGTTCTAGGGGGGAGAGTAGGGGAAGACGTTTGCGTTCCCAGAACAGCCTATCTCATTCCTTTCCTTCAGTTACCCATGGCGCGGAGAGTCAGGGCGGCAGTTGTAGCAGCAAGGGTGGCTGTGGCAGTGGTGGCAGCTACAGTGACATGTCTAGCACGAATCCCAAATATGATTATTTCTTCAAATTACTTCTGATTGGCGACTCTGGGGCTGGAAGGTCTTGCCTCCTTCTTAGGTTTGCAGATGATACATATACAGAAAGCTACATCAGCACAGTTGGTGGGGATTTCAAAATAAGAACTATAGAGTTAGATGGGAAAACAATCAAGCTTCAAATATGGAACACGGCAGAACAGGAAAGATTTCGAACAGTCATCTCCAGTTGTTACAGAGGAGCCAGGGGCATCCTGGTTGTGTATGATGTGACAGATCAGGGGTCCTTGAATAATATTAAACAGTGACTGCAGAAAATAGATCATTATCCCAGTGAAAACATCAACAGATTGTTGGTAGGGAACAAGTGTGATCTGACCACAAAGAAAGTAGTAGACTACACAACAGCAAAGGAATTTGCTGATTCCCTTGGAATTCTGTTTTTGGAAACCAGTGCTAAGAATGCAACAAGGCCGGGCGTGGTGGCTCATGTCTGTAATCCCAGCACTTTGGGAGGCTGAGGTGGGTGGATCACCTGAAGTCAGGAGTTCGAGAGCAGCCTGACCAATATGATGAAACCCCATCTCTTCTAAAAATACAAAAATTAGCTGAGCATGCTGGCAGACGCCTGTAATCCCAGCTACTCAGGAGGCTGAGGCAGGAGAATTGCTTGAACCTAGGTGGTGGAGGTTGCAGTGAGCCGAGATTGCGCCATTGCACTCCAACCTGGGAGACAGAGCAAGAATCTGTCTCAAAAAAAGAAAAAAAAGAAAATGCAATGAATGTAGAACAATCTTCCATGATGATGGCAGCTGAGATTAAAAAGCTAATGGGTCCTGGAGCAACAGCTAGTGGTGCTGAGAAGTCCAGTGTTAAAATTCAGAGCACTCTGGTCCAGCATCAGGTGGAGGTTCCTGCTAAAATTTGCCTCCGTCCTTTTCTCACAGTAATGAATTTGCAATCTGAACCCAAGTGAAAAAACAGAATTGCCTGAATTATACTGTATGTAGCTGCACTACAACAGATTCTTACCATCTCCACAGAGGTCAGAGATTGTAAATGGTCAATACTGACTTTCTTTTTATTCTCTTTACTCAAAACAGCGAACTTCATTTTCAGAACTGTTTTTAAACCTTTGTGCGCTGGTTTATAAAATAATGTATTTTCCTGATATCAGACTGTTCTCTCATGGTTGATTAGACTATATTTTGTTTTGATGTTTATATTGGCGTGTTTAGATGTCAGGTCTAGTCTTCTGAAGACGAAGTTCAGCTGTTTTGTATCAAATAGCACAAGCAGTGTCTGTCACTTTCCATGCGTAAAGTTTAGTGAGATGTTATATGTAAGATCTGATTTGCTGGTTCTTCCTTGTAGAGTTATAAATGGAAAGATTACACTATCTGATTAATAGCTTCTTCATACTCTGCATATAATTTGTGGCTGCAGAATATTGTAATTTGTTGCATACTATGTAACAAAACAACTGAAGATATGTTTAATAAATATCGTAGTTATTGGAAGTAATATTTTTTAAAAATGTACTCCTGACTAACATAGTGAAACCCCATTTCTACTAAAAATACAAAAAAAAATTAGCTAGGCATGGTGGCAGGCACCTGTAGCCCCAGTTACTCAGGAGGCTGAGGCAGGAGAATGGTGTGAACCAGGGAGGCGGAGCTTGCAGTGATCACACCACTGAGCTCCACCCTGGGCAACAGGGTGAGACTCTGTCTAAAAAAAAAAAATTTGCTTGGTTCCCTATGGCTAATGTTCAAACAAGAAGTCCTGTATGTTGAGTTTTTTTTAAATTTAAAAACATTACTTGTACTTTGAGTGCACATTTTATTCTTAATTCTGACATGTAAATGAACATAATTAAATATGGGTTTTTTATTTTTTTATTTTTATTTTTTGAGGCAGAGCCTCACTCTGTCATCCAGGCTGGAGTGCAGTGGTGTGATCATGGCTCACTTCAGCCTCCACCTCCTGGATTCAAGTGACCTTCCCACTTCAGCCCTCTAGTAGTTGGGGCTAATTAGCCATGCCTGGCTAATTAAAAAAAAAAAAAATTCGTAAAGATAGGGTCTCACTATGTTGCCTAGGCTGGTCTTGAACTCCTGGGATCAAGCAATCCTACTGTCTCAGCCTCTTAAAGTGCTGGGATTACAGATATGAGCCACTGTGCCTAGCCTTCATTGTATAAGTTTGTTTCAATGTAATAGTTTCATAGATCATTACAATTATTCTGTTTCTGTTAAGTCCTTGTTAGGTTTTGGGATTTCTTTACTAATTAGAAAATATCAGTTTGTTCATCCAACTTGTCAGAATCTTTCAAACTATTTTTTAGGTTGTACTCTCTAACCCCCTTTTTTCTTTTGGGAAAATCATTGTGACTGCCTCAACCTTAATGGAAATGCTAACTTATCTATCCTTTGCTGGGTATTTGCAGCTCGTTTGTGGTGGAAAGACAGCCCTGCATGCCAACGCACCCTCAGAGGCCGCTGGTCTTGAAGACAGGGGTCCAGTTCACTGTGAAGTTGAGGTAACAAGGGAAAGATGGCATCCCATACATCGCCTGTCATGTAGTTTGTACCCCTAGTTTCCTTTTATAAAAACTGTTATTGAGGGTACTTTTGAGGAAATAATTTTTCAGGGGGCATTTTAATATGAACGCTTTCTGAGAATATCTGAGAGTCTTTTATTAATATACTCATAGTAGAATGTAACCAATATACATATATGTACACACTCCTGATTTTTTCCCAATCGTAAATGTAATGCATGTTCACAGGAAAACAGAATTCCAAATTGCAGAAATGTGTGTAATAGAGAGTGAAAGTTCCCGGCTGCCTCACCCCTCTTGGGCATAGGCTTATAACCTGAGCCTTATGACCCCCAGAAACTGTATGAATGTGGATTTATAATATATACATTTTTTCTGATGAATGGATTTATAGCTTTCATCAGATTCTCAAAGCAGTCCGTGATATAAATATCTGTGGACCACCACAGTAAATGACCTAGTGTCTGTCCTCCCAGGATTTTATCCTTGTCTACACAAGGACATATTTCATACAGAAACACACACGCACAAATATGACATAATGTTTCTTTTTTAAAAAATTAGGATTCCATGTCTACACAAATATTTCATATAGACACACACACACAAATATGACATATTTCTTTTTAAAAAAACTCAGAGTAGGCTATATACATTGTTTTGTAGCCTTTCTCCTCAATAATAATTGTAGAAGTGTTTCCAGGAACATGTGGCCTTACTTTCTTCTGTTGAATGGCCGCATTGCTTTAAGCATTCTTCTTATGATGAAGAACTGGACTGACCTTCAGAGTTGGACCGGGTCCTTTTTCTGGGGTGTTACTGATTTAAGTCTGTGGTTAACCCTCCCTGGCTGGTAGTGTACAATGCCACACTCAAGCCCTCGTGGAATTCTAGAACTCGCAGCTGGAAGGGACAGTAGAAATCTGATCCCATCCACCTGCTCCACTGAACGGAGCAGGCAGAGCCCTGGGGTCTCCTTCCCAAGGTCTCCAGCTCAGTGGGGCACAGGCACACACCCTCACCTGCCCTCCATCTTTCCACACTACCCAGGGGTGACTATAGATGGGACATTATTTTTTCTGATTATGGGCAATGGTTTTTATTGTCTCCCAACAGGACAAAGATTAGATACAAGTTTCAGTAGAAAGTAACATTTGCTATTTTTCACCCATATAAATTGGCCAAAGGTCGACATTGTGATGAATCCCAATAATATGGCAAGGTTATGGAGGGAAACAGCTACCCTCATTAACTTTTGGTGGGAATGTAAACTCAGGGCTGCATCCTGTCAGAATTAGTGTGACAATTTTTCCTAAGCAATTCCACGGCTAGGAATTTATTCTTACAAAAATTTAAGTAGATCTACAAAACTGTCAGTTTTCTTGTTGGTAATGCCCTAAAACGGGGGTGGGGAGTGGTTTATCTAAACGTTAATAGGGAATTGGCATAATAAATAAATTGTAACAGATAATTTTTTTTTTAGTAATGGCTTTTATTTTTCTTTCCAGACTGTTGGTGAAATTGCAAGAGCTGAATTATAATTTGAAAGTCAAAGTCTTATTTGATAAGTAAGATATCTTTAATATTATGTAACATACGTGTACTACTGAAATGTTGATTTTGTTACTCAAGCACAGACTCCTGCACTAGATAAGCAGATTCACTAGCTGTGGAAGGGTCTACACTGGGTGGAAGTTTGCCTCCCTAGGGCCCCAGGGCTGAACCCAGAGTCCTGCCAATGCTGCATATGAGCAGAGACTCCTAGTCCGATCCACCAGGGCCGTCACAAATGAGCCCAGCAGATTTAAGTCAGCAGCTCCCTTGGTGGATGTTGGGAGCTTCCCCTGGGGCTGTTATCAACATTCCTGAGCCTTTTTAGACTATAACTGAACAAGAGAGTGAGTGTCTCTTTATGCATATCAGATTGTAATCAGCAAGTTTCAAAGTGGCTGGACTTGGCATGCCACCCCTTCCTTCTAGCTCAGCCCCAGAGGAGAGGCCCCTGATCCAACCTGAGGCCGAATATCCAGGCTGCCGTGATTCTGTGGTCATTTGGAGGGTTTTTCTGGAGTGAGATCAGCAGCATCTTGGGGAGACTGTGTGGAGCCTGTGGGATTCACCCTTGTCTCTTCTGGGCAGTGGGAACCCAGGAATGGGCATCTCATGGGAGTCCAAGTGGAGCAGCCCCATTCTATTTTGCCCTGAGACTCTAGACCTGGACTGGCACTGACTTGGGCACTCTCATTAAGGAACAAGATGGCTCCTCCCACCCCTCCCATATTTAATGTTTTTGTTAGCTTGTGTCACATACTGGTGTGGCAAGTTTCAAAAGTGATTTATGATCATACAAATCACTTTCCTCTGGCTTTTTGCTTCTTACCATTCCTATAAGAATATTCTTCCTTGTAGCATGGTCTGTGCCTTGTCTTCATGCCATCATCTTTGGTATATCAGTTAGCTTTTGCTCCCTAACAAACCACTCTTAAAACTTAGTGGCTAGGCCAGGCGCGGTGGCTCACACCTGTAATCCCAGCACTTTGGGAGGCTGAGGCGGGCAGATCACGTAAGCCAGAGTTTGAGACCAGCCCGACCAACATGGCGAAACCCCGTCTCTACAAAAAATAAAAAAATTAGCCAGGTGTGGTGGTGTGTACCTGTAATCCCTGCTACTTGGGAGGCTGAGGCACGAGAATCGCTTGAACCTGGGAGGCGGAGGTTGCAGTGAGCTGAGATCATGACACTGCACTCCAGTCTGGGTGATGGAATGAGACTGTCAAAAAAAAAAAAAAAAAAAACCATAGTGGCTAAAACCTCAAAAACTCATTTCTCATATTCTGTGAGTTGTAGGTCGTCCTGGTCTGGGCTAGCGTGGTTGGAGCCAGGTGCTCTAGCAAGGCCTTATTACGTGACTGGGACTCAGCTGGGATAACCAGGTCCTTCTTCAAACATCTCAAAAAGGCTAGCCTGGGCTTTTCCCACGGTGACAGTGTTCCAAGTGAACAAGGCCTGTTAGTGCTAGCCTTGGAACGTGTATAGCATCACTCCTTTCCATCCAGTTGCTAAAAGCAAATCAAGGCCAGCTGAGATTCGGGGGACAGGGAAATACATCCTACTTCCTAAAGGGAAGAAGCACAAGGGTCGTGTGGCCATTGCAGTTTACCGTCCTCTGCGTCAGCTCAGCTCCTCTCAGCTGCTTCAGGCCCCTGTGTCTTTTCTGTCGGTTCCAGCTGACTGTCTTCTTAGCTTTGAAAAGTCAGCTTTTATCATACTATTCTTTTTATTTTAAATTCTTTTTTTTCCAAACAGGAAAATAGGTCCCTCCCGTAGCTAATGGTGATTGTCATTCGCAAAAGCATTAAACTTCTGGTTGAGATTGGAAAGGAAGGGGAACTAATAGATCTGTGAGTGAGCCCATGATTTCTAGTCTACATCTAGGACACTCATGGATACATTATTTGGCCAGAACATGACAAAGTAATCACTGGATATAAAAGTGCAAAGTCTTTCAAAATTTCAGCCTCAGACTTTGAACTTAAACTTCCCACTTATCCCAGATAACTGACTCTTCTGGTACTTTCATGAGAGCATTAAAGATCATAGAGAATAAAAATGAGGATTAAATGGTCACATTGGCAGTCCTCTGAGCTTTGTGACAACTGGGCAGTGCTGTCTGCTGGATCCCCAGTGCTTAGTGCAGGGCCTTGCACCAAGTAGCTGCCCAATAAACAATAACGATAGCTTACATTTATTGAGGGTGTACTGGTGCTGGTGCTTACATTTATTGAGGATGTACTGGTGAGGAATTAACTAGTTTATTCCTCACAATGTCCCGTATGTTGGCACTGTTAGTATGTTGTGCAAATGAACAACGTGAGGCCCAGACCATTTATTTGCCCAAGGTCATTCAGTGATACTTGCCAGACCTAATATGGGTAGATTGAGGCAGGGAGTGAATGAAAGGCCGCAAACCCACAGGTGTAGATTTATTTTTTATTTATCATTCACTTAACACTCTTATGTTCTTATACTCTTATAATTTTGTTTAAGCTTATTTCAAATTTTAAATACACATATGTGATTATATATTTTTTTTTTTGCAGAGATGTGAATGAGAGAAATACAGTAAAAGGGTACGTGATGTACTTTATGCTACACTGTGCTATATTTTTATTTGTTTAATAGTTGGAAGACTTTTCAGCATTTCTTTCCTATATTGTATAGATTTAGGAAGTTCAACATTTTGGGCACGCACACAAAGGTGATGAACATGGAGGAGTCCACCAATGGCAGTCTGGCGGCTGAATTTCGGCACCTGGTAGGGACATGAGTTTGCTGTCTTTGTCTCTGGTTTCTTAGGACTTTTGACAACAGAGCGACCCTTTTTGGCACGTTGCCATATGGACGGCGCCCCCCTGCTGGGGTTTGCAGACTTTGTGGCTGGTGACTTCCTGTCACCAGCACTTGGGGCATTTTGGTTTCTCCTCCTCATCCCATGACTGTTCACTCCATTTTCTGGGCTGTATCACTCACGGTAAAAACAATTTATAAGCCTGTGTGTACGTAAATGATTTGCACTTGCTGCCTGCATGATCCCCACAGTCACTCACTGTAGACGCTTGCAGTTTTCTCAAAGGTTATGGCTCCCGTGTCCTGACTGATTTCCCCCACCCTCCAAGTGTGGTCCCGTACTCCAGGGTTCACTCCTTAGCCCCTGTGTTCCCCTTCCTGGCGGCCCTGCCCACAGCCCCTGCCTCCACGGCAGCCTGACTCTGCCACCTTGTCTCCAGGGCAGTAGAGCTCATTCCCCAGGCAGTAGAGACCCAGCGGGGTGCTCTCTGTGGGCTGTGCCATCTTTCCTCCTCTGTGAACACAGGGGCTGCCAATTGTTGTGAGGCTCTGTGGGTGCTGCGTCCAAAGCTCTCCCTGGGCTCAGAACCTGCAGGAGGTTAAAGGCATCCTTTTCCACTAGAGACCGCTTTGTGATCCAGCAAGCCTCCTAGCTAGGAAGCTCTACCTGACTTGGAAGCTTTAGCCCAACTCAGCTGCCTGAGGGTGTTCAGAGCCACCCTCAGGGCCCCAGCCTGCTCCCTTGGCAGCTCAGGGATTGATGTCCACTTGAGGGCATTTGGACCTGGAGTCACTGGGCCCAGCCTGGAGGACTCTGCTGAGGGAAAGGGGAGGGTGAAGCTGTCCCCTGAGCCTCGGGGCATGAAACAGCTAACGAAGGTGCACGGGGGAATCATTCAGGGGAAGTTTGAACACAGGAGAGGAGCCGGTGGCGATTCCAAGAGATCCCTCCAGACTGGTGTCTGCACCATCAGGCCTCTGGGGAAACGTGCTTCTGCTCATGGACCCAGAACGAGGGCCATTTTGTCCCATGTTCTGCATTCTAAAGATAGTGTCACGTCTGTCATTCTTTCTAGTCCTAACTTTGTTCTCATTTGTAAATGAAGATAGCAACTTTGACCATTACCATGGTGTTTAATAAGATTATTATTTGTTTTATAGCAATTGAAAGAACAGAAAAATGCTGGCACCAGAACGAATGAGGTGAGAGTCTCTTTATGTTGTGAATGGGCCCAAATCAGGCAGGTCTGTCTAGCAAGGGCAGGTCAGTTGGTGGCTGGGGACACCTCACAGAGGAGTTCAGACCCAGCAGGGAAGAGCAGCAAATGAGCTGGGTACTTGGTATATCTGTGACAACAGTAAAAACACCACATTTGTACTTTACTATTGTCAAACGATTTTGCACACAAATTCATTGGACACTCAGTGGAGTAGCTATTGTGGGCTTTTGTATTCTTCGCATCTTACGGGTGAAGAAATTGAGTCACAGGAAGTTTGCAGGATTTAGCTAAGGGTGCACAGAGAGTTACTGTCAGAGTTGGAATGAGAGGCCACTTTGATGACTGCCTTGCTGTGTGCCAAGAGGGCTTTTTGGCCGTGGCATCCCCTACCAGAAGCATTGCCTTTGCATCAGTTTCCTTCCTACAACGTGATCCTTAAGAAGTTGGGTTTGTGATGCATTCAGAAATGAACTATGGACAAAGGATGAAATATCTGGAGTTGTTTTGGTTTAGAACACTTTCGTCCTTTATGCACACACAGCGTACAGTCCTTCCACACCAGGACCAGTGGAGGTCACATGGAGCAGCGGGACACACACAGGCCCAGGCAGTGCAAAGATGCCTTCTAGCCCTGGTGTGCACCTGAACTGTTTTGACCTCCCTGCGTCTAGCAGTTGTACCTCTCTAGTTCTAAGTTGTGAGGTTCTCATGAGGTAATGTCTATGAAGGCACTTTGAAATCTATCCATTTCTACCAAAACCAAGGCACCTTGTGACCTACCAAGTTGATGTGAGTCAGCCTTTCTGGTAGGCAGTAGACAATCCCAAGTGTGCACTTACTCCCAGCCCTCTCACCTCCTCCCCACCCATCTGCATTGAGATGTGCAGCCACACTGGGCAGGCAGGCAGAGCTGAGGGTTGAGAAGCCTTAGGTCACAAAGCCATTAGTTGCTCTTTCCCCATTGACATTTATTGCTCTGAATCTATAATCCTTGCCATAACTTCAGGCACTTATCTTTCAGAGCACACTGATACTCAGAATCATTAAATCTGGAAGGGATTCAATATTGAGTCTTTGGACTTGCTGCTGGTTGGGTCCAGGATCTCTGTGGCCTGTTGCAATGTTAATTGGGCTTTTGAAAGTTTCAGGATCTGTGAATAAGTGGTTATATTCTTTTCTTCTTTCCTTTTCTCTTCCAAGGGTCCTCTCATCGTTACTGAAGAGCTTCACTCCCTTAGTTTTGAAACCCAGTTGTGCCAGCCTGGTTTGGTAATTGACCTCGAGGTAAGACTTTTATTTTTATGGTCCTGAGGTGGAAAACTTCATTATTTTTACTTTTAATTGTTACGTGTATTTTTATTTCTCAGTTTTTGTTTTAGAGATATTTACCTAATTGTTTTTAAAATGATCTTTTTCAGCTACTACTACCTTAACCTTAATTTATGGTCCAGAAAGCTAGAGAATTGAATTAACCTTCAAATTCTATAACTTAAATGTTCCAGTTGAGATAGCTGATGTTAATTTTTTTTACAGTAAGCATTAGGACTTATTTATTTTCCTCTGCCCTCCCTCCACATTTTGTGTTTTCATTGTGACAATTTTCATCTTCTCATATTGCATACCCCTTAATTAGTTATTGTAGCTATTATTATTTTTAGGGACTTATTTCTTAACTGAAAGATATATCAAAGACAAATTAAACTGGACAAAAGAACAGAACTTAACATTTCTCATTTTCAAATATTAAATATGTACAAATTTACAAATAATCCCCTGCTTTTAGTTGAGGCTAAGCAGTTATCTGAAGGTGACATTTCTGTGATTCAGATGATTTCAAGGTCTTTGTCATCCTTTAGACGACCTCTCTGCCCGTTGTGGTGATCTCCAACGTCAGCCAGCTCCCGAGTGGTTGGGCCTCCATCCTTTGGTACAACATGCTGGTGGCGGAACCCAGGGTATGGAAAATACATTTGCTTTGGTCCCAGGGTTAAGCAGACCCCATGCTCTCGCTGCTGCATCTCTGAAATAGCCCCAATGGCCAGTTGTTGAGGGAGAAGTGACAAAGCTCCTGTGGTATTTCTAAGGCTTTTGAGTAAATCTGGGAATGTGAAGCATGGATATGTATTTGAAATGAGAATTATGATTTTTCTGCCATGTGAGTAAGCTAGGGCACTCAGTGATTCCATACCACTTCATCATTATTATTTTTAAAATGTGTACATCTACTAAACAAGCATGCTCCATTCTTAAGAGTGTGGATACTCACTGTTAATTAATTATAGTCATTATCATTATTCAAAGTAGTTATGTTTTTTGAAGTTACCAGGAACACTTAATTAGCAAATAATGAATTGTTGCTCCTAAGGGAACTACAAGGCTAGGTTCCTTCAAGCCTCTGGTCACAACATTTTTGTCACCCCATCAATGCATAACATTGTTTATGTGTGTTTCTGTTTAAAGACACCTTATCTAATATACTTGCTGAGGCATTAACATTACACCTATAGTCAGGATTACTGGGTAACTCACGCCTCAGTGAAGCTTGCCTCACACATGTATTTTCTCCATAAGGCACATCCCAGCATTCCCGTGCTTAGGAACAGTATACCACACTGTGGCGCTATGCTTGGGCACCATTTTAAACAGTGATCACCAACAGCAATCACAAAATGCAAAAACATGGCACTAAATAGGCTTCAAAAAGGACACGTTTTTCTTATGAGAGCTGAAACAGGAAGCGAGTGTCATTTTGTTTGGCTTCAGTTGGAAACATAAGTGTTAAAAGACTCAAATTCTTTGCTGCTGTGTGCATGGGTGTGTCTTCAGATGACCCCAAAGACGTCATGTGCTTAGATTTTGGAGTTACAAGTAAATTTTAGTGAGTAAACAAGTTCACAAATGTGCATCTGTAAATAGTGAAAATTGACTGTATTTCTCTTCCCCTACTGTGAAAGCACCTGTGTGTCACATAAACTAGAATTGAACTTTGGGATGGACATATGTTTTAGTGCCACACTTGTGACTGGTGTCTCTGTAGTAACCCTTCGATTTTGGGTGTTTTCTCTCTAGAATCTGTCCTTCTTCCTGAATCCACCATGTGCACGTTGGGCTCAGCTTTCAGAAGTGCTGAGTTGGCAGTTTTCCTCTGTCACCAAAAGAGGTCTCAATGTGGACCAGCTGAACATGTTGGGAGAGAAGCTTCTTGGTATATGCATATTAACTTGTTACGTTTATAAGAATTGAAATTCATAAAAATACCTCTCTAATTGCTCTTTTCCCCTCTGCTATTTTGTTAAAGGTAAAAAAGTATTAAAATCTGTTAGCTTTTCAAGCTATAGTTTATTATAGCTAAGTGAGAATCATATATCACCTTAGAAAGAAATATGGACCTGATAACATTTAAATGAATCCTTTCCTCATTGTCTCATATTAAGATTTCTGGGATGGATTCCCAAGGGAAAGTTTTATGAATTATGTAAAATATATTATTTGTGACTGAAATAAGTTCCTGGATGAGAAAGATGAAGGCCTATTAACCATTAACCTGGGGGAGAAGAAAGGAAGTCCCTGACATGATAAGAATAAAGTCCTGGGGCCTGCCCACTGCAGCATAAACCCAGGGCCCTTGACTCAGGTGGGCCCAGGTGGCAGGGGATGCCGTGCCCACAGGAGGATGCCTGTTTTGATCTGCAGTTTTGCCTGATTAGGCAGAGTCTAGACAGTGGTAGATATTTCCCTGTCAGTGGTTAATGTCAGTGCATTTATTAGTCCTTCATACTAAACAAATCAAAGATCCACTGGTCTCAAGGTCTAATCTTTCGGTGAGTGGGGCTATCTGAACTATTTCTTTAAAAATCCATGGACAACTTGTATCCAGATTTGCTTTCTGTAGAGGAGCACTGCATTTATTCCAAACAGCAGTAGGCTCTTCCTCACCCAGTGGCTTCCAACAGTGCCTTCTCTTGGCTATGCAGCTGTCACAGTGGTGATCTTGTGCTGTTTAATACAAGTATAAAATTCCCTTATTCCATTTCTTTATTTGGCGAGAGTTAAGAAGGATATCTTTTCTAACTGAAATGGCTTATTTGTAGTTCCCTTTGAAGACAGATAATGGGCTTACCACCTCTTCTCACCGGGGCTGCTTTAATTTGTGCAGCTGATAACCCCTGGGCTTCTTCCTCTCATTTATCTCACTTTGCTTTTGATTTGCATCAGACTCCCTGAGCCTGTGTCCTATTTGGAGGAGAGCTGAGGGAAATGCATAAATAATGTCTAAAATAAACTTGTGAAGTCAAGTATCAGTTACACTGAAGATCTAGGGGTGATCTTGGGCACAGATTGAACTTGGAAAAAAATTCTCTAGGGTGCTTGGGAGGGGGCTCTGCTGAGCAGCAGAGGAAGGCAGTGGGAAGAGGCATTGGATAGGGAGGCTTCTCTGGGAGGCCCAGCAGAGCACCTTTGATTTAGCGCAAAAGGCAACGTCAGCTGATGGTCGTGGAAGGAAGTGTAACATGAACAGGACATTAAAAGGACTGTCCTCTCTTTAGAGGAGAGGGAGGGAAAAGGGGGGCTGGGGAGGGAGAGAGCAGATGATAAGGCTTTGTGATGTTTCCACTTTCCCTAAAAACTCTCATATCGTGGTGCCCAGGAATCTGCCATCCATTCCTTCCTGCCGTTAAACTCAAACCAACATACACATATTTTAGACCATTTAAATTCCACCCTTTTATAGCACGTATTATAATTGCTCAGTTAATTTGGCATTCAGGTATCCAAAAATGTCAACTGTGTACTTAAAATCTTTGTTGGGTGTTTGGCTCTTTTCCTTGAGAGCACATACAGGAGCCATCCATCCAACCAAAGCTTTAGAATCAGTTTCTGTTTGCTGAAAAATCTGGTTTTTATTTGTTTAGGTCCTAACGCCAGCCCCGATGGTCTCATTCCATGGACAAGGTTTTGTAAGGTGAGGACTGTCTGGGTTTTATGCTCTCTGAGTCCTTTTTGCTCTCGGTCGAGGTTCTCATATTTCTTGCTGTGACAGTTACTTAGCTGTTTGCTGATTTTGGCCTGTTCTTCTCTGGCCAAGGAGCCCCCCGGGCAAGTTGTTTACTTTTCTTCAGTGCAGGAGGTTGGTCTCCGAGCAGGAGTCTGACAGGAAGCACCTGCCTGAGTGATAACATTCTTTCATATCTGAAATGAGGCTTCTGTTCACTCATGCTGGACCCCTGCCCAGCAGTATTTTAGCCATTTCTGTGTGAAATGTATGTTCTGGGCTGGGTGGCACAGCCTGACCAGCCAGACGAGTTTAATGGCCTGCTTCAGCAGAGGGGCCCACTGTGGGGAACATTTAGAATCTGCTGGGGTGGCCAGACAGTGCGGACCAGCTTGCACTGCTGGATTTTGCTAGCGTAGGGCAGCTTGTGTTTCCGTGATTCACGCCGGAGGTCACCCCCGGGCTGGCTTGCTACTGTTTGGAAAGGGAAGCAGAGCCCGGCCCAGGGAAATGGAGAGCTCTGGAGAGCTCCCGGTCTGAATGCTGATAACAGCAGGGAGGGAGCTTGATATTCCCTGCCAAGGGAGGAATCCCATTGCTGTGCTGAATGGGATAGTTGCATCTTTGGCACCTGGGGAGTCTTTACAAATGATGGTGGGAGGGACCATGGTAAGTCCTGTTTTAGATTTTTGTTCATAATGTGTGCATTTGTATACTTTCAGGAAAACATAAATGATAAAAATTTTCCCTTCTGGCTTTGGATTGAAAGCATCCTAGAACTCATTAAAAAACACCTGCTTCCTCTCTGGAATGATGGGTAAGGGCCACTGCTAGATGTATTTTGAAACATATTTTTAGTGCTGCAAGGTTAAGACAAGGCCTGAGTCCAGCTTCAGTATTTGACTAGGCGTGTGTGAATCTCACGGAGGTGCGCATTTCCAGGCTGTCCCTTCAGGGCTTCGGGAGAGTAGAACTTCATAACATTAACCTTACGCTTTCTTAGTACGTATATATGTCTTGGCAAAGCTAAATTGAAAACAACAACTCTTTGAGTACCATTCATGCATTCATTCACTCAACAAAATTTTTTTGAGCACCTACTATGTGGCCCCTAGGAAGGAAGAAAAACCCTTTAAACTGGGTAAATCATTTCTATCTTGGCTTATTGCCAGGATCAGCTGATATTTCAACAAAAGTTTTAACTTGATCAGAAGGGCTAGAATATGAAAATATATTGCCTAGGTCTTCCTCTCCAGTAAAAAAGATGTGTAAATTCAGACATTCTCGTGGCCTTTAGAATAATCAAGGAACAATAAAAGGCTCAATCCCACTCATGTTTGTTGAGCATCTGTAGCATCCTGCTGACAACATGTTCATACTTCTTTTTTTTTTTAAACCTTAGTGTATACATGTATAAGTGAAGTGCTTCCTTAAGTGACAACTCAACAGATTTTAAAGTAGTCTACGTTTTTTACCGTAGGTTCTTTTCTCACATTCCAGCCGTTTTCTTGGTTTGTAGGTTAGCATGAAAATGGAAATCACGATCGAACTAAAATCCCCTCCGTCCGTCTCTTTGATATCCAGGTGCATCATGGGCTTCATCAGCAAGGAGCGAGAGCGCGCCCTGTTGAAGGACCAGCAGCCGGGGACCTTCCTGCTGCGGTTCAGTGAGAGCTCCCGGGAAGGGGCCATCACATTCACATGGGTGGAGCGGTCCCAGAACGGAGGCGGTGAGTGGGAGTTTGAGCACACAGTCCCACCATTCCATGTGTGTGAAGTTCCTCTTCATCGCCGCCAGTCAGCTCATACAGATAGTGTGTTTGGGACATGAAATTGCAGATCTTATACTTACCCCAAATGAGCACCCCTTTAGGATTTAATAAACCACCACAAATATCTGTGGTTCACTCTCTGGAACATATTGTGGAAATGATGGTCTTGAAAAGACAAGGCCAGTTCCTTCCTTTGCATCAGGTTCGTTATCTGCAGATCAAGGATGTGAGTCAATATAATCTGCAACCCGTTCTTGGAAGGAATCACATTTCCCACAGGAGTAAGCGTCCAGATTCTCTTAGGGTCATCCCAGAGTAGAGTGTGCAGTGAGGACAGGCTTCGGGAGAAGACTTCGTACACATCATTAGCCAGGGAGTTGATGCAGGGCCTGTTGGGACGAGTGGCAGCCTCTACCCTGCCTTCAAACAGAGCAGCTGCAAATTTATCTTTATCATATATTGGGTTTCTATCTAATCAAATGAGTCCATGGCTAAAAGACTCCAGAAACCTTGATGTTATGAAGCAGGTTTCTGAGGGTGAAGCTCAACAGCGTAAATGAAAAAATCATGAAGACCAACTAATGACTTTTCACTGTTGTTCAGAGTTTGGTCTATTTGAAGGGCAGGAGGAAAAACTGATTTGTTTCAGTAATCTTTTTTTTTTTTTTTTTTTTTTTTTTTTTTTTTGTTGAGACAGAGTCTCACTTTGTCGCCCAGGCTGGAGTGCAGTGGCTGTATCTCAGCTCACTGCAAGCTCCGCCTCCCAGATTTACGCCGTTCTCCTGCCTCAGCCTCCCAGGTAGCTGGGACTACAGGTGCCACCTTGCCCAGCTAGGTTTTTGTATTTTTTTTAGTAGAGATGGGGTTTCACCATGTTAGCCCGGATGGTCTGGATCTCTTGACCTCGTGATCCGCCCGTCTTGGCCTCCCAAAGTGCTGGAATTACAGGATTGAGCCACCGTGCCCAGCCTGTTTCAGTAATTTTTATACTTTAAGTGGGTAGACACAAAATGGAATATTCTTCTTGTTCTATTTATTTTTCTGAAATATTCCTCTTTTCCTATTTTTCTGGAATACTCCTATTTGTTTTTCTGCCGTACTCTTCTTGTTCTGTTTGTTTTTCTGGAATACTCTTGCTTTATTTGTTTTTCTGGAATATATTCTATTTTTCTGGAATACTCTTGTTCTATTTATTTTTCTGGAATACTCTTGTTCTGTTTATTTTTCTGGAATACTCTTGTTCTATTTTTCTGGAATTCTCTTGTTCTATTTGTTTTTCTGGAATGTATTCTATTTTTGTGGAATACACTTGTTCTATTTATTTTTCTGGAATACTTTTGTTCTGTTTGTTTTTCTGGAATACTCTTCTTGTTCTATTTATTTTTCTGGAATACCCTTCTATTTATTTTTCTGGAATATCTTCTTATATTTATTTTTCTGGAATACTATTCTTTCTTGTTCTATTTATTTTTCTGGATTACTCTTCTTGTTCTGTTTGTTTTTCTGGAATACTCTTGTTCTATTTATTTTTCTGGAATACTCTTCTGTTTATTTTTGTGGAATACTCTTCTATTTATTTTTCTGGAATAGTCTTCTTTCTTGTTATATTTATTTTTTTGGAATACTCTTCTTGTTCTATTTGTTTTTCTGGAATACTCTTCTTGTTCTGTTTTTCTTCTGAGGAAAAAGCAGGGAGGCTGAGACGAGAGTCTGGCATGGGCAGTAGTCATTGGAACCTGCCCTTTTCCTCTTACCCTGTTCCCTTCCTGAACTAGCCGAGAGACAGAGCTAGCAGACCAAGCAGAGATGAAGAAAACCCTTGGCAACCAGGAAAGGTCAAGCAGGACAGTACCAGCCAGGAAGGGTTAGGATAGCAGCATAGTCTCATATTCCACAGCAGGCTCCCCAGAGCACCTGAACCGTGGCCTCTGGAAGGTGGACACCCAAAGGGAGATTCTGTATCAGCTAGGAAGAAGGATCTGAATTTGGTGTGGGAATAAGAATGGGAGTAAATTAAACCATGGTTTATTACATTAAGGGTTACAGGGAAATGTAGGAAATAGGATCTTTTTTTAATTTCAAAGTGTTTTCTATATATCATCATTTATTTTAATACAAAATTAGATTTTTCAATATGAAAAGAAAAACAGAAAGTGAGTTTATCTTTAATAATTTAAATCTATGGCTTAAGCCAAGATGACCCACTTAGTAGTGAGTTATTTATGTGCCTATGGGCAGCACATTGTTGAAGATGCAGGCTTTTAAAGGTTTTTAGTAAATCTTTTTTGCCCAGATTTATAAATCTAAGCAAATAATGGCAAATAGAATGTTATTGAGAATAGTACCTCCCTTTATTTTCCCTGAGACAGTATTATAATTTATTTAGAAATAAAGCAGTCTATTATGTGTGTTGTAACGCTTAGATTGGGATTAGTTCTTATGAGGTTCACTCAAATCCATCAACTCTGCAGTGTTTTATTTCTCTGTCCTCTTTCATTTTGGGATATTCTACGGGATTCACTTAGCTTTTTTCCTTTTTAGAACCTTACTTCCATGCGGTTGAACCCTACACGAAGAAAGAACTTTCTGCTGTTACTTTCCCTGACATCATTCGCAATTACAAAGTCATGGCTGCTGAGAATATTCCTGAGAATCCCCTGAAGTTTTTGTATCCAAATATTGACAAAGACCATGCCTTTGGAAAGTATTACTCCAGGCCAAAGGAAGGTAAGTGGGGCAAGCGGGTGGTAACAGCGTGGCACAGTCCTTCCTGATGAGGGGGTGGTTATTCTCAAACTCCACCCATGTGGTGTTTTGCTTTTGAATTGGTAAGAGTAGGCTTTCAAAAGATAGTATAAACTCAGTGCAGGTGAAACATAATGCATTATTTGGCCTGATACAGCTAGTAAAAAATGAATGGACAATTTCCTATTTTAGGAATGTTGGAAAAGTCCATTGCTGGTCTTGTGTATTTGTTACTATCACTGTTTCCACATGAAAAGGGGTAAAGAATAAGGAACTGTGGCCAACCAATGGAAGGCATCTTGCTCACATTAAAGTTGAGGAAACTGAGGCCTGGGAGAAGTGAAGTGGTTCGTTTAGGGTGGCCCAATTACTTACTAGATCCTATTTTTTTAACGTAATTATTAAGAGGAGGCCTCATCTGAGAACACAGGTCTCTTGCTTCTCAGTTGTCAATGAATTGCATTTGAGAAAGTTCAAATTAGACCTGTTTTGTTTGGAACACACCAACAAAGCTGTTTTTCAGAATCAGAAATCTCAATATTAGGACAATTACTTTGGAATGAAGATGCCCCCAGCTTACCTTGACAACTATGAAGATTCATTAGCCAGGCTAATGCCAATAAACTAGATAGAACTTTGCATATTTTGGGCTCCAACTTCTTGTAAGAATTCAAGTTGTGTAAAGAGAAAGCTCCTAGCTAGTGTCCTGCTGAAATCTGCCCTTTTCTTCTCATTGCCTATGCATTCCCACTAGAATTTTAGGTGACTCGGGCAGGGAGGTTATAGCCCCTTAAAGTTTTAGGATGCTAGGCTGCCTAGAAGCACAGTAGAACTTTAATCCCCCCGAAAAGTTGATGTTCTATTCTGAAGTAATTTCTGTTGATGGAAAGCATACACAATGTGTTTATTTCTAGCACCAGAGCCAATGGAACTTGATGGCCCTAAAGGAACTGGATATATCAAGACTGAATTGATTTCTGTGTCTGAAGTGTAAGTGAACACAGAAGAGTGACATGTTTACAAACCTCAAGCCAGCCTTGCTCCTGGCTGGGGCCTGTTGAAGATGCTTGTATTTTACTTTTCCATTGTAATTGCTGTCGCCATCACAGCTGAACTTGTTGAGATCCCCGTGTTACTGCCTATCAGCATTTTACTACCTTAAAAAAAAAAAAAAAGCCAAAAACAAAATTTGTATTTAAGGTACATAAATTTTCCAAAAACTGATACCCTTTGAAAAAGTATAAATAAAATGAGCAAAAATTGATCAGAGTGGGAAAGTAGTTCTTTTCAATCTAGAAAAGGCCAAAGTAATGATTGAGATACATTGTCTCCACTTGCTTTGATTTTGTTGTTTCATTTTATAAAAGGTAGAAAAAATTTTGGAAATGTCATTGTCAGTTATTTGGCCTGCAGCACTGTCTTGGGGTGAATGGATGTAGCCTTCATGTAAAAACACTGTGTGGAGCAGCTTTATCTGCATTCAAACCTCCAGGTAGGGATGAGGGACTCCCCAGACATTTCTCTGGTGCTTTTCTGTCCAGGGTAAGCCACGAGGCATTGTCATCTCAGGGTAGTGCACCGCACACGCTCACACCTAGGCTTACCCAGGCAGAAGCGGCGCAGATTCCAGTCTGGCTATTGCTCATCACATCCCTGGAGTGTGAAACGTTTCCCAAGGGGCTGGGCTGGGGACATGAGCCTCCCATGAGCTGTACTTTTGCAAATGTATTTTACAAGTGTATGCACTTACCCAAAATAAAAATATAACGTGATAATTCAATTACAGACAAAAGATGAAGTGTGTAAGTATGCACTAGTGCTTTCATCACTCAGGTGTTGACATTGCTCTTTCCTTTTTCCCCATTTTAGTCACCCTTCTAGACTTCAGACCACAGACAACCTGCTCCCCATGTCTCCTGAGGAGTTTGATGAGGTGTCTCGGATAGTGGGCTCTGTAGAATTCGACAGTATGGTGAGTACCACGGCTGGCCTGTGTGTAGCTGTCAGTAAGTGTGTGTGCTCAGAGGCAGGGAGGGCACCATGGCAGATCCTGGGCCTGTCTGCAGGAGGGAGCCCTGGCAGAGCCAAGGAGAGTGCAGTGCTCAGATGAGCCATGACAAGTTGGAGCTGCTAGATTTAAATTACCTACATCATCCGCGGGATTTTTATTCCTGGCATTGAGCACCTTCCAAAAAACAAGTGACGTTTCTAATATTCAGGTTTCCTCCTCTCCCCTTTAAAGTTGCCATGTAGAAATTTCATATGTTGTGGAACTAAGATTTCTTTGATAAGCAAATGTTTTTCTTCAGTATGCAATTTCATCACTGTGTCGAGGGGAGGGAGTGTTATTTTTAGAAAGGGAGAGACTAAGGCTTGGTAGTTACAATAATTAGAGAGAATTATACTTTAGCAGCAATGAGATTACTTCGTCTGCTTTATATTTGAGAGCTAATTTGTACAACTAGCTCCTGGGGCTGTGAAGGACTTGCCAAGAGTAGAAGGTTCAAGGAGTGAAATAGTTAATGAGATTCGTGATAGAAATGGGAACATGATTGTCCACAAAAGAGAGCATCTTCCTTTGGGGGGGTGTTTTTTAGTATATCAACTAGTATTGTTTGCCTTTCAGCCTAAAATCCTTCCTCTTAAAGATTTTGCTTGCTTGGCTGGATTTTTGCTGATGCTATTTAATTTTAAGCTCTTTTCCACATGGAGGTATTCCAGCTCATTTTTTAAAATTTATTTAATGCTTCCAAAAAATATCCTGAGTTATTACTGGCCCTTCTTCCTTCCTGTATACCTGGTGCCTGGCAAAAAGTAGGTGCTTAACAAAGAGAGGAAGGCAGGGAGGAGAAAGGTGAGCGAGAATGAGAGGGCATCACTCTTCAGATATTTGGAGAATGCATTGATAAGGCCTCAGTAAGATCTGCCTGGATTCAAGTTTCTCATGTGCAATTTTTTGACTTTTTCCCTCACCTTAAGCACGGGCTACAATCATTGGAGATTGTACTTTCTTACACCTTTCTGATTGTTGTTGACGAAATAGCCATTCAGAAAAACACTTAGCTATTGTGGCAGCGAAATAGTTTCATTCCTATTGGCAAGTGTAAAATGAACCTTTTCTGTGTGTAAGAAGGATCCTGCTAGAATGTAGCTCCCAACACTGCTATAAAGGTATAAAGGGCTTTATAGGCTTGGCACAAAAGTGGAATAAATATAAAGCCCTATTCAGAAAATATGTTATATCACAGGAACCGTAAAACGGGGGGATTTTTTACACCTCCTTTGTTGTTCCTGAGCAAATTACATCATCATCACCACCACCATTAATAGATGACATAAAGCACTTACAGTATACCATGTACTTCACAGGTAGTAACTCATTCAGTCCTCACAGCTACCTTCTGAGTTAGGTATTATTATTTTTCCTACTTTGACAGATGTGGGAACAGAACCTCTCCTCCCCACACAGCCCCTTTTATGTAACTTGACTAAGATCGAGCAGTTAGTAAATGGTAGAAAGAATATTTGAATCTACCTGGTGAGTCTCTAGTGCATGCTTTTGTCCAGTATCCTGGGAAGCCTCCCACAAAAGGCTAATCTTTGCCCCATTCAAAACATGTACCTGAAGAAACTGTTTGTACAGGATTGGGTTTATTCTGTTATGAAGACAAAGGCATCATGGCCTTTGGGTGAGAGGCCTGTGTGTGTTTGGGATTTGGCAATCAGCATTGCATCTCTGTCATCACCATTATTGAGAAAATAGATGGATTGGTTCCCTCTCTGCAGTCCTGTGGAGCAGTTGGACTGCTCTCTGTTTTCTCAGGATGATACTGTGAGAGCAATTTAAATATGCTAAGCACATGTCAGGAAACAGTTTTGTGGTCCTCTTTGTGGGCTATGGCCTGCCGTACCCATTCCATTCCATTTCAGATGATTTCATTTATTTCATTTGTAGAATAAAATAAATCCATTTCACACACACACACACACACACACACACCCCCCCTCTACACACCACTAAAGTCTCCCATTAAACCCATAGAAGACTTAAAAGAGCTAAAAGGGCTATAATTTAAAAAAAAAAAAAAAAAAGAGTTCATAATTTAGGCACGGCACTGGTTAGACAGAAGTTGAATCAGTCTCTAAATTGGGTTGACTCCGCAATGGTTTGCTGGCCTGCCCCTTGGTCATGACTTCCATCCAGCATCTACTCTTATAATCAGGGTGTATACTCTGAAACAGAAGCAGCTCTCCCGAAGCTGGCTGTCTTCTGCCAAGTCTGGAGGTTGCAGCTCTGAAAGAGGGTGGCACCAGGGGCGAACGCCTGGTGCAGCCTCAGGAGCAGTAGGACCATAGGCTCCTGAGGAAATTGTCCAAGACAGCCAGAGCACCAGTGTTTTCTGCAGTATGACTTGGGTATTTGTTTAGTCTGGATTTCCTATGTAATCAGTGTTTTCCTCTGGGACTATAATAGAACCAGTCTACTCTCCAAGAGGCCTTTAGCCAAAGCTCATAATGATAGGACTAGCTATTAATCGTCTACTACTTTCTACCATACTGAACATTTTACATATACCATCTAATTTAACAAGCCTATCTGCTAGGTACTATTAATCCCCTTTTGACAGATGAAGACTTTGAGATTTAGAGAGGTTAAGTCATTCGCCCTGGTCACGCAGTGACAGGATCTGAATCCAGGCTTCCTCTCTTCCTCTATCTATCTCCCCCTCCCTCCCTCTCTTTGCCCCTGTAGTCCACCTTATTAAGCACCCATTTGAAACATGAGCCAGACTGAAACATAGGGGCAACACTTTCACTGTGCTTTTCAATCCAAAATAATTTTCCTAAGAGCCCACTATGTACCATACACTATTGAGCACTTGGGATTAAAAAAAGTTCTCCAGAGGCTTTCCAGTCTAGTGCCATGTGTCTCAGTCTTGGTGCTACTGGCATTTGGGGCTACAGAATTATTTGTGGGGGATTGGCAGGAGGGCTTTCCTGTGCTTCATAGGAGGTTCAGCAGCACCTCTGGCTTCTACCAAATAGATACCAGTAAGCACATGTACCCTCTCAGCCAGATGGGACAATCAGAAATGTCTTCAGACCTTGCCAGGGGACAGAATCATCCTCAATTGAAAGCATCTGGTCTAAGGGGAAACACCATTGTGGAAGTCAGACAGGAAGTCACTGGCAGGCTAGTATCCTTTGGATGAACAATTTACTTACTATAAGTTGTCCTGGTCAAGGCAGCTGGGCAGAAGGCACTGGTGGGGGGAGGGTGAAGGAATTCTTAGTAATTCTGCTTCTTTAGCCTGTACCTGAAACACAGTCACCGATTTTACCCACTGAGTGACCTTTAGAGGAAATGTATCATTTCCCTCTCCTTCCTCACTACCTCTGGCATATGGCTCAGCGTTTCCACACCCTTGTTTCACATGAGCAGATTTGACATGTTGCTCTGTCCCCAGACTTGCATAACAGCAAAAAGCTTTATGCAGTCTGGACGGATTCACAAAATTAAGCCAGTGGGCAACAGAGTAATAATCCATCAGCTTAGGTGATATAAAAGGTCTTGATTAGCCCAGAATAATAGATAGTACATGCTGAAGGCCCTCTCATTCCATGGTATTTACTTGCCATTGCAAGTATCTTCCTACTACTTCATTCTAGAATAGACGAGCAATGTTTAATGTATGAATCTGCATTTCACAAGATCAGTGTAATAAACTTAACCACATTTTGTCTTTTTACAGATGAACGCAGTATAGAACATGAATTTTTTTCATCTTCTCTGGCGACAGTTTTCCTTCTCATCTGTGATTCCCTCCTGCTACTCTGTTCCTTCACATCCTGTGTTTCTAGGGAAATGAAAGAAAGGCTCGCAAATTCGCTGCAACCTGTTGATAGCAAGTGAATTTTTCTCTAACTCAGAAACATCAGTTACTCTGAAGGGCATCATGCATCTTACTGAAGGTAAAATTGAAAGGCATACTCTGAAGAGTGGGTTTCACAAGTGTAAAACATCCAGATACACCCAAAGTATCAGGACGAGAATGAGGGTCCTTTGGGAAGAGAAGTTGAGCAACATCTAGCAAATGCTATGCATAAAGTCAGTGCCCAACTGTTATAGGTTGTTGGATAAAGCAATGGTTATTTAGGGAACTGCTTGACACAGGAACGGTAAATTTCTGTGGGAGAATTCTTACGTGTTCTCTTTGCTTTAAGTGTGACTGGCAGTTTTCCATTGGTTTATCTGTGAAATAGTTTAAAGCCAAGTTTATATACAATTATATCAGTCCTCTTTCAAAGGTAGCCATCATGCATCTGGTAGGGGGAAAATGTTGTGTATTTTATTACATCTTTCACATTGGCTATTTAAAGACAAAGACAAATTCTGTCTCTTGAGAGAATATTAGCTTTACTGTTGTTATGGCTTAATGACACTGGCTAGTATCAATTGAAGGATGTACATTTCCAAATTCACAAATTGTGTTTGATATCCAAAGCTGAATACATTCTGCTTTCATCTTGGTCACATACAATTATTTTTACAGTTCTACCAAGGGAGTTAGGCTATTCACAACCACTCATTCAAAAGTTGAAATTAATCATAGATGTAGATAAACTCAGAAATTTAATTCATGTTTCTTAAATGGGCTATTTTGTCTTTTTTGTAATTAGGGTGGTGTTTAGTCTATTAGCCACAAAATTGGGAAAGGAGTAGAAAAAGTAGTAACTGACAACTTGAATCATTGACCAGAGATAATATGAGAATCAGATCATTTCAAAACTCATTTCCTATGTAACTGCATTGAGAACTGCATGTATTTCGCTGATATATGTGTTTTTCTGACAATTACATTTGTGAATGGTTCCATTATCTTTCCTGTGCTTTTTCCAGACACTTTTTTGAATGGATGATGTTTTGTGAAGTATACTGTATTTTTTACCTTTTTCCTTCCTAATCACTGACACAAAAAGTAGATTAAGAGATGGGTTTGACAAGGTTCTTCCCTTTCACATACTGCTGTCTATGTGGCTGTACCTTGTTTTTCCACTGTTGCTACCACAACTATATTATCGTGCAAATGCTGTATTTTTCTTTGGCGGAGATAAAGTTTTCTTGAGTTTTGTTTTAAAATTAAAGCTAAAGTATCTGTATTGCATTAAATATAATATGCACACAGTGTTTTCCGTGGCACTGCACACAATCTGAGACCTCCTCTCTCAGTTTTTATATAGATGGTGAGAACCTAAGTTTCAGTTGCCTTTTACAATTGAAATGACTAAAAAACAAAGACAACATTGAAACAATATTGTTTCTAATTGCTGAGGTTTAGCTGTCAGTTCTTTTTGCCCTTTGGGAATTTGGCATGGTTTCATTTTACTGCACTAGCCAAGAGACTTTACTTTTAAGAAGTATTAAAATTCTAAAATTCTGTTAATCTCTTATTAATAGTATTTAATATAAATATTCTTAAAATTACTGACATTATGAATTAGTTTGATGCTTTTCTCCTGTACCTCAATCCTTATTTTAAAATAAGATTAATAACACTCTTTTCCTAAATGTTGTCCTTACCTGCCCTATGCATACTCAGAATTGCTATGGCAGATTAAGATATGTCAATGGAAGAGGTCAGAGGAGTAATATTATTGGAAAGAGCTATAATAGGTGCCATAAAAAGCAAACAAACAAACAAAAGTACTTTGGTTCTTTGCGACCACAGCTGTCTCCAAATATACAAATGATTCAGCACTTACTTTAAAATGAATCTGGGTATTGCTAATACCCCCAAATTAGCAGTTTTTAATTTTAAAATACATGAGAAATGGGACTTTGTCTTGTCTCCAAAGCAGTCATCTAAAATCTACACCCCCATGATTAGATGAGTTATTACTGAGAAGTTATTGTACCCACACAAAAAGCTGCCATTTTTTCCCAAAGATGTCAAAAGCTAGAAAGCCAGGCCTTCTCAAAGTAAATACACTGTGTACTGGGGAAAAAAAAGGGTAAGAAGAGGCGTAATCACCAAGTTAGACATAGTCTGGCAAATTGTATTTAGCTATTATCATGGAATAGTGTTATTCCCTGATAATGCTGGCATCATAACCAGAATGATTATTCTCATCTCCGTATCTGTTGTTATTTACATCTAGGAAATACAAAGGTTATTTATAGTGAACACTGAGAGTGGTCTCTCTCCAAGGAGTAAAGTAAATATGCCCTGGCTAATAAGTTTGTATTCTTACCTAATTAACCATTATAAGAAGTCATTGAGTAGATCCTAACTTAAGGAATATTTGTGTGTTTGAGTATTTCTCGTGTGGTGTTTGTAAGTTTGAAAAGTGTTTTATAAGCATAGAGCTTATGTGTGCTACTGAGGACAAATGTCTAATTTTAAAGGAAAGAGGGTTTTCTGAGATGGCATGAAATGAGTGAAATCTATTTATTTCCTGAAAGCTGAAGTGGAATATGAAGGCAAGTCTTTCTGAACAGAGCAGTCCTGTCACTGACTAACCCAGGGAAAGGACAGGAAAAAGCTAGAAAGTGTTTTGAAAATTATTCTACTTACCTTTTGAATTGGGACGTTAACAAAGTAAGGACCATTTATGTGAGTGGCTTCCTTTGGTTAGTTACGATTCATTCATTAATTAATTTATCAAATTTATACAGAGCACCTGCCATGAGCCAGGCATTATACTAGATGTTTGGGAAACATTGGTAAACAAAAGCAAAGATCCCTGCTTTTATGGAACTGAAGATGTTCTGAGACACCGGATCGTACATTCTAGTGCAATCACCTTATTAAAAAACAAAGTTTTATGATACAAACAGCCAGAAGCTACAAATAATGTAAATGTTATATTTAAAAAATACAATTTCAAAGAAATGACATTTAAACCAGTTTTAGGAAAGCTGAAGAGAAACAATATTGTTTTTAGAGCTTTTTGAGATGAGCTTTTCTCTCTCTTAAATGATAATCCTCAGCTTCCAAGTTTTCGTGAACTCACTTTGGGTTTTGTGTTTGCTATACTCACTAAGAAATTAAATACCTTGCTTGATTTATTGTAAAAAGGAAAAAAAAACAACAGAGGCAGGCTTAAGCAGTCTTAAACTTATTTATTAACGTTATCTTGAGTCTACAGAGAACATAAAGCTTTCTAAGAGGTAGAAAGCTGTCAAATACCTATTATCAAACTCTGAATTCTCCTATAATATTTTGTAAAGCTATTATAACACCTTAATACCTGTGTCTGTTTGTAGCCTTTCCACATTTCTTATACATAATTGAAACAGTCTTGATATTCTTTTGCCATGGGGACTGCTTGTCAGACACACTTCATAGCAGCCTTTTTACTGGCTATTTGGAAAGGAAGCAAGGGGTACAGTGGGGGCACACAAAGGCCTGGAGTCTGGTTCATTCTCCAGAATAGAAATAAATGCCCCTAGTCTCTGCCTTTAATACCTTCTTGTCCAGTTGTTTTACTGTATCTCATGCCTCCTTTTTAAAAAACTGCCTTTTCTAATCTTTTCCATTGCCAAACACATATAATCTAGTGAATCACATCATTTCCTTGCATAACTGTAAGATTATCCTTTCCCAAAAAGCCTTTTTATAAGTGCCACCTAACACATTCATGGGCTGCTTCCCTCGGCCATCTGGTGTATGATTTATGAATTTACTCATTTTACTATGAAGATTAGCAAGTAAAATTAGGAAGGTTACCCCAACTCCTAAAAAAGCCCTACAAAAATAAAATGATCTTGTATCAAGAATAAAAATAACTATTCACTATTTAGGATTATTCACACATTTGTTGCGCCTGCACTGATGTCCTGCTCCTATCCATGGATGTATATATGTATAGCTGAAGTTGACTATGTGTTGCAGGACTTTCTGTTGTAGCATTTATGCCTCTTCCTAAAACTCCACAGAGGAGAGGCCTTAGCTAATAGGAGATAGTGCATATGAATAAGCTAATATGCATATTCTATCCATACCTGGGCGTAATCAGTGTTGTGGGACATAGAACAACAGCGCAGGCCTAAGAGTTCTGTATCACAGCCCACTCTTGGGTCTCAGCTTCATCTATAAAAGAGTGAGTTAGATTAGAAAATTTCTGATGTCTCTTCTAATCATTGTGGTAACCCCACTTGTCACCTTGCATACTACCTGGCTCATCGCAGTTCTAAAATGCCGGCAATGCAGTGACTCTTCTAGCAAAGTAACTTACTTTGTGACAGATAACGTTGATAAATGAAAATGTAACAGTCATGGCATTCATGTACTTTCTCTATGATTGGAAAACTATACACTAACCCCTGGCCTGAAAGGAAGGAGTGCTCTGAAGACCAGGGATTTCTGGCATTGGAAGCGAATGCTATTCTCACACAGAATAAATTAGGAGCTGAGGTTTACTGGCTGGTCACACTCAGATTCTAGTGTGGCAGTACTAGGTTCAACTCTCTAAATAAATTTTAAGGCTTTGTGAAAATAACCTCTCCTCTCATTCAAGGGTATGTTTAATGGTTCCATTCAATAAGTATTTACTGAGCACTTCCTAACTGTAAAAGGATAGTGTTTGCATTTAGGGGACTAGAGACATGCCTGCATATCCCTCACCTTCAAAGATGAACTACACACAGGATTCTTGTCCTAGTCATTGTGGTAACCCCATCTGACACCTTGCGTAGTACCTAGCTTTATAGCAGGCATTAGAAATGGATTGGAACCCAACCAGACATGGTCTGTATGCTCAGTGGAGTTCCTGGCTCTTAAATGTTTTAAGAAAATTCATTTTTTCCACACAGTTTTTTTTGATACATATATTTATTATGCTGTAAAAAGCAACACTACCTGATTGCATTTAAAATAAATGTTTCCCAATTTCAGAATACTTACAACTTGTAGTTTTAAGATTAGATTCACTTTGGGAGGTTTTAGAAGCAAATACATTCATAGCTGTATAATCCCCAGGAAGAATCTAAATCTGACATCAGGTCATTCAGTCCCTGCCAGACAGACAACAGCATCAAATGGACAATAGCTAATCCAGCTCTGCAGCTAAAGGGCAGTGTCGGGCAGCAGTGGGGTATAGCTTATTACCAAAGATGAGACCAGCAAAAACAACAATGTATATAAAGCTGTAACATGACCATATAGAGCTCTCATGATACAGAAAAAGCACATATGATACTAAAGCCAAAACAAAAAGATCTTTGGAGTTTACTGACGGCAGCAGTTAATAGCACAGTCAACAGCATTTAAATCAAATATATTATTACCAGCCAACAGCAAACAGCCCGAGCAGGAATCGGCACATAGTCATAAATAACATCAGGGGTAAATAAGGGCACATTTAATTAAACAACAAAGATTTTACAGAATGGTTTTGATCTGAAAAAAGATGAAAACTCTCTTTGTTCCCAAATAATGGTTAGAACCTCTTTTTATTATAGAAAAGCCTCAAAATCATTGGTAATCTTCAAGTCACACAATTGAACTGTCTTAATGTTTCATTTTAGTCACACAAAGCACGCTGCTGTTTGAGCAAAGTTATCTCAATTGATTTCAATTAAAACGTGTCTACCCTGTAATATTTTTGGGGATAATGCTGCTCCTGTGCAGCATCTTGCAAATGCTACCTGTCTCCATGGCTTGACAGATCCATAGGATAGGAAACTGCTCACTCACCATCCTCCCCACGGAAGCTCAAGCATGGGAACAGCTTTGGGCCTGGTGCAGCTAAGGAACATTGGCCGTGGTTTCACCAAACGAGGTGCCATCTAGGTAATGGGAGGGCAGTGGCTGGAGCCACTGGCTTAGACTGGAAGTGAAAATGAACGCACCTGGAGGCTGCTGGAGTAAGGTGCCATCAGGCATGGTAAAGCTTAGAAGCAGCAGTGTGTGCTCATAGAAAAAAAAAGGAAAAGGAAATTGCTGTATGTGGCAACAACTAACATTCATGTACTTAAGCTCATTTCACTAAACACAGCTTCAGAGAAGTCCATTTGTGTGCATGTGTGTGTGTGCTTAATATCAGAAATCCTCACTAACATGCCTCTTTATCTCGAGGTATGACAGGATAAAATGTATGTGTAATTCCTAGAAAATCCTGTTCTATTAGTTTTTTGAAGCCCCTTTTACCCACTTTCCAAATGAATCCTGAATTACCAACCCAAGACAAAGAAAATTATAGGTCACAATTTAAAATGAAATGGCCTTTTTCTTATTATTAAACTACAGAGCCCACCAAGAATTACACAATAGAAAATCACAAGAAATCTGGAATGATCCAATGGTCCCCCAAGGAGGACAAATCTCTTGGTGCAGACTCTTAATGACAGGCTTGGAAACAAATGTTAGTGGTAGCAGTTCCCATACCTTCAGAATAACTTTGGTAGCTTAGAGCATTTCTGAATTTATCTTTACCCTAGAAGCTAAAAAAAATCTTCTTAAAGAGCTGCGGTTGCACATCCCTTCGTTTTTTAGACTGGTAAACATGACTAATTTATACTTAGCAATTTTGTCTCTGGTTCGTCTTCTGTAGACAAATGGCAAAGTTCTGATGCCAGAAATAGGAGGCATTTTCTGACTTACTATGGAAAACATAAAAACTGCATAGTATGCCAGCACTCACTTTCCCAGCTGAAGGAAAGAGGCAGAGAGCTAAATGAGAAGAGAGGCTGGACTAAGGGGATATAGAAAAAGGAAAAATTTTCAAAAGTATTATAACTACATTCACACATATGTTTTGGTCACCAAACATATCTTAAACAGATTCCCTGATAAAGTCTAATCAGAATTGGTCTATCTTACTAACAGTTGTTAACTATTATAGTTTGTTTAAGAGTCACATCGTGAAGCTAGGGTGAGAGACACTTTAAACACACAACCATAAGTGCATATAGTTGTTCAAACACTCAAACTAAATTTGTATTTGAAATCTTGAAAATCACACTATTTGCTTCTAAAGGCAACCTTGACCCATTTGGACAGACTGTACAACAGAGCTTAATTTATAAATGCATATCAGCAGATCATCACCATAAATTGAAAATTCACAAAACACAAATAAATCATGGAAGACCACACAATTAAGCTAGCATTGGTAACTATTTCTTTTACATCAAATTATACAATGCACGAGGTAATATTGCTCACATTATGGAGGGAGACTGTTTTATTTCTATTTTTTCCCAAAGAGATCAGATTTGTCCTGTGCGCACAATGAAGAAAACTCCAGTAACACTGAAATGACAAATGTAAAATATACATCACTACCAGACAGAAATACACACGGTCTTCATAATCATTTTCCACAATTAAATAGGTAAGTGATTTAAATCTTGGGATTTGAGACCATTACAACAATCCATCAAGATTCTTATGGACGGTTTGATTTTCCTTCCCGTTGTCAGAATCTCCTTGAGGTGTGTACTGGACTTGGTATTCTTGGAGAATTTTAAATACATCATGGTGTCCAAAGTGCAGTGCTTCATCCATGGGAGTGTTATTCCACCTAAACACGTAGCACAGCATGGACAGGGTCATTAGGTAATTTCTGTACAAAGATGATCACCCCACATTCCCAGATTTTAAATGCAGGTTAAATGGCCATTTTAGCAATTTTACAAATAAAAATTAATAATAGAAATGCAGAAAGGGATTTATAATTCAAAAAGTAGTCTCCAAAACAAGTTGGGATATGGAGAGGAAGAGAAAAAGATCTGTGAAAGGATCTTGTTTATACATACAAGTGCTTATGTAGGGAGCTTTTTAAGGAAAGTCCTTGTGTTGACAGATATAATAGACGGCTCTAGGGTTCCAGAATTTTGGCTTCATGAAAAGCCCAAAGTATCTCTTTTAAAATAAAATGTTCAAAGAAAATTCAGGTATGTAACATCCATCACTCTAGCCTTTGACAGAAAATTTGTGTTTGTGTCAATTCAAAGCCACAGTAAGTCTCAGAAGTCTAGAAATAACCATGACCCCATTAGGGCCAAAAACACATTGGAGGAGCAAGATTGGCCCCAGAGGAATTGACATTTTTATCACCTCTGGTAAGGTTGGGAACCCATGGACTCAATCGGACCACTACACCAGCAGAAGAACAACTCCCCTTTCCATACTAATAACTCCCCTTTCCATGCTTCTGGGGCTGTGCTGTTTAGAGTGATGTCGATGAAAATTCGAGGATACGAAAAAATGAAGAGTTGCCAGAAGTGGTAAGTCTTTTGCAAGAGGAGACAGAACTACATAACTCACAGCCCTAGTCAATGACAGGGTATGAGAGGCAGTTCCCTTACACTTTACAAACTGTGAAGCCTGTCTTCCTACCCTCTCTCTCTCTCTACTTACGTTACACAATTCTCCATGGCTGCTAATCTCTCTTTCTTCATCCATGTGCCACTGTCACCACCTTCCTAGTTTCACTTCTTCCTGTTTCCTTCTTTCCTTTCCATCTCTGTCCTGAACTTTTTACCCGCTTAGTGGAGTCACAATATGGAAACAAAAGGGTTTTAAAACAGTCTCATTTTGTAATATATTTGGGTAAATTTTGGTAGCCTGTTTTTAAAATCGGGTAAGTAAAACTTTACATGTATCTTTGTATTTCTCAAAACAAAACAAAACAAAAAAACCAGCTGAATGAAGTGACTTTGAATAGGCCTTCATTAGTTTAGGAAGTCAGTGGCTTGAAAGAGACTTTTGAGTCATCCATCCTCTATAGTATGTAATTATCTTTCTGGAAAAATGGAATGTCAACTGCGTGTTACCTTTTTTACAACTCTTCTGTGAATTAATGAAAAATATAAACGTTAAAGAATACACTAATTTCAGCCACGCACAGTGGCTCATGCCTGCAATCCTATCACTTTGGGAGGCCGAGGGGGGCGCATCACTTGAGGCCAGGAGTTCAAGACCATAATGGCCAACATGGCAAAACCTCTCTCTACTAAAAATACAAAAATTAGCTAGGTGTGGTGGCACACACCTGTAATCCCAGCTACTCAGGTGGCTAAGGCAGGAGAATTGCTTGAACCTGGGAGGCGGAGGTTGCAGTGAATGAGATCACGCCGCTGCCCTCCAGCCTGGGTGACAGAGCAAGACTCTATCTCAAGAATACCCAAATTTTGCTCAAACCTATTTTATAATTTAAGGTGACACTGATTCTATGAAATAGAGAAAAAGACTTGCTGAATGCCTAGTTATCAAGTTACTTACTTAGCTCACTTTTTCTTATCAGATGGGTACATCTACTTTAATATTCCTAGAGGCCAATTTAGGGCAAAAAAAAAATAATAATACTTACATATACACAGCACAGTAATATTTCCAACAGGTATTACATAGTGTTTTAGTTGGGATTATAAACACAGGAGGAAAATGCTCTTCAATTTCTTGCTCTAGAAAGCTGGGATGGGTATTAAAATTTGGGGAAAGGGAAGAATGTCACCCTAACATGAGGTTTTAGAATACTGCCAATAAAGGTCATTTTAATCATGGTACTTTTTTACAACTACAGGAATAAAGTTAGATAACCAAAGTATTAGCACACTTAACAAAATTGCTAACATTTGTCAGACACTGACATAAGTTTTCTGCATTTCTTGCAAGCTAAGAGCTGAACCAACAAAACCCAAACCCTAATTTTAAAAAAGATAGTTGGCCAGGCTCAATGGCTCACGTCTGTAATCCCAACACTTTGGGAGGCTGAGGTGGGAGGGCTGCTTGAGCCCAGGAGTTAGAGACCAGCCTGGGCAACATAGTAAGACTCTGCCTCTACAAAAAACAAACAAAAAAATTAGCCAGGCATGGTGGCGTGTGCCTGTGATTGCAGCTACTCAGGAGGCTGAGGTGGGAAGATCACTTGAGCCTAGGAAGTTAAGGCTGCAGCAAACTATTATCATGCCACTTGCACTTCAGCCTGAGTGGCAAGGCAAGACCCAGTCTCAAAAAAAAGAGTTAAAGCTTAATAAACAGAAAGGCAAAATAGCTAAAGTGTAATCAACTTGCTCCAAACTTAATACAGCTCCCGGTTCTCAAATGAATCCAAACTCCTAATACATATCAAACCACCATCAAGTATGTTTTTTATCCCATTCTAAACTTTTATTCTCATTACTCGCTGACTCATCCACTCCAGTACATAATTTCCAAGGATATGAATCTAGAGTTTACTGTACATGTGTATGTGTAAGCTGCGTTCTATCCCTTCCCTGACCACTTTGTTGACAGCATTTGCTGCAAGATGAATAGCAGTTTGCTATGTCGACCAGGAGGGAAAGAGGAGGAACAGAAGGTATTCTAGGCATATTTTTCCCATGACAGATAGAATGCCCTTCTTTTCATTCTGTGCCTTCAATCTCGTCTCTTCCCCAAAGCACTGATTAAAATTTAACTTCCATGAAGCCTTCCTAAAACTGATTCCAACCAAATGCAGAAATTTCAACAAACTCCAATATATTCATTTTAGAGTTAACAAGTTTTCTTACACATTTTAGCTTGTTTAGAAGCCTTCCCATTTTGTATGTCTCAATATTGTGAGCAAGTTTGTATGCTGATAAAATTCACATTATTATTAAAAACAAAATCCGGCTGCATAAATGTCGAATCACTGTCCTCACCAATCACTGGCTTCTTTGCAAATCTTAAGAGAGAACATTCAGTGTTAATTATCATCTTAAAATTTATGCTTCTCGGCCGGGCGCGGTGGCACAAGCCTGTAATCCCAGCACTTTGGGAGGCCGAGACGGGCGGATCACGAGGTCAGGAGATCGAGACCATCCTGGCTAACACGGTGAAACCCCGTCTCTACTAAAAAATACAAAAAACTAGCCGGGTGAGGTGGCGGGCGTCTGTAGTCCCAGCTACTTGGGAGGCTGAGGCAGGAGAATGGCGTGAACCCGGGAGGCGGAGCTTGCAGTGAGCTGAGATCTGGCCACTGCACTCCAGCCTGGGCGACAGAGCGAGACTCCGTCTCCAAAAAAAAAAAAAAAATTTATGCTTCTGTAAAGGTTTATCTTATCTACCCCGTGTTGTTAAAAACCCCATGAGGGGTACCAACAACTGCAAAAACATACAAAATTGTAAAGACCATCAACACTATGAAGAAACTGCATCAACTAAAGGGCAAAATAACCAGCTAGCATCATAATGACAGGATCAAATTCACACATAACGATATTAGCCTTAAATATAAATGGGCTAAATGTCCCAATTAAAAGACACAGAATGGCAAATTGGATAGAGTCAAGATCCATTAGTCTGCCATATTCAGGAGACCCATCTCACGTGCAAAGACACACATAGGTTCAAAATAAAGGGATGGAGGAATATTTACCAAGCAAATGGGAAGCAAAAAAAAAGCAGGGTTGCAATCCTAGTCTCTGATAAAACAGACTTTAAACCAACAAAGATCAAAAGAGACAAGGCCATTACATAATGGTAAAGGGATCAATGCAACAAGAAGAGCTAACTATCCTAAATATATATGTATCCAATACAGGAACAACCAGGTTCATAAAGCAAGTTCTTAGAGACCTACAAAGAGACTCAGACTCCCACACAATAATAGTGGGAGACTTTAACACCCCACTGTCAATATTAGATCAACAAGACAGAAAATTAACAAGGATATTCAGGACTTGAACTCAGCTCTGGACCAAGCGGAGCTAATAGACATCTACAGAACTCTCCACCCCAAATCAATAAAATATACATTCTTCTCAGCACCACATCGTACTTATTCTAAAATTGACTACATAATTGGAAGTAAAACGCTCCTCAGCAAATGCAAAAGAACAAAAATCATAACAAACAGCCTTTCAGACCACAGGGCAAGCAAATTAGAACTCAGGATTAAGAAACTCACTCAAAACCGCACAACTACATGAAAACTGAATAACCTGCTCCTAAATGACTACTGGGTAAATAACGAAATGAAGGCAGAAATAAGTAAGTTCTTTGAAACCAATGAGACAAAGACACAACGTACCAGAATCTCTGGGACACAGCTAAAGCAGTGTTTTAGAGGGAAATTTATAGCACTAAATGCCTACAAGAGTAAGCAGGAAAGATCTAAAATTGACACCCTAACATCACAATTAAAAGCTAGAGAAACAAAAGCAAACAAATTCAAAAGCTAGCAGAAGACAAGAAATAACTAAGAGCAGAACTGAAGGAGATAGAGACACGAAAAACCCTTTAAAAAAATCAATGAATCTAGGAGCTGGTTTTTTGAAAAGATCAACAAATTAGATAGACTGCTAGCAAGACTAATAAAGAAGACAGAAGAATCAAATAGACACAATAAAAAATGATAAAGAGGATATCACCACTGATCCCACAGAAATACAAACTACCACCAGAGAATACTATAAACACCTCTACGCAAATAAACTAGAAAATCTAGAAGAAATGGATAAACTCCTGGACACATACACCCTCCCAAGTCTAAACCAGGAAGAAGTCAAATCCCTGAATAGACCAATAACAATTTCTGAAATGGAGGCAGTAATTAATAGTCTACCAACCGAAAAAAGTCCAGGACCAGACGGATTCAGAGCCGAATTCTACCAGAGGTACAAAGAAAAGCTAGTACCATTCCTTCTGAATCTATTCCAAAAAATAGAAAAAGAAGGAATCCTCCCTAACTCCTTTTATGAGGCCAGCATCATCTTGATACCAAAACCTGGCAGAGACACAACAAAAAAAAATTTCAGGCCAATATCCCTGATGAACATTGATGCAAAAATCCTCAATAAAATACTGGTAAACTGAATCCAGCAGCACATCGAAAAGCTTATCTACCACGATCAAGTTGGCTTCCTCCCTGGGATGCAAGGCTGGTTCAACATATGCAAATCAATAAACGTAATCCATCACATAAACAGAACCAGTGAGAAAAACCATGATTATCTCAATAGATGCAGAAAACGCCTTCGACAAAATTCAACACGCCTTCATGCTAAAAACTCTCAATAAACTAGGTATTGATGGAACGTATCTGAAAATAGTAAGAGCTATTTATGACAAACCCACAGCCAGTATCATACTGAATGGGCGACAGACTGGAAGCATTCCCTTTGAAAACCGGCACAAGACAAGGATGCCCTCTGTGACCACTCCTATTCAACACAGTATTGGAAGTTCTGGCTAGGACAATCAGACAAGAGAAAGAAATAAAGGGGCCGGGTGCAGTGGCTCACGCCTGTAATCCCAGCACTTTGGGAGGCCAAGGTGGGCAGATTACCTGAGGTCAGGAGTTCGAGATCAGCCTGGCCAACATGGTGAAACCCCGTCTCTACTAAAAATAGAAAAATTAGCTGGCCATGGTGGACACCCACCTGTAATCCCAGCTACTCAGGAGGCTGAGGCAGGAGAATTGCTTGAGCCTGGAAGATGGAGGTTGCAGTGAGCTGAGATTTTGCCACTGTACTCCAGCCTAGCTGACAGAGTGAGACTCTGTCTCAAAAAAAAAAAAAAGAAAAAAGAAAAAAAGAAAAAAGAAAGGTATTCAAATAGGAAGAGAGGAAGTCAAACTGTCTCTGTTTGCAGATGACATGATTGTATATTTAGAAAACCCTATTGTCTCAGCCCCAAATCTCCTTAAGTTGATAAGCAACTTCAGCAAAGTCTCAAGATACAAAATCAATGTCCAAAAATCACAAGCATTCCTATACACCAATAATAGACAAACAGAGAGCCAAATCATGAGTGAACTCCTATTCACAATTGCTACAAAGAGAATAAAATACCTAGGAATCCAACTTACAAGGGATGTGAAGGACCTCTTCAAGGAGAACTACAAACCACTGCTGAAGGAAATAAAGAGAGGACACAAACAAATGGAAAAAACATTCCATCCTCATGGATAGGAAGAGTCAATATAGTGAAAATGGCCACACACCCAAAGTAATTTATAGATTCTATGCTATCCCCATCAAGCTACCATGGACTTTCTTCACAGAATTAGAAAAAAATACTTTAAATTTCATATGGAACCAAAAAAGAGCCCACATAGCCAAGACGATCTTACGCAAAAAGAAAGCTGAAGGCATCACGCTACCAGACTTCAAACTATATTACAAGGCTACAGTAACCAAAACAGTATGGTGCTGATACCAAAATAGATATATAGACCAGTGGAAAAGAAATGAGGCCTCAGAAATAACAGCACACATCTACAACCATCTGATCTTTGACAAACCTGACAAAAACAAGCAATTGGGAAAGGTGTTGGGAAAACTGGCTAGCCATATGCAGAAAACTGAACCTGGACCCCTTCCTTACACCTTATACAAAAATTAACTCAAGATGGATGAAAGACTTAAACATAAGACCTAAAACCATAAAAACCCTAGAAGAAAACCTAGGCAATACCATTCAGGACATAGGCATAGGCAAAGACGTCATGACCAAAACACCAAAAGCAATGGCAACAAAAGCCAAAATTGACAAATGGGATCTAATTAAACTAAAGAGCTTCTGCAGAGCAAAAGAAACTATCATCAGGGTGAACAGGCAACCTACAGATTGGGAGAAAATTTTTGCTATCTATCTGATAAAGGGCTAATATCCAGAATCTACATGGAAGTTAAGCAAATTTACAAGAAAAAAACAACCCCATCAAAAAGTAGGTGAAGGATATGAACAGACACTTCTCAAAAGAAGACATTTATGCAGCCCAACAAACATGTGAAAAAAATATCATCACTGGTCATTAGAGAAACACAAATCAAAACCACAATGAGATACCATCTCATGCCAGTTAGAATGGCGATCATTAAAAAGTCAGGAAACAACACATGCTGGAGAGGATGTGGAGAAACAGGAATGCTTTTACACTGTTAGTGGGAGTGTAAATTAGTTCAACCATTGTGGAAGACAGTGTGGTGATTCCTCAAGGATCTAGAACCAGAAATACCATTTCACCCAGCAATCCCATTACTGGGTATATACCTAAAGGATTATAAATCATTCTACTATAAAGACACATGCACACGTATGTTTATTGTGGCACTGTTCACAATAGCAAAAACTTGGAACTAACCCAAATGACCATTGATGATATACTGGATAAAGAAAATGTGGCACATATACATCATGGAATACTATGCAGTCATAAAAAAGGATAAGTTCATGTCCTTTGCAGGGACATGGATGAAGCTGGAAACCATCATTCTCAGCAAACTAACACAAGAACAGAAAACCAAACACTGCATGTTCTCCCTCATAAGTGGGAATTGAACAGTGAGAACACATGGACACAGGGAGGGGAACATCACACACCAGGGCCTGTTGGGGGGTCAGGGCTAAGGGAGGGATAGCATTAGGAGAAACACCTAATGTAGATGAAGGGTTGATGGGTACAGCAAACCACCATGGCACATGTATACCTATGTAACAAACCTGCACGTTCTGAGCATGTATCCCAGAACTTAAAGTATAATTAAAAAAAAAAAAAATTTAAAACTCCATGAGGATAAAATTCTAATTCTCGCTTCCAAAATGCAAAAAAAAAAAGAAAAAAAAATTGTTTTGTTCATACAGTGTATTGACTGATAGTCAAACTAACCTGAAATTTTCTAAATAAGACACCATTCTTAGCTAAGAAACAGGATATGGGAGACAGAATTACCTATGTAGTAAATACACGGTTTATTGCCTTTATAAGATATCATAGCAGGTTCAAGAATGTATTTGTAGGTTTAAATATTATAATCACTTGAATATTACAGTCCTGCATAATAAAATACTGACATATTTAGAAGGTAACATAAGTGCTCACCTGTCCTTGGGGAAAGGGTTTACTTTGCAGGCTTCCAGCAAAAATTTAACAACTTCAACATGACCTAAATCATCCCACCCCCAAAAACAAGAGCAGATTTTAGTACTAAGTAGAAATTAAATCTGGAAAGAAAATAGATAGTAGTAGTTCCTGTATTACCCTCTGCAGCAGCTACATGCAGTGCTGTTCTAGAATCATAGTCCCGCTGTTCCATGTCCATAGCTGACAAAGCAAATCTGAAAATGTGTAAGCACAGCTATTTATTACATATAAAGCAAATTTAATTCACACTTGTAACATTCACTCCATCAGTTCATTTAAGGCCCTGTCAGACAGCTGCCATCCTTCATCAGGCTCATTAATGAGAACTACCAAACTTATTGACCAGTACACAGGTGTTTTGGGTAAATGCCACTTCACCTCTCTTCCTCAGCATTGCTTTTTTTAGGTAAGATTAAATGTTAAACATCTCTCACAGAATTAAACTTTATTACATTACTGTTCAAAACTCAAGAATTATGGCACAACTGTACCAAGGTTTATGTCTCAGAAGGGCAAGAAACTAATCCCTATAATAAAGTCCTAGTAAAAATATGTTTTTACTAGGACTCCCATTCTTAAACATTTCACAGTCTTCTAGTACTCGTCAGACTTTAAGACAAGGGGGGAAGCACAGACATTTCTCCACTTTGAAAATCAGTTGTTTGAGGTATTAATGGGAGAAAACAAAAGGAAAAAGAAAACAAGTTACAACTCTATACAAAAGACCTTAGGTATACAGCAGTATATGGCCTTACTAGTCCTGATGATCTGCCAGACACCAAACCCCCTAGCTGCTTCCCACCCATACACACACCCCAAAGACTGGGAATGGAAGGTAGACAGGGAGTGAGAAGGCACTGTCCAATTCCAGTAAGCCACTGATACTAATTAGCCAGATTCGCTGAACAGTTACTACTTGGGGAAACAGACATATCGTCTTTTTTATAGGAGGCAGAAAAGGACAAGATTGGAAAGCAGGCCATAGGCACTGGAAGTGCCTATTTGATAAAAATTTTGTTGGGGTCATTTTTATCAAAGGGAAAGAGAAGTGAGACTTTAACCTTAAAATGGCTGCTCGCCCAGAAGCAACTTCATAAATATCTGTAAAGTGCATGCTAATCCATCCTATAAACATACCTTCGAAGTGCAGACACATCTCCAGTATATGCAGCAAACAAAAGATTTATCACTGACTTTACCTGTGAAGAAAAGAAAGTTTAGGCATCCATAGGGGAAAACAAACACATACAACGTCCACCTGTCACTGGTAAGTGATTTCCATGCGCTTTGAACACTTCACCTGAGTCATGTGCAAGAAGTTATCTCAAGGACACCTTCATAGCCAAAAGAACCCACATGTGTGATATTTTCTTCTTTTAACAGTGGATTGTGAGGGAAAATTCAATAATAAAGATAAGATACATGAGGGAAGGAATGGAATAATATCACTTGGCACAAAAGAATGGAATGTTGTGAAACTCATATAGTTGGAGCAACTGAAAATTGTTTAGAAGCCTTCCCACTTTGTATGTCTCAATATTGTGAGGAAGTTTGTATGCTGATACCATTCACATTATTAAAAATTAAATCATGCTATATAAATGTCTAATCCCTGCCAACAATCACTATCCTCACCAATCACTGGCTTCTTTGCAAATCTTGAGAGAGAACATTCAGTGTTAACTGTCATCTTAAACTTTACTTCACTGGAAAGACAGCCTTCAGTTCAATGCCCAGGTGGTACAAATTGGGTCATTCTCAGAACTTACGACACTGCTGTGTTTAAAAGGTTTCTCAGCTCCAAAATATTAAGTCACCTCTATTAAGTGCTCCAAGATTTCAAAGTGTATCTACTTTTGACAGTTACCCACTTTCCTTTTCTTATAGTTAAGAGGAAAAGTCTAGTTATCTGAAAAGCCATTGGATTTTGGTCTGCTTTCATAAAGACTTTATCAATCCCTATCTATGAGAAATTATTGATCACAGAATATTTGTAAATACTTCATAAATTCCCCCATTTTGTCTTACACTTTGCAACTTCAACATTCATATTGATGACTCAACAGATGCTGCACTCAGTGGTAGAAAACAAGTTTAACTGGAGGAATGGAAAGTTACCCAGCTCTCCACCAACAAAGCCACAGCCCTGAACTGTGCTTCAAGATCTTAACCCGGACATTCTCCCTTTTCAGTATGGCTTCCCCCTTCCAAAATCCATGAACTTTCCAAATTAACTGGAACTGACCATTGCTGCAGTTCTCTAATTCAGCATTTTCAAAGTGTAATTTGCAGAAACTAGTCCATAAGATGGTCCATGAAAATAAGGATCCTGTGGCTGGATATGATCTTAAAATATTAAATCCCCCTCTTGGAGATTCATGGGCATATGAAAGGCTCTGTAAAGGTCTACCGTACAGGAACCTAACTAGCTGAGCACACCTCCAAAATACTACTATTACTATTTGTGTTGATATCACTTCAAAAAACTTTACCTTTAGTCCTTTAGCTTCCCTCCCAGCCATCCTTTTCCACTCCTGCCCAGAGTCCAGAACAGTTTTCTCAATGGGGAATGGGGGTGGAACAAAGAACTAAAGAGTATCACCCAGAATGTTCTAAAAGCATACATAAACATCTCTCCCATTTCTTGTTGTCCTACTCCTACACCTCAATCTGATACATTTTAGGGAAAGGAGGTAAATGCATAGAGTTTGATTTTTATAGAGATGGGGTCTCACTATGTTGGCCAGGCTGGTCTTGAACTCCTGGTCTTAAGCAGTCCTTCTGCCTTGCCCTCCCAAATTGTTGGGATTACAGGCATGAGCCACCATGCTCAGCCCATAATTTTGTTTAAAGTCTCCAGGTGACTTTGATATGCACTCTTCTGGGTTATAAACCACTGTTTCAGATGCCCTTAATGTCTTTCTTTTTTAGTGGGGTCAACTCTGAATTCTCAATTCCCTTTTTGCTCTTTGGCCACAGATTACTGACTGGCTATTATGGACTATTCTCCATATTTCCACCTGGTCTCTCATTACTGCTTGACAATTTTTTTTTTCTTGTTGGTTCCTGCCATACTTTCTTCAGGCCTTTAATACCAGCAGAGACCCCTAAAAACAGACAGAAGATCCTAACTACAACTTTGCTGAAAAGATAAAAAACTGTTTTCATCGCTCAAAGTAAAAAGCTTCATTTCTGAGACTCACTTTTTATCCATTCCTTCAAACACTTATCCTCCAGATGCCCTGCTCTTGTTCCCTCACTGATCCCCTTTGTTTCTAGCATCTTTAACTTTTCCTCCTTCATTAGTTCCCTCAGTTTACCTTAAAACAGACACAATTTCATCCTATTTTTAAAAATCAACACTTGACCCTATTGTTCTCCCTCAGCACGTATTTCCTGAAAGTATATTTTTAATTCCCTGAAAATTACCTTCACACTCATTGTTACCTCTAAATAGTGCTCTCCAAAGCTCCAGCAGCTTCCTAAGCCCCGATTCCTTCAGCTCTCCCCAGCACCCTCCACCCTCTCACGACTTGCCTTCCATGCTGCTCCATCACCCTGATCTTCCTCCTGTTTGCTGCTTTGCAGATTCATTACCCACTTTCCATTGCCAAATAATATTCCCAAGGCAGTCCAATCTTCTTGTTTTTCAATATAATGTCCTTCAAATGATTCATCTATTCCTCTGGGCAGACTGACTTCCCCATCTTTAATCTAAATCTTTGCTCCTAAGCTCTAGTCCTACAGCTCCACTTGATAGTCATTTCAAACTCAAAAACAGCAACAGCCCTGCTGGCTTCCTACCCTGGCTCCAGTTCACAACTGTCCGCCTACTTGACATTGCTTCCAGGACTTTTAATTGGCATCTCAGACTTATACCCAAAATGGAATTTGCTTTGCTGTGTCTTCTGCCACTCACAGTCAGCTCCTCTTCTAGTCCCCCCAGTTTGGGGATAACACTACAATTCATCCACTTGCTCAGGCCACAAACTCGGGAGTCATCCAGTGCTGCTGCATTCACTTACACAGGTTGAGTCCTTCACAAGGATGCCTGGCCACAGGGCCAACACGGGTTACCAGCCCACACTCTTCCCACCAAGGTGTCCTAGCACCCAGGTACATGTGCTGGGAGGAAGGGAGCTTCTTTACCCAGTGGTACTGAGAAGTGGTGCTTCTGCTTCCGGCCAGAGACAGAATTAGCTTTTTCTAATTCAGACAAATTCACCATACAGACTGTGGGGGGATATTCCTTGATTCTATTTCTCTCACAGTCCACATCTAGCTCATCAATAAATCCTCTTCGCTTTACCTGCAAAATATGTTTAGAATCCTATCACTTCTCACCACCTCTAGCATTGTTGCCTTAGGCCTCATCTGAGTCACCACCTTATCACCTCTGCTGCCAGAGGGATCTTTTAAAAATATCAAGGAACTCCTGTGCCTTTCCATCATATCTGAAGTAAAATTAAACTCTTTACCATGGCTTTCAGGACCCTGAAGGCTCTATTCCTGGTTACACTGCACGTTATCACTCCTACCAGTCTTCCCTTTCCAGCTCTACTCCAGCCAGAATGTCTTGCTGGTCTCAGGCACTCAAGGCCTACAACTGGCTGCTAAAGATGCTCTTTCCCCAGGCAGTCAGGAGGCCCCCTCTCTCCCTCCCTTTGGGTAGGTCTCCACTCTACCCAAAGTTCTCTCAAGACTAAAATACTCCCTTCTTTTCATCACTGCCTTATCCCTTACCTTGCTTTTCCCCTTCATATATATATATTGTAAACTATACAGTTTTTAACTATATTTATGTTATATAAAATTATATGTAACTATATATAAAGTATATATATATTTATATATACTTGTTTTCTGTCTCTCTCATTAAATGTAGGCTCCATGTGGTGGGCAGAGACCACTTGTCTTTCTGTTCCCCACTGAGTTACCATGTCTGGTAAACTCAGTGTCTACCACACATAATAGGTGCTCATTAAATATCTATTGACTAAGTGAGTATTCTCCCTCAAAGCATCAAATACTCAATTTTGGGTATTAAATTGTAAAATTAATTCCTCTATCAGCCCCCAACCCTGTTTTGTTTTTTTTTGTTTGTTTGTTTGTTTTTTTTTTTAAGACAAGGTCTCACTCTGTCACCCAGGCTGGAGTGCAGTGGCAGGATCTCGGCTCATGCAACCTTCGCCTCCTCAGTTCGAGTGATTCTCCCACCTCGGCCTCTGGAGTAGCTGGGATTACAGGCATGTGCCACCACTAATCTAATTTTTGTAGTTTTTGGTAGAGACGGTGTTTCAGGTTGGCCAGGCTGGTCCCAAACTCCCAACCTCAAACGATCCGCCTGCCTCAGACTCTCAAAGTGTTGGGATTATAGGTGTGAGCCCCTGCGCCCAGCCCGTCTCCCTTAACTTTTACATCTTTGAATATCATTACAAGATTTATTCAATCGTAACTGGTGCCTCTGCTTCTGGTCTTTCTTCTACCCTCCAAAATCTCTCCACATACTTCTAATCATATTCTCAAAACATTGCTCTAATCACTAAAGGTTTCTAAAGCAGGGGAGTTATCAAGAAACCCAAAATCATTCTTGATAACGTTTAAGTTCTTTAGCCTTGTATTCAAGGTTCTTCAGTCCAGCTAACTTAATTTTTCTTCTCAACCTCAATAGAGCCAAATTGGTCTGTCTTACTGCCCTTGTTTTTGTCTTGGTGTCTATGCTCTTTAAGAACACCCAGATTCCTAATCAAATCCTTCCCCCCTTCCCTCAAAGACTAGCCTGAAAGTCCCTTCCTTGCTGCCAGTTTTCCCCAGGCCATCCTAGCCCAGCATTACCTATGTAGCTTATTGCCAGCTGCCCACACAGTGCCCTGTGACAGCATGTGCCAGGGACAGTCAATTAGATACCTCCACTCCCACCACAACCCCGGGTCTACCTCCTGCTTCCTCCCACAGTGCATACTATTCTCCTGAAATCATTTTCCCCACCCATTTCTCACGGATATGTTATTCTTACCCATTCCTATGAACTCTGCTCCAATCTCTTAAATCAAAAGTAATCTCTGTCTACCTTTGCCTCACTATGGCACTGTAACACATGACCACATGGAGCATTTGTGTGTCTTACTTCCCCTACCACTAAGAAAAATCCAGATTCCCCTGTATACTATTAATATAGTAATTACCCATAGTTCTTATTTTCAAAACTATGTTGGTACTTCTAAGCAATAAAGCTTCATCTGTTCCCGTGACTGGATATAAGAACTACACATTCCCTTTTAAATTTCTGAATTTAGACCATGCTAGTTTGAAGAGATTTTATTATAGTATGCGTGTAGCACTTAGTCACTTATTCAATATTTCAAATGTTCTAAAAGTCCATTTCTTATTAATAAAGCCCAAAATAGAACATTTTAGAATTTACTTGGTTTATTCAGAGTATATTGTTATTCACAAGCATGAGAAAAAAAATTAGGAAACTTTAATATACAAAGGCTTTGTAAGTAACCAGAGGGAAAAAACATTAGCTTGCCTTAACAAAAATTATTAAAGACTAACATGGAAGTTTGGTATTCTTCCCATGAAAACAAAAGGCTAGCTGTGGAGCTGAATTTAGTCCAAACCAGAAGATAAGTGCTTGAACACAAAGTGAGTGTAATTCTCTCCAAAACAAAAAAGCACTAGGAGGCAGCCCATGCACAGGCACTATTTAAAAGCAACACCACAAATGCCTCTTCTTTCTAGCATCAACAGCCCCCTATACTTTTAAGTTTACATAAATTATGAAATGAGCTGTGGGCAGAATGCCACGAAAGAAAATGGAAGTCTAACACTTCTGAGACAAGAGACGGAGTATGTCGTGTAGGGATAGTCTGCTTCCTGGTCTGTTAAAAGAGTGCCACGAGTATTTCCAACTAAGCTGACACACCCTCTGGAATGCCTATCATGGCAAACAAACTGAAGGAGAGGGGCACTCTAGAGGATCACTCATCCACCTCCACACCAATTCTTGCAAAGCATGTAGGTGTGCTAACCATTGATCGAAGCTCATTCCCCTATATCCCCACTGGATACTTGAGTTGATTTTAAAATACCTGTCAAGGAGGCCAAGATCCAGAAAATAATGGGTTAACAGTAAATGCCAGAGGCATGGAAGCTGTGTTTTGATAAATAATCCCTTCATACAAAGAAACAGACTATACACAGCCGCAATAATAGCTATTAAATTAAGGGCTCTATGTTTAATGTATGCCTCCCCATGGCAAAGAGACACTGCACTTGGGGAGATACCCATTAAAATTTATAAATTAAATGTTAATAGTTTCCCCTTCATCTTGTAGATTTTCCAGCACTGTTGCATTTTTCTTATCAAGTCTCTTTGTCAGAACCTGCCCGAGCCAGACAATCTTATCTTAGTTTATTTGTACAAAGTCATGACAACAGTGGGACAAAAAAATGTTACAGTTCACATGAGTTCACTTAACACTGGCATGTTTGGCATAGCAAATTTCACTTTTTTCCAAAACAGCTAGAAGCAGGTGGGGAGTGTATCAGTTTTACACTTCTAAAACATGGCATTCCTAAGTCTTTAATCCTATCATTATCCTATGCAGTTTGAGCTTGTTTAAAGGTTGAGTTGTGTGACTTCTGCAAATGCCCTAATAATTCTGTACTTATGATTAAGTAGCAATTATTAGAATTATATACTCACATTACTCTGTATTTATATAGTGGATGACCCTAAAACATTCAACATTATAAACAGTTATACTTGTTTTTAAAAATCCCTGACAGGCTGGTTGTAAAATATGTTGACAGATATATTTATTACTAACACTGAGATTAAGGGCCCTGGCTCAGGGTCACATAGAATTAGTGATGGAGCTTCAGTAGAACTCAGGTATCTGGATTCCCAATTCTGTACAACTAGACCATGACGATGTGAGTCCTTAACAGATCTCAGATTGTTATCCAAAGCACAGAAGGAAACCAACGGATTAAACATCAATTCAGCTCTAATCCATAAAAGTTCTTTACTAAATACTGGAAGGAAGCCTGGATGGGACCAAAGCGAGAGGGGAGAAAAGGAAGAAAGGGAGAAGATGGAGGGACGGGGAGACGCAGGAAAAATTGATTCACTGGTTTTACACTTTACTTCAATTATTTAATTTCTAACTCTATTACCAACCAAAATTTCCTTTTTCATCTTGAGTTTGTCTTCATATAAACATGAATTCAGCCTGTTTGGAACTGCTTTAATGAGAAAAAAAAAGCAGGTAACTGAAAAAACACCCTTCTGTTTCTACCGCCTCTAGTTGGACATAAGCTGCTCTCATTTCCAGCTCACCACAGTATCTCTTGTCATGGAACAGATACTTTGCTTCATCTGTTAAATAAACCATCATGACTCCAGATCCAATTTTGTTTTAAAGGCTTCACTCCAACTTGGCTGATTATAGTCTTTAAATGAAAATAAGCTTTCAGCCCACTTTTATATTTTCTTAAGGTCAAATTGAAACATACTACCTATTATACGGTGGCTAAAGAAAAATTTTAAGTTGCCATTATATGTAAACTAATCACCTTGCCCAAGGGTAAAAATAAACCTGTGTAATGTGTATATCAAAGATATTTCCTCTTTCCTTTACTACTGAGCTTACTTAATATTTGTAAGGATGTGTAAAAAAAATTATAGTACTTTTATAATTAGACAGTCTGAGTATGAGGTCACATATTCCTAAGCTTTCCAAAGATTTACTGAGACACAGTTATTAATATACTATATATAGACAAAACTAATCCAAACTGATATGATTCAGAGGGTTGGGGAAAAAATCCTTTATAGGAATAGCAATTCAATAAATTCATGCCCATATTTCCAAACTTACACAAATGCAGGAGATTCTCATATAGTAATTTCAATAGAGAGGAATAAATCAAATAGTAAATTTTACTATAAAGGGAAGAAGCTGTTTTACAGAAATTTCACTTTAAAAATACAACCTCAAAATGGTAGCTCCAAGAACTGCATTCTGTTCTCAAATTTGCTAATAAACTCCCTTAAAAACATAAAATTTTCAATTTTTTTTTTTTGAGACAGTTCTCGCTCTGTTGCCTAAACTGGAGTGCCATGGTGCAATATGGCTCACTGCAGCCTTGACCTCCCAAGCTCAAGTGATCCTCCCAACTCAGCCTCCCAAATAGCTGTGACCACAAGCATGTGCCACCAAACCCAGCTGATTTCTTCGTTTTTTTGTAGAGATGGGGTCTCACTATGTTGCCCAGGCTGGTCTCAAACTACTGGGCTCAAGCAATCCTCCTGACAGCCTCCCAAAATGCTGGGATTACATGTGTGAGCCACAATGCCTAGCCTCAAAAATTTTCAATGACTAGTTTAATCTGAAATAATTTCACTCATTTGTAAACGAAAAAGTCATAATCATGTCAAAAAATCTGACAACCTATGAAGACAAAAAATTAAAGATTATATATTACTTACAACGAAATAGTTAATATGAAGCACCTACTCTCTCTTGACTCAGCTAAGTGCTCCAAATATTATTTGTTATTAAGGGATAGGAAACATTTAAATAACTTAAGCAAGGTATCAGAGCTGCTAAGTGGGAGAACAAGGGCTCAAACCCAGTCTGGAAGATGCCAGGGCCAGTGCTTGCAACTACTAACTATCTACTGGGCCAAGCGATTTCCTAACAATCGGGATTTCTTCCATAACACAATACCAAGACAGAAATATGTTGTGACAGGAAATCAGAAAATAGCAACAAAGAAACAACTTACAGAAAATCAGAGATATTCATTTTATACTGAGGTGCTACCCAAAGGTGTTTTTTAAATGAAGAGAAAATGAAAGAACAAAAGTAATTCAATTTGATATATCAATATCACAAACGACAAATAGAAAAACATTAAGATACTACCTTTATTCTTTGCATTTAAATCTTTAAAAATGAAATGTGAGTTGGGCGAATGTGAATAAAAGCAAATACAACTGCTACGCCACTGGCAGCAAATAAGTAACTTCTTTTCTCAGTGGCATATTATTCCAGTAAACACCAACAAATGGTCTAAAAAGATATCGATGAGGTCATAAGCATCCCTCTTTATATATCCAATTATAAAAGTAGCTAACAATATATCTTTGTGTGGTCTGAAAACAGCACTCCTAATCAATAAGCAAGAAAGTAGAAGAAAAATAGCAATGAGCAAGGACAAAGACAGCTACTCCTCTAAAGAACAAAACTGCAGACCTTAAGCATATTTATATTGCACAGATGACTATCAAAGTTTCTCATTCACTATCTTTCTGGTCTTCTCCCACTATTATACAAACAAGTATTTGTAAAAGTTCATGAACATTAGTGAATATTACATTAGTATGTTAGGATAGAGGACAAGGTGCCACATTTCTGGAATGATAAAGTGTGACATTTAAAAAACAAGTACATAAAACCCAAAAAAGTCAAAGAACTTAAAAGTGAAGACGAGACAGGAAGAGAAGAAATTCATCACCACATACACATATTAAAAAAAAAAAGGCCGGGTGCGGTGGCTCAAGCCTGTAATCCCAGCACTTTGGGAGGGTGAGATGGGTGGATCACGAGGTCAGGAGATCGAGACCATCCTGGCTAACACGGTGAAACCCCCTCTCTACTAAAAAATACAAAAAACTAGCCGGGCGAGGTGGTGGGCGCCTGTAGTCCCAGCTACTCGGGAGGCTGAGGCAGGAGAATGGCTTAAACCCGGGAGGCGGAGCTTGCAGTGAGCTGAGATCCGGCCACTGCACTCCAGCCTGGGCGACAGAGAGAGACTCCATCTCAAAAAAAAAAAACAAAAAATCTGGGCCATTGGAATCAAAATATTCTTACAAAGACACCATCTTCTGTAAATTAAAAATAAATAAATGCAAACAAGGTCCCTGAAAACAGATAGGGTTGTCTTCCTAGTGTGAAACAAAGCAGTTTTAGCATTCATACAGGAAGAATTATGGTTTCAATTCAGAGTTTAAGGTCCTATTCCTTAGCATGCCTCAAATCCTACTATAACAAAGCCGGGTACATGGATTTAAGTTTTCTAGTTATTCCAACCTACAACACTAACACAATCTTTATTAATTGCTCTAACGTTAGAAAAGAAATCCCTCATTTTCACTGGTCTCCAGAGAGCCTTACTTAACTCCCTATATTCTTCAATGTTTATTTCACATTTCTATTGGGAAACATTCAACATGTGTGCTTTATGGAGCATACACACAGAAAAGGTGTAATAACAGTATGTTTCTCTAATGCTGTAACTTTTCAAAGCACTTTCATAGCCATTTTATTATTCAAATTACATAGCAAGCTCCTCCAACATATAATACAGAAAACTGCTGGAGAAAGGGGTATTTTTAAGACACTACAAAATAAAGCAATTATTCTATCTAAAAAAAATTTAGAAAGGACATGTAAATATAAAGCCCTCTACTAAATTATCTATGCTTTCATACAGTTCAATGCTCCAAACTCCTTAAAATACTCTTTCCTTGACTCCTGATATTACACTATGCTGGATTTTCTCTTCTCTGGCCACCTCTCCCTAGTGGAAGCCTCTCCTACTCTCTTACTTTTAAAATGAGGGTTTCTTAGGGTTCTGTCTTTGATACACTTTTCTTATCACTCTATACTATCACCTTAAGCAATCTCACACACCACCCCAGCTTCAAATACTACTCTTCATACTGACCACTCACAAAATTATAGCTCCAACTACACTACTCTCCTAAGTTTTAGGCCTAAATCTGACTGCTTACTCAACATCACTACTTAGATATCTCACAAATATCTCAAACATCAGCTAGCTTCTACACACTGATAGTTGTCTATCCGTTATCCACTACCCATCCATTCCATACTAATAGAATCTCTATTTGTTAAAGGTAGTATTGTGTCCAATTAAAAACACTTTCCCAGATTCCCTTGCAGTTAGTCTGGTCAATGAGCGTTAGGTGAGTTTCCAGTAAAGCTTCTTCCTTTAGATTTAGGTATCGCTCTTTTCTCTTTTTTTTCTCCCCCTTTGGCCATACAGGTGAGGCTAAAGATGAAACAGCCACCTTGCAACTCTAAATTGATAGGCATGATTTCTAAGATCAACACACTAAGGCTTGTGTAACAGAAGTTTATCTTACTGATGGCACTAGTCCTGGTTGGTTCCCCTGATAGTCCCTGAGACTTTTTGTTATATTAGAAAAATAACCCCCAGATGTTTAAAGCACTGTCAATCAACCTGATATCCACAATCAAACAGATCCTTGTAACAACAGCCAAAATTAAACTAATTTCTTCCCATACTCCCAAGGTTTGCTTTTCCAGTATTCTCCATCTTAGTTAATGCAGCAGCTTTGGCCCTGTTGCTCATACTAAAAACCTGGTAGTCAACTTGCTATCTCACTCTTTTTCACCCACCAAAAACCATCACCAAGTGCTGCCAATCCTATTTCTTAAACACATCTCTTATTTACCTACTTCTCTCACCTCTAGCCCAAGCCACCAATACATCTCAAGTCCAAAACCTCAACTTTCTCTCTTTAATCCATTCTCCACAGAGCAGTATTTACAAACCAAATCATTCTCTCCCCTTTTTAAAAGCCTTCAAAGTTTCACACTGAACTCTGAATAAAGTCCAAAAATCTTAATATGGTATATAAGACCTTTTACAAATGTCTCCCAAACTGTGTCCTGAGGACAACCTACAGCAGAAGCACCTGGGGTGCACATTAAACATTTAGATTTTTGAATCAAACTGTAGGACTGGGCCCCAGGAAGCTAGCTGTATTTGAAAATTAAGACACTCTAACAATTCCGATGTACATCGAAATATGAGAAGGCCCACTCTACATAATATGGTCCCGTCTCTAAGAGTCATCCACGGCCAATCTCCATCCACCTCACCTCACTCTTCTTTCAGTGCATTTGCCTTCTTTTCCCTTCTCAAATGTGCTAAACTCCTTCCTGTTCTGGGGCCTTCAAGTCAGACTAGCCTATTAACGCTATTCCATATTTCCTCTCCTTCAAAACTTACACACTGTATTACCTTCCAGTGAAAACCAACCATATTTAACCACCCGGACAAAACAAGGTCTTTTTATTGTACCCTCTCCTAGCATTTTTTTACTTTTCTATCATTTATTATCATTATATTTAGTGAAATATTTTTTAAAGAAATGAAACATTAAAGATACAGTTAACCATGCTCTCTGCATCCATTCCCTTCCCTCCCAGCAGTACGTTTTATCTAAAGATTGGTGTTCATGTTCTTATAGTTTTATTAGTAACTACATTGTATATTTGTGTCTCATAAAGTCTGCTATAGATGTACAAAAATAGCATCATATGGCATATAACATTTTGCACCTCACTTATTTTGTAACATTTAAAATGAATTAGATCTACATGCATCAGTATTAACAAATCATATTACCATTTCAGTTATTTTCAGTATTTATTATCTGTATCCCGTTTAATTGCAAACACAAGTTGGATCATACTTGTCTCATTAACCACTCACTGCAAATCCTAAACACCTCACAGTTTCTAGCACATATTAGGCAAGAAATAAACATTCGTTGACTAAGAATCTATCAGTGAATAATAAAGCACAGGAATAATGCTAAGGTTGATTTATATAGATCTGAACTGCTCAATCAAATTTAATTAGCTAAATATCTTGAACTAATTCTGTTTGTGTGCTGTTTGAACAAAAATTAGTGAAATGCTGAGGGGGATGGTAATCCTTTTAGCTCTTACTTGGTAGAAAAAAAGACCTAAAGAAAATAATTTTAAAGGTTATACATTTTCATTTATATAGAGGGATCTAATCTTGGATATTGGTTGGGTACCAGAAATGAAGAAAACAATACAAGAGGAGAACAAAATTCCTGCTATATAGAAGGCATTAAAAAAAAAAAAAAAAAAAAAAAAAAACCCAGAAGTTTGCTTTGTAAAACAGTGATTGAAAATATTGAAATGGAAACCAGGAAGCCAGAAGAATCCTGGACTTCAGCCACTTTCTTACAGTCACACAAGTGGGAAAGCAACTTCATAAAAGCAATGGGTTATCTGACTACAAATTTACACTTATTACAAAAGCAATTCTAGAAGAGAAGTAGAGCAATTTCAAGTGGGTACATTTACAATAAAACCGCTAACTTGCCAGAATAAGGGTGTTCAGATAGTTGGAAGTTATTTTTTTGGTTATCCTTTAACAGCAGAATTGTTTCTTCACAGTCCAGTAAAAAGAGACATTAAGGCAGAAATATTTTATTGGTATGATTAAAGAGGATTAATAGTATTAGTCACCATGGAATGTTAACAAAATCATTTGTCCTGTAATTTCACCAGATGTCAATGAAGTTTCATTGTGCAGAAGATGTAACATTTATTCATCTCAATTCAAATATTCATCTCAAACAGTATTATTTAGTTCATTCTTTATTTACATTATAAATCTTGTGCATAGACCTGGATCAATGATGCATATACTTCAAGGATCTAAGTAAAATAATAAATAAAGAATAAGCTATATTATACTGAAGAAGAGAAGTTTGGACTTTTACATTTCATGTGTGGCTTTCTAACTTTTTAAAGAAAATTAAACTACAATGGCAAATGTCAGCATCAAAAGATTTGAAAGTGAACACATATAAAGATGTGGAATTAAAAACCCATTTCCTGAGTAACTTTGACATAATTTTTTAAATTACCTCATTTTGGCCCAAATTATGATATGAAAGAATAAAAAATGGAATACTTGAAATTTAAATAATATATTCTGAGTTTTTCAACTAAAATCTTTAATTTGGAATGACTGTGAGAAAGAACAAAACAATAGAACTTGGGTGGAATTCAATTAACAATTTATACCATGGTTTTAGATATCAATAATCTCATTTAACAGAAGAAAGTCAAGCCTTAAGGATTAAGTTTTAAGCTGTCCTCTCAAAATAATCTTTGTAAATTGCCCCTTTGTGATGATTTGTGAAAGGCACATATAAAATAACGAAAAGTTATAATTCTAATCTAGATCTAAAAAAAGTTCAGCAAGAAACTGATTATCATAACTGAAATTTGAATTTTACAATAAAATGGTTCAAATGTGAGTATATTTGCGTAACTGATACTAATATTTCATCATTTTTATTCTGGAATATATAATATGAAAGCAAGCAGACTTTATATCGAATGAGTTTATATTGAAACTTGTGGGGAGAAGAGCTACTCAGGCAGTTTACATTTTCAGAATTAAGAAACCAATACTATAATATTTGGAGAGCAATAATATTTAAGTTTTAACATTTTAAGTCAACAAAGCCTTTCAAAAAGTAACATATTTCAATAACTCAATATACACAGTCCTTCATAAATATTAGAACTCCAGAACTATGAAATGGAGATTGATACTGAAGACAATATGTACTATAGACAGAGTAAATAAGCAGACAAATTAGGAACCTTGGGGGCCACTCACAGATCCAAATGTCTAAAATAAACAAGGGAAGTAGCTAGATATTTTGCATGTTTTGGAAGAGCTAACATGCAAAGAAAAAAATTTTTCTTAAGAAACCATTTGTTTAGAACTTGAATAGTCTTTTATTTATTTAAAATCTTTTTACTTATATGGTTAATCTAACCTCAAAGGAATTTATTTTAAAAAGCCAGTGGTGTAACATTTATTTTTAGAGTTACATTTCTGCTACATTTTCTTTCTTTCAAAGGTTGCAGGGTAATGTTTTATTTTTAGAACTACTATATAACTTTAACATTTACTTTTAACTTTACTAATTTTTAACAACTGGGACATAAGACTGCTTACTAGAAAAATACAATTAGTTTTAATAAATGCTGATGGTACCATCTGCCAAATAACTTATAGTCACATTAACTACCGCCAATTATGCTTCTCTCATTAAAACTAAACCACAAAACAAACTCCATCCTAACAAAACACACAACAGACCAACCCCCTCAAAAGAGAAAAAAATCTAAATATGCTAATAGAAAAAGCAAAGTGCTAGGAACCCTGGAAAAGGGCACCTGAGTGGGGTGGGAGTTTGTACCAGATAACATTCAAGATTACTTTCAAATTCAAATCTGTGATTCTAAAAAATATGTAAGATTATGGTAAATAAAAGTACATCAAAATTCAAGAAAGATTGGACTATGTTTTAAAAATAAAAGAAAGCTTTCAGCTATTTACAGAATATAAACTTAATTATAGCTCAAGATTTCAAATATAATTGCTGGGCAGAGGAGATTTTCATTATATAAACAAAAATCACCAGAAATGTAATATGAAAACAGAAATTCAAAAACTATTTTGGGTAAGAATTTTGTCTTTCAAAAGCTAAGCCTTCCAAATAGATAATTTTAATTATCTGTGGTTTTAAGGACTGAAAGCATTTCAGCAAGGTAAACAGCTAATGAAAAAATACCATTATTTTTAATCATACTACATATAGAAAAATCATATCCTCAGATATTGAAATATGGCTTAAAAATAAATTGTTCTTTGCCATTGAGATGTGGTATACAATTTTTCTTAAAAAAAAATTCCATAATTAGTAAATGAGATTTAGAGTTAAAAGTATAGTAAGAATGTTACAAGATTAACCAACAGAAGCAGTTGGCACCAGCTCACCCATTTCTAATACTTGCCTTTTGAGGACAAGATCATACTTTTTTTAAAAAGCAATACATACTGGTTTTCAATAAGTATTCTGTAATTTATTGTTGAATGAAATTTTAAAAACCACAGATTCTGCCAAAAAAGCAATGCAATCCAAGTGCTAATTAGTATCCTATTCATTTTGGTGAAGGGTTAATGGTTCAGGAAGCCAATATAAAAGTTTTTTATGAAAACAGGTTTTCTATACATGGCATATTTTAAAAATCTCTATTAGCTACAACTTACAAAAATTACTAAAGTAGATCTACAATCTATAAAATAGAAATGGTAAACAAAGTCAACTTAAATTCTCTTCCTCTCCTATGTTCACAAAATAGAAACAGAAAACATTTTAAGACCATAGTAACAGAATCACTTTGTTAAATAAGCATTTACAATCAGTCTACTTAACATACTATTTTAAAAATAAGTACCTTTTCTATTACTATTTAAAAAGTTAAGAATTCTAAGAAACATCACGTTTTGCCCGCTGTTTCATGTTGGATAAATATTGCCTCAGATCCTCTTAGAGTAGTTTTCTAAATTTCTCAAAGTCATGTGCATTTTATGGTATTCAGATTAATAAACTACTGACTGGAGGTTGGGGTATAAAATAAAAGAACTTCCCCCAACCCAATTAAATTCCTTCCATTTCTAAGCAATGTAAGAAACAAAGGTTTTTAACTTTGTTACAATTTGAAATAAAAGAAAAATAGTTGAACTTGGATATACTTGAGTTTATGTTTACGTATAATTGTACCCTTGAACTACATGACAGAGAAAAGACAGAGTAAGGTAAAGTCCATTCTCAATAAATCTAAGTGAAAATCTGAGCATAAGGCCATGATGCATGGTAACAAATTTCCATTTATGCTACATCTCCAACATCTGGTTTTGGTTTTATTACACAATGCAAATATAACATTTAATCCAAAATGGTAGAGAAGGAATTGAGAAGAAATCACACATTAAGTATACCGATCATATACCTTTAAAAAATGCTTTCTAGCATTTTCAAGGCCATCTAGGAGAAAAAACCAAAATTTTTACAAATGAATAGTAAAACAGATTCTTAAAACTAAAAATTGTACCACAGTGAACTAAATAAAACTATTCCATAAACTGCTCAACATGAGAGGTGCACTACTTCTTTTAAGTCAAAAACAATTTTAAAAATACAATCCTTCCTTATAATAGATTTTGGAAAGTGCTTTAAAGTCAGATTCCACATGAAATCTAATATTCTTGGTTTCACTTTTCCAGAGTTCCCCCAATATTGTTACTACTCTCTTACCCTGGCAGTACTGGTAGTGAATGGGAGTGGTAACAGAAACCACAAATCTTTAAAGTCAAATTGAAGAAGTCAAATGGTAAAGTATGTTATACTTTACCAATTCCAGGGCAGCAAAAATTTTAGGGGTTCTTTTGTGTCAAAGCTTGGAACAGGAGTAGATCAATGAATAATTTATACATAATATACAATGTGAAAAGAACTGCTCGTCATTTTCAGAATATGAATGGGTAGATTAAGGTATATAGATAAGGAAATGATATATATGTATGCACAAACATACATATGCACAAACATATGCAACCCATACATTATATATAAATTATCAGGATATAGGCTGACATAACAGTGTGTATTTCAGCAGTTCTTTCCACATAAATATATGCCTATTAAATATACACTGTCAAATCAAGATCACCAGGCATTTTAAGTCTCCTCTCTCTTTGCTTCAAATGAATTTTTTAAAAAAGTCTTTAAAAGCAAGTAATCATAAACTGTTACATATATTGAATATATTATTATACTGGAATTCCTTATTAACTAATTTAGAACTTCCTTTAAAAATCCCACAGATTAATACAAATTCATGTAAACAACAATATTTCCCCTTTCAAATGGTTTTAAAACTTCTATAATATATTCAGGAAACCTCCAGAATATGAATGGCAGATTTAAATAAACATAAAAATATAAAGTACTATATTTGACCTACAACACATGGAGCCTCTATAATTTCTACTACAATTTGGATCATGCTGTACAAACATACAAAATTCCTTCTGAAAATGTAATCCCCTCAGAAACCAGTTAAGGTGAATTTCTAGATCATTGTCATTCTGTTTAATATAAATTCTACTGAGATTAACAGTTTTATTCTAAAGCAATATAATGATACTCTTCATTTGGTTTAGCAATGTTTTTCCTATTATTAGGCAACAACAGATAAAATGAGAGTTACATAGTGAATAACAACAATATTCCTCCTTGGAAAGCAAAAATAACCTACAAATAGGGTTGCATTTTTTTTAAGTTACCAAATGGAAAAACAACCAAAAAAATTGAGAGAAAAGTTTTTATTCAAATACTTCTAGTACAACCAATAGGAAAAGTCCTCCTCCCAAAAAAACCACTAATGCTATATTGCATTTTTAAAAATCAAATAAAGCCCTTTTGAGTACTTCTAGTTTACTTTGAGGCAGCTTCAGAATAGCAAACACTTTAACAGTATTTTCATAAAGAATAATTTTTTCTAAGTTAAAATCCCAACTGTATTTGTACCTAAAATGTTGAAGTTGCTTTGATTAAAAAAAAAACAAAAACAAAAACAAAAAAAAAACAATAAAATCAGCTTAAAATAAATTTATTGTACAATACAAAATGTAGGCATACTGGAAAATAAAGGTACATTATTAAATATACAAAGCAAATGAAAGAAAGCTAAACAACACAAATGTTTCATCCAAACACTAAGATAAAATGCACAACATTTATGCTAAAAACAAAGTACTTCAAGAACAATATGCATTTCAAATGAAATGTTAATGATGCCAAAAAATAAAAAGAAAGAAAAAAGAAAATCAAATATGCTACATTGTAAATGCTTGAATATCAAGAATCAATAATGGCATAAAACAAACCCAATAATACTGGGTACTTTCAAGAACTTTGTTTAAAAAGGTGTTAAGAATACTGAAAGAATCAAAATATGTCCTTAAAACTGGCAAAGTTTTTTCTTTTTTAAGTTTGAGAGCCTATTCACAGTATCTTATCTCTTCTTCCATTTACACTTTTCTATAAAAATTTCTGGATGCTCCTTCTTAACATTTTCTAAACACAGTAGCTTAGATAACAGTACTTCATTTTTAAGTAAGCATTTAAGCATTACCAACACCAAAATAGTAAGTGCCACGAATTAACAAGCTAATTTTGAAATCTATACGGCTATGTATGCAATATGAAAACTAAATCTTCATTTTATAAAGTGAAACCAATTTCTAAATGAAATGGTAAAATGTAACAATTTAGATCATAGGGGAAACCACAATGCCTTTTTTCCAATTAAGGCATTTGGTTGCCCAAACTACAAATGGCCCCGGTGCAACTAACACAAATATGCAGTGAGGCCTTGAGAAGCATCCAGTTAGGATATGCATCTGAACATTCAAAGAACATTCAAGTAAGCATAAAATCCTGGGCAAAATCCTCTACAACTTAAAATATAATTATTTAAATATATAAATTTAATACTTAAGTTACCCAAAAGGCGTTTGGCCAGCACCTCTGGTAGGGAATTTCTTTTCTTAATATCACAGTTCCCAAACTCAAGACATTATGATCAAGATTTTCTATCTTTATTTGCACTAGTATCTAAAATACTCAGTGACATCTTTTTTGTTACACTATGTTTACTTTTACAGACTTTGCATTACCACATACACCATCATGCTAAGAAGTCACCAAGTTTTTCTTCTAATCCCCCACTAAAATAAACAGGTTTCAACAAACTTGAAACTGTAGGGGAACTACGGGGAAAACCAGAGGGGTATATGGAAGAAGGAAGAAGTGTGAATAGGTCCTATAGGATTTTACAATCACTTTGCCAAGACAACTTTAAATACTATGAATAATTACTTGAAATCAGGTTGTGTAGAATCTATAGTTCTCTTAAAAACAAGTTTTGATTCTCAATATTGCATTTTTATTATCAAACAAAAGGATTTAGATCTAACATATTTTAGTAGCATACTTACTACCTGCAGACTAAATTCATTTCTCAAGTACTCTAAAAGAGTTCAAATAGAACAAACTTTATGAGATGCTATAACTTATAACAAAAGAAATATTAGCATTTATAAAATTATTAGGATAATAAAATTTTAAAAGCTAAAAACCAAAATTTGCCATTCATATTTAAATATAACATAGAAAAAGTTATGTGGATAATATGAAAATAAAATTGTTTAGGTGAACAATTCACTTGAAGACACTCACTGTTTCTCCTTCTGAGTAACTAACCATTATAGCTTTTTATCAATGAAATGTCATTATCTCACATCTGAAATTCTTTGGCTGGAATGTTTTAGTAACATAAGACACTCCTGTATATAACAATTCTGACAGAACAGAGGAGTTGCAAAATAAAAAAGGTATATTTTAAAACATTTGATAAAATTTTAAATAAATTTTTTTAAATGTAAAGCCAATCTATCACTAAAAATGGCATAAATGTAAATGCAAGCTAATTTTATCCACTGCTATTTTAAATACAATAATTTGGGGTTCATTATTTTGCCTTTTTAGTTTTGTATTTAGCATAGAAGTACTTTCTATTGCCACTACAGACATCAAGTTAGTTTTAAAAATGGAAAGGAAAAAACAAAATGCAACAAAAGTTATGAGTTTAATTTGTGAATTTTAGAACTAAGAATTACAATTTTCTGTTACTGTTGTAAAATGGGATTATCTGACCACATAGTTAACATCTTAATTACATCAAGAAAAATTTAAATTTTTCCTTTTTGTATTTTTAAAAATAAAGCAAATTTATGTACTTGTAAATATTTTTTAAAGACCAACAAATGCACTTCTTAATCTACTGTCTTTATACAAAGATTAAAAGGAAAAAAAAAAAGCTTTATGGCTCCAGCACCCAAGATTGAGAACAAAAAATACCTCAAATAAATATTTATAACTTGCAAAAAAAAAGCTAAAGGTGTTTGAAAGATTAAATGAAGAAACATTCTGAAACTAGAACCCATTTCTTTAGCTTTTCTCTCCCAGACTTTCCATTCTATATACTACAGTTGTAGAGATGTCCTCATTTGACTCAGGTGACACTTTTTTCCATACTGTCTCTTTTAAAGCAAGTTCTTGTTGGAGACTTTCATAGTCCAATGGTCCAAAGGAATGCTAGTTGTTCAAGCAACATACATAATTTATTAGTGCACTTGAGTGAAGAAAGGTCCAAGCTATAAAATGGTATTTTTCAATGAACATTATTAAAATGTTAACATTTTAAACCACCACCTCTGACATTTTGTTTCATGTTACTCAGGTCAACTCCCACGGAAGTTTCTATTCTGTTGGTTTTGCATAATTCTTACATAGTAACAGAAATTAATTTGATAAAAACTAACAAAAATTTAGTTTAGCACTACAGAAAATGTACTTAGTATGTATTAAAAATATTTTCTACTTACAAGTTCTTCATATTATCTTGAGGTCTAATTAGGTAATTTTACTACAAACATTTTCAATATGGTACGCAAAGAAACTGAATCAAAATTCTCAACACAAGCCCCTTGGTGCAGTGAAAAACTATATAAAATATAGACCAAAAAAGTTAAGTCCTGACTCTTAATACTACTTCTAAAAAAGGAATATATGTGTACAAGAGTATGAAGCCAAATACATTGATAAAAACACAAATAGGACCGTAAGATTATTAGGAATACTGCATTAAACACAGTGGAAAAAAATATTTCATCTACAGTGACTTAACTTTTGAGGCTTCATATGGTCTCTCACTAATACGATAATCCTTTTCATTTACATATCCATCTACACAGTATGCAAGAAGTTAAAATAAACTTCAATTTAGGACTGACAAATATTAAAACAATGCTTTATAGCATGTAGCACGTTTCAATGTCTTTTTTTTTTTTTTTTTTTTTTAACAGAATCAATTCTAAAAATCTTGCTTCAAATAGTGGAAAATGGAAGGGGAAAACCCTGACACTAGGCTAACCAGTTTCAATTTAAGTAACAAAACAGTAATATTTAAATATCTATATCTATTAACTATCTATTAAGCAATATTTAAATATCTAATACTGGTGATCCCGGATTAAAATGTCAACAATTTGTTTACACTCATTTATGAATAGCAAAGACCCGAGGCCACTAACAAAGATTTTATTTATACAGGCAAATATCACTTTTTCTCTTCTTAAAAATTTTATATAATTATCTAAATAAGAATTTTGCTTACCCTTTGATCACCACCTTCTCTTCGAGGATCAAGTTTTTTTGCAAAGTGTCTCAAATTATCATAGTTATGGAAATTACACAGAGAAACAAGATCCTGTAAACAGTTATACAGAGCAGGTATAAGAAATTGGCTATTCATTGGTTATGTATATCCATATTTTAACAAACTCTGCTTATATCGTCCAGCTTAGAAATCATCACTACATGCTAATAAAGTAGTATAATACATCAATAAGAGACCTAAAATCAGAGTAAGATATGGATACAAGTTTTAAGGGCACTGCTTACTAACATGATCCTAGGGCTCAGCCAATCAAATCATCTTTCACCTTCTACAAAATAGGGTTTATAACCAGCCCCATGAAAGAATTCTTCTATCAAATAAGTGTAAAGCAACATTAAAATATAAGTAAGTACTCTGGTTACAATCTACTATACTTTATATGCAATCCAATGTCATACTCTAGTTTTTGTAAAATATAAAAGACTGGAAAATAAAACAAGTTTAATTGAGTATGGCACTCAATATGAACTCTGGAAAGTAATAAATGTAACTAAAACTAGAAGCTCAAACATTAGCAGGAAGTAGGTAACAACAAAATACAGAACTATCAAGAGCAGTAACACTTTAAAAACTGTTTAATCTTTTTTTAATTTTCAGTGCTTATTTCCTCAAAAAAATGTTTAAAGGTAGTCAATGGATAAAGATATTTTAAAATGCAGATTAAAGATAAACCAAAATAATTCTTAAGATATACTAGGTTTTAAATTACTTCTCCAAGTTTAATATCTTTTGTTGAGCTTTTGAAAATTGATACTAATTCTAACCATGAAAATTGAAATATTAGCATCTAACAAATATAATCTGTGGGAATAATTAAATGGAAGCTATCTGACAGAGGCAACTTGAAGCTCCTCTGGGAGTATTTCCACAGCTACCTAATAACTGGCACACTATAGGTGGAAGGTCAAGAGTTAATGAACTATGGAAAATAGGTTACAAAAAAGAATCAATGGATGACTCAACTTATATCATCATTATTCTCATTAAGAAAATATGCTTACGTGACAAAAGTGAATTCCCTTAACACTGTTGCCCATCTTATCCAGAGGAGGAGACCAGCACATCATACCCATAACATTGGGGACAACTAAAAGAATGCCCCCAGCAACTCCAGATTTTGCAGGAAGACCAACCTACAAATAATTCAGTAAAAGAGTACTCAGGTAAAAATTTTAAAATAAGAAATGTTATGTTCAACAATAGGGAAATTGGGGCTGGGCACTGTGGCTCACTCCTGTAATCTCAGCACTTTGGGAGGCCAAGGCAAGCAGATCACTTGAGCCCAGGAGTTGGAGGCTAGACTGGATAACACAGGAAGATCTCATCTCTACAAAAAATAGCAAGACTCCGAGGTGCACACCAGTAGTCACAGCTACTCTGGAGGATGAGGTGGGAGGATCACATGACCTCAGGAGGTCAAGGCTACAGTGAGCCATGATCGCACCACTGCACTCCAGCCTGGGTGACAGAGCAAGATCCAGTTTCAAAAAAAAAAAAAAAAAAAAACAAATTGGGAAATCGGTTTAAAAATTAAAAATTATCTCCTGACCTCGTGATCCTCCTGCCTCAGCCTCCCAAAATGTGCACCTGTAGTCTCAGCTACTCAGGAGGCTGAGGCAGGAGAATGGTGTGAACCTGGGAGGCAGAGCCTGCAGTGAGCTGAGATGGCACCACTGCACTCCAGCCTGGGCAAGAGAGCAAGACTCCCTCTCAAAAAAAATAATAATAATAAAAATAAAATAAAATAAAACATTATACATATACATACATATCATCGAATTTCAACATTAAAAATATTGTAGAAAAATTTTTATCAACATATTTATAAATAAAGTTATAAGACTGGGTGCAGTGGCTCATGCCTGCAATCCCAGCACTTTGGGAGGCTAAGGTGGGCAGATCACCTAAGGTCAGGGGTTCGAGACCACCCTGGCCAACATGGAGAAACCCCGTCTCCACAAAAAATACAAAAATTAGCCATGTGTGGTGGCAGGCACCTGTAATCCCAGCTACTCGGGAGGCTGAGGCAGGAGAATTGCTTGAACCTGGGAGGCAGAGGTTGCAGTGAGCCAAGATCGCCCCACTGCACTCCAGTCTGGGTGACGGAGCAAGCCTCCATCTCAAAAAAAAAAAAAAAAAGTTACAAAACAGTTTGGGATAGATATGAATATAGAAAAATTGTTTAAAGATACACTCTAAGGAATTATAGCAGTTACATCTAAATTGTGAGGCTATGGATGCTTTTATTCTTTCTGACTGTATTTTCTAATTGTTCTAAATAAATGTATTGTTTTTAAATATAACAAATTATTTTTTAAATATTTTACAATTAGAAAACAATAAAAAGTTATATATTCTTAAAAGATTTTCTAAAATGGTAATTTAAAATTACTCCTCAAAAAATTTAAGTTATATTAGCAAAACTTGACAAATGATAAAAACAAAACTTAATGTCATTAGGGCAGTGTTCATTAACTGCTTACTAACATTCAGTTAGTAAGTACCTCTGGATAGAAATATACCAATAAGACCGGGTGCAGTGGCTCGTGCCTGTAATCCTAGCACTTTGGGAGGCCGAGGCAGGCAGATCATGATATCAAGAGATAGACACCATCTTAGCCAATATGGTGAAACCCTGTCTCTACTAAAAAAATACAAAAAATAGCTGGGTGTGGTGATGGGCGCCTGTAATCCCAACTACTCGGGAGGCTGAGACAGGAGAATCACTTGAACCCAGGACACAGAGGTTGCAGTGAGCCAAGATTACGCCACTGCACTCCAGCCTGGGTGACGGAGTGAGACTCCGTCTCAAAATAAGTAAATAAATAAATAAATAAACAAAAATAAAAGAAGTATACCAATAAAGTACTCTTACACAAAACTAAACAAAACAAGCAGACAAAAAAAAAAAAAAAAAACACCTGAATTGGATCTACAAATTTATAGGAAATACAAGGGACAATGGAACAGAGGTAATCAGCAACGTACAGACAGTGGAAAACTGTATAGACTGAATGACCCAGTTTTTTCGACCAAACAAGAAAAAAAGAGAGACCGATCAAAAGACCAATAGATTAAAAAAAAAAGGGGGGGGGACACACAACCCAATCACAATGTATGCGCCTCATTTGTATCCCAAGTCAAACAAACCATCAAATAATATAATAGGCCGGTGCAGTGACTCACGCCTGTAATCCCAGCAATTTGGGAGGCTGAAGCGGGTGGATTACTTGAGGTCAGGAGTTCGAGAACAGACTGGCCAACATGGCAAAACCCCATCTCTACTAAAAATACAAAAATTAGCTTGGTGTGGTGGCGGGCGCCTGTAATCCCAGCTACTCAGGAGGTTGAGGCAGAAGAATCGCTGGAACTCAGAAGGCAGAGGTTGCAGTGAGCTGGGATCATGCCACTGCACTCCAGCCTGGGCAACAAAGTCAGACTCTGTCTCAAAAAAAAAAAAAAAAGAAATAATAATTTACAAGATAATCCAGGAAATCTGAACACTGACTAAATATTTTGATGATATTCAATTTAATATTGATATTAATAATGATATTAAAGTTTTGATACATAATATTTAATTTTTATATGTAAAAATTATATTATTGTTATGTTTTGTTAAGGGTCCTTATTTAGAATTATATGCTGAAATATGACAAGGACGGGGAAACAGATGCACACACAGATGAAACAAGATTGGTCATGTATTCATAATTATTGAAGCTGAGTGATGGATAACATTAAATGCATCTCTCTCTCTCTCTCTGTTTTACATGTTTGAAAATTTCCAAAACAAAAAAAGCTTTTAGAATGGCATTATGACTTGACATGAGCAGAATGAAATAAGAAAAGTCAATACACTTTAGAAGTGGCAAATGCACAACAGAGCTTAAAGCAGTACATTTTTGTTAAGTTTTAACTTTAATATACTTTGAGTCATTAAAACATCTATGGCTGTAATCAAAGATGTGAAACCTCACATCTTTGCAAACTTCCTGAACTTAAAGAATTCTTAAGATACATAATCATCATAATGCTAAACATTAACAACTGAAAGTAAAGAAAGACTGTACTAACCTTGTACACTGGATTGCCTTAAAAGCAGAAGGAATGAGGTTCTACAAATCAAACTTCCAAGTTCTTAAGAACCTCTGGTAGACCTTAGCTCTATTCCTTACTAATCTTATAACAAATTAACCTTAAAAACAAGCCTCTCAAAAATTAATATACAGCTTTAGAAGCAAAGTTCAAACTGCATTTTTTCAAAGAACCAGTTCAGACTAGTTTCTTGCCAGAGAAAATTAAGATTAAACAATTACTTACATGAAAAGCAAACTGCCCTGAGAAGTCATACATGCCACAGGAATGCATCAAACTCAAAGTATTTCGAACTGCTTCAGGGCTCAGTACTCTTTCACCAGTAATTGGGCAGAAACCACCATTAGCCAGTGTCGCAGCCATCACACTGGCTGATTCACAAGTCACTTCAATGGAGCACAGCTAACACAAAGAAAAAGCAGAATTCTCATATTACTTTTAATATTACTGTTCACTTCTAAGATAATCTATTTGATTTGGTATTTCATACAGATCTGAAATATTTATTCCAAAGTGATTAATATAAACTTGAGGACATTCTAAATATTTTAATTGACCAAAGTCCTACCCCCTTTTAAGGTTTACCCTGATTTGGCCAAAGATACTCAGTCTTTTAATGGCAGAACTAGACTAGGAAGTGCCAGCCTCTAAACACTAAGATTTGTTATTATCCCATGTGATATTCAAATCTGCTTAAATATTAATACTTTCTGTGGAATACACAAGCATAATTACTTTTAATTCAACAGGAAAAAAAATGAGCCATGAAATATTTTTAAGGTAAAGCACCATACATAAGGATTATGATAGTGTCTACATGAGAAATCATCATTTTAGAAAAAAATGCTAAAGTGCCTGACATTTCACCCATAACAAAGCTCAGTATCCCCATTTATATGGTAACAGGCAAAGGACAAAGGGGAAGAAAAATATAAAGCAGATCTGTCTCAGATGCTCTGTAAGCCTAAACCAAAATGTTATCCTTTAGACCACTTATTAATATTTATTTGGTATTTACTATGGGTGCTAAATATACCCTCTAGGATGAAATTTTTGCATTTAAATACAATCAAAATAATGAAAATAGTTCACCATACCAAACCCAAATTTACCCATAAAATGAAAATAAATGTTTCCACATTTTATTTTTAGCTAATAGTAAGCAAAATTGGGATGAGATGGGGTCAAAAAAGAAAGTAGATAGGAGAAGAATGGGTTCTCAACTTGTAGATTTTCCTCAGCCATACTCCAAGATCTACAAGAGGCACAAAGAGGTCTGGAAATAGCAAGGAGGAAAACTAAGTATACTGAATTAAAACATTGTGTGTTTAACTTTGACTAGATTGCCTATTTATATCAAAAATCTCTTCCCTATTTCTCAAAAACGACAGAATCGACTTATAATACTGCCCCAGAGAGCAAAGATTTGTGATAAGGTCAACTTAATCATACAAGGCTTTCTCAATTCCAATGATCATTTCCTAATGTATACTTAACATTAATTGGAATTTTGTTTGTCATAAGGCAGCACATTACTAATTTGCCCAATGCTAACTTGGGTACTCTTCTGCAAATCTCAATGGTCGTTCAATTTGATGCACCCCTTCTCCAAAAAAGTCAGTATCACTTCTATGGCCATTTCTTGATTTTTGCCATGAAGTACAGAAATGTCACATTATAGTAGATTCTGTAACAGCCAAATTTAAATATGTATTCCAAAGGAAAAGAAGCTTATGGAAAAAATTCATACAGACTAGGAAAAAATAAAGGCTAGGTCCAAAGGAATTTCACATATCATCTCATGTTATCTTCCACATAATATGGCAAGACAGGTCAGGCATATGCTACAGATAAGGAAACTAGGGATCAGTAACTAAAATTAAGTCACATGGCTAATAAGTCGCTGGGCTAGACCTTAAATTTTGTATTGATGGTCTGGATTCCCAGTTTACGGTTTTTCACATTGGGCAGATGAAAAGCTGCAACCTGGACATCTATCAAAATCGAACTCATTATCAACCTCACTTATATACTCTCTAAGATTACTGAAAGGTTAAAATTAAGGAACTTTTAAAACTAAAGACAGGCAAATGTAAGGTGAACTGGAAATTAACAATAATGCAGCCTCCTATGTGGCTTCACATTACAGTCTCATCAGTGGCACCAGCTGTGTTAAATCTGTAAGAATAAATTGAACTGAAAATGTGGGTGAGAGAAGAGATCTCCAGGAAGGCTATTCTAAACTGAGTTCTATACCACAGCCCACTGTGTAACATGGTCCCTCTTGCCCAGTCCCGCCCCCTCAATATTGAGAGCTACTCTAACTTAGAAGAAAGCCTGACATATGACCTGCAGAAATGAACTAGTACCAGTTAAGGCAGGATAGAGCAGTAACAAAGAAATTACAAGATACCAAGTCAGCTGAGACACTGATACTTTTAAATGCTTAATAAGAGCCCTCTGATTATTTGGAAAAAAAAAAAAAAAAAACTTTTCCCAAACAACATGTAAAGGCTACAAAAAATTTAGAGCTCAGTTTATAATTAGGAGTGCCAATTTCCAGGAGTGTACATTATTTTTGACAATTTTTCAATATGTTTACAGAAAAAATTGTCCCTATTACATTTTGAGGCATGATATTTTAGGCAACATGGACATAAGACTGCCTTTTATGAAGACATTTTTGAAAGTCAATGAAAAATGTATTTTCTCATGGCCTAGAACCAAGATTTCTGAGACACCTATATTTTGCATAATGTGACACATCCATTTATTTATTTTGAGACGGAGTCTCACTCTATCATGAGGCTGGAATGCAGTGGCGCAATCTCGGCTCACTGCAACCTCGGCCTTCCAGGTTCAAGTGATTCTCCTGCCTCAGCCTCCTGAGTAGCTGGGACTACAGGCAGGCACCACCACACCCAACTAATTTTTGTATTTTTAGTAGAGATGGGGTTTCACCATGTTGGCCAGGATGGTCTCAATCTCTTGACCTCATGATCCGCCCACCTTGGCCTCCCAAAGTGCTGGGATTACAGGCGTGAGCCACCGTGCCCAGCCAACACATCTATTTATATATACAATTTATATAATTAAATTACCTGGAAGTAGAAGTCTAATATACCAACCATATCTGTGCCTTCTGGAAAACACTAAAAAAATAGAAAGGCAATTAAAAATTCAGGCACACAGGAATGCACATAAGTAGAGAAATACATGAAAAATTTCAAATGTACACAAGTGTTTCATTTTAATTAATAAAATAGCATGTAACTTCTAAAAGAGTATAAACATGAAACAAAAAAGCAAAATTTTATCACATTATTTAAGTTTTTAGATACTAGTTTAACTGACAATGATAAAATGATTCTCGATGTATAAATCAAGTTACTAGACCAGCCACTTAAAAAAATCAAGAGTAGTTAACACTAATCAGGTATTATTATGCTTTTGAAAAAATAGACTAAACCTCAAACAAAATTTGCATTAATAAATAAAATTAGTCAAATATTTAAATACTGCCAGATGCAAATCAATTTAATAATAACATTAACAATTTGATAATACTGACTCAAGAGCACTCTGCAAAAACTTCTGCACCTTAAATAGTAATAGGTAGTTGCTTAAAGGCTATTGTTGAATTCTTAGCATACATCTTCATGTATTTTATTAAATGAAAGAATAATTTGAAAGAGAAACAAAAATTTAAAAACCTTCTTTTCTTTTAAGTAATATCCTATTGCAAAATTTCGATCTCCACTTTCTCTTTCAGACTGAAACCTGGAAGAAGAAAAAAACAAAAAACATTTGCTCTATGTACTTTCTTTAAAAGTGTGATTGTTCATAATTTCATTTGTATAGCAATGTACAGCATGAAGAACACTGAACTAAGATTTAGGACTACAGAGTTCCAATCAATTCTGTCAACAGGCTATTTGTGTAGCTTTGGACAAGTCTTTTAAGTGGTAATTCTTTCAATCTTCATTTTCTTGGCTATAAAATGACTGAAATGAATCAGGCCCATTCAAGTCTTCATATTTTGTAAATAAAAAGGCTAATTTTAAAATTCTCAAATCTTCTACCATTAAAATACACTGAAAAACTGCAGAATCCTCTGGCTACCCAAAAGTACAATAAGAGTCCATTTTAATTGACATAATCAGGGAACTTGATATAATCATGGAACTTTCACTGAGAGTGGGAAACACAAAATGGATCTTGCAGGATTCAATGGACTAACAGATTTCAGGGTACATCGAGACCATCGAGACCATCGAGGCCTAGGCACTGGCAAATTCCATGCAGCATGAACGGTTAGAAAAGTATTATGGATACGGCTCCACTGAAGAATGGCAAATATTCTGATGTAACCAGGAAACACACATGGAGAAGAGTGGGAAAACATCAAACAAACGAAGGAGACTGGGACAAAATTATCAAAATCAATAGATGTCGAATAATGTAATAGCTCCTTACTACCCACAAAATAAAAGCCTGAGGGCTTTCAAACAAGTTACCTAATCAGATCTACATTTTAGAAAGATAACTGACATCAATTTGAAAAAGGGGAAAAAGAAGCGATGACTGATCTATTAAAAGAATACTGTAATGAGAGCTACAAAAGCCTGAATTTAGGCAGCTGTGATAGGAATGGAAGGAGAGGTATGATCAAACATGCAAGTAGTTGGATAATCTTCCAACCTGATGAAGAAAAGGAGAGACTGAGTAAAGACTGATACAAAGCCTGAATTTCTAACATAGCCTGAGAGCATGATAATATTAACTGACATAGGGATCTATCTGTAGAGCAAAGAGCAGTTTGGAAAGAAAGAGAATGAGTTTTGATTTAGACAGATTTAATGTGCATTATATTTGAGAATTACCCTACAAGTCTAAAAGGGCTGCTGATATTAGAGGAACTGTGGGTAATGTTCTTTATATCACTGAGGTGGACAGCCCCTTCTAATTGTACATTTTAACATTTCAAACTCTTATCAATTTGCCATACTTTTAAAAAAAAATCAACATAGTTTAGATAAATGACTAACTAGTCAGCAATTATCAAAGTGACTGACACAGTTCTTCAACACTATCTCAAGTGCCTATTATCTGCCAGATAACATGCATACAGAAATGAACTGGAAGACACAACATTCCATCTAGGTCTTAAGGAGGGCAGAGTCTAATGGTGATTATGGGGCAGAGAGACATGTAATAAGTTTGATAAAATATGGTAATAGGAGAGCACAGAAAAGAGGCAAGCTGAGATTCATGGAATACTTCCTGGAAAAGACACTTAAGCTGATGAATTAATGTTGGGAAGGCATGCAACCTTAAAATGCTTACCCCTGAAATGCAAAGCAGGAAGTGCAAAATAAGAATAAAATAGTAGTATACACGCTAAAACATAATAATATTACAATAATGTTTAACAGAATAATGTTTCTAATGACAAGGAACCAATCAGACAAATACAAAATGGGAAACATCCACCATATGGCCTGCTGCCTGTTTTTATAAAGTTTTTTAGAACACAGCCTCATATTGTCTATGGCTGCTTTTCTACTAAACAGCAGAACTGAGAAGTTACGACACAGACCGTATGGTCCACAAACATAAATTATTTACTGTCTGGTCCTTCAAAGAAAAAGTCAGCAACCCCTGGTCTATAAAACAAGCAGCGTGCACTCTTTAAAAATAAAAGCCCATGGCTGGGCGCGGTGGCTCATGCCTGTAATCGTAGTACTTTGGGAGGCTGAGACGGGCGGATCACAAGGTCAGGAGATTGAGACCATCCTGGTTCACATGGTGAAACCCCGTCTCTACTAAAAATATAAAAAAATTAGCTGGGCGTAGAGGCGGGCATCTGTAGTCCCAGCTACTCGGGAGGCCAAGGCAGAACATGTGAACCCAGGAGGCAGAGCTTGCAGTGAGCCGAGACCACGACACTGCACTCCAGCCTGGGCGACAGAGCAAGACTCTGTCTCAAAAAATAAATAAATAAAAGCCCATATAAAAATATTTAAAAGCAAAGATCTAGAGCACAGAACTGTTCTAAGTAAACAGACAAAACAGACATCATAATAAATACAATGTAAGAACCTTGATTTGTTCCTGAATCTAAAAAATAATAATAAAAGTTGTAAAAGACACTTGGGGAAGAGATGGGGACATTTACATATTGATTAATGTCATGATATTTTAAAATTAACATTAATATTCTTACATGTGTTAATGATATTGTGGTTATACATGAGAATGTCCTTATTCTTAGACTGTATGTGCTTTCTTATTCAAGGGTGAGGTATCATGATGTCTACAACTTAATCTGAAATGGTTTAGGGGAAAAAAATCTATGTACATACATATTTACATATTTGTATGCAGAGGTATACATACATATTTTTATCTATCTAAAGAGACAGAGGTTGAGAAAAAGCAAGTAAGACAAAATATTAGAAAATATAAGTAAAATATAAGTAAAAGATTTATTTTTTCAACTTTTCTATAGACTGACAAATTTTAAAATAAAAAATTGGGGTAAAAATCCAGATAGCCTGGAACAGAAATAGAAGAGAGGTAAAACAGGTATTATAAGCAAAGATAAAACTGAATAAGCACCAGTAATTTGACATAAACTTGGGGTCTCTTCTGATTGTATGATTACCTATAAGAAATTTGTCAAAACTATTTAAAGTATTTTTAAGTGTTTCTGTCAGGTAATTTAGAAATCATTCATTTCCCTCTAATGAAAAGAGAGCAGATCAATTCTAAATACAGTGTGTGTTTTTACGTAACAAAACAGCATTTAAAACACTCACGTCGCATTACTGAATCCAACATATTCATTACCAGCCATCTTATTCAAAAACTGCATGACCTATAAACCAAAATTAGGAATTAGTAATCAAAAAACAAATATACAGAAAATGTGGCATGAAAAGTGAATTACATGTTGCACTTACATAGTCAAATTTTTCAGCATTATTTACTCCTTGCTGCAAAAAAATAAGAGACATAAATATGTTAATATAGGTACCACCACAGTTAAGTTTCAAGCTAATATCAAAATTTCAAACAGCTACCATTATAATATACTGCATTAGTATTTTTAAATCTAAGAAATAGTTCTAAAGTAATTTAACATTTATATAAACTCTTTTACATGTTATTTAATACCCATATGTTGTTGAGAATGCATCAGAATTACAAAGGGAATGCTTTATTTTAAGTATATCTTTACCCAACCCAAAGTTACAGAAATTTAACTACAAGTTACCATGAAATTCCCTTATCTTTTATGACAGTACATAATTTTGCTAAAATGTGTTATTTAATCTTATATTTTAAAAAACTTAAAATAAAGTTTCACCCTTCGAAAAGAATTAAGAATATATAAAATATTTCAATTAAGAAAAATCTATTTGTATTTTATTAAATCCTTTAATATTAGAGTTAGAAAAATGAGTTATGCTGCAAAACTAATCTTTTATAATTCCAGTATATGCAAACATTCTGGTTACATTTTACTACTGTAGAGAAAGCTCTATTCCTAATAGCTCTCACTTGTTATAATAATATTTGAACTAAAAAAAATTATATTTCACAGTCTAAAAAATTAGCTTCTATTGTATTTAGCATTATGCCAATTCAGAGTATGGAAGATGTATTGTTTCATCACTTTCATTTCTGACATGTTATCTATTGCAAATGTCAATAGGAAAAACCTATGTAACGTAGATCAGTTCAAGTAGCCAAATGGTTTCATTTTACCTCGGCGAAGTTTACAAAGCAGTAAGTTGTAGATCTGAAATCAAACGTATTAATTGGTGATATGCACCCAAAAGAAACAATACATCTCTAATTTCTAAAATAGGCTTAAAATAAAATAATTTGACAACTAAAGTTTTTAAAACACATTTTTTTTTTTACTTTACCCTCAAAAAAATCCAAAACATTATACTTTAAAATATTATGGGAGGAAAACCTGTACCAGAGAATTATTTAATTGAATAAAGCCAGGTTCATTCTTTACAAGAGGATTAGAGTGTGGCTGACAATATGTGAAAACCTACAAATCAACTTATTTAAGAAAGACGTGCAATCACATTTATACAATCAGTAGCTAGAAGGACCACCATACTATTTCATCAAAATTAGGCATTAACAAAACTTCAACAAGATTAAGGATAATTCAGTTACAGCCATATTGTAATCACTAGCTGTGTATTTTCTCTAAAGTATCCTTTGAGATAATTTTTTCTTTCCTTATATTATATACCAGAAATCAAAATGTAGAAATGTAACTCCAAAGCTGTTCAATGAAAAATAATTAAAAGAAGAAATTACCAACTTCATTGAACTGTTGCAGTTGTCAAAATATTCCATAGATCCTAATGCTGTAAAATATGTAACAACATTTAAACCACAAAAACCTTTGTAACCTTAGAAAAAGCACAAAAAAACAACTCTTTTGGAAACGGATGTCAGCATTTGCATTGCGATGTCATATGGATAATTACTGGTTAAACAATCAATGTAAAATAAACACGTTATGTTGAACTTTCATTCTGTGACCTAAACTGTACCCTACGAAACTCTTACAAGTTGTCTTCATTGGGCTGTCATGTTTAACATACAAAAATAAAAACCACTCAACTTTAGACTATGGTAACATAATTGGTCTATTTTGTGACTTACTAAATTAAAGCACAATTAGTTTTGCTCTTACGTTGTTTTTAAGAAACAACTGGTATTTACCAATGTCTAGCATTATACAGTATAACATTTTGGGTACTCAACATTCTCTAGACAGATTATGTAAATAGAGCAAAACAAAATACAGGCATACCTCATTTTATTGAGCTTCACTTCGTTGTGTTTCACAGATACGCATTTTTTAAGAAATTGAAGGTTTGTGATAACTCTGCATCAAGTAAATCTACTGGTACCATTTTTCCAACAGTATGTGCTCATTTTACGTCTCTGTGTCACATTTTGATAATTATTATTACATGTCTTATGGGTATCTGTGATCAGTCATTTTTGCTTACTATTACACTTGTTTTGGGGTGCCACAAGCCATGTCCATGTAAAATGGTAAACTTAACCTATAAATGTTGTATATGTTCTGACTGCTTCACTGATTGTCCATTCCCATCTCTCTCCCTCTTCTTGGGACCACCTATTCCGAGACTCAACAATACTGAAAACAGGCCAATTAATAACCCTACTATGGCCTCTAAACGTTCAAGTGAAAGGAAGAGTTGTACAACTCTCACTTTTAAAAAGCCAGAATGATTATTAAGCTTAGTAAGAAAGGCATGTTGAAAGTCAAAACAGACCAAAAGTTGAGCCTCTTGCACCAAACAGCCAAGTTGTAAATGCAAAGTTTCCTTTGCATTTCTTGAAGTTCTTCAAGGAAATTAAAAATGCTACTTCAGTCAACACATGAATGATGGAAAGCAAAACAGCATAATCGGTAACATGGAGAAAGTTTGTGTGGCCTAGATTAAAAAAAAAAAATCAAACTAGCTACAATATCCCTTAGGCCAAGGCCTAATTCAGAACGAAGCTCTAACTCTCTTCAATTCTATAAAGGCTGAGAGAAGTGAGGAAGCTGCAGAAATGGGTTTGCAGCTAGCAGAGGTTGATTCATGAGGTTTAAGGAAAGAAGCTGTCTCCATAACATAAAAGAACAAGGTGAAACAACAGCAAGGGCTGATGCACAAGGTGCAGCAAGTTATCCAGAAGATCTACCTAACTTCAGTGATGAAGGTGACTACACTAACAACAGATTTTAAATGTAGATGAAACAGCCTTTCATTGAAAGATGACATCTACGACTTTCATAGCCAAAGAGGAGAAGTTAATGTCTGGTTTCAGAGGACAGCCTGACTTGTTACGGGCCAAGGCAGCTTGTAACCTTAAGTTGAAGCCAATGCTCATTCATCATTCCAAAAATCCTAGAGTCCTTAAGAATTAAGCTAAATCTACCCTGCCTGGGCTTATAACAAAGCCTGGATTGGACCACATCGGTTTACAACATTGTTTACTGAATATTTTAAGCCCACTGTTGAAACCTACGGCTCAAAAAAAGATTTTGTTTTTTAATAGAGATGGGAGTCTCACTATACCGAGCAGACTGGTCTTGAACTCCTTGGCTCAAGCAATCCTCTTACCTCAACCTCCCAAAGTGCTGAGATTACAGGGGTGAGCCGCCCAGCCAGAAAAAAAACAAAACGAAACATTTCTTTCAAAATATTACTGTTCACTAACAACACACCTGGTCACCCAAGAGTTCTGATAGAGATGTACAAGGAGCATAATGTTGTTTTCATGCCTGCTAACAAACATCCATTCTGCAGGATCAGGGAGTAATTTCAACTTTCAAGTCTTACTCCTTAAGAAACACTGTTCATAAGGCAATAGCTGCAATAACAGTGATTTGTCTGATAGATCTGGGCAAAGTAAATGGAAAATCTTCTGGAAAAGATTCACCATTCTAAATGTCATTAAGAACTTTCATGATCATAGGTGGTCGAAATATCAACATTAACAGGAGTTCAAATGAAGTTGATTCCAATCCTCATGGATGACTGAGGAGTCCAAGCGGAGGAAGTAACTACACATGTGATAGAAATATCAAGAGAACTAGAATTGAAAGTAGAGCCTGAAGATAGGACTGAATTGCTGCAATCTCATGATAAAACTTGAACGGATGAGGAGTTGCTTCTCATGGGTGAACTAAGAAAGTGGTTTCTTGAGATGAAAACTACCTCTGGTAAAGATGCTCTGAGTATCACTGAAATACAACAAAGGATTGAGAACATTCCATAAACTTAGTTCATAAAGCAGCGGCAGGGTTTTGGAGGATTGACTCCAATTTTGAAAGAAGTTCTACTCTGAATAAAATGCTGTCAAAGAGCATTGCGTGCTACAGAGAAATCTTTCATCAAAGGAAGAGTCAATTGATGTGGCAACTTTATTGTTGTCTTATTTTAAGAAATTGCCACAGCCACCCCAATCTTCAGCAACCACCACCCTTACCAGTCAGTAATCATCAACATCAAGGCAAGACCTTCCACCAGCAAAAAGATTAGAACTCACTGAAGGCTCAGATGCTCCTTAGCATTTCTTACCTATAAAATATTTTTTACTTAAGGTATTCACACTAGTATTTTTTCTTAGATCCAACACTACTGCACACTTACGAGATTATAGTATAAACACAACTTTTGTATGCATTGGTTAACAAAAAAATTGGTATGACGTGCTTTTTTGCAATCTTCACTTTAGTTAGGTGATCTGCAATATCTCTGAGGTATGCCTGTATTGAATAAGTGCACTGACTAAAGAATGTTTCTCCCCAAAACTTCCCCCATTTAAATGTAAAGGCATTTGATTATTATTTGTTCATATAATTTACCCTGGAAATGGCATTTAACTTAAGTCAATAAAATATATCTGCTTGTGTATCTCTTGGAAAGACTTCATGTACCCCAAGGATTGATGAGATCTAATAATCATTAACATGTCATATTAATTCTGAAAAAGTTACAGTAAAAAGTTTATTTGCAAAGCTCTTAGGAAAAGCACATGCCTATATATACAAAAGAGAGTAAACCACCCCCAATGCAAAATCAAAACTAAAAATGATAAAAACCCATTATCTTCATCATTATGGAGTAGTGGGGTGAGTTGGGTGGAGAAACAGATGTTAACAAAAATATGAGCTGGGCATGCATATATGAGAGCTGGTCATACTCGTCTATTTTATATATGTTTGAATTTTTTCACAATAAAAAATTAAAGGAAAAATATTTATTTGCTAATAATTTCCCACAATAATTTGCAAGATTTTCCTTTTGAGCATTTTTCTTTCCCATTTGAAACAGTCATTGATTTTTAGTTCATGTATCAGTGGATATCTTCTATTGCTAGAATGAACTCACGACTAATTCTCTTCCTATTTTTAATTTTTACAGACGTGTGAATTGAGAAACTTTGCTTATAATAGATAAGTACACTGAAATTTTAAAAGTTTTATTATAGCAGTGTTACTCAGTTAATGCCTCCAGCTCATTACATGCCAAAAGTCATACAGTACTCTATCCTCAAAAATTATGCTAATGCTCTTATTTACTGACAACTTACTTAGATTCTCTTTCGATTTTGTTGAAACCAAAGAACTAGAAACAACCTAGTATACAACATGACTTATTACCAGTCATTACAATGCTTCACCTTCCTTAACAACACTGACTCTAATATTTCAAAATGTCCTCTTTTGCTGGTGGGTTGAGGTTTTTACAACCTGAAGCTGTGCACTGTACTAAAATTTGAAAGACATGAGAACTATGTCTTTCTTTTGGAAAATAGGAGGACACCTGGACTAAAGGCAGATTAATTTTCTAAAAGGTGCATATAGAAACAGATTTTGAAACTGACTTATCTTAAAACTATCAATTCCCCAGTATTCCTTGGAAAGAATTCCAAGTATGGAATCCAAAGATATGTTTATCCCAGTTGGAAGATCACTATATGAGCATTATTAGATACTGTATTATTTTTTAAAAAGTTATAATCATTTGTAGTAAAAACAGTAGAAACATTTTTTAAATAAACCAAATTGGAATATACTTATCAAAATTTCTAATCCACTCACCAAATGATTTGAAAAAAACAAACCCATATGGGTTGTTTGAAAAGGGTAACCAGATCCTGATACTAAAAAACTATACAAATTTTTCTGTAAATATGCCTGTCAAGTTACAGAATTTACATTCCTTTGAAAAATACTATATGAATGAAAATTTGATAAAGCACCACTGAGTTTTAACATTATCTATTAAAAAATTAATGTAACTATATTGCAGTGTTTTTACACAGTTTTTTATAACATATTTATGAATTGATTCATGTATTATACTTTACAACACAGGTGAAAAACACTGTTAACAAGGACATCTGTCAATAAATTTAATACTAAAATGGCTCATTTAAAGTCAATGCATCAATTAGAGTTATTTTGTAAGTATCGCACTTGATTCCATTCATAAAGTATGGAGGTGCAAGCCAATTAAAAATTAGACATCACAAAGGAAGAGGCAAAAAGAGATAACTAAAAATGATTTTACGAAATATTCTTAATTTAATCTTATGATTGAAAATGGTTTAAAGCTAAAGAGTATTAGTAAAATAAAAAATAAGACACTCCAGGTAAAAAATAATGTTTTTCTAGATCTAGTATTTTCATAGATTAACCCTAAAAATAAAGTTAACAGAACAATTTTTAGTTGACAATAAATGCTCTACTTTTCACTTAAAAAAAAAAAAAAAACTAAAGCATAAACTGATATAAACGTGAAGTAAATAAACCAATATAATCCTGTCTTCTGAATGTTGCCAGTCCAAGGCATTATGCATTACTCTCAGAGTCACAAACCACTCTTATAAGCAAACCATGTCTTACAAGCATACCTAACAGGCTATTGCTAACATAACCAAATTGACCATTACATAAACATTAACTAAGCTTGTCTTGATTTTCAATGAGTATGATTACAAATTATTTAAAGAAAAAAAAACCCTAATTTTTAAAATTCAAAAATACTTTTGATTAAAAAGAAAACTGAGCTTCTTTAAATGACAAAAACTGGAAACTACCACTAGAATGAGGCATGCCAAGTAGAATGCCTCACGCCTGTCATCCCAGCATTTCGGGAGGCCAAACTGGGAGGATCACGTTAGGCCAGGAGTTGGGGACCAGCCTGGGGAACATGGCAAGACCCCATCTTTATAAAGAATTAGCCCTGCTGAGAATGGCATAAACCCGGGAGGTGGAGGTTGCAGTGAGCTGAGATCTGGCCACTGCACTCCAGCCTGGGTAACAGAGCGAGACTCCGTCTCCAAAAACAAAAAAAAAACAAACAAAAAAAAGAATTAGCCCTGCATGGTGGCATGTGCCTGTGGTCTCAGCTACTCTGGAGCCTGAGGTGGCAGGATCACTTGAGCCCAGGAGTTTGAGGCTACAGTGGGCTATGACTATATCACTGCACTTAGACTGGGCAACAGAGAGACACCTTGTCTCTAAAAACCAAAAAACAAAAAACTCTAAGAAGTAAAAACATAGAAGATAGTGTAACTTTTACTATTTCTAACATGAAAAAGCATTGTGTGGCAATTATTTTGCAGCATGTTGTCCTCATTTTCCTATCTTAACCCTTAAGTTATCACCAGATCGTAACTTTTAAACTAAAACTAGGTGAAATTTTTACCAGTGAAAAGACAAAAAAAAAAAAAAAAGTAAGGATACTGCTATGTCATATAAAAATAAATGTTCCTTTCAAATTTATTTTTATTCTTTCCTTTTAATCAAGCAATCACACATTATCACCACCCCAAATAAAACAGATTACAACAAAAAGTATTCCTTTAAAGTTAGTAGCTACCACAGAGAAGAAGAGAGGAAGTATAGTACCCTTATGATTTTAAAAATTATGTGCATTTTAAGTATAAAATTACATTTGTTTTTAAAAAGGTATTTACCTATATAGCTTTGTTTAAAATTTTAAATATTGTAGTTTTCCTATAAGCTTAGTAGTTAAGAATTTATGCAACAGGCTCCTTCTGTCCAAATTCTCCTTTTTTCCACAATCTGCTAATCCTTTTGAACATTTGCTCTGCCTCTTCCCCCATTTCCTGAGGATCACCACCAATCCTACAAGGAAAAAATATCAACACTACAAAATTATGAAATCAAGAGTCTTACTAAAGACTCTACTTAATTTTGGGGTGGGGGAGTAACATGAAGAAAATGATTTTAATGGCACCATGATAAATTCTTGAATTTTGAAAGAAAAAAAAAAATCACAAATAGTCTTAAGGTCATCCATTAAAAGAGCTAAAAACAGAATTCACCTCTAGCAGCCATGGTGAAGCATCCGTGGCATTGGGTACTCAGATGCAAGCACCTTGGAAAAGGGCCTGTTTCTTTACTGACTAATGTCCAAAGAATGACTACATAACATTTGCTATCAAATGAGATACAACTTTTAAACCAATAAATTGTTATCGTTTGAACTAGTTCAAATTAAGAAAATAGTACTTCTGCATTTTGGACAATATAACTATGCTAATTAAAATTAAAGATGTCATCAAGAGAAATAGCAAACACCTAGGTTAAATATGGCGGAGTGAATTGTAATGAACAGCAAATTGAATATCAGGAGATTTAGTTCAAGTCCAATTCTACTGCTGTTACAACCTTGCCAGGTTCTCAGTTTCCTCAGTTATATAAAGTAAGAGAACTGCGTTTGACAATGTTTAAGCCCTTTTGGCTATGGTTTTATTACCTAAATTTCAAACCAATACCAATTTATAAATACAAAGTGATCATACAATTTGTAGAGATCACATTATAGATATTTATATGAATTTAATCCTTTCCCTAAAAGATCCTAAGAAAAATATTACACATTATGGGGCATTCAATTTTACATAGGGTTACATCAGGCTTTCCTCTCCAAGATTTGTTATGAACTTCACTTAAAAAAAAACACTTGAGAAACACATGCTAAAAACAAAACAAAAACTCAGGAGAAAGTGACCTTAAATATAAACCATACCCTGAAGCCTCATTTCCAACTTTGCCAATAGATTTAAATTTTTATGAAAACTACTGATCAAATTTGTAGGTACAAGATGACTCAATTAAATTTTTGCACTGTTGAACACTGAACCACACTTATGTTGTACGCATCTTTTAACTTTGTTTCTAATCGCTCATACTAAAATGTAACTCAATATATAGTTTATGGCTCATGACTAAACATGGCAAGTGAAACTAATGAAATGATAGTGTGATATGATAACCAGATATGCAACTCCCACATGCAGCATTTCGGTGTAGTCTGTTAAACCCATGAATCATTAAATGAAAGATTTTTAACTATGTGCAGTTAAGGAAGTCTTCTATTAATTATTTACATAAACCCCTTTTTGAGACTATACGTAGTGTATGTTAATTTCTCTCCAGTTTAAGAGTTCTTAAACTAGGATCCATGGATCAGCCTCCAATAGTAGTGAACACCTGGAAGTTTACGTAAAATTATGGTATGTGGGTATTTTTCTGGGAAGAAAAAATTTTGGTGTTTTTCTCATCAAGCATTATAGTAACTTTCCTTATTTCTAATTTAAGTTACTTGTTCAAATCTAAGCAATTATTAATGAGGCTTTTCTCTCATCACAGCATTTATTGATTTTCTTATAAGGATCCATTTACTTTTGCATATCCCATACTATGAAATAAGCTACCTAAAGGTGGGACTGTGCCTTGCAAATAATCGCATTGTCAAGTTTCTTTCACCTCAAACTGACAGCTTTCTCCATAGCCTATTACAATTAGTTACATTTTAAAAACACTTGGCTATAACATCTACTTCATTAGAGTTATAAGAATCAAATGGGCCAATACTTTCAAAGAATTTGCCTTGAAGTAACAAGTAAACACATAGATTCTTAAGATACTAGCCTTCTATTTTAAAAGCTTTTTCTCACAGATATAAAACTCTTAAAGGATTTCTAGTATACAAATTAGATGAAGTGTTGTGAACTGGGCCAAGGGTATAATTTATACTCAAATATCCTTCATGTAACCGGGGTACCTCATCCACGGTAAAGCATTTACAAAGCCATGTAGTTATGCTTTCCTCTAACTTGGAATAGATAGGCACAGATTTACCAAAGAAGTATACAAATGTTCCAAACATAAATAAAATTTATTTAAATATAAATAAAATTTATAATTAGAAATTAAAAATCTGAAACATCTAAAATCGTGTGATAGATTTAAAAATCTATTACACAAGAACCATTTGCAAATACTTATTTTCAAATACTAGATCTTCCAATTATTAAGGCAAACCAAACACTAAAAACAAACAAACAAACAAACAAAAAAAAAACCTCACAATGCAAATTTCAAAGCATAAGAAAATATAACTTAATTGGAATAAGCCTTATTTAATTGTTTTAATTAAAACCAAATGAAACAAGTTCCAATAAAAATTGTGATTTCAGCTCATGAGAGTATCAAAGACTTGAGAAAATCTGAGGGTAAATGTAGTTTGCCTTAAGTACTAGAACATTTGTTCCTACATATACTAATAACAAATATGCAGTAAAATGCCTTTAATTCTACTTATAACTGTTTATTCTAGAAGACTCAAAAGGAAATGAAAGGAAAATTACCAAAACTTAAAAAAAAAAAAAAAGCCTCTATGCCTTTATTCAGCAGACTTTAAATATTTTCCAGATCTTCAAGTCAAGAGTAAATAATTGTTGGAATTTACAATGAGTCATCTGTTTTTAATTTTGCCTTGAAATGACTACATCATTCATTTTGAAATAAAGATCCTAACTCTATACCATAAGACAATTTCTTAACACCATGAGAAAATTTTTCACAATTCTACATAAATAATCCCAGATTCATCTTTATGCCTTAGCTATTAAAAAAAAAAAGTTTACTAGGTTAAAATGCAACATCAACATTTTACCTTTATTAGTGAAGTCACAACAATTGCTCCAGCATTTACCATAGGATTATGTGGTTTATCTGTAAAATATAAAAGCAACACCATTATTTCAAATACTTAAGCACTTGAGTAATATTATATATTAAAAATAACCTTGGAAAAAGCACAGCTAACGTAAACTCAATTTTGCTTTTTTCTAAGCGCTTTATTTTTATCTTTATATACAAGTACATACACAGAAGGATTTAAAAACACAAACAAGTGATTTACATAGAACAATAAAATTATAAGGGATTTTTTTTTTTTAAGAGCCAAAGTTTCAGACTATCACCCAGGCTGAAGTGCAGTGGCACAATCATGGCTCACTGAAGCCTTGACCTCCCAGGCTCAAGTGATCCTCCAGCCTCAGACTCCAAAGAAGCCGGTACCACAGGCACAGACCACACCTGGCTAATGTTTTATTTTCCGCAGAGACGGCATCTCCCTATGTTGCCCAGGCGGGACTTAAACTCCAGGACTCAAGCAACCCTCCTGCCTTGGCCTCCCAAAGTGCTGGGATTATAGGCATGAGCCACCATGCACAGCCTATAGGGGATATTTTTAGGTTTTCTATATTTCCTGACAATAAAGGTATATTTGTATTTCTTATAAAATTTTAAAGTTACTTAAAACTTTACATTCTTCCAAATTCCTATTTCTTCTCCTAATTCTTTTTTTTTTTTTTTTTTTTTTTTTGAGACGGAGTCTCGCTCTGTTGCCCAGGCTGGAGTGCAGTGGCTGGATCTCAGCTCACTGCAAGCTCCGCCTCCCGGGTTTACGCCGTTCTCCTGCCTCAGCCTCCCGAGCAGCTGGGACTACAGGCGCCCGCCACCTTGCCTGGCTAGTTTTTTGTATTTTTTTTTTTTTAGTAGAGACGGGGTTTCACCGTGTTAGCCAGGATGGTCTCGATCTCCTGACCTCGTGATCTGCCTGTCTCGGCCTCCCAAAGTTCTCCTAATTCTTATAATAAATAAGAATGTAAAAACTCAACTGATTATATTCTCATTCACTGCATTACACAAACGCCAAAAACGAAACTGTTGGGGACAGTGAAAACATCTATTTACAAGCAAACCTCAATGTCTTAATCTATCTACCTGGTGGTTACCAGAAGTGGGGGAGGGGGGAGAAGGGATTGCCAGATGTTGGTCAAAGGATACATAATTTCAGTTACACAGGAGAAATAAGTTCAAGAGATCTGTTTTATAACATGATGTAGTTAATAACAAGTATTATATGTACTTGAAAATTACATATTGAAAATTAAGAAAGCATACTTTGTCTTCTAATTACAAATAAATATATGAAGTAATGTATGTTACTTTGATTTATCCATTCCACAATGCATATATATTTTAAATCACTATGTTGTACACCATATACACAATATTTATCTGTCAATTAAAAGTAAACAAAAAGAAAAAAATTATACATTTTGGGTGTATTCATAATGCCCAGTTCTAAAAGTTAAAATAAAATATTTGTGCTATATCTGATTATTACAATCAAGATTTGCCTATTCCAAATTATACTAAGAGAAGTTTGATTTTTCTGAGAACACATAAAATGAGAACACTTGCTGTTCCAGAAGAATACTATGTGGCATGAGGGGGCCAAAACCTAAAAATGTTCCAAATATTATCCACCTGAAAGAAAAGCCCACGTAGAGAGAAAAGAAGAATTTAGAAATCAGATTGTGTTAAATTACTTTATACTTTTATTTGTATGGATGTTCATTATCTGTCATTTCAGAGCTTTTGACATTATCAGGCTTAGACTCTACAGTCCTAGAAGGCTGCTAATCTATGTATTCCAAACAGTATCACATAAATGTGAGTATTAAATATTTTCCAAATGATAAATACTCTGCAAATGCTACATAAATTACACTCAAGATGTTTAAAGAACACTAAATCATTTTACGGCATGACAGCCCAATTTTCAGACGTACGTAATTGCTCACTCTGCCTTTGGCTCAAAAGCCAGACATCTGAACATCTGGAAACCCGCCAGAGAGAATGTAACACAACACCAGCCTAACTGCAGTATAAAACCTCAGTCTAAGACCTATGACTGTGAAATTTTCTTGTATCCTGCTCTGTCTTAAGGTAAGATGGAGTTGATGGGTTTAATTTAGAATTTTTAATTTAAAAATATTTATGAATGGCAGAAATAACCTATGACACTAATAAAGGCTATCATTTAAAGTAATGAGATACCAGAGCATGTTATACTAACAAAATGGACATGGGTGACACCTGAAATTTATGGACATGTTTTAAACTATAATGCAAAAATACTGATCAATTTTAACAAGTATTTATTTTCCCCAAAGGCAATAAAATACACAGCATTCTTTCATATTATATCAAAAGAAGCTTTTCAAGCTGCTAAGCATATGAACTTTACAAGGGTTTTGTTCACAGGTGAGGCTGAGTCAAAGTTTGCTAATACATATACTAAAGAACAAAAAATATTAAAGAGGGTTTCCAATTTAATTTGGATATTTATATTTTAGGTATTATATTGGAATTTTACAGTGCCAAGTAAAAATTGGAGTTAAACTCAATTATCTGACATTACAAACGTTTACAATATATTCTCTAGATATAGAGAAAATATTCTCTATCTGGTTGGGATATATACGGTTGCAAAGAATGTGCAGTGCCCATTGTGGATGGTTGGAAAAAATGTGCAGTGCCCTCTCACATTCTTCCCAACCATCCTAAATTCATCCTATCAATTCAGACCTGTCATCCTCATGTAAATTAACTCAACTCCTCTTCTTTCTCAATCCTCCATACATATAATCAGCACATATATTTTGGCACCTGTCAATTACATACTTGTAAGATAATACAATTAACTGTATTCAATGCTTAAGTATGTCTTCTCCCATCATGTATTAGAAATATGTAACTGTCTTCTGTATCCTGTAGTCAGAAAACTTATTCCAAGAACCAAGGCCCATGTACCCTCCAGAGCTGTTAACAATACAGACAAGGAAAGCTATATAAATAATTTGTTGATTAACCTGATCACTATAAGGTAGAAAAAGAAGACTTCCCTGGGAGATGGTAGTTTGCAAAACTGACATTTCCATAAAGTAACTTGTTTGCTCACTGATAATGATAAAAGATATCAGCCACCTCCTACCAAAACTTTCTATGCTGCAAACATTTTAAAACTACTGTTACTGCCGGGCGCGGTGGCTCACGTCTGTAATCCCAGCACTCTGGGAGGCCGAGGCGGGCAGATCACATGAGGTTGGGAGTTCGTGACCAGCCTGACCAACATGGAGAAACCCCATCTCTACCAAAACTACAAAATTAGCCAGGGTGGTGGCGCATGCCTGTAATCCCAGCTACTCGGGAGGTTGAGGCAGGAGAATCGCTTGAACCCAGGAGGCAGAGGTTGAGGTGAGTCGAGATCACGCCATTGTACTCCAGCCTGGGCAACAAAAGCGAAACTCCGTCTCAAACAAAAACAAACAAACAAATAAAAAAGTAATTACAAAAAACTACTACAATTTCTCTATCTATGCACTATATCCCTATTAGTCTTAATAAATCATCACAATCTTATAAAGCTAGTATAACATTAATATTTTTATTTTTAAAAAATTTATTTTAGATATACACATATATACATACACACACAAAAAGTGTATGGTTTCACCAAAAATCTACCCTTGCAATTTTAAATAGGAACGAGATCTTCAAATTGTTTTTGCTGGGGCTAAACTAAATCAGGATTCAAGAGCACAGGCTCTAATAAGAATTCAGGAAGGTGTAATATAGTAAAGCCTGTATTTACCATTACTTTTTTTTTTTTTTTTTTTTGAGACGGAGTCTCGCCCTGTCGCCCACGCTGGAATGCAGTGGTGCCATATCGGCTCACTGCAACCTCCGCCTCCCAGGTTCAAGCGATTCTCCTGCCCCAGCCTCCCAAGTAGCTGGGATTACAGGCGCACGCCACTACGCCCAGCTAACTTTTGTATTTTCAGTAGAGACGGGGTTTCACTATGTTGGTCAGGCTGGTCTCGAACTCTTGACCTTGTGATCCGCCAGCCTCGGCCTCCCAAAGTGCTGGGATTACAGGCGTGAGCCACCGCGCCCAGCCTTACCGTTACTTTCAAGACTCATGGTGTTGGCTCAGGCTTAGAAAACATCTATGAATATCGAGGCAAAATCTCTTGTTAAACTTTATGTTTCATTCTTATTATAAACAATTCTAAATTCCCGATTTCTTATTTTTTTCTTATATAGAATACAGTATCAATAATTTATGATTTCTAAAACCATAAATATACATGGCAAAAAAATTCATTACTTATACTGTTAAGTTCATTTGCTCCAAGCCCATTTTATTTGCTTTTTTTGTTTCTGAAATCTTCTAAACATTCAAATTACTGTATTTGTTTTCTTTTTCTTAAGTATCTTCCTCAATCAATTCACTAGACACGTCTATTCTCCTTTGTTGTTCATGGAAAATATTAAATTTTTCTTTTAAAATATTTGATATTTTTAGATAATATTAACTCTTTCAATATTAAATCTAGATGTCAACGAGCTTAGTAAATAAAGTGCTTCTGCATATGATGTCCTTATCAAAGTTGTTAATTTATGGTAATGTCCATAAAACCAAATGTAGCATCAGAATAAAAAGGTTATGGTAAAATGGGAAAGAAAATGTAATTGCTCTCTAAATAGGATGAGAAACATAAGAAAATACTAGTCTCACGACTTCATCTTACAAACTAATAAAATAATGAGTATAAGGCACATTTCATTTTTTATACAGCAGAAAGAAAAAAGTATAAAAGTGTATCTCTCGCAGCCATTACTACAACCTTCACTCTCACTTTCTTCAATTCTGTATCTTAACTCATCAATCAGAAACACAGCATATGCTTCAAAGATTAAAAAACAGAAACCAAACCATGGGAATAGTTTAACTTAGTTTGCACTCAGCTAAATGATGTTTAGACTTAAAATCTCTATCAGATCAAACTAACTACTTTTGTCCTCCCCTTTTCTTTTGAATTCCTGTAAAGTCATAAGATTTGTTATTCAAGCATTAAACACAAAGCATTTTTCAAATTTTTTAATGTTATAAGGAGAAAAAGTAAAAACACTCACTAAAAAATAATAATCCTCACTATCTCAACCAGGGCCACAATAAAACTTTCAAATACTATATACAACATAATAAAGTAGAGAGAAAAATATACGAACACCCATGTACCCATCATTTAGCTGCGATAATTACCAACATGTAGTAATAATCACACCCAGCACTCCCAGCTGCCTTAACTAAACTATTTTAAAGCAAATCTCAGGCATTTTGAGATTTCACTCTATTTCCCTAAAGGTGGTTATGAAGAGAAGTTCATATTCTCCCTAGCCCACTTCCCAGTGGCATGAGATGCCTAAAATAATCATTTTTAAAAGCAGGTGATGAAACTCTCTCAATGGATTGTATAGAAATCACATGACAAATATTAATACTTCCAATTTTAATCAAAAAATGTTTAAAACGACTTAGATTTACATAGGAAAATGAGACATTTCTTTTTTCAACCAATGTTCATGTAATTCTTACCATCTTCATTCAAAAATAGTTTGTTGAATCTTAGTCCACTCGGCTCTTTTCCAACATATCGATGCACATATTCAGTTCCAAGATCATTAACAGCAATGGCATATTTCAAAGGTTTTACACAGGACTGAAGACAGAAGGGAACTTTGGTATCTCCAATAGAATGCCTATTTAAAAGGAGATTTTAAAAAATAACATCAACTGGGAAAAAAATGTAAACTGCATAGTTGGAATTATTCTTTTTACATGTTAATTCCAATTCCAACAAAAATTTTCCCATAATTCAACCACAAGTTTATGTCAAAATTAGAGAATAAATTTAAGTACAGTCATCCTTTGATATCTGTGGGAGATGGATTCCAGGAATCTCTGTGATACCAAACTCCATGGACACTCAAGTCCCTTATATAAAATGATAAAGCATTTGCATACAACCTACACACATCTTCCCATGTGTTTTAAATCATCTGTAGATTACTTATAATACCAAATACAACGTAAATGCCATATAAACAGTTGTACTGTATTATTTAGGGAATAATGACCCATGTATCCATGGGTGCAGACCCCATGGATACAGAACTGACCTATATTTAAGAGAAATACTGTGAAAAAAAGCAAAAGCATAAAAGTATTCATGTAACAGAATAATGGTTTTAAAGTAGGTAATAAATATGTAATGTGGAAATTTTCCTCTGAGGGCAAGAGAGTAAGAGCACGCTCCTCCTTACTCCCACGTGTATTCAATCACATAAAATAAACTAGCCCTTTTAGAAATTATTCACCTTTTTTTTTCAACTCACAGCTGTAAGCTGTGACTAAACCACGGTTAAAAAGTTAAACAGAGCTCAGTTTAGATTCAATACTATTTTCTGAGACCCTGTCTACAAATGCCTCATCTTACAAGCCACATCCACTCACAATCCTGGCCCCAGTAAAAGAAAAAGCATCCAGTTTTATAAACCTGACAGAGCTGGCACTAAGTTCAGTAGGCAGTCATCATTACCATGGAGATAAATAACAGAGCAAAAAGAAAGCTTTATATTACCACCAAACTGAGAAGTACTTGAAGTAGAGAAAAGATTTGGGAATGAAAAAGTTCTGGCCAACCCAATTATAATGTAAGCTTCACAAAGGCAGAGATCTTTGATTTACTTACTGATATATCCCAGGTTCCCTGAACAATGTCCCAACACATCACAGACATTCATTCATAGTGAAAGTCATTCACAGTTAAACTGGGCACTATATTAATAACCACCCGAAGCAGAGGGTGACAGAGACATCAGAGGTCAAACAGGAATGCATACCCACCTCACTTCTGAGTGTACTATAGAATATAAATACATACGTATAAATACCAAAAGAATACTTTTCCTATCAAATTTATTCATGTGTAACTATAACCTTAAACTATATAGTTATACTATGTAAGATTATAACTTCAAACGTGACAATCATTCTAAAGAATGATTAAAAGCTTGTCTTATTACCTTTGGATTTAAAAATACATATGTTCTAGTTCTGAAGTCAACTTTTTGAATTCTCTAGATAAAAAAACTAAGAGACATAGAGAATGTTTAAGAAGAGAAAAATCATATTCAATATTACGTGATAATAACTTCCTTCAAATTCAAAGACTTCCATTTCTTGATAAACTATTTCCTAAAATGCAAAAACAGGAATACCATTCCCTACTGGAATTTGCTTCATGGTTAAAGCCACCATGTCTTTTCATTTCATTGTGTCCCTTCATAGCACACAACATTTAATTCAACACATGGTGACTACTCAGTACATTTTACAGACCCAAATGACGATAAAAGCATATAATAATGTAAGAAAAAATAGACTAGAAGTTAAGAGATCCAGGTGTTCATTTCACCTTTGCCAATATCATGTCAACTATGGGCCTCAGATTCCTTACTTTCAAAATTAATGGGCTAACCCATATATTTTGTATTGTAAGTACTTGAGGATAATTAGTAAAAAAAAATTAAAATCACCTAAAATGAAGGTCCTTAAGAGTCACAAATTTTTGGCTAGGGGAAGAGGCTCATGCCTATAATCCCAGCACCAAGGCAGGAAGATTGCTTGAGGCCAAGAGTTCAAAACTAGCCTGGGCAACATAAAAGATCAAATTTTCATAAATGGAAAAAAAGTTTTTAATTGCAACATTATCTTGAAAAGTAAAATCCAAAATTACTAGATTAAATGACTTTTGGTAGTTTTAACAAAATTTAGGTAAAATTACAACTCTGATATAAAGTTTTCAAGCTGTATTCACTTACAAGTTATACATCTTATGTAAGTTATATTTTAAGAAAACAGAAATACTTTAATAAAAAAACAAAAAACAAAGGAATACATCTCTGAGCTAAGTCTTAAAATGAGTGAAAAAAGAATACTGATTTTTCTCTTTAGCATAATTTTCTGATAAAACTAAATTATAAGGTGATAATAATCTTTATGTCTAATTCCCAGCACAATGAACAGTGTCATTCTTGAAAAAATATTCTAGAACTTTACCATTTTCCAAGGGCCTCTCTTAATTCTTTGATTTTTAAATCAAATCATTCTCTTTAAAGTGCCCTCACATCACTATCCTTTTTATAATTCTGCGAGTTCCTCATCTGTCAGCAGCTGTGCCTGCAATGTAAGCGATTCCCAAATGCTGCTTTCATGGACTTCATGAAATCCTACATGTTTTCAACTGACTTTTAACTTTGCAAATGAACCAATGAATAATGGGATACGTTATGTTGCACTGTTTTAATTCTCATGCTAATTATATCAGGAACACAAGGAACAAAGACAATGACAGATGGGTTACCAATGTTAAGTTGAGAAATAGGGACTAATTTTATTATAGTGTCATGTTTTGACAAGTCTGCTTTTCTGAAACAAATTGGTAACTGCAGGTATTTGAATAATACTCAAAAAAGTGAGACTACAACTGTGACTAAAATAGATATAAAACTTAATATAATGTTACTGTTTCAGTTGAGTGTTTTTTTTTTTTTTGAGACGGAGTCTCGCTCTGTCACCCAGGCTGGAGTGCAGTGGCCGGATCTCAGCTCACTGCAAGCTCCGCCTCCTGGGTTTACGCCATTCTCCTGCCTCAGCCTCCCGTGTAGCTGGGACTACAGGCGCTCGCCACCTCGCCCAGCTAGTTTTTTGTATTTTTTTTAGTAGAGACGGGGTTTCACCGTGTTAGCCAGGATGGTCTCGATCTCCTGACCTCGTGATCCGCCCGTCTCGGCCTCCCAAAGTGCTGGGATTACAGGCTTGAGCCACCGCGCCCGGCCTCAGTTGAGTTTTTAAAACTTAAATTAAAATCTAAATTTACCTTTTGAAATTATGTCCTGTTAGGAAATTAGTCAATTTTCATTATAAAAGATGATCTTCTCCATGTCATTCTCACCATTATACAAAAGTTAAGGCTTAGAGTTCGTTTTCATGAATTTGAAATAAACTTACCTCTGTCCATCTACTGTACAAACAGACACACCCCACAAATCAGGACTGAATTTGGCCAGTTGAGGAATATAATCTGCAACCTATCCAAAAGATTGGAAAGAAATGAATAGATATAATATTGGCAAATACTATATTTTCTTCCACCAACAAATTTCTTATCTCATTTACCTTCTACCAATGCCTAGTTATTTTACAACACTCAGTGGCTTCATAGTCTATCTTCTATAACAATGCTCATGAAAACTAAAGGCAAAACAGAATTGAGAATTATGAGATCTAAAGTGACTTCTCTCAGTCTCTATTATTTATCGTTTTCCAATGCATTCTTTCTTTCTAATGCATTCTTTCTTTCCCATGTTTAGCAGGAGAGTCTAGCAGAGGAACTTGAACTGTCTTTTTTTGTTTGTTTGTTTTTTAAGCAGGAAAAAAGTAAAAAATTTACTTAATCAGGGTCATGGGTGCTAGTAGGGTTTCACTAAGACATTAGGAATCAAGTACTTAAAAATAAGTAGTTAAGTATTTACACTGAAGTTGTTACACAGTTGAATCTTAAACATGGACTCAAACTTCAAAGAGTGCACTTATACGCAGATTCTTTTCTGCCTCTGCCACCCCCAAGACACAAGACCAATCCTTCCTCTTCTTCTTCAGTCTAAACACAAAGATGATGACAATGAAAACTTTCAAGGTGATCCACTTCCACTTAATAAGTAGTAAATGTATTTTCCTTGTGATTTTCTCAATACCATTTCTATCCTCTCACTTTATTGTAAGAATATGGTATATAGGCCGGGCGCGGTGGCTCACACCTGTAATCCCAGCACTTTGGGAGGCCAAGGCGGGCGGATCACAAGGTCAGGAGTTCGAGACCATCCCCGCTAACACGGTGAAACCCTGTCTCTACTAAAAATAGAAAAAATAGCCAGGCGTGATGGCGGGCGCCTGTAGTCTCAGCTGCTCTGGAGGCTGAGGTAGGAGAAAGGCGTGATCCTGAGAGGCAGGGCTTGCAGTGAGCCAAGATTGCGCCACTGCACTCCAGCCTGGTCGACAGAGCCAGACTCCATCTCAAAAAAAAAAAAAAAAAAGAATATGGTATATAATAAATATACAAAATGTGTTAATGGACTATTTATGTTATTGGTAAGGCTTGTAACAGTAGTTATAAGTAGTTAAATTTTAAGGAAGTCAAAAGTTATACTCAGATTTTTGACTGTGTGTGGGGTTGGCATCCTTAACCCCTGCTTTGTTCCAGGGCCAACTGGATTATACTAAAGCTACCCAAAGTTAAAACAAAAGAAAACAAAAACTTTCTATATGAAAATCAAACAGTCTCTAGTATTATTTAGAGGATTTTCAAAACTAGAAACATTTCATTTAATACGGCAGGATATCAGATCTGCAGAAATTCTGAATAAGGTTTTTTAAATTAATTAAAATTTTAAAATCCATCACCATCATCTGAAAATAAAAAAATCTTACTCGATTTCTCTTTAGCCAGAATAACAAAGTTAAACATTTAAAATATTGTAAAAACACTAAATCCAGTGGCTTCACTTAACTTAAATTTCTTAAGCAAAGCTAAAGTGTTTTCTTTAGCAAAACGCAACTACACAATTTACTCTCTAGACCTCAAATTGAGCTGAATTTATTAAGTGATTGGGTTATGAAAATATGTACATCAAAAGCATTACCTTTCCTCCAGACTGCTTTTTAGCACTTTCATATAACTCATCAATGTGTGAGGTAAAAGACATAAAGTCAGGAATGACAAACTTTCTTCTAAAGGCTTGTGTCAACAAAACAATGTTGCTCTGAACACATCTGTGGAATGTAAGAAAAATAATTAATAAATTGGGTACCTTTCAAATATTAGAACTTGGTAATAACAGTAACAATTAGGACACTGTTTAATAGATAAATTCATCATTTTATACAACTAAACTCCATAAATTTTGCTTTCTATATTATTTTCTTTCCTTCTAGCAGTCTTTCAAGTAGTTGCTTGTAAGCTGTTCAACATGTAAGAGAAATAATCTAGATGTGCCTAAAATTGTGTCAAAAACTAAAAGACAAGGCATTCCACCAGGTTTAAGTATTAAGACCATCTGAAACAAGCTTCTTACTCAGAGTTGGTAAACATTCAGCATGATGACATCTGGTTAACAAAATTCAACTGCCTTGGTTGAGATCTTGTTTATTTATCAAGTAATCTCAGAAATACATCTCTTAGTTCTTATATAGCTATTAATAGCATTTCATTTAAAAATTAAACATTTTGCATTTTAACATATTTTTCCTTAATTATATAAACTTTGTTTAGTCAGATTAATTTACCTCTTAAATGAAATGTCTGTTGAAATGCTTGCAAAAATAATGTATAATTTGAAATAAAATTTCATATGTAGTATAATAAATTTTATATTATTTGAGTCACCAAAAATGTTATACTACAATATTCTATTTAATATAAGATATGTAAATACAATGCAGAATAAAAATGTTTCACTGTTAAAAAAGTATTTTTAAAACATAGTAAACCAAGTGGATGGGAGAGCATGACATTCTGAAATCTAATAATTTGAACTGTATTCTGCTTTTTGCTAAAAAGAATAAGCCAGAAAATCAGTATATTAATGTAGCCTTTAAAAAGTTTTGCAAATAGATTACAGCCAATCGTATATTCTGAGCTTCTTAAGTCTCTATAACACAGTAATAGAATATTTAACTAATATTTAATTAATAAAGGAAGACTTGCTAACCATGGTGTTAAGCCATAATACCAACAATAACAAATCTTAAGAGTAAGATGCTCTCAGTATTTCTTGTTTAGTCTGTAGTAAATGAGAAATTTTTAAATCTCAATATTTTAATTCAGGTTGTTCTAGATGAAACCAAATTAAAGTTAAAAGCCAGGTTTCACAGTTTATGAATAAGAATTCAGAATAATATAAACTCATTTGTTCAATATAAAATTAACGCACAGTTTAAAAATAAAATCCTAATAGAAATGACTACTGTTTCAGTCATAAGGATCCCCCTATTGACATTAAAAAATTATAGTCCTAATTTCCATAAATTACATATTACTGACACGCTAGAGCTAAGAAATATTTACTTCAAAAAATACAAAAAACTAGCCGGGCGAGGTGGCGGGCGCCTGTAGTCCCAGCTACTCGGGAGGCTGAGGCAGGAGAATGGCATGAACCCGGGAGGTGGAGCTTGCAGTGAGCTGAGATCCGGCCACTGCACTCCAGCCTGGGTGACAAAGCGAGACTCCGTCTCAAAAAAAAAAAAAAAAAAAAAAAGAAAGAAATATTTACTTCAATAAACAATCATTTTCAGATAGTTTCAATGTTAATCTCAAAAATGTTACCATTGTCTTAATATTTTTAATGTTTCAAAAAGCTTCTAAAATCCAACTTGCAAGTATCAGAGTTGCAAGAGATACACATCAAACACCACCTTTCTCAGAGGAAAGAAAAATAGAATTCCTGATCTTAAGCCAGTATTTATATCTACAACAAATCAAATATACTTCCTCATTTTTCAAGAAGTTATAAATGCAAAAATGAGCTGCTGAACAAATTTAAATTATTAACCTATTACCATTTAACTATTTTAATCAGCACCTTTAAAAGGATTTATAATTAACAAAATTATACACTCAGTGAAACTTTATGAATGTTCTGCTGTAGCAGAAGGTGCTGGTAAAGCTGTTGCAACAGCCTTCACTGGTAAATTAACAGGTGACAAAGCCAATCTTGCCTCTCAGGAGAGTATCTAACTGCATACTGATCACCATTCCAAACAGTAAGGTTTTTCTTGGGAGTTATTTTAATATAGATACCATGAGTCTAACTAGGAAATTAGAAGTCATATAAAATGAACTCTGAGGAGGTGCTTATGCTTTTCAGCAAGTTATATCTATCTCTGTCCTTTGTTCAGTTTTCTTATCTGTAAGCTGGGAATAATCATTTTCTTTCCTCAAGTGTTTATAACTAAAAACTAACGAAATGCACAATGATTTACAAGACATTTCTCAACAATAATATTTCATTTGTAAAATAACATAATAAATATGAAATCTTTAAGAAAATCAAACACACAAATGAAAGGCTACCATTCACTTTCTTGCAAAACAAAAAGATCAAAAAATTATGATCATACAAAGAAACAGTTCTAACACCTATAAAGTTAAAAATGCATGAATAAATAAAGGATTAGTTTTCAACACAAATACTTTTACTTCTATTAGTTTTAAGGTTTACTAGCATTAAAAACAATTGACTATCAAGCTGGGTACAGGCAGTCTCCAACTTTCAAACAGGTTATACTCCAAAAGTATACTTAGAACGTATTTTCCCAAGTTAAAAAAAGTCGCACATAATAGTTGTTTCTCAGATTACCGAAAAAGTCTAAAAATATTAATCTACAATGTATTTTAGGTAAAATATTAATACATTGCTTCAACCAAACCTACACAACTTTATAAATTATTTCTCTGGGGAAAAATGAATCCCATGTTTTAACATCTCCTCCCCAGCTGCATGGAAGGGAGAAGTTTATTTCGGGCAACACTAACTAGATAACTTCTTATATTTGAAAACAAAGAAGGCCGGGCGCAGTGGCTCACGCCTGTAATCCCAGCACTTTGGGAGGCCAAGGCGGGCGGATCACGAGATCAGGAGATCGAGACCATCCTGGCTAACCCGGTGAAACCCCATCTCTACCAAAAACACAAAAAATTAGCCGGGCGTTGTGGCGGGCACCTGTAGTCCCAGCTACTCCGCAGGAGAATGGAGTGAACCCAGGAGGCGGAGGTTGCAGTTGAGTCGAGGTTGCACCACTGCACTCCAGCCTGGGCGACAGATACAGGCTCCGTCTCAAAAAAAAAAAGAAAGAAAAGAACATCTCTGAAGCAATCATCTTTCCAGGTGACTGAAAACTATTAAAAGGTTAATAGATGGAGGTTTTGAACTACCTCATTCTAAGAATAAAGAGAGAAATAATTATGCCTATAGACTTGTACTTTTCTACTGGTTGCTCTTATAGACCATAAAACATTTGTCAAGTTAGAAACTGCCTGTATTACAAGCATAGATTTTTAAAAATTGGATTAGTGTTTAAAACAATGGTAATTACTATCTCTTAATATAATTGCAGGTAGAAAATTTAATGTTTGCAGTTCCCTGGCTTAATAATCAAAGGATTTAAATTTGTTTTTAATTTCATATTTAAACACAGCAACATGTTTATAAAACATAAATATCTTTTCAAGTATTGAAAACGTGTAACTTTGGGAGGCCGAGGCGGGCGGATCACCTGCGGTCAGGAGTTTGAGACCAGCCTGGCCAACGTGGTGAAACCCTGTCTCACTAAAAATACAAAAAAACCAGGCGGGCACCTGTAATCCCAGCAACTTGGGAAGCTGAGGCGGGAGAATCACTTGAATCTGGGAGGCAGAGGTTGCAGTGAGCCAAGATCATGTCACTGCACCCAGCCTGGGCGACAGTGAGACTCCGTCTCAAAAAAAAAAAAAAAAAGTGTAAAATACTGCTTCCACTTAAAATTCCAAAGCAGTTCCCCCACTGATTATCAATAGATCTACCTATCATTACTCTAACAAACTTCATTCACAGACACAACAAAATAATGCCCGCAGAAAGCACTTTAATCAGAATATTGTGCAGATAGCTCATGAACACGAAAAATAATCCTTACTGCAAAGACACAAATAAATTTAGAAATGATGTTTTTCTGTCTCTTAAAAAGCAGGTTCTGGAGAGTCAAAATTCCTAACACCAACTGCAACACAGACCTAAAGTCTACACTTTAAGGTCAGCTAACAGAACCAAGAACCTCCTGGTGAAAAGCTGTCAGCAGTGCTTCACAGCATGCCAGGAAACTTCAGAGAAATACAGTTAAATACTTATACCTTCAGATGACTTAATACTCCAGGAGATATCTAGAACAAATCACCCAACGCCCCCCAAAAAATAAAACAAAAGTAAATACATCCATACATAACAAACTTTCAAAGTAGATGTAGAAATTTTTTGGATCCATGTCTGGAAAAAGCCAATGTCTTATAGTAGTATTTACAGTTTTATACTAGTTTCGACTTAAACAGTAGGAGTTTAAAATACTATTTGATTCTTTGGGATCCATTACACACATGTTCATTAAATCTTTAAGTAATCAAACTAATAGAAACACATTAATGAAGATAAATAATAAATACATGCAAATACAGGAACATCTCAAGGCTTTAATCTCCAATGTTGCCTTTAATTCTTTACTGTTTTGAAGAAAATGAATACAGCCAAAAGCCTATGTATTAATATGTCTGAAGAGAGAAGCAGACAATGCAGATATGTAAATGTGAGGAACACAGTTCTGTCTGAAGCCCTCTCATTTTACGATGTCACCTAAATCACCTTGTGGAAAAGAACTAGAGACCATGCTGAGAAAGCCTGAAAGTCATGCAGATGAACTGGGGATCAATATAAGCAATGACAGGACAAAGGATGTGCTCTACTCAAACTGAATGCAATCTCCAAGTACTGTAAACTGGAAACATCAGTGGCTAAATTTCCTTAGAACAGATTTAAAGAAAGAATACTCTTAGCCTGGTGTATTATAGAACCTAATGTGTACCAAGTTCTTCAAACAAATGATGTTTATAAATCCCCTTTTTCCATTACACAGGAAGCAGTGGCCTTCAAAGATGCAATTTTGTTTTAAAAGCAGAATCACCGTATAGCATAGCAAATCACCATTAAAGGTTTGGCAGAAACTTTTACTTTTTAAAAAGATCTTTGTCTAGCATGACACCATCTGATGTTGTTTGAAGAGTTAATCTTAACATATCCATACACTCTTTCAACCTGGGATCAGACGTTCGCAATCCTGTAGATTTGAGTGCCTGTTTTTAAAAAAATAAGAGTTTGTAAATATATAGTGCAAATAACGTATATGTTTATACCAACTATAAGATTTTACTCCTGTATATAAAAACTTCTACCCAACACTTGAACATGAATATGGCATCTTAGTGTCACTATTACCCACTTTCTGGACAAGTTTCTCATTGTTTCTTTCTTTTTCTTTCACTGATTACCTTGAAATGAGCATGATAAAAATTTGAAAACATAATAAGAGAAATAGTGTCAGTCAGAATCTACATGTCAGACGACCTTTAAGACTATATTTCAATAATACTGTATTTATTATTACTGATTTTTTAAGTTAAGATAGAAAACTATAAAAACTTACTGTAATAAATTTATGAACGGGTATTTTCTCTTGTCCTTCCGCAATTGTATAGAACAGCAAATCTTCCAAGCTAGGTAACAGACCCTGTTTTATTTTACTGAAGAGGTAGAAAGAATACAAAATTAATCTTTGTATGAACATTCTAATGGATTTTAACTAAATCCATTGTTAAATAACCATTGAACTAGACTACAGCTGAGCTGATATACCCAAGACTACAGTTATAATAAAAGTTGATTTGCCAAAATCAAATCAGTACCACTATAAACCACACTGAAAAGTTAAAAAAAAAAAAGAAAGAAAATTATTAACACATATTTTTTAATCCCAGGTTTTGAAACCCTGATCATCAACTCTAGTTGTGCTAATGCCCAGCCATCCCTTATGGTGATGCCTTCCTATACAGCCCAGTACAATCACCCAATACAAATTACAGAGCTCAGCAAACGTTCCAGTAAGACTCAACACTGTTCAGTTGTTTTGGGGGTTTTCTAAACATGATGACTATATTTACATATTATTCAAATAGTTAACCTGATTATAAAATCTGGGAGAGACAGCAATTAACTATTGGACAGTAGTTAAGATCAAGTGCACAAGTTCTTGAATCCTGGCTGTAATACTATAGTTGTATAACCTTGGGTAAATGAATTAACCTTTCTGTGATCCAGTTTCCTCATTTGAGAAACAGGATAATAGTGCCTCCCTCATGGGGTTGTGGTGAGTATCAGTTGGTTCAATACATTCAGTATCTTTAGAACATGCCTGGCAGAAAATAAGACCCCACTGACAGTAGTTGTAGTTATTATTTCTAAAGTGATCTAGGTTTACATATCCTCGTCAGCCCTTTGCATCCATAGATTCAACCAACACAGATAAAAAATATTCAGAAAAAAAAAACACACATTCAAAAGATAGTATAAGACCTATGTACATGGCATTTACATTTTATTAGGTATTGTAAGCAATCTAGAGATGATTTAAAATATAGGGGAGGGTATATGTACGTTATAGGCAAATATTATGCCATTTTACATAAGCGACTTGAGCTGTGGGGGTCCTGGAACCAATCTCTTAACATATACAGAAGAACAAGGCAAGACTGTATATATCAAATTCTACAAATCATAAAGACTATTAAAAGAAAAACGTTACAGGCCGGGCGCGGTGGCTCAAGCCTGTAATCCCAGCACTTTGGGAGGCCGAGGCGGGTGGATCACGAGGTCAGGAGATCGAGACTATCCTGGCTAACATGGTGAAACCCCGTCTCTACTAAAAATACAAAAAGCACTAGCCGGGCGTGGCGGGCGCCTGTAGTCTCAGCTACTTGGGAGGCTGAGGCGGGAGAATGGCGTGAACCCGGGAGGCGGAGCTTGCAGTGAGCCGAGATCACGCCACTGCACTCCAGCCTGGGAGACACAGCGAGACTCCGTCTCAAAAAAAAAAAAAAAAAAAAAAAAAGTTACCAATAAATATGCTTTAAAAATCTTAATTAACTAGTGTAACACTAAGATGCTATGATTAACCAAACTTTTAAAAAATGAATGTCACACAAATGTTTTTTAAAAACATATAGCTTTATCATTAAAATATTTAATGACATATCCTGACATATAATTATTCCCTGAAACTATTTTTGCTCTTAGACAACTTTAAAAAATGCATTTGGAGCTGGGTGCGGTGGCTCATGCCTATAATTCCAGCACTTTGGGAGGCTGAGGCAGGAGGATCACTTGAGGTCAGGAGTTCGAGATCAGCCTGGCCAACATGGTGAAACCCCATCTCTACTAAAAATAGAAAAATTTGCCAGGCATTGTGGCAGCTGCCTGAATCCTGGCTATTTGAGAGGCTGAGGCAGGAGAATGGCTTGAACCCAGGAGGCAGAGGTTGCAGTGAGCCAAGATCGCGCCACCGCACTCCAGCCTGGGTGACAGAGTGAGACTCCGTCTCCAAAAAAAATACATTTGGGATGTTTTAGTAATAATAACTACAATATATTGATCACTTACCTATGTTCTACACACTGTGCTAAGTGTTTTACATGCATTCTAACTTAATCCTCCAAGGATCTTACGACAGAGGTACTATTGTTATCCAAAATATAGTATAATTTCTAGTATATACTAGAAGCTCAACAAATTTGTTATTTGTTCAAAAAAATGAGTACCTCTATTCCCATTTCACAGATTAGGAAAGAGAGGCTCAGAGGTTAAGTAGCTTTCCAAGGTTACACAATGGCAAAGATGGATTTTTCTGACTCCAAACTACTAGTACACTATACTGGCTCTCTAACTTACCAGCTTGTTATTACTTTTATAAGGTACAAACAAGTTTTCTCGGTCCTACCCTGATCTAATACCATTAAACACAGCTTAACAATACTCACTACCTAATATTTAAAGAAAAACTGAACCAGCTGTCAAAAAATCAGTGGATAATAACATACCAATTATTTACAGCAAATGGTTGGTCAAATACACTTCAGATAGTGGTAGTTTATCACTTTAAAAAACTGCAGAATAAGCTTTCTATGTATTTATCACACCAGTAAATGGTATTTGCTTTGCCTAAAAGCTATGTAAATAACGTAAAATATATGCTTTTTTAGCCTTTGGCTAAAAAATTAAAGTGACCATGTTATTGCCATAGCTAGCAAAAAAAGATAAATGTTTACTTGCTTTTAAATCAGAAACTAATTTTTATCTATAGAGGAAAGAATTTAAGCCAGTCCTAAAAAATAAGCTCACAAAATAAGCTGTCAAAACTGATAAAGAGAAATTACTACCTATCTCAGCATTTGAAACCTCAGATTTTGATCTGAGAATGATCTAGAGAACAAGCATATTCAAATATTCTCCAACTCTCTACCAGGCAGAAACTACTCAAGATCATTCATGCCTTACCCCCCGCCTTTCTCTTCCTAAATTAATTCTTTCTGGTAATTCTTCACAATAATGTATTTTTCACTAAAATTCAAAAGCTAAAAACTATAGCTTTCAGTAACTATATAGTAACTAGGAAATCCTTGAGAAAAGTATTTAAGTTTCAACGACAAATAGGATTAATCGTCTTTCTAATCTTATCATCAACAATTATGAATAACCCAAATGAATCCTCCAGATTCCTCTGGAGAGAAAAACATAAAATGGTTATGATATTCAGCAATTCAAATAGGATATAACAGAAGATAATCTGAATGAAAATCCTTATTTCTCACCTTTTTACTACTTCTCCAACTTATACTCTCTCTCTCATTTCCTTTCTAAATTCTGCCTTTAAGATCATTTTACCATCATATTATTTCTTTTTATTACCCATTCCTTCTCCTACTTTAGCCTCACAAAATAACTGTCTTAAAAAATAATTTAATGAAAAAGAAGAAAAATCCCAAGTATTTAATTATGCCATATATGACATCATGTTAGACATCATTTACAGTCTAGAAGAAGTAGGAGACATGTACATAAAAAGAGGATTTACAGGAATGGATCTATGACATCCAGACTTTGGAAAACTACTTCACTGTGGTCTAATAAGGTCAAGCTTTTTTTAGATGAAGTGGAATTTGAGCTAAACCTGAAAGATGGGTAAAAGCTGGAAGCATGGCAACAGAAAAGGATTTCTGGCAAACAGACCAAAGGGATGAAAGTAAGCATTTATTTAGTGTTTATAAAGAACAAAAAATAGCTAGAGCACAGAATATGTGAATTAAGGTGCTTGTTTCTACCTAAAAGCTATTATATGAATACTTAATTTTTTAGTGTTGAGAGTACATATATATATATTCTGGTAAATGAGGAGACTACCTTCCAAAAACTACATTATGTTTAAATGAGGGGCCAACTTCTGCAACATGAAAAAAGGAACTGTCTTTACTTACCCCACTGACCAAATTAGTTTCCCCATACCAAAGGGGGAATTCATATTCCTCAGTCTGGTATGCAGTTCTCTATAAATCAGCTTTACACTATTTATTCCTAACTTATTCCTTATAATTCCCCAATGTAACTGACTAGACTCATTGACCCGTAAATAAGTACTGCTATCTCATCTTTATTTTTTTTTTAACCTATCATCATTCTGTTTAAAACCGTCCTCTCCCTAAATCTTTAAGCCACCAATGATCATTTCAATTGTTGCACAGGACTTTGCCCCCACCAGATTCTCTACACTCTTTAGCATTCTCTGGTATCACTAAGTGTTGTCATTTTGTTGTACCACTTATTACATGCCAAGCAATAGTGATAAAGATCCCTAAATTAAGGTTGTGGTCTAGGAGAAATATGACGAAAGCCATGTGGCAAATACTATGGTAGAAGTGTTTTTCAAAAAGTATCATATTAGCAAGTACAGATGAAGTATTTAATTTTGCCTTTATGGGTAGGGGAAATCAAGAAGGTTTCTAATCTGTAATTAGGAGCAACAAGGCAAACTCATCTTCATCAGTTCAAAAATCTTATAAATAAAAAACTATCAAAAGAAGAAAATTTTTTAAAAAAAATCCTTACTAAGAACTACAAAATGAACAGAGGAAAATAATTGAAACCAACTGTACAGTCTTATTTTGTTAAATAACATTTCATATCACCCAACCGCCCCAAACTATAAAGCTTCAAGGCTGGGGTCAAGTCTTCCTTAAATTTTTTTTTTTTTTGGCATAACTCTTAAAACACATAGTATAGTATGGTAAACCTATGAGACAATGAAAAACTATCTTTTCAAGTGGGATTTTTAAAAAATGAGGCCTAATAACATAATACAATTATGCCTTCATTTAAGAATAATAATCCTTCAGGCCGGGCACGGTGGCTCAAGCCTATAATCCCAGCACTTTGGGAGGCCGAGACGGGTGGATCACGAGGTTAGGAGATCGAGACCATCCTGGCTAGCGTGGTGAAACCCCGTCTCTACTAAAAAATACAAAAAAGACTAGCCGGGCGAGGTGGCAGGCGCCTGTAGTCCCAGCTACTTGGGAGGCTGAGGCAGGGGAATGGCATAAACCCGGGAGGCAGAGCTTGCAGTGAGCTGAGATCCGGCCACTGCATTCCAGCCTGGGCGACAGAGCGAGACTCCGTCTCAAAAAAAAAAAAAAAAAAAAAGAATAATGATCCTTCAGATGATATTTAGAGTTGTTTTAAAATCAGTGTATCATTTTGAATTTATAGTAAGCTGACTGGTAACTGTCTACCAACACCAGCAAATCAGCAGATTAATAAACCTATTAGATGGAAAGTTGAATTGATGGTGGCTGACCATATAATAAAATAGCATATTAGAATGAATGTTAAGTCTAACAAATTGACAAATTCTACTTATCATCCAAGTGATTTTGCCCCAAGGTGGAATTTAAAAATAAAAACTTACATCTTTTAAGGCTTTACTGCTAAAAAAGGACTCTCACTTTCTATCATATTAAAACCCTATGATGTAAATTAAGGTGGGTTAATTGTACCCAATGTACAGATAGAGTCCTAGAAGAGTGTGGTGGCATGCACCTATAGTCCCAGCTACTTTGGAGACCGAGGCAAGAGGACTGCTTGAGCCCAGGAGTTCAAGGCTGCAGTGAGCTATAATGGCACCAATGCACTCCAGCCTGGGTGACACAGTGAGATTCCATTTCTGAAAAAAATTTTTTTAATTTAAAATTTTTAATTTAAAAAAAAAATTTGTTTTAAGAGTATCAAAGTCAAGCAGCATGTCCAATGTCACATAAATCTTAAGTGGCTGGACCAGAGTTAGTCCTATAAAGCTCATTCTTTGTTCCCAGTTCCAGACTCTTCCTGCTCTGCAACCTCATGCTCTCAGTGGTTAGCACTCTATTTTAGGAAGAATATCTGTAATTCTTGAACAATAATAAATTTCTAACCAAAATGCAAATAAGAGAACTAAATTGGTCTGCCTTGATAAAACTGCATCCTGTCAAAGCAAAGATGAGATTATAGTCAATTAGGGCTGCTGTTTTGACTAGATTTTATAGCAGAAATTCATTTAAAAGCACACCAAAGTAAAAAGCACAAAAGCCACTTTATGTGAGGAAATGGTAAGGCTGTCCCTGTCAGTTCACAGTAATCTTTCCGTACGTTTGCATGACTTCAGAAGTTTAACCCAAAAGGCAGTCTGGCTGTCTCAGGTGGGAAGACTACGATCTGGAGAGATCAAGTCTATATAACATCCAACTCTGTTAGTTTTTCCAATAACTCATTTCTTCAGCCAAGTATTCTTTAATAAATCAGTCTAGATGGAATAATACAGATACTATATGAATTCTGTCACTGCAATCACTCTGATACCACTATAGATGACCTGTTCAGAATAACTAAAATACATAGGTAATTACTGAAAGACTTCAGCTACACACAAGGAAAAATGAAACAGCTATAAAACCGGAATGGGCTGCCTTCTAAGGGAGTGAACTCCCTTGTGAAGGCAGTACTCAGGAAGAGATGAATAACAACCTATAGGGAGTATGTAACAGAAGAGAAGAAAGCAGCAGCTGGGGAGAAAGGTTTGTAAGATCTCTTATAATCCTGAATCTAAAAAAATTAATTATATAAATTGAATTAATTTGCTGCTAATAGATGAAAAAAGAAAAATCAAAACAAGTCCTAATACTGTCTGAACTTGTTTAGGTCATTTAATATCTGTGGGCAGCTTATATAATATGTAAAATGAGCTGGAATTAAATGTTCTTTAAAGTTACTTCCAAGCCTAATTCTCAGTTTTTGAGTTGCTAAAAATAGATTCCTCCAAATCACTACATTAAAGTGAGATCACAAACTTTATTCACTCACGACTTACATACTTTTATTTTACACATTAGCATATTCATCTAGGTCCTAAAACTAACAGAAGTACTTAATGTCACTGAACTAGGGAACTTAAAATGGTTAAAATGGTAAATTTTATGTTATGTATATTTTATCACAATTTTTTGAAAAAGCTAAGCAGAACTGGATACAGAAGGTGAGAGTGAAGGATTGTTAAAGTGGAGACATGAAGAACAGTCAAACGATACAAGATACAAAAATCCACAAAAGAACAAACCCACCCTTAAGAGTACTGGTTAAAGCAGAACCAATCAAGGCATGAGAGAACTTACCAATAAATACATTTTAGTGCAGGGGTAGGCAAACTACAGCAGGGGCCTCCTCTTGTTGTAAATAAAGTCTTATTGGAAGACTGCCACATCCATGTACCTATTTTTTGTGGCTATTTTGCTACCACTGAGTAGTTGTAGTAGTGACTAGAGAACCCCAAAAGCCAAAAATATTTACTATTTGGCCTTTCAGAGAAAGTGTGCCAGCACTTGTCTTACAGCACCACTGTATTATAGTGCAGTATAATAATGCTTCCTTAAAATACACATAAGTTGAACAAGAAATGTTAAACTCTACTCATTACAATGTTTTAATATGGCAGAGAAATATGTAACATTTACTAGGGAGACTTATATCAAGAATAGTTATAAATTTTTTAAGTTTGATGTTTGAGGGTACCAGTGAATATGATTGGACAACGCTGATAAACAGGAGCTGTACAAATTCATACATAACCTATTTTCATACTTTTCTTTCAGTGTAATGGTGCTTACTATTCTTATACAACCAGAATCAGGATATTAGAGTAGAAAAGGAGGCAGTAGAGATTTACAAGTTCAAAATTTAACAGATGTGGTTCCTTTGATTTTCAAAACTATGGAATGTTTTTTACTGTTTTGGATGTTTCCCACTCATAATGGGGGGGAAATCTTAAAAGTATCAAAAGGAGGCAGGAAAAACAATGCCGTTCTCATAACAATGTCATTTTGGCTTATTTCCTTCTATTACTTTTTCTGAGCTTTTTAAAACAGCTTGAGATCATACCGCAAGGAAAATTCTGTATTCTAACTTTTGGCCTAACATTACCTTATATCCCAAAAAGTATCTGCAAACATTTTAAATGACTAAATAAGAGACTCTCATATGAATGTACCATAACTTACTTAGCTATCCCACTAATGTTGAACATGAGTTTTTCTCTAGTATGCAAAACACTGCACCAAAAATATTAGGAAATAAATCTTTCCAACACTTCAGTTTATTTTGTGAACTTAGATTCCTAAAAAGGTATGAATACTTTTTAAGTTCCTCATAGAGCTTAAAAATTGCTCTTTAGAAAGTTTACAATCCCATCAAAAATTGAAGGACGCGGCTATGTCACTCAAAATATCACCAAGAAGACAGTTTTAAAAATCTTTTTTAGAAGCCTGTACCAGAAATAGGCAAAAATATATTTCTTAATCCTGAAAGCTATCAGTTTTATTTATCATACAACATCTACAGCTCCATGTTTCGAAAGTAATGCTTTTACTATAAACATTTCTTTATAATGAATGTTACATATCAAGCAGAGGACACCTCCAAATGGAAGTCAAGGTACATTAACATTTTGCTTCTACTACTTTGCAGGGGGTCAGAAAATCACTAAGTGCAGTGATCACTCATAAGTAATGTGTTTCATAACCAAAGCAATTTTACACCTGAGTAGATTTCAGGGTAAAACTGTAGTAGCAGTATCTCTATGTGAAAGCTATGTACCTCACTTAGAAATATCAGTAATTAGTAACTATTTTTATAAATACATCTGTTCACTCAGCTTTCTTAAGCATTTCTCTTACTAGCAAATGACTTAAAGGTGAAAAGGCACAGACAGGCAAGTGTAAAATAAAACCTTAATTTATATAAGATTTAACATGATTGAGCTCCCTCACACAAATTCTATAATTAGGCTTTCAGTTTATATAGTCATAATTTTTCTTCATTTCAAACATCACGAGAAGGAAGTAGTACAGCCTTTTACTATGAGCTTTTTTTTTTTTTTTTGAAATGGAGTCTCGCTCTGTCACCCAGGCTAGAGTACAGTGGCACGATCTCGGCTCACTGCAACCTCCACCTCCTGGGTTCAAGCAATTCTCCTGCCTCAGCCTCCTGAGTAGCTGGGATTACAGGCGCCCGCCACCACGCCTGGCTAATTTTTGTATTTTTAGTAGAGACAGGGTTTCACCAGGTTGGCCAGGCTGGTCTTGAGCTCCTAACCTCAAGTGATCCACCTGCCTTGGCCTCCCAAAGTGCTGGGATTAAGGGCATGAGCCACCACGCCCAGCCTGATTTCTTTTAAATAACTTTTTAAAACTCAAAGAAACCCACAAATACCTTCAGCAAATTTCTTTCGAGATGACATTTATCTTTGGACCAAAATAGTGCCACCCCTCCCTTTTAACTGGCCTACATATTGCCTCATAAAAAAGGCGGAATTCTATTTGGTAGTCATTTCATGGATAAGGTGACTTTGAGGTAGGCAGACTTCTCTATAAAAGAGTAAGGTCTGGAAACATGCAGCTAAAACTCAAGGAGACTAAACCCCTCAGAATCTAATTATTGTTTTTCAGTGAATTTCATCCAAATATTAATAAAATTATATATCAACAGCATGAGTTTGTTAATTACAGATCATGAACAAAGTTATCAATGACTAACTGAAGCACATTTCAATATAAATATTAGGCCACAAAAATGTTATGACATATAGTTATTGGTACCTTTTTCACTTGCTTTTATAAAAACAAAAAACTGGGCTGGGTGCAGTGGCTCATGCCTGTAATCCCAGCAATTTGGGAGGCCGAAGCAGGCAGATCACAAGGTCAGGAGGTTGAGACCATCCTAGTTAACATGGTGAAATCCCATCTCACTAAAAATACAAAAAAATTAGCCAGGTGTGGTGGCACGTGCCTGTAGTCCCAGCTACACGGGAGGCTGAGGCAAGAGAACCACTTGAACCGGGAGGCAGAGGTTGCAGTGAGCTGAGATCGCAGCACTGCACTCCAACCTGGGTGACAGAGCAAGACTCCATCTCAAATATAAATAAATTAAAATAAAATAAAATAACAAAAAACTAAAACTCACTGATAATCATCAACTAGAAAAAAAATTTAATAATGAAGAAATCAAAAATAACTAAGGAAAAATTAAACATACTTTCCAACTTGATTTTAGTTTAAGTGAATTGTAAATGTTAACTTTTAAAATTAAAAACAAATGCAATACTGAAGGATCATAAAAACACATGCCAAGGTTTTGTCATTCAATTCTAAAACTTAATATTTATATCTGCCAAATACTAACTCAACTTCCTTACTAGTATTGTTCAATCTACCCAATTCAATGTCTGCTGAAATTCATAAGCATTTCATCTTACTTTGAAATTCAATTTTCAGGCTGGGCACGGTGGCTCACGCCTGTAATCCCAGCACTTTGGGAGGCCAAAGAAGGCAGATCATCGGAGGTCAGGAGTTCGAGACCTGCCCAGCCAAAATGGTGAAACCCCATCTCTACTAAAAACACAAAAATTAGCCAGGCGTGGTGGCGGGCGCCTGTAATCCCAGCTACTCGGGAGGCTGAGGCTGGAGAATCGCTTGAATCTGGGAGGCAGAGGTTGCAGTGAACCAAGATTGTTGTGCCACTGCACTCCAGCCTGGGTGACAGAGTGAGACTCCATCTCAAAAAAAAAAAAAAAATTCAATTTTCGTAGTATACACCTCGATGATTTTCTTTGCCCTTCATTTTCCATTTACTAAATATATGAACTATCAAAACATAAAGCTGAACTATCAAAACATAAATCCATACTATCTAAAGATAGCTGAAATCATTTTTGCTTGCACTTTTACTTTTAAATACAAATATATTTTGAAGTATGCTTATTTGTGTAATTACAAATATTTCTGAATGCCATGACTTCACGTAGATGTGCAAACATCTAACTACCACCTCACAGGTATGCAGTTTTTAACAGAAACTACCAAACTGCCCTCCAAAGTAACTGAACTAGTAATTTATACTTCTATCAGCAATGCAAGAGTTCCTATTTCCCAATCACTTGATTTAATATCTGCCAATCTGACAAGGGGAAACTGACCTCATTGTTGCTTTAACAGAAGACTTTCAATATTGCATCCTGTATGAATTATCTATTTTCCAACAGCATACATATGCTGGTATTTTTCCAGCCCAATTTCTGTTATGTATCTGTTTTCCTTTCTCATTAAAAAATAAATGTCCAAATAAAAAAACTTAATAACGCCCCTGTACCTCTATCCCTCTGACTCTTCCTAGGGACTCTTCACTAAGATAGGATATATACTTCTGGACTTTAAGGAAATAAGTATAACCAGCTTGACAGAGAAAAGTATGATAAAAATGTCCATATGGGCAAGTGCTGGCATAAACCATAACATAGTTTGTGACTTTAATATAATGCTCATTCCAGTTCCTGTTGGTTTTCTGGAAGTAGAGTGATATTTTCAAATTAAAACTCTAAAATTAATCTCATAACAGCATGCAAAATAGGTTGAATTGGAGAAAAGAATATTGGGGTACAGACTTAAAATCTGAAGTCATCGGATATGTGGCGACAAATGTAAGAACAGAGCTTTAGATTAAGAGATGAAGTATTACCTACACAAAGATGAGAGTCAAAGCTGAAATAAGGGATATGCTGTTGACAAGGGAGACAAGTGGGAAAGGGGCAAAGGCCTCAGCCTCAGGGTTCACCCAGTAAGGAAATCCAAAAAGAATTAGGAAAGAAGAGAGAACAATTTTGAAAATGAAGAGAGACAAGCAAAGTTGGTTTTCAAGATGACAGAATGAACCATAACAAAATTAAGTAAGATCACTATAGAGAAAACTGAGCAAATATCATTACTTTTTTCTATATGATATTAAGATGTTCCTATCCTAAACTACACTAAAGTTGTGTAATGGAAACAGCATAGTCTAAGATGACTTTAATTCAGAGTTTATGAAAAAAAGGTAAGGTAACTTGCTTATATCCCACCTCCTTTCAGAATATAAAGTAAATAAAATATAAAGTCAGGACCAAGGAAAGGAGGAAACGCAAATATCTCAGTCATGTGAACTGATGAAATTGGTGTGGTTAAGCATCAAAGTTACTCTGAACTTATTTATCAACAGAGCAAAAGGTAAACAGTGCAACTCACGTAGTTTCATATAAGACAGATGTATAGCAATTTCTCAAGATAAACATTTTTATGGAAACTAAAAACATTAAAAACCTTCATGTGCAAGCCTGAAATTCAAAGGTCAATCTCTTTAACAGGCTTTACAAAAATGAAGCAGAAATTTTTTCTCATTTATTTAATAAATAGTTATGTGTCATTTAACACACGCCAAATACTGTTCTAAGCCTTTTACAAAATGTTAATTTAATTTTCTCATGGTTATTTCTTAATAATACTACATAAAATCTGGCACAGTCCTGAGTGAGTGCTAGCATACCAGGTGGACTGCTGATTGAGGGATGACCTATGCTTTGGAGGCTAAGCATTAGAAAGGATAACAGGATCAACTGGGAGCTTATCTCCCAGGATAAGAGAAATGTTTGTCACATAAAGGCAAAATGAAAGGAGCCAAAAGAGGAAAGCTACATTTGGAAACCAGATCATCCAGGAAATAGAAACTTTAACCAATTAAAATACTTTCTTCACAACCTTGAGGCCATTGCTAAAAGGTGACTTGTATTAAGAAGGCAATGAAACTAGAAACTTCTGGACAAGTAAATCACAGAAGAAGCTCAATTTCCTATTTGACAAGTGGGAAAAAGGAGAGGCACTAGAGCCACTGCAGAGACACAGACCTGAAGACATAATTTTACTAGAAAGCAGTTCCCATCCTGTAGCCTTTAAGATTAACTTTTAAATGGTAGTGACTGCATTTTGCAATTCTGTAACTTGGGCACTTGTATGTAAACTCGTTACTTGCTTGGTAAACCCGATGATGTTAAAGTGAGTCCCAGATAAGATTAAGTATCATACTAGTCCCTAAAACATGAGAGAAGTACAAATTTAACAGGAGTATAGCTTTTCAGAACTTGAAAGGATTTAAGTCATCTAACCTAAGATATTAAATAACTTGTCCATGCTCAGGACGCTATTTCGTGGCACAAAACCAACATCACAAAATACCACAAATTTCGCCCTTCATCAAGTGCTTTTTTCAAATAATCTTTTTCAGTATAGGAGAAGAACTTCACGAAAGTTTTTGGAAGGTCCCAACTTCAATTACAGGAAAACATCAAGCAGGCGTGAGATTGAAATTATAAGAATGTTCTCACTTTCAGTTTGACTCTAGAGCTGGAACTCTAGAGCTGGAAATAGCAGCAGAAATAAAAGGGAAGCAAAACAGGTTAGAGTGTCAGCGTACAAAGCCAGAAAAACAGGTATAATGAAAGCAGGCCGGTAAATTTTTACCCATTTTCGGAAAACAAAGTGGTCCATTTGTATTACATAAGACTAAAATATTTAGGAGACTGCTTTGCATATTAAGAAAAACCAATTTTGCTTTAAGACTAAACTACTGCGCTGTACACATACAGGATGAGTCAACATCCTATCACAACTAAGTCACAAAACCTACTTAACTCAGATTTTTCACTGAGTTAGTGTATTATGTCACATTTCATCTTGGCTATTTAACTTTTATTTCTAAAAATCTCCCCATCTCACGGAAGACCTGACAGGCCAAAGCTGGTCCCTAATGCAAACAGGTGGTCTATACTGTGTGCCCCATCTTCTCGGCCACATAACCCGATTCCTCCTAATCTCACTTCTGAAACATTGTTTCCGGTGCCCCAGATGGCTCTACACGTGCCTGATGTAGCCACTTCAGAAATATAAAGAGCTCTCTGTCACATCTGGTTTCCAACGGGATGATGGCAGAAACCAAGGGAGGGCAGGCAAAGCGGAAACGAGCCAGGAAAGGCGACAAGTCAGGAAGGTAAAGGCTCTGCTGAAAGCCCAACTCCTGAATGTCACTCGGTGGAGATGTTCGTGCGGCATCGCCCACGAACGGCTGGGGCGGGCGGCCAGGCGCTGCAGCCGCGAGCCAGGGAGCTGAGCACGCGGCGCGGGCAGGGGAGCGGCCTCTCTTGCGCTAGGACGCCAGGCGAGCCCATCAGGCCCCACCGCGGCCCCACCCGGGCGACCCCCGCCGGGGGCGGAGAAGGGAAGTGGGAGCCTGGCGGAGAGACGCGGGCGGGGAAGGCTCGGGCGGGGCCGGGCCTAATCACATGGCGCAGACGGCGCAGGCCGCCCGGCACCTCTTTCTTTCTCTTTTCTAGAACCTCGGTTCCTATCCCGCCCCACCGCAGGTCCCCACACACCCCGAGCCTGGGCCCCGAGCGGAATGAGGCCTCCTGCGCCTCGCGGAGACACTCACTTTTCACCTGAGGCCACCAGCTCTTTGCCCTCGCTGTTGCCAAACGCGTCCGTCTCCCCGGGGCTGTCCTTGGGGCCGGGCGCCGCCGGGGCAGCGGGTGGCGACACCCCGGACTGCGGATGCGTGCTCCCCTTGCCCAGCTCCTGCAAGATCTCCGAGGGAGAGCTGGACAGGCCCCGCACAAGGGGCCCCGCCGGCCAGCCGCCCCCGCCCCACCACGGGTGGAGTCGCGCGGCGGCAGCTGGGCCCGCGGCCGGCCGTCCCCCGCTTCGGGGACGCCGGCACAGGGTGACCAGGGGCTGTGCCCGCCGCAGAGTCGCGCTCACGCCGGCTGGCGACCGCAGGAGCAGGTCCCGCAGCATCGCCGAGCCTCGCAGCCGCATCATACCGCCGGGTCCGTCAGCGGCCGCTCAACAGGGGAGGATGCTCCGGGCGTGGGCTGCCGCTTTCCTCGGGGAACGCGGTCTGTGGCGGGGCAGTGAAATGACAAGAGGAAAGGGCAGCGACGTGGGTGTGGTTCTGGCTCGGACTCCCGCAGCGGATGCGGGTGCTGCTGCTGCTGCTCCTGCTGCTGCTGGTCCCTAGGTTCGCCGCGACCGGTTCTCCTCACACCGCCTAAGGCTCTGCACTGAGGCTAAAGCGCAGGGGAGGGCTAGAGACATTCGGCTCTCGCCGACGACCCGCCCCCTTTGCCCGTTCCGATTGGCTGAAATCCTCGACCTCTCTTTTGATTGGCGATTAGGGCAGTCAAATTTCTCTCGGCTCTGGGTGCGCGGAGAGTAGGGCGGGGGATTGGTGGGGAGCGGGGAGAGGAGTCAAACTGACGTGTGCAGCGGCTGAGCCAGGCCCGGCTCCTCAGTAGCCGCTTTCCGCGCGCGGTGCCAACTCCGAGGCTAGCCTAGTTGGGTACTAGGGGCTCTGGGTTCTCGCATTTGTGAAGCGATGGGCTCCTCAGCTCCGGGGATTCGAGCTGTTGGGGAGACTCATGGGCGAGAGCCCCCGCAGCCGAGGGCTGTGAGGTCAGCAGGTTTGGCGGGGCTGAGTCTGGCCGAGCTGTTGGAGCTTGACCGGTCCCAGCTCGCATCTGGCTCCCAGGTCAGGGCATCTGCGAATCCTCCGAGAGCAGCCCCGGACGAGCTTCATCCCTCTCCCAAATGTAACATTTGCTTGAAACTTTCCATGATTGGCTACTACCCAGACGTGAAATGTTTTGGAAAAAATGAGCACAATCCTTTCAGCTATGTGACTTAAGCCAATGGAGGGTGGAGGTGGGGGGAGGACGACGAATGGGGGCGGTGCGGAATCCAGAAAACGACAGCTTTTTAAAAATTAATTTTTAAATGTACACCGATACTTCAAAAATAGTTTTGAATAGCAATGACTCCGTTAACGCTAGTTTGCTTGAAAGCAAAATTGTAGATACTTTTCTATTTTAAAAACTGCTTCACTGTTTTTAAAATAGAAGCGTTGGAATACGGGTTCTCTAAGTTATTTCAGCATCACTTTATCCATTTATCCTTTTGGACCTGTGGAGAAAGAGCCAAGAACCTGATAAACTGAGTTGTTCCCTGAGCCTACATACACATTCCATTCCAGGACAAAAAAATGTTTTTAGACGATTTCCTGAAACAATTAGGTTTAAAAGGCGTAGATCCACGGAGTTTAGTAAGATGTTTTGGGGGTTGGTGTGTCGTTATTGTGTCGTGTGTGTGCCTTTTGAGAAAGGGTCTCACTCTGTCGCCCAGGCTGGAGTGCAGTGGCGTGATCACGGCTCAATGCAGCCTTGAACTCAGGGGCCCCGGTGATCCTCCCACCTCAGCCACCACCTGCTAATTTTTTTTTTTTTTTTTTTTTTTTTGTAGAGATGGGGTTTCGCGAGGTTGCCCAGGCTGGTTTTGAGGGATCCGCACCCCCTGAGCCTCCCAAATTGCTGGGATTACAGGCGTGAGCCACCGCGCCCAGCCTAATGAGATGATTTTATGAAACTAGAAGGTGTATGTCAGGTGCGTCATTAATTGATCACCGGATTTAGTAATCTAATGAACTGTAAAATATTTTAATAGATTAATAATTAGGAAATCTGGCTGTACCCACAGGTTATGTTGACCTTTGGCATGTTACAGCCTTGCTGTGTTTTAAGTTTTTTTTTTTTTTTTTTCTATCTGCTGTTTAACCAGAAGAACATGGAAAAAACTATCATGTGTAAAACATAGTCACCTTTTTTATTAAAAAAAAAAAAAAAGGCAGTTAGGACAATGGCAAACTACTTAGATGGCTTTTATTACTAATGTTACTTGTCCAAAAATGTTGATGAATCCAAGTAATGATATATTCAGGAATAGAGACATCAAGTTTCGGAGGAAAGGTAACAAATATTACCCCTGCCTAACCCTGACTTGTTAATGACTTGCAAACTTTAATATTGTCCAGTATCTTAGCTGCAATTAGTTATCAATTTTAACTGCCTCCTTTTTCTCAACAACAGGAAGCAACTGACAATCCAGTTACTATTTTCCTCTCAGTTTTTCCCTTAATTTCTCCGAGTTTCTTGAAAATTATTTTAGATATTTAAAGGTTTAAAGGCTTTATAGTACACTTAACAAATAAGAAAGCTAACCTAGTAATAGATTATTTTCTAGAGTTTCTAGTTTCTAGAGTTTTATTTTGTAGTAGTTTCTAGACTTTCTGCTTTTGGGGAGAATGGACAGATATTACTCCCAAAATCTGGAAGAATTGAGTTCACTGAAATTTAACCCCTTGTTTGAGAAGGCTAATGAAAAGGTTATAGACAGCCAAGAAACTATTCTAAATTGAATAAAAATGTGACTCAATACTTTCATTTGATTATTTTCTTCATCTTATATAATTTTTTAATCTTTAAAGATATTTTTATTCTACAACTTTGTAACCATTACACAACTTTGGAGTTTCCGTTATGTTAAATTGAATCATATCATCACGTAAAATAAACTCATGTAATCATCATGTAAAACATATAAAAATATTTGTATACATACAATAAGTAGTCCACCAAAATATCTGCAAATAGAAAAAGGCTCTCCACATTAACTATGGTTGAGTTGTCAAATCTACTCTTAGACTTCCTTTTTGCTTCTAAGTGCAGCTACACTACAAAGAGTTGCTGTCCCATAGCCATCATGAGGTAATCAACCATCAAAGGGAATAGTTGGAATTTATGCACTTTGTTCCTATTCTAACTTGAAGAAGGGTTCCTGTGCTTCTGTGTTCCTGAGCTTCTCTGTTCTGTCGAAAATTACAGAAGGCTAATGTTTCAAGATCATAATAAAATCCATGTATAGGCTGGGCACGGTGGACTCATGCTGTAAATCCCAGCACTCTGGGAGGCTGAGGCGAGCAGATATCAAAGTCCGGAGATTGAGACCATCCTGACTAACATGGTGAAACCCCGCCTTTACTACAAATACAACAATTAGCTGGATGTGGTGGCATGCACCTGTAATCCCAGCTACTCGGGAGGCTGAGGCAAGAGAATCCCTGGAACTTGGAAGGCCGAGGTTGCAGTGAACCGAGACCACGCCACTGCACTCCAGCCTGGCAACAGAGCAATACTACATCTCAAAAAAATAAATAAAATAAAAAGTATATATATATATATATATATATATATATATATATATATATATATATTCCAGGTTGTGCCTTCACAAAAACTTATTTATTATTTGTTGACCTAGAACTAAAAACCAAGTAATTCTCCTTTGACTAACAGCTTAAAAGAATTGCCTAAGCCTTTTTTTGAAATTCTTCTGTTTGGAGAATAGAGCAAGGTTCAGGAAACCTCTAAACAAGCTTCTGCTACTACTTCCCTTTCTTCTGTTGGTTTCCTGCTTTAACTGGCCAACTTCCTAGCCTCGCTGATAAGCCCTGCCAAACATGGCTTATTTTTCCAATACTGAATATAGATGTGTACTAAAGTAAGTACGGTAAATCCTTCATGTATAAAAAGTGGATAACATGGCCAGGCAAGGTGGCTCACACCTGTAATCCCAGCACTTTGGGAAGCCGAGGCAGGTGGATCACCTGAGGTCAGGAGTTCAAGACCAACCTCGCCAACATGGTGAAACCCCGTCTCTACTAAAAATACAAAAAATTAGCCAGGCATGGTAGTGCATGCCTGTAATCCCAGCTACTCGGGAGGCTGAGGCAGGAGAATCGCTTGAACACAGGAGGCAGAGGTTGCAGTGAGTCGAGATCTAGCCATTGCACTTGAGCCTGGGCTATGAGAGCAAGACTCCATCTCAAAAAAAAAAGGGGGGGGATAATATTGGTACTTACAGGGTTGTCATGTGGAATAAATAAACAACACATATAAAGCACCTAGAATATGACAGTAGCACTCTGTAAGTGTTATAGCTATTGTTATCAAACCATGGGTAAATAAATTTTGACATGCAATATGATCAGTTTTTACATTTATTATTGAAAAGCCAAACAGGATTGTTTTAAATCATCTAATAATAAAATATTATTTAAGGGGAACCTAGAGATAATTTACTTCATTTTTAGAAAATAAACCAGTAATTTTCGAAGTATCTTAAAATAGAAAAAGACAAAGACAGTCAGATTAAGAAAAGCTGGGCTTGGAGGCCAGGCACGGTGGCTCACGCCTGTAATCCCAGCACTTTGGGAGGCCGAGGCGGGCGGATCACAAGGTCAGGAGATCGAGACCACGGTGAAACCCCGTCTCTACTAAAAATACAAAAAATTAGCCGGGCGCGCTGGCAGGCGCCTGTAGTCCCAGCTACTCAGGAGGCTGAGGCAGGAGAATGGCGTGAACCCGGGAGGCGGAGCTTGCAGTGAGCCTCGTGCCCAAAGTAACAGCTATTCACAAATAGCTAAAAAAATAAATTCCAGAGAAGGAAGAATCGCTAAGAAAGCGGGCCTCAAATATACATGTCATATACAAATACCTTAACATTTAGCAATTAAATCTAAAAATATATCATTTGCCATCTATGTAAATGAAAGTATACCTCTGTTCATTGTGACCTCATATAGAATGACAACAGATTTTCATCAAATTTGAGCAGCATATTTGAATGATCTGCCTTAAAATACTAACTATATGAAGTTCTTTTTGAGAGTTTCCTGGTGGCTGTAGTGGGGGTTGGGTGGGAATCAGCTATTTTTCTCCACTTAGAGTAATATGATGAAGATTTCAATTAGTTGAGTTTGTAAGGTAATATTGTTTATATTTATACCAGCATTATATTTATGGGAACTCCAAATATTAATTTTTCAAAATGATTTTAATCCTTATTTTTCTGTGGATTCATACTAAAAATAAATCAGGCTAAACCCCAGCCTAGAGAAAAGAAAGTCTTTCTTGTATATTACCAAAACCTAAAAAAAAAAAGGATTTTGTACATAGTCCAAAAGTCAGTCAAAAGGATACCTGCCTGAGAATGAAAACAACCTCTGTGGTAGATTATATTACTATTCCCAAATATTTTTGTCCCTCCCACTGGGCAGACTTTACCTCCTCACCTTGAATGGCAGTCTTGGCCTTGATTTGTTCAATGATATGTGACAGGAAGTGATATGCCACTGCTGAGCATAAACTCACTTGGTTCTGTCATCTCTCTTTTCCCTTTTAAACAAGATTGGCATGTCCCAGAGAGGGCACGCTTCTTCCCGCCCCCCTGGCCCCTGCAAACCCATCACAGGGGTTGGTTCTAGTCCAGTCCATGAGAGGGTGCTTCTTTACCTGGGTCTCAGAATATGGAACAAAGCTGACAATGACTTTGGCTGACAACAGCAAGAGAAATAAGCCTTATTTTAAGTCATTTAAACTTGAGGGTTATTACCATAGAATGACTTAGTTGGTTTTTTTTTTTTTTTGAAACGGAGTTTCACTCTTGTTGCCCAGGCTGGAGTGCAAGGGTGCGATCTCGGCTCACCGCAACCTCCGCCTCCCGGGTTCAAGCGATTCTCCTGCCTCAGCCTCCCGAGTAGCTGGGATTACAGGCATGCACCACCACGCCCGGCTAATTTTGTGTTTGTTTGTTTGTTTGTTTGTTTGTTTGTTTTGAGACAGAGTCTGGCTCTGTCACCCAGGCTGGAGCGCAGTGGCCGGATCTCGGCTCACTGCAAGCCCCGCCTCCCGTGTTCGTGCCATTCTCCTGCCTCAGCGAATGACTTAGTTTAAGCTGACTGATATATCATCCAATTTGAGTGAAGAAGACGTAGTAGCCAGTATACAAATCTGTATTATGAAGAAGAAGATTGGGGAACTCTAAAAGATAGTCAGTCAACCTACAGAGCAGTTGAAACAGTACCACTAAGTGGGACTGCCTGTCAATAGGTATTCTTTTTCAGGTACAATTAAAACCAAAGCTCAGGTAGGAGACATTTAATTGATAGTTCAATATGTCATATGCATTTGGACACGTTAAGTGGAGAAAATTAGCAGTGATTTGAAGTATGAACCCGATATCAATTATGCTGTGGTTAGTTTTATGCTATGAAATCTAATGGTAGTTCAGCATCTAACATTTGTCACATTTTACAAGCCCTGGAAAAGAAAAATGAGCCAGGGCTTTTATCTATTTATGCTCATACAATGGTAAAATCATACTACCAGTTCAGAAACCAATTACTGAATTCTGCTGAAATCATTATTTATGGAGCTAAATATAAAATTCAGAGTCTACAATAATGTATTTGGATGTACCAGGGTAAAGAGGAATCAGTATTCATCCTCTGGAAAGCACGGGTTCCTTCAAACTATATTTTCACTTTTCAAGCATCTGACATTTGCAGTAAGCATCTGGTTCTCTCTATCCATTTAGAAGGTATTAGAAACAATGCTACAAATCAAGGGTTGGTTTGTGATCAAGCTGCTTCTCATAGAGATAACACCAATGTGTGTTCTGAGGCAGAGCTTTATTCACATGTACCCTAGATAGTACAACAAACAGTACAATATATTTTTTAAACTGTAGAAACAACCTAAATGTTTATCAGCAGGATCATGGATTAACATAACATGGCACACATTATTTAATGCACAGTATTTAAAACTAATGATCCCTAGTTTCCTGTATTAAGTGAATAAGTCTCAAAAACAGTGTTGAAGGGGTAAAAGTTACATATGGGTGTATTATACTACCATGATTTTTTTTTTTTTTTTTTTTTTTTGAGATGGAGTCTCACTCTGTCACCTAGGTGACATCTCGGCTTACTGCAACCTCTGCTTCCCAAGTTCAAGCAATTCTCCTGCCTCAGTCTCCCGAGTAGCTGGGACTACAGGCGCCTGCCACCATGCCTGGCTAATTTTTGCATTTTTAGTAGAGACAGGGTTTCACCATGTTGGCCGGCCTGGTCTCGATCTCTTGACCTCATGATCCACCCAACTCGGCTTCCCAAAGTGCTGAGATTACAGGCATGAGCCACTGTGCCCGGCCTTATAATACTATATGATTTTAAAACATGGAAAACAATTTATTATTTGTAGATTTATATAGATTTTGTTTAAATGTTTAAAACATGCACAGGAATGGCAAACATCGAATTCAGTATAGTGACTATTGTCTCTAAATATATAATGGAGAATGGGATTGAAGAGTTGTACACAGTTGTAAACTGTATCTGTAATGATAAACTTCATTTTGTTTGTTTGTTTGAGATAGTTTCGCTATTGTTACCCAGGCTGGAGTGCAATGGCGTGATCTCGGCTCACCACGACCTCCACTTCCCAGGTTCAAGTGATTCTCCTGCCTCAGCCTCGTAAGTAGCTGGGATTACAGGCGCACACCACCATGCCCAGCTAACTTTTGTATTTTAGTAGAGATGAGATTTCACCACGTTGGCCAGGCTGATCTCGAATTCCTGACCTTGTGATCCGCCCACCTCAGCTTCCCAAAGTGCTGGGATTACAGGCATGAGCCACCACGCCCAGCATGATTAATTTCTTAAAATAATAATTTTAAAAATCTGAAGCAAACAGGCAAATATGGTTTGTTATATTCCCTTTTCTCTCTGTTTGAAATATTTTGTGATAAAAGAAAATAAGCTCAGCTGGGCACAGTGGCTCACGCCTGTAATCCCAGCACTTCAGGAGGCCAAGGCAGGCAGATCATGAGGTCAGGAGTTTGAGACCAGCCTGACCAACATGGTGAAATACCGTCTCTACTAAACATACAAAAATTAGTCGGGTGTGGTGGTGTGCACCTGTAGTCCCAGGTACTCAGGAGGCTGAGGGAGGAGAATCACTTGAACCCAGGAGGTGGAGGTTGTGATGAGCCAAGATCACGCCATTGTACTCCAGCCTGGGCAACAGAGCCAGACTCCATTTCAAAAAAAGAAAACAAGCTTTATTTCAACGTTGAAACCCATCACAGCCCTCTAACAATTATTGTATATGTAGAAAATATTATAAATTCTATGATACATTTTAATGGCTCCTTTTAAACTTAATTTCACCTAACCAATGCTGACTGATATAACTAGTAAGCAATACAGCTACCCTGTAAATTATTTTTCAAAAGGACAATCAGTAGTTACTAACCTTGAAATAAAGGTTTTATTAAAGATAAGAATGACATATTTAACAGAAAAACATTAAAAATTATATTATTTTTTACTATTTCAAAGATAAATATGAAAGCAATTACTTTACTAATGAAATTTGAATAAAAAATATATTCTTCCTTCCTTCAATGTTAAAGAGGCTATTTATGCTTGTAACATTTCTGTTGGAGACAGGTGTTGATATGGTTTGGCTGTGTCCCCACTCAAATCTCATCTTGAATTCCCATGTGTTGTGGGAGGGACCTGGTGGCAAGTAATTGAATCATGGGGGCAGGTTTTTCCCATGCTGTTCTCCTGATAGTGAATCTGTCTCATGAGATCTGATAGTTTTAAAAAGGGGAATTTCCCTGCACAAGCTCTTTTCTCTTGTCTGCTATCGTGTGAGATGTGCCTTTTACCTTCTGCCATGATTGTGGGGCCTCCCCAGCCATGTGGAACTGTAAGCCCATTAAACTTTCTTTTGTAAATTGCCCAGTCTCAGGTATGTCTTTATCAGCAGCATGAAAATGGACTAATACAGGTATCAACTGCTAAATGTTATGGCTAGAGATATTATAAGTTAATAAGGTCACATGGCTAATTAATAATAGAGTTAGTGAAAACATACCCTTCTGCTAGATCTGGCACTTATCCTCATTTCTTTTGAACCATCAGTGAAATGCCCACCCAAAAACTCTGCTGTGGCTTGAATATCCTTGACAAAACTCACATTGCAATTTAATTGGCCAGGCGTGGTGACTCACACCTGTAATCTCAGCATTTTGGGAGACTGAGGCAGGCAGATCATTTGAGGTCAGGAGTTCAAGACCAGCCTGGGCAACATGGTGAAACCTAGTCTCTACTAAAAGCAAAAAAATTAGCCAGGTATGGTGGCACATGCCTGTAGCATGTGGTGTGGTGGCCTGTAGCATGGTGGCATATGCCGGGTATGGTGGCACATGCCTCCTGAGACCCAGGAGGCTTGAACCCAGGAGGCGGAGGTTGCAGTGAGCTGAGATTGCACCATTACACTCCAGCCTGGGTGACAGAGCAAGACTGTGTCTCAAAAAAAAGAAAAAAATTAATTGCCATTTTAACAGTGTTAAGAGGTAAGGCCTTTAGGAGGCAATTAGGTCATGAGGGCTCTGCCCTCATGAATGGATTAATGCCATTATCATAGGAATGGGTTAGTTATTGCAGGAGTGGGCTCCTGATAAAAGATTAAGTTCAGCCCCCATTTGTTCTTCTGACTCACGCTCATTTGCCATGTGAGGCCTTCCTCCATGAGATGGCTCTCATCAGTTGCTGATACCATATTCTTAGACATCTTGGCCTCCAGACCATGAGCCAAATAAATCTCTTTTCTTCATAAATTACCCAATCTGTAGTATTTTGTCAGCAGCAGAAAATGGACTAAGAGAGAACATTGTTATTGAGAAGTGGAGCTGTTGCTGTAACAAATACCTGAAAATATGGATATGGCTTTGGAACAGGGTAATGGGTACGGGCTGGAAGAATTTGAGAAGCAAGCTAGCAAAGGCCTAGATTGTCCTAAACAGAGCATTAAGGGTGATTCTGGTGAGGGTTCAGAAAAAAAGAAATGCAGGAAAAGTAGGTGATATGGTTTGGATTTGTGTCTCCGCCCAAATTTCATGTCTGAATTTTAATCCCCAGTATTGGAGGAGGAGCCTGGTGGGAGGGGATTGGATCATGGGGACAGACTACCTCCTTGCTGTTCTTGTGATGGTGAGTTCTCATGAGATCTCATTGTTTAAAAGTGTGTAGCACCTCCCCCTGCTCTCTCTTCCTCCTTCTCCAGCCATGTAAGACACGCCTCCTTCCTCTTTGCTTCCTGCCATGATTGTAAGTTTCCTGAATTCTTCCCGTCCATGCTTCCTGTACAGCCTGGGGAACTGTGAGTCAATTAAACCTCTTTTCTTTATAAAGTACCCAGTCTCAGGTAGCAATTCTTTATAGCAATGCAAGAACAGATTAATATAGTCTAATAATACTTCTTAGAGATTACATAAGTGCTCACAGCCACAATGTTGGTGGAAATATGAACAGTAAAGGCCATTCTAATGAGGTCTCAGATGGAAATGAAGAATGTATTAGAAACTAGAGTAAAGACTATCCTTGTTATAAAGTAGCAAAGTCCTTAGTTGAATTATGTCCATGCCCTAGATTTTATGGTATGCAGAACTTAAAGAGCAATGAACTAGGATATCTGGTGGAAAAAATATCTAAGCAGCAATGCTTCCAGGCTGCTGGAGCTACCTTTAACTGCATACAGTGAGATGCAAGAGGAAATACATGACCAAAAGACAGAATTTATTGGAAACCAAAAATAAAATTCTAGCCCCAAACTGACTGAATGGACCCCTTTCTTGACCAAGGAGATTTCAAAGAAACCTGAAAAACTAGTTCAGACCATGCTTCATTATACTCCCTTCCATTTGAAGTTTAGATACAACTGACCAACATTAACATTAAAGTAGAGGAGGTAAGGCTGGGCGAGGTAACTCACACCTGTAATCCCAGCACTTTGGGAGGTTGAGGCAGGGGGATCACCTGAGGTCAAGAGATCCAGACCATCCTGGCCAATGTGGTGAAACCCTGTCTCCACTAAAAATACAAAAATTAGCTGGGCGTAGTGGCACGTGCCTGTAATCCCAGCAACTGGGGAGGCTGAGGGAGGAGAATCGCTAGAACCTGGGAAGCAGAGGTTGCAGTGAGCCAAGATTGCGCCACTGCACTCCAGCCTGGCGACAGGGTGAGACTGCATCTCAAAGAAACAAAACAAAACAACAACAACAAAAAATTAAAGTAGAGATACTGAGACTGACAAAACAGACTTTTCGTAGCACTAAGATACCAACTCCAAACTGACTCTGGTATAACATCATATGACAGATAACAGGCCCTAAAGGAAATCAAAGTATTTTACCCCAAAATAGATTTCTTTGACATATTTTGGAATGATCCTACAAAGGTGTCTCTTGTAGGGAAAATTTACACTCTGTAGAGAATCCCCTTCCCTTTCCTGATTCAGGAGCAGTTTGACTAAGGGTCTGACACCCCTTAAGGTCTCCTAAGAGACATTTATCATCTATTCTCTCTGAAGCTTGCTACCTGAGGGCTTCATCTACATAACAAGAACCTTGGCTTCCAGGAACCCCTTATCTCAAACCCAAGAAACTGCTAATTTATACGGGCTGACTTTAACACTTTAGGCAAAGCTTAACTCTTTTAACCAATTGCCAATCAGAAAATCTTTGCATCCACCTGTGACTTGGAAGCCCCCATTTCCAAGTCCAAACTTTCTGATCCAAACTAATGTAGATCTTACATGTATTGATTTACATCTTTGCCTGTAACTTCTATCTCCCTAAAAATGCATAAAATCAACTGTAACCCAACCACCCTTTACATTTGTTCTCAGGACCCTCTGAGGCTGTGTCATGGGTGATGGTCCTCACATTTGGCTCAAAATAAACTTCTTCAAATATTTTACAGAGTTTGGCCTTTTGTTGGTCAACATTAAAATTAAAAGAAAGACTAAATGGAAAAATTTGAAAAATTTGCAGTCTGGCCATATAAAGAGTGAAAAGTCATATTTAGGAGAACAAAGTGGCCACATGCTAAAGGTATTAGTATAGATAAAGGAGAGCCAGATGCTATTTATCAAGACAATGAAAGACTCAAAAGGCATTTCAGAGATCTTCTGAGGCTGCCCCTGCCACCTCAGGCCCAGAACTCTAGGAGGACAGAATGGTTTCGGGGGATGGGCTCAGGGTGCCCTTCACAGGCTCACAGCCCAGGGCCACTTTGGGACTCTATTCCCTGCATTCTGGTCCAGTGCTCCTCAGCTGTCCTAGCTGTGACTCAAGCAGGCTTAGGTGTGGCTCAACCTACCACTCCAGATGGTTCAAGCCATAAACTTTGGTAGCATCCATGTGGCGCTAATTCTGCAGGTGTACAGACTGCAAAGAGCTGTGTTGGTGTGGCTTCCTCCACCGAGATTTCAAAGAATGTTGCAGACAGCCTGGGCACCCAGGCAGAGACTTAATCACGGGGGTGGAGCCACTGCAGAGAACCTCTACTAGGGCGATACCAAATAGAAATGTGGGGTCAAAACTACCACAGAGAGTCCCCACTAGGGCGATGCCTAGTAGAGCCATGGGATTGGGGCTAATCCCCAAACCCAAGAACTGTAGGGCCACCAGCATGCAACTTCAGCCTAGGAGAGCTGCAGGCATGTGATCCCAACTTGTGAGAGCTTCTGGGTGGACTGACTCCAGTAGAGGCATAGGACGAGGGCTGCCTGGGTTTTTAGGAGCCCATCTTCCACCGCTGTGTGCCCAAAATGGGGGATATGGAGTCAGAGGAGACTATTCTTCAGCTTTAAGACTTAATGTTGATTAACCTGTTGGATACTTTTGTACTTATTTGGGACCAGTTCCCTTTTCTTCTTGCCTATTTTACCCTTTTGGAATGGGAATGTCTATCCTATGCCAGTCCTGCCATTGTATTTTGGAAGTAGATAGCTTGCTTGATTTTATAGTCTCATGGCTATAGGGAATTTGCCTCAGGATAAATCATGCCTGCAATCTCACCCATATCTGATTCAGATGAAACTCTGGACTCTGGGCTTTTGAGTTGATGCTGGAACAAGTTAAGAATTTTGAGCTATTGAAATGGAATGAATGTATGTTGTATGTGAGAAGAATATGAGTTTTGGGGGGTCAGGGGCAGAATGTTATGGTTTGAGTGCCCTCATCAAAACTCATGTTGAAATTTAATTGCCATTGTAACAGTATTAAGAGGTGGGGGAGCCTTTAAGAGGTGACTAGGTCATGAACTCTCTGGCTTCATAAATGGGTTAATACCATTATCACAGGAACGGGTTAGTTATCACAAGAATGGGTTTCTGATAGAAAGGTAAGTTCAGCCCTCATTTGTTCACTCTGTCTTGCACTCATTTTCCATGTGATGCCTTCCACCATGAGATGACCCCCACCAGATGCCAGTGACATGCTCTTGGACTTCCCAGCCTCCAGAACCATGAGCCAAATTAATCTCTTTTCTTTATTAATTACCCTGTCTGTGGTATTCTGTTATAGCAGCAGAAAACTGCTAACACAGGCTCTTAAAAATTATTCTTTCAGAGTAATTTCTTCAAATGTGGGACCAGGTAAGTAACCTGAGTAAAGCAAACGAGGTGTAATACATTAGGGAATTAGGAGACTCTAGCACATTGGAATTGGAATGCACCATCTGAAAGGGCAGTAATTAATCCATTCCAGTCAATTTTAGCTAAGTGAGACTCCAGGCAGTTGGCTAGACCTTTGAATTCCTCAAAATGACCCAGAAATGTGATTTTTTTTTAAAAAATTAAATCTTGTGACCTTTCAATGTAAGCATCTCATTCAATTTTTTAAAAATACTATACCAATCAAGGCTGGGCGCAGTGGCTCAAGCCTGTAATCCCAGCACTTTGGGAGGCCGAGACGGGCAGATCACGAGGTCAGGAGATTGAGACCATCCTGGCTAACACAGTGAAACCCCGTCTCTACTAAAAAAATACAAAAAACTAGCCGGGCGAGGTGGCGGGCGCCTGTAGTCCCAGCTACTTGGGAGGCTGAGGCAGGAGAATGGCGTGAACCTGGGAGGCGGAGCTTGCAGTGAGCTGAGATCCGGCCACTGCACTCCAGCCTGGGCGGCAGAGCGAGACTCCGTCTCAAAAAAAAAAAAAAAAATACTATACCAATCAAAACATCTGCAAGAACAATTACATTTCTTACTTTCCCCTGAACAATCAGATGATGATAGCAATATAATATTATTTGAGATTTATTCCCCAGAGCTGATTCTACTCCAGATAACTAGTCCTAGCCAGCCATGAAAAGTTCATTCTCCTTGAAACTGCTTCAACCCTCTTGCTGCTAGGAGGGGAGCCAGCCTTAAGGCAAACATAACACACCAAGGCCAACAGAGTGGAGAGAGAAAAAAAAAAACCCTGGAAACTCCATGACATTCTTGAACTACTGACTCAATCAATTCTGATGCCCGCTCTATTCTGGTGCTCCTTGTTACACATAAACATTTCCTTATTATTTAAATCATTTCAAGTTTTGGTTTCCATTAAGACGTCTTAACTGATTCAAAGCCAAACTATAGAAGTTTCTTTCTGTATCTATATCTTTTTATTTTCCCTAAGTACAGTTTATTGTATCCTTTTTCTCTATCATTTTTTTAACATCACTAAATTAGATAGCTATGTTTAAACCTATTTATACATTATATGACTTCCCAATTGTTTGGAGGGCCATGTATGATAGCTTTGCATCATTTAAAAATAAAAGGATGGAGTTGGAGTTAGAGTTGGAGATAGTAAGCACTAAGAAGCCTACCTCTAACCTTCAGTTTGGACTCTGAATGATTTCTATAACTCCAGATTGCTTCCTTTCTCTCCTAACAAAAAATATTGCCCTGGCACAGTGGCTCACACCTGTAATCCCAGAACTTTAGGAGGGTGAGGCAGGAGAACAGCTTGAGCCCAGGCGTTTGAGACTGCAGTAAGCTGTGATTGTGTCACTGCCCTCCAGTGTGGGCAACAGAGTGAGACCCTGTCTCATAAAATATAAACAGACAGATAGATAGATAGATAGTAGACAGATCCATCCATACTGAGACAATGAGCTTTGCCCTTCTGCTATAAAGTAGACTTCTATACTTGTGCCTAATAGGTTAGTGTTTGAACTTTAATTTGCTTTCCTTCATTCTTGCCAGAATGATCAATTATCCTTCACCTAACCAGCATTCCTCCTTTCCAACTTTCCTCTTTGCTTATGCCATTTTAATCACTTGTATGACCTAAACCTCTTCTCCACCCTTCAAAATTCTACTGATCCTTTAAGATCTCCATCTTATATCTTCATGGTGCTCTCCCGTTTCGTATCACCTTCATAACAGTCATTTGAGATGGGCAGGTAGGTACAATCTCATTTTTAGGTGAGAAAATTGACAGAAACATTAATCTGCTCAATATTTCAGTTACTTGCCTTAAAAATATCACATATTTCTTGACTCTGGCTTATGCCTTTACCATCACCCTCTTACCGTTCTCATTTGGATGCACCTTCTCTTTCCCAATCAGTGAACTCAAGTAAACATATTCTATGCTTTTTCTATTGACTGTTATTTCTTTTCTTTCTTTCTTTTTTTTTTTTTTTTGAGACGGAGTCTGGCTCTGTCGCCCAGGCTGGAGTGCAGTGGCTGGATCTCAGCTCACTGCAAGCTCGGCCTCCCAGGTTTACGCCATTCTCCTGCCTCAGCCTCCCGAGTAGCTGGGACTACAGGCGCCCGCCACCTCGCCTGGCTAGTTTTTTGTATTTTTTAGTAGAGACGGGGTTTCACCGTGTTAGCCAGGATGGTCTGGATCTCCTGACCTCGTGATCCGCCCGTCTCCGCCTCCCGAAGTGCTGGCTTACAGGCGTGAGCCACCGCGCCCGGCCTTCTATTGAATGTTATTTCTGACTAGCTGTTTTTATTTCCACAACTAACTCCAAAGTTAAGAAATGTAATTTGAGTCAAGAAAAAGAAGACATCTTCACAACCCACCCTTTCTTTAATCTGATGGTGGCATAGTCACTGACCCATGTGTTCCGGATGGGAAAAAAAAGTATCCAGAGGCGTCTGCAGCCTCAGTAGATATTGGCTAGACTTAGTATTGAGCACCAGATACTCTGACATTTCTCATGCAAGAGGCATGATACAAAGGAAAATATAATTCGGAGTCAAGCAGGTTTAGATTTGAATTGCAGCAGACAGCAGTGCCTTCCTGAATTTTACCTCACAGGTAATATTGATTGCATTTTAACAGGGTTTTCAAAAATAAAAAGTCTTAATCCAAGAAAGTGGCTGAAATAGGGAGGACTTGATATCTGGTACTAGGCAAAAACAGGAGACATTTGTGTTGATTAGCACCAGCGCTGTGCTAATATTCTCCTGAGAGAAGGACCTAAGGGAATTGTATAGACAGTATAGGTAAGTTCATGTAGGCAGAGGAGGAAATGAGGCAGGGATAGCCTAGATATGAGGGTAGTAATAAATTATAAGCATGTAAGGCCAAAGACCCATGAATAGATTGGGATGCATTTCTTTCTTTCTTTTTTCTTTTCATTTTTTTTTTTTTTTTGAGACGAAGTTTCACTCTTGTTGCCCAGACTGGAGTACAATGGTGCAATCATGGCTCACCACAACCTCTACCTCCTGGGTTCAAGTGATCCTCCTGCCTCAGCCTCCCAAGTAACTGGGATTACAGGCATGTGCCACCATGCCCGGCTAATTTTGTATTTTTAGTAGAGATGGGTTTCTCCATGTCAGTCAGGCTGGTCTTGAACTCCCAACCTCAGGTGATCCACCTGCCTTGGCCTCCCAAAGTGCTAGAATTACAGGCATGAGCCACCACGCCTGGCAGGGATGCATATCTTGAGATACCAGAAACCCTTAGAGGAACACCAAAGGAAGAAGCGAGACTGGTAGCAAAGATGGAGATTCTGAAAAAAACGTGGTTTCCTTTCTAACTGTAGTTTTTCCTCAATAATTTGTGCGACAGGCCAAGGGAAGTGCCTTAAGTGTGTACACTTGCTAGGATCTGTCCAAATGTCAAGCAGAAATTCAAGTCCTTGTATAGTGAGAAATTCAATAAATAACTTTTAAGTCCAATTCCAAAGAGTAAAGTTATGTTTATTTATTTAAAAGTTTAATACTATATGTAGTTCTTTAAAATTTTTCTGAATAGAGAGTCAGGAGACTGGAGTTCCAGCTCTGGCCTGGCTATTATCTAACTGGTTGACATGGGCAAGTCCCCTGACTCGTCAATGTCTCCTTTTTCACATTTTTAAATGTAAGTTTGGCCTAAGTGACCTCAAAGGTGCCTCCTGGATCTCAACTGTGATTCCAAGCACTGGCTATAGTTGTGGCTTTTTTTTTTTTTTTTTTTGAGACAGAGTCTCACGCTGTTGCCCAGGCTGGAGTGCAGTGGCGCGATCTCGGCTCACTGCAAGCTCCGCCTCCTGGGTTCACGCCATTCTCCTGCCTCAGCCTCCTGAGTAGCTAGGACTACAGGCGCCCGCCACCGCGCCCAGCTAATTTTTTGTATTTTTAGTAGAGACGGGGTTTCACTGTGGTCTCGATCTCCTGACCTTGTGATCCGCCCGCCTCGGCCTCCCAAAGTGCTGGGATTACAGGCTTGAGCCACCGCGCCCGGCCTTAGTTGTGGCTTTTATTTGAAGGTTATTAAACACTTACTGATGAAATCTCGTGTCTATTTTTTTCCAAAGATACCATGGGAATTCCAAGTGAATTTGGAATACTGGAAATACCAAACAAGGTTAAAGAATGTTTTAAATGCAGTGACTAGACAAAAGCTATAAACAGCTTAGCACATGGCATTTTTGCAAGAGCAATAAAGAGTGCACATTTTTAGATTCATAATCATAGATAATGTTAAGGGATGTATGAGAAAGGGCAAGGGGATATACAACCCAGGGGCCCAACACTATCCTGATAACCTGAGGTCCTGGGCAGGAACTTGTCCCAGGATGTGGAACAGCATCTCTGTAGCCTAGTTGGCAAAACTTTAATCTCAGTGGGTTTTCCCTCAGTGGTAGGCATTATCAGAATGCTAATGACAATAAGGCTAAAGACAACTGTATCCAAGAGTAATTCATGCACTGTGCAGCCAGCTAGCACTCACACTTATGGCAAGAGACTCTTCAGTCACTGCGAGTGCACGTGCTCACTGTCATTAGAGACAGCTGTTGGCTCTGAAGAGCCCTGGCAGCCAGACTCCTCCAACAGCCTCAGGGATAGTGTTTTGGTGCAAACCTGAGTGTGTGCTTTCAGAGTCATTAGAGAAAGGAGATAACCACAAGTAAACAGAAAGCAGGTGGACTGTACAAACAGTGTCGCAAACATAATTTTCAAGTCAATTACTATAAGGTTCTCTTTTTATGTTCTTTTTAAGTAGATGCAATATCAGGGCTCCACTTATCTCTAAATAATAAAACTCTTTCACTCCTAGCAACCACTTCCTGGAAAACAACCTGACAAAAAGATGAAAACAGTGAAAAGAGGTCTTTCGCACATTTAACAATGATAAGAGGGGTTTTTAAGAGTGAAATCCCATAATAGCTTCAATCATAAATGGCTATATCCAGTATCTCTCAGATGAGCAGCCAGGACCATGAACTTCCTTGTTGCAAAATCATGTATTAACCCTTCCCTGATCACTGCATTCTATGACCATCATCTACCCACAGAATTTTTCAACAAAACCGTCACTGAGATTTTACTGGGTATATAGTATGCCCCATGCATTAATTTCACATTAATAAAAGGAATTGTACTCATTTTCTTGCTCCTCCTTGTGTTCCTTCAGGCAATTTATACAGCCTCAAAGGGTCTTCGTTCCCTCACTTATAAGGATAATGGTTCACACTTCTCACAACTATTGTGAAAATTAAATGAAGTATATTGTTCAGGGATAGGCACACACAGAAACTCAACAGATGTTAGCTCCTTGTCCCTTGCAATCCATTTCTATCCAGGAGCTACAGTGATCTTCTTACACATAAATCGGATCATGCTACTCTCCAGCTTAAAACCCATAATGGCTTCCCATTACATTTAGGATAAAATTAAAAATTTGTAATATTCCCTACTGTTTCACGCGTCCGTGTGAAGAGACCACCAAACAGGCTTTGTGTGAGCACCATGGCTGTTTATTTCACCTGGGTGCAGGCGGGCTGAGTCCAAAAAAGGAGTCAGCAAAGGGTGGTGGGATTATCATTGGTTCTTATAGGTTTTGGGATATGCGGTGAAGTTAAGAGCAATGTTTTGAGGGCAGGGGGTAAAGCTCACCAAGTATATTCTCAAGGGTGGGGAGAATTACAAAGAAACTTCTTAAGGGTGGGGGAGATTATAAAGAACCTTCCTTTTTTTTTTTTTTTTTTGGAGTCTCGCTCTGTCACCCAAGCTGGAGTGCAGTGGCACCATCTCTGCTCACTGCAAGCTCCACCTCCCAGGTTCACGCCATTCCCCAGCTTCAGGCTCTGGAGTAGCTGGGACTACAGGCGCCTGCCACCATGCCCAGCTAATTTTTTGTATTTTTAGTAGAGACGGGGTTTCACTGTGTTAGCCAGGATGGTCTCGATCTCCTGACCTCGTGATCCGCCTGCCTCGACCTCCCAAAGTGCTGGGATTACAGGCGTGAGCCACTGCACCAGGCTAAAGAACCTTCTTAAGGGTGGGGGAGATTACAAAGTATGTTGATCAGTTAGAGTGGGGCAGAAACAAATCACAATGGTGGAATGTCATCAGTTAAGCTATTTTCACTTCTGTGGATCTTCAGTTGCTTCAGGCCATCTGGATGTATACGTGCAGGTCGCTGAGGATATGATGGCTTAGCTTGGGCTCAGAGGCCTGACACCTACAATATCTCTCTGGCTCTGCCTAAATTTTAGGTACATCTTCAGCCAGTCTACCACTAACATTCTATGCTCCAGTGAAAATTACCTTCTTTTGGATCTTTAAATATGCCAGACCTGTGTCATGGCCCCTGCATGGTAGCAGCACAAGGGAAAATTTGGGTGTCTTTATTCCTCATAATATGCATGAAGTCCATCCTTTATTTGATATGCAAAATTGATATATTATGAATCTTATATAGAACGCTATGCACAAACAGCTTCTAGCCCACCACTGAGTCAAATTGCTACCTCTAAGGCCCTCCTAAATTGTCATTTGGAAACTGTCACTGTTCTTGCACATGCCATTCATTCTGCTCAAAAAAACCCTCATCTTTCCTCTTTGCTACTGGCGAAATCTTACTGACTCATCAAGTCTCAGCTTAAATATATATCTCCTCAGGTATATGTCCATGTTAAGAATTCTCATAGCACCCTGTCCTTTTCTTTCAAGTGAATGAATAATCCTGTGTGACTATTAAGGTTGAGAAGGGCAAGGATAGTGTGGCTGCTTCTCTTAATGCTGCTGTGATCTAACATAAAGAGAGGCAGGAAATGCTTGTTGCTGGAGCTCAAGGTTTACTAGATTTTTGTTTCTTTTTTTTTGAGACAGGGTCAGTGCAGTGGTGCAGTCTTGGCTCACTGCAACATCTGCCTCCCAGGTTCAGAGCTCAAGGATTACTAATTATATTAGTCTGTTCTCATACTGCTAATAAAGACATACCTGAGACTGGGTAATTTGCAAAGGAAAGAGATTTAATTGACTCACTGTTCAGCATGACTGGTGAGGCCTCAGGAAACTTACAATCATGGTGGAAGGGAAAGCAAACATGTCCTTCTTCACATGGCAGCAGCAAGGAGAAGTGCCAAGCAAAAGTGGGAAAAGCCTCTTATAAAACCATTAGATAGGCTGGGTGCGGTGGCTCACGCCTGTAATCCCAGCACTGTGGGAGGCCGAGGCAGGTGGATCACAAGGTGAGGAGACAGAGACCATCCTGGCCAACATGGTGAAACCCCGTCTCTATTGAAAATACAAAAAATTAGCCGGGTGTAGTGGCGGGTGCCTGTAGTCCCAGCTACTTGGGAGGCTGAGGCAGGAGAATGGCGTGAACCCGGGAGGCGGAGCTTGAAGTGAGCCAAGATCGAGCTACTGCTTTCCAGCCTGGGTGACAGAGCGAGGCTCCGTCTCAAAACAAAACAAAACAAAACATTAGATCTTGTGAGAGAACTCACTCACTGTCATGAGAACAGCATGAGGGTAACCACTCCTATGACTAAATTACATCCCACTGGGTCTCTCCCACTACAGTGGGGATTATGGGAACTACAATTCAAAATGAGATTTGGGTTGGCAACACAGCCAAACCATATCACTAACCAATAAAGTTTACCTGAATATATATATAGAGTGAAAGATCTGCCCCTGCACCCATGAAAAACTAGAGAATGTTACACCGGCTAAATCTGATGACAAATTTTGAGTCTGTCTTAAGCCAATGTTTAGGAGTCAAAGAAAAAGAAAATGTCTCCATCAAAGACTGTGCCTTTGTATCCTGGACTTTTCCTACTTCTTTTATTTTTTTGAGATGGTGTCTCACTCTGTTGCCCAGGCTGGAGTGCAGTGGAGTGATCTCGGCTCACTGCAACCTCTGCATCCCAGGTTCAAGCTATTCTCCTGCCTCAGCCTCCCGAGTAGCTGAGACTACAGGCGCCCACCACTACGCCTGGCTAATTTTTTGTATTTCTAGTAGAGACAGGGTTTCACCATGTTGGCCAGGCTGGTCTCAAACTCCTGACCCTGTGATTCACCTGCCTCAGCCTCCCAAAGTGCTGGGATTACAGGTGTGAGCTGCCGCGCCCAGCTTCCTTTTCCTACTTCTTTAACTCACTTTCTTTCTACTACCCTGACCACTGCATTTCAACATACACAAATCAATCTGAAGCAGAACTAAATTTTACATAGAAAGAGGGGTTTGAGAAAGGGAAAAGCGGGTGGCAGGACTATGAACAGAAGAAATAAAATGCAAGTACAGCCTCAAGGCATTCACTCTCTTGGGCTCTCAGCAGGAAGTCCTTGCCAGGCATATCTTTGTACCACACTTCTAGTCTGTCTTACATTCCTCTGGATCATTTACCAGTGGCCTAAGCTGCCTGCTTTACTTTCCTGTCCTGAATCATGTTTCTTCATTGATCTCTGATAAAAGATCCTTTTCTATTTGGATCCTCAGTTTGGTCCCATTTGTCTTTTAGTTGTAACAGGACTAGCTTTTTAATCACCTTTCAACATTTAGGAAGCTTTTACTAGGAATCCCAGTCCTTCTTCCACAGATATTCATAGAATGTTCGTAAGTACCAGGCACTGTGCTAGGTTCCACCCCTTCTGCATTCTCCGCTTCGGTAGACCATCTGGATTGAAAGTTTCTCTTGAATGTTTTTGTCTACTTTGACTCTCCCTTTCTACTTGGCTTTGATTTTTCTTAAAGGGTCCTCTCCCTAGCTGGGCCTCTCATCCTCCTTTAGAATATCCCTGCTCAGAAATTCACAACTTCTATTTGCATGTGAAAGATAACTCGCAGGGAAGTTCTGGGAGAAATTTCCATGTGTGTTTAAACATTTATTTGCTACTTGACAGTCAAATGGAAGCTGCCTTTGAGGGGCGGGGGGTGGGGGTCTGTGGCCCTCCCTCTGAAGTAGGAGAACGAAGTGGCATCTGCTTTGTCAGGGCGCTGTTGTGCTTTAGGTTTATGAATTTCTATCCTTCCCTTAGTTGAAGCTGCCACATAATCAGGTCTTTTTGTCTAGAATTCTATTGTGTGTGTTGCCTCTTGAGTAAGATAAACAGAATAAGACAGTCATGGTGCCAAGGACCTATTTTTATATTCCCTAGTTCATTTGCATTCCCCCCTCCAACTTTCTATGGCAATTTTTCCTGTCCACATTAAAAACAGCTTTCTGGAAATTTTTATGGAAATTCCTTATATATGATATTGTGAATTTACGGAAGCATCTTCCAGGCATCTTAAGTTTTTTTTCTTTATAGAATTTGAGGCTTCATCACTGCCCCTGTCCCTTAACCTCTGTACAACAGTTTCATACAGAAATGTCTTGTTCACATAAAATCTGCCAGCTCCACCCATAGTGAACCCTGCCCCGTTCTGATGTTCCAAATCTTCCCCTTCCATTTCTAAGACTCACCTCAATCCTCAGGGCACATTCCTTCTCTTCTCCTATTTTCAGAAACTACCCACTTCAGTCCTAATTTGCTTGTAAAACCAAGCAAACTACGCCCAGAAGGTGACAATGAGGAGGGACCATACACTAGAGTGTAGGTTTAGTGAGCAAAGAATAACTCCAGGAAGGTACCAAAGCTGTTATACTCTCATTTTCTACATTTTAGCATAAACTTTCTTCTTGGAGGATCTTCAGTAGAGATAGAAAGATGCCAAGAAATCTCTCCTAAATTCCATGGATTCAGATACACTATATATAATCTTTAAAAAGTGCTGAATCATAGAGTTGCAGAGGTGGAAAGGAACGGACTTGAGAAATCCAGTCCATTTCCTCAATCTGTTTATTAATTTCCTCTATAACATTCCTCAAAACTGGCCATCAAGCCAGTTTTTTTTTTCTTTTTAAAGAAAGATTGTTTAAAGAATAATGAGCGTAAGTCCAAAGGCTTAATCAGTATTTCTTAAAGAATGCTCTGCAGACGACCTGCATCAGAATCACCTGGGGTGCTGCCAAAGGGTCCCTGGGATCTACCCTAGATAGAATCCTAGAGCCTAGGGCTGCAGTCAAAGACTCTGCACCTCCAGGTAGTACTTACATATATTAAAGTCTGCGACCCTGCATTCTAACAGGGATCAGCCACAGCTGGAAGTGGACAGACTTCCTCCCCATATTTACCAGGGCAGGAGAAGGCCATCCATGCCTTGAGAGGAGCAGTCTATGCTTGCCGGCATTTTTACAGGAATGTGGTAAAACAGCTGCTACAAACCTACCCCCAACATTTTTTTTTTGCCCACACCATACCCAGAGCAGCCAACAGCATTACTGAAGCTGGCAGATGCATAAGTCTCTGCTTCCTGATGAAGATGAGGAGAAGAAGTGCCTTCCTGGATCAGGGAGAGGGAGATGAGCTGAATATTAATATTGCACTTAATACTGGTGAAATCATGATCCAGGCCCTCAGGCAATATATCCAGGCAACTACGGTAAGGGAAAAAGTTTGAACATTAATGAAAATCCGGAGAAACTGATTTATGTGGAAGCATAAGTAAATAATTCTAGGCTATGAGGAGCGTATAATAGTTTGTTAAAAGATAAAAACCTGATGGTGGAAAGATGGACCAGAACATAGGTCCATCTTTGAAGTTGAAAGGGAAAACAATGAAAGGAATTCAGGTACAATTCAAGCTACAATAAAATGAGCCTTAATAATAATTTAACCATTTTAACCAAACAGACAGCATATTTTTAGAATCAGGAGGTCTGTACAATGTTTAGGCAGCCTGTGTAACTCTCCTTTTAAAAGAGGCTCATGTTGAGCATTCCAGAAAACCACGGAGACACTGAGCTCAGTGTACGAGAGTCGACTGTGTTGAAAATGCAAGAGCCAGAAATGACACATACCTAGAAAATGACCAAAAACTAACCAAGGCAGGACAGAGAAATCCTTTCTTCTTTCTCCTACAGGGGAAAAAGTATCCAACTACAGTACACCTCTCTTGACCTCCTCCCCCGTCTTTCCCCCCAAGAGCTTTAGACTAGGAATCAGAAAATCTAGATTCTAACCCTGGCTCTGCTACGACCTATATGATTTTAATCACCAAACAAGCTTAATATTCTGACTAGATTTCTTCACCTATATGTAATAGGGTATCTTGCCTGAGGTTGAACCTTAAAACTTGTGAATTTTTTTCTGTTTTTGGTCTCTACATGTGAATATTTATTCATCTTTATTTATTGTCTGCTTGTTTGTTTTTTTGTTTGAGACGGAGTCTCACTCTGTCACCCAGCCTGGTGTGCAGTGGCACCATCTTGGCTCACTGCAACCTCTGCCTCTGGGGTTCAAGTGATTCTCGTGCCTCAGCCTCCCAAGTAGCTGGGGTCACAGGTGCCTGCCACAGTGCTCGGCTAATTTTGTTGTTGTTGTTGTTGAGACGTGATTTCACCATGTTGGCCAGGCTGGTCTCAAACTCCTGACCTCAAGTGATCTGCTCCCCTCAGCCTCCCAAAGTGCTGGGATTAGAGGCGTGAGCCACCATGCCTGGTCTATTCATCTTTAATGTAAAGTTACTTTGTTTTAGAAAAATATTTTTTAAAAAAACCACTAGAATAGTTTCTCTTATTTACACAAATATGAGGCAAGTACCATTAATATAAAAGGGGTATTTTTCTGGTTTAGCAATGGAAATGAATACCTGTATAGTTTTGGGCCAGACCATCTATCTCCAAGTTCCCTCTGTGTGTGTGAGTGTGTGTGAGTGCTTGCTTGCTTGTATTTTAATAGTGAGTGCTTGCTTGTATTTTAATAGTAAACAAAGAAAACATTTTTTCTTAGATGTATATAAATAGGAGGTAGAACACACAGAGAACTGTTGTTTCTTATTACTGTAGGGACAAGTTTTTACTGTAGGGACAAGTTTTTGCTTATATATGATGAAGAGGAAGGGAAAATCTTGTGAGAGCACTAAGTGGTAGCAATGGGGTCTTGGAGTAGAGCCGAGGTGGCTGCAGAGGGGGGCTTTCTACCCACCTCCAGAAACTCAGCAAGGTGAAGCCAACTTAGGTAGAATTAGGGATGGACATTCTTGGCATGAATGGATGAACTGCTTGCCAGAGTTATTTTTAACAGTGGTGGCAGCAGGTTCTTTGAGGGAGCTTCCATTTCAATTGCATTAGACATTGTCAAGAGGGAACCCAAGTAAGAGAGGAAAGACTTGATTGGTCTCTACATGTGAGACGCCCCTTCTGTCACTCTCAGAAATAACAGAGAGAAGCTTTCCCAGTCAGTGGGAGTGCTCTGTAAAGTACACTTATCATACAGGAATTGTATTTGGGACAGTCAAGGTAAAAAATGTATAGGCTCAGCAGCACTGCTCAGTATACCCTTGCTGGCCCCCTGAACAGTCATGAGCAGTGTGGAGTTTCCCAAAAATAACTAGGACCTGGGGACACGATTGTTTGATATCCAGATGGGATGGTTTTGCTCACCTTGTATAACTTGCCTGCCTCTGGGAATCCAAAAACACCAATATATAGATTCGATCATTCTCCTATCATCATAGGATTAATAAGATCTCCAAATTCAGGTAATTGTTCCTGCTTCCTTAAGTTCTACTAGTTGCTGCCTTGGTACTTCCTGTATTACAGCCCATTTACCATTTAATAGTGATTGGAATAGAGTGTATACACAGCCCTCTCCCTCACTAGAGGGCAGAAGCTTATCTTATGGAAGTCTCTAATCCTACCTCCTAGCACAGTGTCTCACTCATAATAGGCATTGAACAAATAGACCCAGTTCTTAGAGACCTGGATTTGCATTTTGGTACCGTATCATCTGGAGCAAATTACTCACCCCTCTAAGGCTCAGTTTCTTCATCTGCAAATGTTGATACTATACTTGTGAAGTTACAACTAATAATATTTATGAAGTTGATTTAATAAGTAAATGAAATAATGGCCATAATGTGCCTTACATACAATAAATGCATAATGATAAGAGTTGTTATTGTTAATGACCACAGTGTGTTATGTCAAACATGGTTCGGGGGAGAATCACTAAGGACTGTGGCTGTTGCATTAGAAGAAAGGAGTGAATGCTTTCCAACTTATCTACCCCTTCGAGGACCTCCTACATGCTACACATTGTGCTCAGAAATGGGGGCTAGACAGAGCCATTTCTATATGGCTCCTGCATTCCTGGAACTCCCAGTAGAGTGCGTTTATTTTCCTGAATTGACATCTGACCAACACATAGGTCATTGGCAAGAAATATAATTGACTTTCTTACCAATGTAACTAACAATTTAACCACCTACAGCATAGCCAGTCAGCATCATTATGTACCAAATGTTCAATATTTAAAACGAAAGTTGATCTTAATTCTTACTTTGGGAATAAACCTTTGATATTGCTAAACATATTGATACTCTCAAAAGCCATGACCCTATCTTTATTTACTCAAAGCTTCCACAGATACTGTACATTTTACTTTTTAAATACATTGCTTTAAAAATTATTCTTCATATTATTTTCTTGTTAATCATGTTCTTTGAGCATTATTTAATAGACTAGCACTGTTGACATTCATTCTTCTACACAAATATCTTATCTAAAGGAAAACAAAAGGACTTTACTCCCCCAGTGAAACTCTTTATGGTCCCTGAAACTGTGATTTACTCATTATAAACTAGCAATACATTCTGTTATGATGGCATGCAGTTTTTATTCTTACCAGTATCTTAAACACATTTAATCTCAGGTTCATGAAAAATTAATGAAATTAATGCAAATAGACTCACTAGAATTTGTGTCAAGCAAGAAAATTTTTTTTTATATATAAATATTTTAGTGTGTTACCATGGCATATGAGGAGACAGGATTGTTTGACATCTAGATGGGATTGTTTTGCTCACCTTGTATAATTTGTCTGCATCTGGGAATCCTGAGAAGGCAATATATAAATTCTGTCATATTCAGGCCGGGCGTGGTGGCTCATGCCTTTAATTGCAGCACTTTGGGAGGCAGAGCTGGGCAGATCACGAGGTCAGGAGTTCAAGACCAGCGTGACCAACATGATGAAACCCTATCTCTACTAAAAATACAAAAATTAGCCTGGGGTGGTGGCATATGCCTGTAATTGCAGCTACTCAGGAGGCTGAGGCAGGAGAATCGCTTGAACCCAGGAGGCAGAGGTTGCAGTGAGCCGAGATCTTGCCACTGCACTCCAGCCTGGGCAACAGAGGAAGACTCTGTCAAAAAAAAATTTAAAATAAAAATAAATAAATAAATAAATAATTCTATCATCTTCCTATCACCATAGGATTAACATGATCTCCAAATTCAGGTAATTGTTCCTTCCTCCTTAAGTTCTACTAGTGGCTGCCTTGTTACTTCCTCTATTATAGGCTACTTAATAATGAATGTTTGGATGGAGTGTTTACATGGCCCTCTCTCTCACTAGAGGGCAGAAGGTTATCTTATGGAAATCTCTAACCCTTCCTCCTAGGCAGTGCCTCACTCACAATAGGCACTCAATAAATAGATGGTAGTAGTACCATTCCAATTTTTCCTTATGTGTGATACTTTTAAAATGATATTTGATCATGCGATATAATGTGACTCTAACTTTAGTTAGATGAAAATCTGAGGTTGTGCTATCCTCAAAGGGAATAGCTTCTTTAAGGGATGCTGTCACAATATTAGGAAGATCAATGTCAAACCACCAAACGTTCTCACTCAGCTGCCATCTGAAGAAAGCCTTTACTTTCAGGAAAAAAACCCCATTCTTTTAGTCTGCATTTCTGAATCATGGTAAGATTGTAGGCTAGAAGTGGTTTATGGATGTTAAAGGGGAGAGTTTATGTCTGCCTTTTCCCATGCATACACTGTATTCCTGAACCTGGTCAGCGGAGGTCCAAGGCCACTCAACCCCTTTCAAGTGAGGCCAATGGAATATATTGTGCTTCCTGTAGAGAAAAGGTTCTAACTGGCTCTAAAAAGGAATGTCCAATAGTTCTCACCAGGGTTGTTCTACATATTTGGAAATGTGTGGGAGTCATGTTGGTTGTCACAGTGACCAGACAGACGGCGATGAGGGAAGGGAGATGCTATTGGAATTTAGTGGGTTGCAACCAGGGATGCTAAAATGTCCTGCCATGTATAATACCATTATGAGAAACAAAGAATTGTCCTGCCCAAAATGTCACTTGCACATCTTTTTTGAGAATGTTTTTTCCCTGATAGGAGTTGTGGAAAACTGGGGTGGGCTTGCCACACCTACAAAGGTGTGGACGGACGTACCTACCCCTCATGGGTTTTGGCAAGCATGCTATTAGGAAGTCCTCCAAGCAATGCAGATTTAGCCCATTTCTTTTCTTCCCCACCCTCAGGACAGGGAGACAAGGTTGGCAGCCCTTCAGGTGATGTATTTGGGGAACACCGAAAGGCCCATCATGTATGCAGAAATCCTCACCATTAGACTCCTATGCGTTAAGACATTGTCTCTAAAAAGACAGTTAAAGTGTAATATGTTACTTGAAGGGCTAAAACTAGAATGTACCTTAGCATAGATTAGTTTACCAGAATAGCTAGCTATCACTTTGGCAACCAGTCTTTAAGAAAATAGATTTTAAGCAAGTAATTTTGATATAAGCATAACAAAAGAAGGAAGTGAAAGGAGGAGGACTTTTGGAAGTGAGTCATGAGGGACTCTGAGAAACCAGGAGAGGCTACTGGGTGTCAAAAACAGATGAAAACAGGAGAAAGCAGCTACACAAATTTGCTCATATTCTACCCATTTTGTTGCTGCTGTAAGCTTTCTGAAAAGAAAGATTTCAATACCAAAGTAACCTTATCCTTATGAAGGCAGAAACTGTATCTTTTCTTTTAGCTGCTTAATTCCACAACACTTTGCACAATGAATACTCAAATTTTGAGAGTTAAGGAATCACAAAAATAGTATCTTAGATTGCCTTGCTGGAAAGCTGTCAAACTCTAGGTTCAATAAAAGACACACCCGTGGCCAGGCGCGGTGGCTCAAGCCTGTAATCCCAGCACTTTGGGAGGCCGAGACGGGCGGATCACGAGGTCGGGAGATCGAGACCATCCTGGCTAACACGGTGAAACCCCGTCTCTACTAAAAAGTACAAAAAACTAGCCGGGCGAGGTGGCGGGCGCCTGTAGTCCCAGCTACTCGGGAGGCTGAGGCAGGAGAATGGTGTGAACCCGGGAGGCGGAGCTTGCAGTGAGCTGAGGTCCGGCCACTGCACTCCAGCCTGGGCGACAGAGTGAGACTCCGTCTCAAAAAAAAAAAAAAAAAAAAAAAAAAAAAAAAAAAAAGACACACCCGTACAATGGTTTGTTTTGTGTTTTAGGTTCACAGTACAGTTTTTATGAACATGAGCACACAAATTGCTTTCTTTCTTTTTTTTTTTTTCCTCTGCCCCATATAATCTGCAGGAATGAGTTGCTTTCTTTTAGCATGAGGGATTCTTCCAGGTGTTTTACAAGAAATTTAACCTGGGTAAAAATGAAGTGGACTTTAAACTCCACATCAGCACTCTGTATTAGAAAAGATTAGACAGCTTTCTTCTATTTTATGTAGAGCCATAAATTTTAAGACTTGAAACAAGTAAATGAGAATAATCTTGTTCAAATAATAAGTGACCATGGATCACACTGAAATTTGATGTTTTTCTTGCATAATATGATAATAGTCGGCCGGGCGTGGTGGCTCACACCTATAATCCCAGCACTTTGGGAGGCCAATCACAGGCGGATCACAAGTTCAGGAGATCAAGACCATCCTAGCTAACATGGTGAAATCCCATCTCACTAAAAATACAAAAAATTATCCGGGCATGGTGGTGGGCACCTGTAGTCCCAGCTACTTGGAAGGCTGAGGCAGGAGAATTGCTTGAACCCAAGAGGCAGAGATTGCAGTGAGCCAAGATCACGCCACTGCACTCCAGCCTGGGCGATACAGCAAGACTCCATCTCAAATAAATAAATAAATAAATAAATAAATAAAATGGATGTATCACATGATGCAAAATATAGATGTCCCAGAAATCTTGATTCTAAGCCATGAGAAAATACATTTTCCATTGACTTTCTAAAACGTCTTCATAAAAGGCAGTCTCATATCCATGTTGTCTAAAAATTCATGCCTCAAAATGTAATAGGGACAATTTTTTCTGTAAACATATTTAAGAATTGTCAAAAGTAATGTACTTTTGGATCCAGGGACACAGATATCCTATGCAGTGTTTTTTTTGCTAGTAGGAAGAAAGTGGTCATTTGTAGAGGCAGATTAACCTCCCTCGTGCTCCAGGGCATGAGGTTTGACAAGCACAGTTGGGTCTGGGCTTCAGCACCTTGACTGCTCTAGTAGGGTGTCTGTGTAATGCTCTCACTAACAACCTGCCTGTGGCAGCCCCACTGGCATCTCACAGTCCAAATCTTCTCACCTCTAAGGTGGACTTGCACTTTCTACTAATCCTTATATCTGCTAAACTCTTGACTCGTTAGCTAGCGTTCTTGTCCTGCCCTCTTTTACTCACTTTCTACATTCTCACCTTCACCCCATCCTGCTTTCTTAGAGAGAGACCTCCTTAGAGCCAGAGGGGACCAACAGGCACTTGTTAGCAGGAACCATGGCATTTCATGGTGGTCTTCCCAGCATCTTAGTCAGTAGCCGGCATGTGGAGGAACTATGTAAATGAACGAGTACATTTTAGAACTACGCGTGATTATCTCACTGGTTGAGCCATCCAAGTTTATGTCATTTCATTAGTGGCAAATCTGATATCAAAACCTTGAAAAAAAAGTAATTTCTATACTATTGTTCTGATAGATTATCTGTGCTTAGTGCTTCCCAGCAATGCAACAAAATATGTTTTGCTATGGTCCTAGATTTATGATTACATAGTAAATACAATGTAAGAAAAGTTATATTGGATCTATATTAGTTGACATTTTAACTAAGAAATATTCTGAATCTGAAAGACTGATATCCTATTTTTATAATCCTTAACCATTCTCTCTCACATTATAACACCCAAATTTTAAGTCTCATTATGGTTGAGCTGATAGAGATTGTATTCAAAAAGCAATGTTTCTAAGGTTCATGCTCGAGAGAGAATGAAATAGGTAAGAAGTTGAGAAACTGCATCTTAGTAAATTTGTTATGGCAACTGTGCCATTCTTGCTTTTACCTGCAACTAAAGCAATGACCAGATGCCTAACTGGTTTGAGGTAACAAAATATACAGCATCTCTAGGAGGATCCTGAAGCCTCCAGAATGTGGATTCAGGATGAATACATAAATTTCTATTTCAGTCAGAGGATTAGAACAGAGATAGAATAAGTTGATTTAAAGTAATTAAGCATTAGAGAAAATATATATCAATATCAAAAGTTTGGTCATTTTAAAATACCTTTATCTCATCTTAATGTTTGTATTACTTGATGGTGCAATGTCTTACTTATTTATTTTATTTTTTTGAGACAGAATCTTGCTCTGTTGCCAGGCTGCAATGCAGTGGCGCGATCTCAGCTAACTGCAACCTCTGCCTCCTGGGTTCAAGCAATTCTCAAACTCCTGAGTAGCTGGGACTACAGATGCCCGCCACCACACCCAGCTAATTTTGTATTTTTGTTAGAGACGGGATTTCACCATGTTGGCCAGGATGGTCTCCATCTCTTGACCTCGTGATCTGCCCGCCTCAGTCTCCCAAGTGCTGCGATTACAGGTGTGAGTCACCGCACCTGGCCCTATTTTTAAATAACCAAGTTAACATTTTTAAAGAAGTCTAGAAGATTAATGCAGTATAATCTTTCTTGTAACCATACTTCTTGCCATAGCCTGATTGGCTAAGAGGTTCATCAACTCAAAATGCCACAGGGGCCAGGTAGGTAACCTGAAGCAGACTGGATGTGAGCACACATTCATAGATGTACATAGAGTGCTGGAAAGTGCCTGGCTATCTAAGTGGGGCAGTTGGGTTCAGCTATAGTTAGTGGTTATCTTGAGGGAATGAAGAGCCAGTAATTGCTAGATCTTCTGATTTTTCAAGAAAGACTGAAAATCCATATTGTTACGTGAGCACTCCTGATTATTAGCAGTTGGCTTAAATTTAAAATGAGCAAGACCATCCTGGCTAACACGGTGAAACCCCGCCTCTACTAAACAAAATACAAAAAATTAGCCGGGCGTGGTGGCGGGCACCTGTAGTCTCAGCTATTCCGGAGGCTGAGGCAGGAGAACAGCGTGAACCCAGGAGGTGCTTGCAGTAAGCCGAGATCGCACCACCGCACTCCAGTCTGGACGACAGAGCGAGACTCCATCTCAATAAATATAAATAAATAAATACATAAATAAATAAAAGAGCAAGCCAACAAACCATTTGAATCAAACCAAATATGGCTGGTGGCCACCCATATATTTCTGGTCTGACCATGTGATATTTATTGCCCCCTGGTGGTGGCTTTCCTGAATTCTGGCTTTAATTTTAAGAGATGTGACAACGAATTTTGGTGTTTGGCTGATTTGTGAAGTTGCATAGTCCTGTTGGGTAGGCGAGTTGCCCACTTCCAACATCCGTGCCAATGCGTTCTTAGATTGGCACAAAGGGTCCAAGTGAAAATCAGCTCTCAAATGATAGTTCATGATTCAAATACCAAAAAGAAATATTCACTAATACAGATATTGTATGATAATAAGTACGATATGGAGTTTATTTGTTCGTTTTTGTTTTGTTTGTTTATTTGTTTGTTTCGAGATGGAGCCTTGCTCTGTCACCAGGCTAGAGTTCTGTGGTGCGATCTCCACTCACTACAACCTCCGACTCCCTGGTACAAGCTATTCTCCTGCCTCAGCTTCTCAAGTAGCTGGGATTACAGGCACCAGCCACCACACTCAGCTAATTTTTGTATTTTTATTAGAGACGGGGTTTCACCAGGTTGACCAGGATGGTCTCGATCTCCTGATCTCATGATCTGCCTGCCTCAGCCTCCCAAAGCGCTGGGATTACAGGTGTGAGCCACCACGCCTGGCCCCAATATGGAGTTTTTAAAAAGCATATATTGTCATATATTCAGGATGCTTTCTGGGCACAGTTAAAGCGAGGAGTGCCGAAAAACATTGGATCATTGTCTTGGGTTCTGTGGCTGCAGGACTGAGCATCTGGACTGTGACTCACTCACTCAGTTGGCCAGTTCCGCAGCTGGTGCTAAAGGAGACTTGAAATACACTTTTCTCATCTGTAAAATATGATGATAATAATCCTACCTGGCTCGTGGGGTTATAGACTCACTGTCCTCAATATGTGTTGGGGGAAAATTCCTATGGATTTATTAATATATGCAGTAAGCCCAACCTGCTACCCTTGGTCATCAAGACAGGCAGGTAGGACTGGCTTATCTTCTATGCACACCCTTGGCCCATACTGGGTGTGGTTCTTTTGGGACTTCCTCATTCTCTCCTTTAAGGTCGATTTCTTTTAAACTGATGTTCCCATATAAACATGTTTGAAGCAGAAAATGGGAGGTTACAGTATGATTTGGACTGTCTTCCACTCTCACCCCAAGGTCTATCCTGTATTTAGAGCATATGAAAGATCTGTCTGCTTGAAAGTAACTTGAATACTAATTTGCGATGGAAAATTAAGGAGCCCATCAGAAGGGAATTTTTAAATATTTTATTTTATTTTATTTTATTTATTTTTTGAGACAGAGTCTCGCTCTGTCGCCCAGGCTGGAGTGCAGTGGCGTGATCTTGGCTCGCTGCAAGCTCTGCCTCCAGGGTTCACGCCATTCTCCTGCCTCAGCCTCCCGAGTAACTGGGACTACAGGCGTCCGCCACCACACCCGGTTAATTTTTTTGCATTTTTAGTAGAGACGGGGTTTCCCTGTGTTAGCCAGGATGGTCTCAACCTCCTGACCTCGCGGTCCGCCCGCCTTGGCCTCCCAAAGTGCTGGGATTACAGGCGTGAGCCACCGTGCCCGGCCGGAAATTACTATAAAGCACCAACTTTCACATGGGAATTGACAATGCCTTCATATGGACTTTGCTTGCATTTTTAAAAAATTGGAACACCGAAGCAGCAGAAAAACCTCTAAGTTTCCAAACAAGTAACTTAAAGCTATGAATTAATGGGCCCAGGAGTTTCTTTTTTTTTTTTTTTCATATAATACCAGAACTTCCTCTAATTAAAAAAAACTTCTAGACATTAACTTTCATATTTTTCATATTTAAATGTGAGAATGTAATGAAGAAAAAGCTGCTGCTGAAAGTTAAAATAAACTTACTTTTGTCATGAGAATTATTAATATGAATATTAAAGTGAGAAAGTTTTATTTCAGAGAAGACACAGTATAGCATATTAATACCAAGAATGAAGGAGATGATAAAAAGTGTGCCTGGTTGTGTAAGTGAATACTACAGCATATATATTCAGAGGATTCAGCAGAAAAAGTTACGTGCTTGTTTCAATGCTACATCCATGGTTCAAAAGGCTTTTGGAGTTCCTTTCTTTGAACTATCTTCAAATTCTGTTCACTTTGAAAATTACTCACACTGGTTTATAGTCATGCTTCATATTCAAATCATTTGGGTAATGGTTAGGCCTTGGGTCTGATCATTATACAAACTAATGTAGGGGACCGGGCGCGGTGGCTCACGCCTGCAATCCCAGCACTTTGGGAGGCCGAGGCGGGCGAATCACGAGGTCAGGAAATCGAGACCATCCTGGCTAACATGGTGAAACCCCGTCTCTACTAAAAATGCAAAAAATTAGCCGGCGTGGCGGCCGGCGCCTGTAGTCCCAGCTACTCGGGAGGCTGAGGCAGGAGAATGGCGTGAACCCGGAAGGCGGAGCTTGCAGTGAGCCGAGATCGCGCCACTGCACTCCAGCCTGGGCGACTGAGCGAGACTCGTCTCAAAAAAAAAAAAAAAACTAATGTAGGGATTGAAGAAGGTTTATCAGGGAAGCAGAGAAATCAGATGGAGACTGAGACTCTTCAAAATCAACCAATCATAGCAATTCAAAAGATATATAAATATTTATATAGCCTTAGAGATGTCAGGAAATCTTTCTTTGTGACAAAATATTTTCTGTATCCTAAAATAGCACTGTAAGCAATATAGCAGAGGGCTCATCCTTCATATAAACGTGGTATTTTAATAAAAGAGGGAAATGAGAAAAATATTTGATCTTATGCAGAAACTCCAAAGTCCTGGTTGAGAAATATGGAACAAAGTAGAGCAAGTTAAACTATTAGAGAGAACAGATGGAAGCTTCCTCCCGAGATAATCATGAGCAGAATTCTTAGTACCTTCCTGGAAAATTTTGAATACATCCATCTTCTCAAAAAAAAATTTTTTTTTTTTTTTTGAAGAGGGAAATATTTATGAAATGAGTTTGCACCAGACTGGCTGCAGTTCAAGTTTTGCAGAAACAAGCTGCTTATCTAATTCCTGTCTGAAGGACATTTATTTTTATTAGCAGAAATTGTACCAGCTATCCAATGCCTCCCCTCTTCAATGGGGAAAAAAATCTTGAGAAAGTCCTTTGAGGACTTTTAATTACACCTCAAGTAATTACATATTTGTATTATCAACTGTACACACACACACCCGATTGAGAGAAAATACGTAGATAAATATATACACACATCTTAATAGAAACAAAAAGGAAAATATATTTGCATATTCATACTAAAGACCTTCTAAGTAGTTCTATACGAAGAATAATAAATTTAGGTTTAAAAAACTTACTTTAGTTACAAATAGACATGAAAATATTGGCTGAAGGTAAATTCCTGCTGTAAAACATGGTCCTGAAATTTGGTTTTGAAATTCATGTACCCTGTCCTTCACTGAAAAACAGAAATGACATTAATGAAGACAAAGAACTTTAGTTCAAACATGCATTAATTTAAAAAATTCCAGTAACATATGAACTGTAAATAGGAGCCTTGTTTTGTATGCAAGTTTGTACCTTTCTGAAGCCCATCTTTCCAGAGGATCATGACTGATACCCTGGAGACCACTTCCCTGAGAATTACATTTGGATTATGTGTCCTGAAAGCATCTGCTCTCTTGTCCTTGAACACTCATCTACCACTTTTCTGCCCACTCACCCAGCCTGGTGCAATCTTCCTGCAGTTTATTCTATTGACTTGGCATTTTACTAACTGGAAGTTTCGTGTCATATGCCACTTTGGAGATTTCACGCATATGTTCACCTCTGAATCATTTACCAACCTGTTTCATAAGGATGCTTTAGAGCCAATCTCTGATGTGCCTCGCTGTTTTAGCCTCTTCATTCAAGCATAATGGAATGTTCAAGTGGAAGTTTTGGCTGATATCCTAATGAGAAAGGTAACAAATACCCAACAAAATTGTGAACTTCTGAATTTTAGAGTGCTATGAATAAAAGTTACAATACTCTTAGAGTCCTTACTCACATCAATGGCATGAAAGGGTGGTTTTACTGAGCATTTGTAGAAGTTTTATATATATGTATCTCACTATGTATATATAAAATATATACATATATATCACTATATATAAATATATACATATATATCTCACTATATATATAAATATATACATACATATATATATATACTTTTGAGACGGAGTCTTGCTCTGTAGCCCAGGCTGGAGTGCAGAGGTGGGATCTCGGCTTACTGCAAGCTCCACCTCCCGGATTCACGCCATTCTCCTGCCTCAGCCTCCCGAGTAGCTGGGAGGCCCCCGCCACCGCGCCGGGCTAATTTTTTGTATTTTCAATAGAGACGGGGTTTCACCGTGTTAGCCAGGATGGTCTCGATCTTCTGACCTCGTGATCCACCCGCCTCAGCCTCTGAAAGTGCTGGGATTACAGGCGTGAGCCACCGCGCTGGGCCCAGAAGTGATATATTTTTTAAAAGGTGACACCCACTTCACAGAATCTCGAACTCACTGTGAAGGGAGTATCACCTCCACTTTTATCTCAAGTCAAGGGAGAATCTTAAAGTGAACCAACAAAGTGAACTCTTAGTATATAAGGGTAAGAAGAAAAGTCAAGTTTCTTTTTCTTTTTTTGACACGGAGTTTCACTCTTGTTGCCCAAGCTGGAGTATGATGGCACGATCTTGGCTCACTGCAACCTCTGCCTCCCGGGTTCAAGCAATTCTTCTGCCTCAGCCTCCCGAGTAGCTGGGATTACAGGCATGCACCAGCACACCTGGCTAATTTTGTATTTTTAGTAGAGACGGGGTTTCTCCATCCATGTTGGTCAGGCTGGTCTCAAACTCCCGACCTCAGGTGATCCACCCGCCTTGGCCTCCCAAAGTGCTGGGATTACAGGCATGAGCCACCGTGCCTGGCCGAAAAGTCAAGTTTCTACAGAGAGGAAGGGGAAGGCAAGACCCACTGAATAAATTCAAGTTAACAAAGGAAGAGAAAAAAGAAAGTTGTTTTTCAGATTACATTCCACATGTTAGTGCTTGTTCAGCACACTGACTACACATGCATGCGCCATTTATCCTATGATCTTATGGTTAGTGCTTTTAGGGCAGTTTTTATCCATTAAGTATTTTTCATGGTGATTTCTGTTTTATTAAGTTGTTTTTAGTAAAGAATCTTATCAAACACTTCCAAAAACATTATATCTATTGCTATGCTTAGCAAGACATTCAGTTTTTTTGATCTCTAAGAAGTCTAAAACATTTAGATAGGATTTTCCCCTGATAAAATAAAATATATTTTCTACCAACATGTTAAGTGTGTACAAGCTTTCAGTGATCTTTTATTCCACAGTAGATGCCATCATTAAACCTTAGAAAGAGATGAGACTGTGCCACTCCCCTGCCCTTTAAAAAATCAACAAAAGACAGAATAATAAGCTGAGAAAGAGAAGTTAGAGAGGTAGAACTCTCCAAAAAGCCAGTGGAAGTTTTAAGAAAGAAGGTCAATAGAGTCAAATGATGCAGAAATGTCAAGGATAGAAACAGAAATTATTGTGATTTAGTGAGTCAAAGTGACCTTTTTGTGTCTTTGAATCGAGGGGTGAGATGTAATACAATAGTGCAGAGCATGGAGGAGTAAATGACAGGTGAGCAAGGGAGGATAAAGAGGAGCAGTATTTTTTCAGCAAGTTTGTGGAGGGAAAGCTTTTGCATTTTTAAACTAAGGAAACTTAGGTCTCCTTAAAGGCTAAGGAAAACAAAACATAGAAAGTGCACGACAAAAGGGGTGAGCGTGTAAATGGAGTATGGCTGGAACCTGGAGGTTAGAAAAGGAGAGGAGGAAGAGCCCAGGAGGATGGGGTACGTGTGGAAAGAACCACACAGCAGAAAAATGCAAAGATAAAGTTAAATCAAAGGGGGAGAAGACAGAAGTTGGAGTTTGCCACTCTTGGTCTCAGTTTTCTATGTGAGGTAGGTGGTAGGTTTATTCGCTGAGTGGGTATGTGAGTGGAATAAGGTTGCCCCTTCACAAGGGAGAGTGGAAGCTGAAATTCCCAAGGGAACATCTTTTTCTAATTCTTACAAAGACACCATAAGGAGTAGCTACAGCCTTTGGTAAGAATTTTAATATTAATAAAAGTGGCAAAATATTGGAAAAATATCTGTTTCTAAGAAGTCATTCTATAAATGGTTAGCTAATTCATTGTAGAAGACCTAAGCATGATCACAATTTGATCTAATTCCTCTAATTTGTTTTTGCAGAAGTAAAATGTGGTTTGGGAATCCCCCGATCCTTCTAAAGCAAGACATTAAATTTGGGCTTATTATATTTCAACTGGACTCTATCATTTAGCGATTTTAGAGTCTTCTAGTATTCATTTTTGAGTCCCTCAAGATACTCAAGTACACTTCTTGAGGTTTTTTTTTTTTTTGACATGTCTAAATTTTAGTTAATACATTTAACACATGTGCTTCTGTGATATCTTCTTACTTTTTGAAAATTGCCTTTCCTTAGATAGCATTGTTTTTTATATTACCAGTCTCATTTAGCCTTGTTTTTTTTTGGAAGAAACTGATCTGATCTTTTCATTAGGTGTGTGGGGTTTTTTTGGTTTGTTTGTTTGTTTTTTGTTTTTCTTTCCCCTGTGGTTTAGAATTCTTTTAATGGTCTATTATTTTAGTTTCTTCACTTTTCTCATGGACAATGTCCACATTTTATGTCATTATTTTTTCTTGAAGTAACTAACCTTGAATGGAAAAATTGGTATTTTTCTTTCCCACCAGCATGTTGAATCATCCATTTGTCTGGTAGCTTGAGACAGCCAGCAGAGGAGTCACAGGAGTAGGTACCTTTCCATGAGCTCACCTCTGTTCCACTCCCATCTCATAAAGGGTGTGACAGATACTTCACAGAAGGCAAGGAGAAAACAGGTCAGAAGTACCTTATTGGGGGCTTAGCGCTGATTTTGGTTCTGAAAAGCTGGCCACTAAGAGACAGCAGTAGCTATGTCTGCCTCAGTATGTGACAGACCATGCTGTTGGGCCCATATATAGCCTCCATATCTGCCACTGTGGCTACTTCATTCACGTACCCACTGTGTCAGTTCTGGGATGACTAAAATAAACTGGGTGAGTCATTTTGTCTACTTATCTGTCGAGTACTTTTTTCATGGTAGTTGCTATTTGCTGAGCATTAAGGGACAATACAAAAAAGTCTTCACACTTCATGCCACCTCCCACGTTTGTTCACAGATTCAGCAATTTGTCTTTTACTTTGGAGGGAATGGCCAGTGGACTCCTAAATATTTCACTGTACTGGCAGGTCCTGAGACTTGGTAGGGTTCATCTTCTACCCTTTGGAGCACGTATCTAACCAAGGCTTCCAGTATGGTGGCCACCTCTTCCTCTTTTGTCCAGTCATCATGATTTTATTGATGTAATGAATCAGTGTGGTGTTCTGAGGGACTCATAGGTGATTCAGACCTTTTCAGACAAAATTATGGCAAAGGGTAAGAGTGTTACCACAGCCACAAGACAAAATTAGAGATCAATATTATTGTCTATTTCATCTGAATTCAAACCTTTTCTGATCTTCTTTTCTAATTGGAATGGGAAAAAAATATGTTGTCCAAATCAATGGCTGAAAACTAGGTACCTGAAGTTTTATTAATCTGCTTAGCACAATATCACATCTGGCACAGTAACTATAATCATCAGGTTTACTACTTGATTAAGTCTGTAATAGTATACGGTTATTCTCCAGGACCCATCTGGTTTCTGCAGGGGCCACACTGGTAAGTTAAACAGAGATGGAGTGATTACTACTCCTGCATCGTTTAAGTTTTTAATTGTAGCAATCATTTCTACCATCTCATGGGATATGATACTATTTGTTTATTTGTTTGCTTGCTTGCTTTTTGTTTTGAGACAGAGTCTCACTTTGTCGCCCAGGTTGGAGTGCAGTGGCACGATCTCAGCTCACTGCAACCTCCGCCTCCCGGGTTCAAGCAGTTCTCCTGCCTCACCCTCCTGAGTAGCTGGGATTACAGGCTCATGCCACCACGCCTGGCTAATTTTTGTATTTTTAGTAGAGAAGAGGTTTCACCATGTTGGTCAGACTGGTCTCGAACTCCCGACCTCAGGTGATCTGCCCGCCTCGGCCTCGCATAGTGCTGGGGTTACAGGCATGAGACACTGCCTGGCGATACTTTTCGTTAATTTATTATCTTGGCTACGGTTTGGGGACAGTTTCAGAGGTTTCCACTTAACCTCTTCCCCTATGATAGCCCAAGGACCTAATGTGGGGGTTATTCCAAATGCTAAGCCAATTCCAATGATACTCTCAGGAACTTGGGAAATGACCACTAAGTGGAGTCCTGAATCCAGTGGGTGAAATTTTAGCCAACTCATTTATTACCTGGCCCTGTAGACCACCACTCTAGTGGGGGTTGAGGGGACCATAACCATGCTTTGAATCTCTAGATATCAGTATTATCTCTGCTTCCAACTAATAATCCTAAAAATGTTTATTTGCAGGCACTATCCACCCTCCCCATGCATTTTAAATGCTGGCGTCATCATATTTGCTACAGCATTTTACTTCACCAGGATATTTTTCCAGGTCATCATGAGTGAAGTCTTGAGCCATTGAGCCACTACCACTTTGTGCCAAGTACTATCTGTGCCCTGCCTGCCAACCAGGATGACAACCCTTCATCTGCCAGGTGGTGAGTGAGCCAGTCCCAAACTCCTACTTTGTCACCCATTTCTCAGCCCATTTCTCAACATCAGTACCATTGGTGTTGATTTGGGTCCTCCAAGAGTCAGGCTTCAAGATGAGATAGAGGAAAAAGAGGTTTATTAGGGGCAATGCCTTTGAGAGAAAAATAAGGTAGGTAGGGAGTAGAAAATGAAGGCCAGGAGAATCATCAGACTGCACAACCCAGGCCTGACCTGGTTGAATGAGTGAGAAAAAGGAAGAGAATTAGGAGAATCACCCTAGACTTCAGTTTAGCTCTAAGAAAGTTTGGCAAATATTGGGAAATCCTAAAGTCAAAGTTGCCTATCAGAGGAGCTCTGTGACTCTCAGAAGCAAGTCTGCCTTAGTATTCCTGTTTTGCTCAGTCATTGGCTAAAAGCAGCCTGTAGGAAGCACGACTTTGGCTCAAATACAATGATGATTTCAGATCACAGCAGCCAAGGGTGCCCACAGGCAGAAATCTGAGAGGTGCATTTTCATAGTTACCATGGATTAGAACAGTTGGAGGATTGTGAGGAAGAGCAATAATTATTTGTGTAGGTAAATAATAATAGATAACCGGTACACAAGAAGAAAAATCATCTTTCATGAAACAAGGTACATTCTCTCCTCCTTTGGGTTGATCTGTCAGTTTACTGACATGGATCCATTGGTTGAAAGTTGATTAAGCAGCAAAGGTCTACCCACAGTACAAATACCCAGAAAGAGCAAATGTAGATCATTGCAATGTCCTTGAGTGACAAAGGGGTGGAGGCAGAGAGAGAAGCTCTGCTGATTCAGACCAGAGGGAATTTTCCACCCATCATAAAGGTTTGGCTTATATTCTAGAAACTAGACAGTGACTGAGCAACATATGCTAGAAAGTTGGTGCTCTGCTGAAATTGGGCCCCAAGATATTTTTGGAAACTTTGATGCCCATGAAGAGGGAAAACTGCCAATTTGAAGTGAGAAGAGTGTTTTTGTCTCTAAATGTAGAGTTTATGGTTTAGTTTTTGAGAACATCACTATTTCGAGAAATAATCACTGTGTTGGACACTTAAGAGAAATTGAGCAGTACCCAATTTGGAATTCAGACAATTAAGACTTTGAGGAGTTAAACTATGAAAATTTGTCTCCACTGAGGATGGAGATACATTTCTGTGGATTGTATCCTTTAGGAGAATGTTTCTTTTCTGAACAAGGAGTTAGATTTCATTCTGTCTGAAACTATTCTTTAGTGGTGCTTTTGTGTCATCCTGGGTGAGCCTTCAGAAAGAGGAGGTCAGGAGTGGAGAGCCACTTGGGCAGAAGTGATATGGAGGTATACATTTATCTTATGCTGGAGAAGAGACCCTAAAGGGAGTAGACTGGGTTTGTAAATTCCCATGTTGGACCAAGCTTTTCTGATGTTGTTCTGAATTATGTAACTAGACACTTACTGAGTCTTTATTAGTTTGTTTTAGAAAAATAAACCATTTTATTCAATAATAATTGAAGTCCTTCTAGGCTCAGGCACTATTTTAGTTACTTGGAATATGTCAGTGACAAACACAAAAAGCCCCTGCCCTATGAAGCTTATTTCTTATCCCTTGGATGTTCTATCACTGGAAAAGCTAGTCTTGGATTGGAAATGGGACAAGGAGAAGTAGTTTCTTCTGTCCTGGCCTTGGGCATTAGGGCCTCCATTCTGGGAAAGCACAATGTGCTCAAGAAAGCACTCAGTGGAAGAAGTGAACCAGCCCTGTAACATGTTGGCCGGCTGGCAGCCAAAGCGAGAGACATCCAACTGAGGACTCCTGTGGACGGTCCTTGGCTTGAGAACTCTGAGAACTACTATATCTGGCATAATGTTTTAAGCTATCAGGGAAGTTCCCTTCTGTTACCTACGAACCCTCCAGGGAATTCTTGTTAAGGAATACAGCCTGATCTTAGCTACCACTGTGTGGGTTTGAATGCCTTTGACCTCCATGGGGGTGAAGTGGTACGAAAGGCAATTACAGTGTCTGGCAGTAACGAAATTTGACCCTCAGAACAGAGCAGCAGTCCAGAATCAGCTGATTGGCTGAGGTGGCAAGTCATTGTGCCTTTATAAAACAAGGAAGCCCTTTCTGGGAATTTCCTGAAATACTTGGAAAGTAGATCCCAGTAAAAATTGGACTACCTGAAGTTAAGCAAGATATAAGCTTGGACTATTGTCAAAATCCTAAAGCCAAGTGTGACTTCTAGGCTGGAAAAGCTAGGATTTCTGGGTTACATAGCACCTGAGAGCTTCAGGAAGCACGAAAGATAGGATTTGTGTGCAGGTTCTGAGTTCTAAGGTCAGAGCCTGAATCATGGAGTAAAATGTGAATCAAAGTTTTCAACATGGATATGGTAAGTAGGGTTTTACATTAAGGCCACTGAAGAATAATTCTGTGTCTAAATGCATCTATACATATTTTTGTCAATACTTGATCTTTGTGTTAGTCATTATTTCTATTGTCTTTTTTTTCCTGAAACTTTATAGTAAAAGCACATCTAACATTTCAGATCACTTTAAGAATAAGACGGGATGGAATAATATGCCCCCTGGAAAGTTAATTTCTCTAAGAAAATGCACTGACTCTAAGAGAAATTTGCAGGTATGAAAAGTGATCATTGTTAAGTTATACAGTCTCTCACCTTCATCCATTCTTTCTTACCTCCCAAATAAAGGTTTGTGAGAATAATAACATATCCACATATGTATTGCCACACAAACAAAAATACCAAACATGTAGTCATATACATTAAACAAACTGTGTCACCCAGGTGATAGGAGTAGGAAATGCTCAGAACCTCCTAAGGTGTGTTATTTAGTATTTAGCATTTTATGTTTATCTCATTAAAGTTTTGTGATATATTAGAGTCTATATAGATCAGTAAGCACTGCCAAACTGCTGAAGGTGATACAACTATTGAAATGTTTAGCACAAAATTTATAATGCTATAATCTCATATACTATAAAGCCTAAATTCTGCAGCAGAGGGACCTGGACTCCTAGACTTCAGCTGTTTCTATTGCTCCTACTATAATTCTTACTATAATTACTATAATTTCTGTTGCTCTTACTACAATTCAAATGTATTTTTTTGATGTCAGAGTCTTTCCTAGAGGTCACATAAAACTCTGAAATTGGGTCAGGCCAATTGGGGAGTATTATGATAGGCGATTAAAATCTCTAGAACTACATGTTCTGTTCATTTTCATGAAATATGAAATCTGTATCTTAAGAATCTCAAAGCTTCTTAAGGTTGAGACTTCTATTTTAAAAGAAGGGGAAGTTTGGGTTACCTTTTCAAATGGTTTCCTTTTTTCAGTATTTAATATTTTCTCTACCTTTTGATTAAGCCATTGAAAATCCCTGGCAGAATGCAGGTAGTGAAATTTGACCAAAGTTTGGAAAAGAAAGGACTGAAGAGAAGCGGTTGTCTTCTTTCTCCCTTCTCCCTTCCTGTGGTTGATTGCAAAAATGGCTGCAATACTTTGCAGCCCCTTCCAGCAAGAAGTGGAATCTACTTCCCCACCCCCAAGATCAGGTGGGCTGCTCTTGAAACTTGCTTGGGCCAATAATGTGACGGAAGGGATAGTTTGTATGTTTTGAATCCAGGTGTCAAGAGACCTCACAGCTTTCACTCCTTCTGATCTCAGACTCTTGCCCAGCATATCTTGAGCATCAAAGGAGACCAAGTGGAGCAGAAAGTTGTAATGGTTGAACTGTCTTAGACTAACCAGCCCCAGCTAACCCACCAGCCGCCACAGATACATGAACAAGCCCAGCTGAAAGATCATCTTAGCCTGGACAAAGCCAAACCACCAAGCTGAGCCCAGTCCAAAATGCCAAACTGCCATTTGTTGAGTCACAAAATTTGGGGGCAACTTTATGAAACAGCGAAAGCTGATAGCTCTAACTACATCTATGAGTCATACAACCTAGAAATGTTATCAAGTAAGTATTTTCCTCAAAGTAAAAGTTTTATAGAGTCACTTAAACCAGTGCTACTAAAAGTGCTGATCCACAGAGAGAGAGAGAGCTTGCACCAGAATGTCAATCTGTACACTGCTTCCTTCATCAACAAAGTCTTGCTGCAAAAATTGTGTCAGCTGAATTAAATAGTGTGCACAGTTGACATATTTGGTTTATATTCCTGTGCAAACAGAAAATATTCAGATAGTAAGAATTTAGGCTTTTCAGGCTATACAGTATTTGTCACAATTTTAGGCTTTGTATACCATACAGTCCCTGTCAACTTTGTCATTATAGCACAGAAGCAGCCATAGACAACAAGTAAATGAATGGGCATGGCTGTGTTTCAGTAAAACTAAGAAGCAGACAGCAGTCTGGATTTGGTTTGTGGGCCATAGTATGCTGAATTCTGAATCCTAAGCCATTTCAGCAGCTCATCCCGTCAAAGCTCATTATCGTGTCTGCTTTTATAATAATGTCAAAAGAATGTAGGCAAGAGCAAAACAGAATTGGAGATATCTTTCCTTAGAGACCGGAAAACCAAATGCCTGAAATAGTTGTTTCAGATGCCCCAACATGGAGCTAGAGGGATAGAACGAAATATGAAAAATGTACATAATTATTTAAAATGTATATGAGTAATAAAGTGCACAAGTACTGCCAGTCAAGGCCCTGGGCCAAATTTGGAAAAAATAAATATTCTAAGAAGTTTTCATTTCAAAATGTTGATATCTCAGCATTACTGCTTAGCAGTAAGGAGTTGGAATATTCCTTCCCTCATTTTTTTCCTTCCTCCTTTTCTATCTTCCTCATCCTTTCCTTTTTTCCCTTTCTCAACCTAGAGGAAAACATTTCCAGGCACCATTGAAAACCAGTATTACATTCTTGAAGAGTAGGTTCATAGGGCAGCAGTTAAAAGCTTGTGGTTTTGCCATTTGATTTTCTTTCAGTGGTTGCCCCATTTGATTTTCTTTCAGTGTAGTTTGGAGACAACACATTTCTGTCTCATTAAAGTTTGAGACAATCTGTCTTTAGATTCACCCTGACAATGGGCAGGGTGTACCCGTGTAAGGGAGTGTTAGGAAGAGGCACAGAAAATGAGATGCCAACAATCACTATCCATTTCTCAAAAAGCATACTGGGCAGATTTTCAAATTGTCATTACATTCTGGGTTTTTTTTTGAAATACAAAGATGATTAGTTGCTTTGACAAATATACTCCTCCCCAAATAACAACTGCTATCAAAATCACTAGAGTAAAACAAAAATCTGTAGAACTACATGTTCTGTTTATTTTAATGAAATATGAAATCTATATGTTAAGAATCTCAAAGCTTCTTAAGGTCGAGACCTCTATTTTAAAGGAAGGTGAAGTTTGGGTTACCTTTTCAAATGGTTTCCTTTTTTCGGTATTTAATATTTTCTCTACCTTTTGACTAAGCCGTTGAAAATCCCTGGCAGAATGCAAATGTAGGAAGAATAACCCACTAGGAATCACAGCCATTGTCAGTCACTAACAATTTATCTCAGACTGGTCAAGCCTATTTTCCAGAGAGAATAAACACGGTGTCATGGCTCCTAGGGAGGGTTAGGAGAGAATAAGTCCCAGAGAATGGAATGCCAGAATGCCTTGATGGGGTGCCACAGCTGGGGAGAGGGCTGGGACAATGGGGAAATGAAGGGACAATGGGGAAATTAGAGAACTAGAGATGGCAGCAGGGGCCGTAAAAAGGTAATATAGATACATGTTAAATTTTGCCTACTTCCCAAATTTCCTTCAGGATGGCCATAGCCAAGAGAACCAAACATTACTTGTCATGGCATGAAAGGGTGCTGCTTATTTCAGCAGGGAGAAAAGGCCTAGTGTCAGTGGCTGAGCATCCTTCTTCAGCACATCTGTAGGCTAATCTTCATCTGCTAGGATGCCGTATAGCCTCCCAGGAGCCCCTTGTTGCTCTCTTCTTGACCACAGATTGATAACTCCTAGGGTCCTCTAAGCATGACTCTCTTATCAGTGCATCACAAAATGGCATCTATATATATATATATATATAGTGATGTCATGATATATATATCATGATATATATATATATAAAGTGCCATTTATATATGACTCATCCATTTTGTCTTCTGATGTTTATATTCTCATGCCCATGTTCTCCACTACTTCTCTCTTCTTCCTCCCCTCCAATAATCAAATGATATCCTTTCTACTTCCCTGTGTCTCCTCTTTTCATCAGTATTAACTAAGTCTTCAGACAGGGCATTGTGAGAGCCAAAAGCTCATTGCAATAACTTTCCTCTTTACTGTTTTACTTTCCTCTTTACTATTGTAGTCAGTAGTCAATACTTCTTTTTAGTCATCCATAGCAAACATCCTCTCAAGGGGACAGATAAAGATCATAACAAATTGGAAGCTGAAAAGTACAACTTTAAATACAAAATACTGTCGTCAGTTGCCAAACACTCCATCCTCACTCCCAAAGCTGTCATATGAATCAGAACTCAATAGAAATATGGAATCTCAATGATTCATAAATTGATTCATTTATTCACCAAATATTTTTTGAGCAACTATTATAGGAAACACTCTTCCAGGTGCTGGTGATACAAAGTTAAGGCATGCTCCTTGCCCTGGAGAAGTTTATCATCTAGTAGGGGAGCCAGATGTGTAAGCACAAAATTACAATAGACAGTGATAAGTGCATAATGGAAGTAGCCACAAAGTATCATTTTGTTCAGTTGAGGTAGTCAAGGACTTTGCTGGGCTGGACTAGAAAAAGGCTTCCCTTAGGAAGAGATTTTGAGCTGAGTGTTGAGAGATAATTTGCAATGATAGGGGAAGCAGGAGGAGTGACTAGTAAAATTTGCCTTGAGCATCGAGTTCATGTAGAAAATTGGTAGGAGATTTTAGCCCTAGGCAGTGGAGCTAGAAATGATAGTGGATAAATATGTGAAATGTTGAGGAGGTAAAATGAGAGTTAGAGTTTAATAATATGAATGAAGAGGGAGAAGATGTTATTTTGCCTGATGCAGAAGTCTGGCCCTAGCATTCCTGAATGGTGGCTCACCAGCCTCTGCTGGGACGCTTCCAAGAGTAGTAGCTGTCTGCCTCACAGGACTGCAGCCTGTTCTAGTCCAGACAGACTGGATTTTAGAGACAGCTTCTTTATATTGATCTGATATCTGCCTGCCTTTAAATTCCACCCCATCTTATTTCTTTATTCAACAAAGACTGGGTCTGTTTTCTTAGATGTAGATCTGAGACATCAAGATATTTACAAATGGTTATTTTGTCTCCTTGGTCTTTTCCAGTCTTCTTTACTCAAAACATTCCCAAGGATTCAGGAAATTTCTATATCTATCTATCTATCTATCTATCTATCTATCTATCTATCTATCTACCTATCTATCTTCTGTCTATCATCTATTGATCTATCATCTATTGATCTATCATCTATCTATCCTTTATCTATCTATCTATCTATCATCAATAGGTAATCTATGTATGTATGTATGTATGTATCTATCTATCTATTTATCTCATCTACTCACATTTCTCCAGAGGTTGGATTTGGTGTCACAAATGTTTAGTGTCATTGCTTTAAAATATGAAACTCAATGACTGAGACTGTTATCATATCAGCCTCTTGAGTAGCCACAATAAAATAATAAAAGGACAAAACAAATGTGGGAGAAAGAATAGTATGTCTCAGCCAACTCTAGGCACACTGCCTGTGAGTTAGCCCTGCTCCACAAGGAGCAGCAGAAAGCAAGAAAGCAAGCAAGCAAGAAAGCAAGCAAGAAAGAAGGGAAGGGAGAAAGAGAGAGAGAGGGATGGAGGCAGGAAGGGAGGGAAGAAGGAAGGAAGGAAGAAGGAAGAAGAGAAAGAAAGAAAAAAGGAAGAAGAAAGAAAAAGAAAGAAAAAAGAAAGAAGGAAGAAGAAAGAAAAAGAAAGAAAGAGAGAAAGGGAAAGAAAGAAAGAAAACAAACTATGTTTCCTTAAAATATCATTCACTAAGAGATTGCCACCTCTTCCTGGAGATAAATGTCCACTCTCTTAGTCATTTGAAGTAACTGTCTCATTTTGTTACTGTAGAAAAAAATATAGCTCAATGCAAATAAACCCAACATAGAGACTAAGATAATAAAATAATATTAAAGCTAAAAGTGAAGTTTGAGATAATCTCATCTAATCCTTCATTTTACAGAACAGAAACCAGATGATTACTTGGTGATGATAACAAGTGGTAAAATTACTTGTTAAAGCCATTAGGAGAATAGTTAATTAATGACTTGACATTCTTTTGGCACCAGATTAACACCACACAAATTACTTTCTAATCACAAAGGAAAATATCACTGAACAATGGGGGGATCTAATGGTCATGGCACTGAATAAACAGTTATTTCTAATGGTGGTTCACCAAGGTAATATCTTCTGATGTGATTCAAAGTGGAGTATCTAACATCACCTAAGATGTAATCTGGTCAGAAATATCTAATTAGAATACAGAAAGTTTGACAAATGGTGTTGGAACAAATGGATACCCACATGCAGAAAAATGAACTTGAACCTCTTCCTGACACCATGTACAGACATTAACTCAAAGTAGATCAAATAGTTAAATATAAGAGCCAAAACTATAAAACTTTTAGAAGGAAGCATAGGTGTAAATCTTCATGACTTTGGGTTAAGCAATGGTTTCTTAAATATGACACCACCCAAAGCACAAGCAACTAAACAAATAAATAGATAAATTGGTCTTCATAAATTTTTTTTTACATGAAAGGTCACTATAAAGAAAGTGAAAAGAAAACTTACAGAATGAGAGAAAATGTTTGCAAATCATATACCTGATAAAGACCTTGCATTCAGAATATATAAAGAAGTGGCTCGATTTAAAAATGGGCAAAGGGCTTGAATAGACATTTCTCCAAAGAAGATTTACAAATGGCCAATAAGCACACAAGAAGATGTTCAACATCTTTAGTCATTAGGGAAATGCAAGTCAAAATCACAATGAGATACCATTTCATACTCACTAGAATGAATATAAGTTTTAAAAAAGAAAAACTGATGAGTATGGGTGAGGATATGGAGAAACATAATTTAAGAAAGAAAAATAACAGTTCTGGGTAAGGATGTGGAGAAATTGGAACCCTCATGCATGGCTGGTGGGAATATAAAATAGCACTGCTACTGTGGAGAACAATTTGGCAGAACTTTCAAGAAGAGTTTTCCTTGCAATTCCACTCCTAGGTAAGTATCCTAGAGAAGTAAAAACCTATGTCCAAATAATACAGGAATCAGGAATATTTGTTGCAGCATTATTCATAATAGCCAAAGAGTGGAAGCAACCCAGCTTCCACTGATTCCTCCTTGTACCTGATATTTAACTGATGAATGAATAAACACAACATGGCACAATGGAAAATTATTCAACCATAAAAAGTAATAAAGTTCGGGCCCGGAACAGAGGGTAGGGGAGAAGTAATACCCAATTAGCGCCAGTCTCCATGGTCAATTTAGTTAAGGTCTCCTTCAGAGTCCGATTCATCCTTTCTACCTGTCCTGAGCTTTGGGGCCTATAAGCACAATGTAATTTCCAATTTGCCCCAAGAATGGAAGCCAAATCCTGACTTACCTTAGCAACGAAGGCTGGTCCATTGTCTGACCCTATTTGGACGGGAAAGCCATACCTGGGGAGGATTTCTTCCAAAATTTTCTTTGCTGCAACCTGAGCAGTTTCTCTCTTAGTTGGGAACGCTTCTGTCCATCCTGAAAAAGTATCTACAAAGACAAGTAAGTACTGATACCTATATTTTCCAGGCTTTATCTCAGTAAAGTCTATTTCCCAATAGATACCAGGCCTAGTTCCTCTACACCTAATTCCTGCGGTGGTCTGGGTTTGGGGGCAAGCGTTGCTTACTTGGCAGGCTTTGCAATTTGTTGTGACATCGCTGGCCAGTTCAGCTATGCGCCTGATTCTAAACTTGGCGTGCCTGATTAAGTCCATCATTCGCCGGGCACCCAGGTGGGTTGTCCGGTGGATGTGTTCCAACACCTGCCGTCCTAATTTTTCTGGTAGGATGGTTTGGTCATTTATATCAGTCCACCACCCATTTTTAACCTGTTTTAGGGGAAGCGTGTTCATCCATTCGCGATCTTGTTCGGTATAGTTGGGAAAACATGGCAAATTTCGCGGGCCAGGATCGGGGAGCTGGAGCGCGAGGAGCTGACTGGGAGCTTTTGCTATGCTCCTTGCGGTTTGGTCGGCTAAGAAGTTGCCTCGAGCAATTGGCGTAGTTGGTTTCTGATGCCCAGGGCAATGTACGATAGCCAATTTCTTTGGTTTCCACAAAGCAGTTAATAGAGCTAGGATCTCTTGCTTGTTTTTTATTTCTTTGCCTTCGGCTGTTAATAGTCCCCTTTCTCTGTAGATGGCCCCATGTATGTGCACAGTAGCGAAAGCATAGCGGCTCTCCCTGTATACTGTTAGTTTTTTCTCTGCCCCTAGGGTGAGGGCCTGTGTGAGGGCTATCAGTTCGGCTCTTTGGGCCGATGTCCCTGGAGGCAAGGGTTCCGCCCAGATTACCTCAGTCTCTGACGTTACAGCCGCTCCTGCATACCGCTGGCCTTGGTGGACGTAGCTGCTGCCATCAGTGAACCAGGTGAGTTCTGTGTCGGGGAGCGGACGATCTTGCAGGTCCTCCCGCACCCCATGCACCTGAGCCAGTATCTCAGTGCACTCATGGAACGGGGCGTCCAAGTCTGGATTTGGCAGCAGTGAAGCAGGGTTTAAAGAGGTTGGGGGCAGAAAAGTTATTCTGAGGGGGTTTAACAGCAGTCCTTGATAGTGGGTGAGCCGGGCGTTACTCATCCATCGGTCCGGCGGCTGCCGGAGGACGCCTTCAATGGCATGCGGGGTTATAACACGCAACTCTTGCCCCATGATAAGTTTATCAGCGTCTCGGACCATTAGGGCGGTCGCCGCGATTATCCGCAGGCAGGGTGGCCAGCCAGCAGCCACTGAATCTAATTTTTTTGACAAATAGGCAACTGGCCTCTGCCAGGGGCCTAGGTACTGTGTTAACACGGCTTTTGCAACACCCTTACTTTCATCTACGTATAAGTGGAAGGGCTTGGAGACATCAGGGAGCCCCAGCGCGGGGGCTGATAACAAGGCAGTTTTGATTTGTTGAAAGGCCAGCTCAGCCTCTTCCGTCCAATTGAAGGGCTGCCGTTCCTTTGTTGCCTGGTATAGGGGCTTGGCTAACTCAGCAAATCCGGGTATCCATAACCTACAGAACCCTGCCGACCCCAGGAATTCTCTCACTTGCCGTGTCGACTGGGGTCTAGGGATGCGTAGGACTGTTTCCTTTCGGGCTTTGGTTAGCCAGCGTTGCCCCCCTTTTAATAGGTACCCCAGATAAGTTACCTCCGACTTGCAGATCTGAGCCTTTGTTGCTGAGGCTCGGTAGCCTAGCTCCCCCAGAGTCTTCAAGAGGTCCTCAGTCCCTTGAACACAAGTTTCCGGGGATCTGGCTGCTATTAAGAGATCATCAACATATTGCAAAAGAGTTATTTCAGGGTGTTGCCGCCGGTACTCACCCAGATCTTCATGAAGGGCTTCATCGAACAGGGTTGGCGAGTTCTTGAACCCTTGTGGCAGCCTGGTCCATGTTAGCTGACCGTTGATGCCCCTCTCAGGATCCGTCCATTGAAATGCAAAGAGTCCTTGACTTTTGGGAGCCAGAGGAAGGCTGAAGAAAGCATCTTTTAGATCAAGAATGGTATACCACTGTTTTTCGGGATGTAAAGCACTCAGAAGGGTGTATGGATTGGGCACAGTGGGATGTATGTCCATGACCTTTTTATTAACTTCTCTTAAATCCTGTACTGGCCTGTAGTCCGTACTGTTGGGTTTACGAACAGGTAACAGTGGAGTATTCCAGGATGAGTGGCAAGCCCGTAGGACTCCCTGGTCTAGGAGTCGGCGGATATGGGGCGTAATTCCTTCTCTTGCCTCCAGGGGCATAGGATATTGCCGAACCCGAACCGGGTCCGTCCCTGGCTTAACTTCCACAAATATGGCAGGTCGATGTTTAGCTAGCCCTAAGCCCCCAGTTTCTGCCCACGCTTCAGGGAAACGCTGGAGCCAAGAGTCAATTTCCTGATCGGGGGGCTTTTGCTCTTGATGGAGTCTGTACTCATCTTCTAAGGTGACAGTCAGGATAGATATTGGCCTGTTTTGGGAATCAGTTATCTTGGGCCCTTCTGGCTCAAAGTGGATTTGGGCCCCCATTTTTGTCAGCAAGTCCCTCCCTAGTAGAGGGCAGGGGCTCTCTGGGATGACTAGGAAGGAATGGGAGACTTTTTCCGTTCCTAAGTCTACAGTCCTCTGGGTTGTCCAGGGGTATTTTTTGATGCCTGTGGCCCCGTGCACCCAGGATGTTTTCTTAGACATTTTTCCAATTGGTTTGGTTAGGACTGAGCGTTCCGCCCCAGTATCGACCAAGAAGCGAACTGGGGACCCCTCCACTTGCAAAGTTACCCTGGGTTCGGGGAGGGGGTCCGAACCCCGTCTTCCCTAGTCAGAGTCCTGGGTAACGAGTACGGAGGTAGGGTTAGCTGGTCTCCGTTTCTTTGGGCAGTCTTTAATCCAGTGACCACGTTCCTTGCAATAAGCACACTGATCCTTTTCTAATCCTTGCCTAGAGCCTTGCCTTGTCTGCTTTCTGCTTTGGCCATTCCCTGCCTGGGGGAAAGCTGCTACTAAAACTTTGGTCATTTCTTTGGTTGCCTTGAACTGTTTTTCTTCTGGAGTATCCCTATTATTATAAACTCGCTGGGCCATCTGAAGGAGGTCCTGAATCTGCTTTCCCTCTAAACCTTCTAATTTCTGGAGTTTTCTTCTAATATCTGATGCTGCCTGGTTTACAAAGGACATTACTACCGCAGCCTGATTTTCCGGTGCTTCCGGGTCCATAGGGGTATACTGTCTGAAAGCTTCCATTAATCTCTCTAAATACACAGCGGGGCTTTCTGTCTTACCTTGTAACACAGAATATACTTTAGCCAAATTGGTGGGCTTGCGAGCTGCAGCCCGGAGACCCGCCATTAGAGTCTGGCGATAAATGAGCAGTCGTCCCCTACCTTCTGCCGTGTTGTAGTCCCATCTGGGCCGGGTCAAAGGAAAAGCCGCGTTAATGAGGTCAGGATTTGCAGTTGGCTGGCCGTCATCTCCTGGAACCAGCTTTCTGGCCTCAACTTGGATTCTTTCCCGCTCCTCCGTTGTGAACAGGATTCGGAGGAGCTGTTGACAGTCATCCCAGGTTGGCTGGTGAGTAAACATGACACTGTCTAACAACGAGGTTAGATCTTTGGGATTATCGGAGAACCGAGCATTTTGGGACTTTCAATTGTATAAATCACTAGTGGAAAAAGGCCAATACATGAGACGGGAGAGCCCGGTATCATCGAGCGATCCTATTTCTCTGAGAGGCAGGGCTACGGTGGAGTCAGGGAGTCGGGAAGCTTGGTCCCGCAGTACGCGGCCTCGCGTTCAGCCGGCCGGCCCCCCCGGGTTACTTTCGCTCTCGGCTGCTTCCGCTTCTCGGTTTCCCTCTACGGAAGCACCACCCTGGGGGACTGGGTCCTGCGGGATAAGGTGCGGATATGGTGGGGGAAGTGTGGGTTCTAACGTTAGGGGGTCCTGGCTGTCTGGCAGCACAGGGGCCGAGGGAGCAGAGGGAGTCCTTTGTCTTGTAGGTCGCATTACTAGGACCTTGCAAGGCTCAAGGATGAATGGAGTTATCCAGGGCGGTGGGTCTTCCACAAGATTTTGCCACACTAGAATATAAGGAATTTGATCAGGATGTCCTGACTGCCCTGGCAGGAAAATCTTAGTTTTTACCTTAGTAATAATAGAGAGACAGAAAGTTCCTTCGGAGGGCCACCCTACGCCGAAAGAGGGCCACTCCGAACGGCAGAAAGTAACTAGCTTTCCCTTCTTTAGTTCTACGCTTAAGTTACGCCCCCGAGCCTTCACATCCTTAAAATTGGTAACAAGGAGTGAGAGCGGCGTGCTCTGGTTGTTGCCCATCTTTGGACTGCTCCTACAAAGAGAAGGAGGGACGAAAATGAGTGTGAAGCAGAGGGGAGTATCCGACAGGTCCGGTCCTGGAAGGGGAAGAAAAGGTTTTATGTTTCGTTTTGGACTTACACTTAACACTTAACAATAACGGACAGACAGTGAGAAACGATGAGCCTTCGCGAGCGCGTGTCGGACTTCCAACCTGAGTCAGACGGGGCAACCAAGGATGGAGGCCCCCAGATGGGCACTGGGGGACGTCTCCCACCAGTCTCGAGTGGCTGTCTTTTAGCGTGTCCGCCAAGACCATGCCACTTATAAAACAGACCAATACAGATTACAGATTACGGATTTCGCGAAATTTCAGGGAGACAGACAGAGACAAAGACAGAGACAGTGACAAAGGCGGCTTACCTACAGATTAAGATCCATTGACTTGGGGGTCTGGTGGGCTTGGGGGAAATCCCGGACGAGCCCCCATTTGTTATGCCCAGACCGTTTATTCCCCGAAGAAGACCACCAGAGTCCAGAGTCAAAGCTAAGCAGCAAGGATCTTTATTACAGGTTCGAACCTGGAACTCTCCCTCGCTCGTGAAACGAGACGGGCAGGAGAGCTCCCCCACTGAGCTCCGAGCAGTGTTATATAGTCTAAGAAAAGTGGGCATAGAGTTATTATACAAATCAGATATATGATTGGCTAGTGTTTGAACAAGGCAATTTGGCTAACTATGATTGGTTCCCGCCATTTCTGATATTTTGGTTCAAACTTTGAGGCGGGAGAGCAGGTTTATGGCAGCAAGAGTTTATCTTACTTAAACACGTCTTGTGACCTTGCCTCAGAACTTACAAAATCTGTGGTATGTGCAAAACAAAATCTCTGGTACGTGCAGAAAACCAGGTACTCACAGAACTTACGAAATCTCTGGTATGTGCAAAGATTAGAGAGCAGAACAAGGGTGTAGCGGGTGGGGGGCGGGTACACATCTATCTTTGTGTCCTTTCACCTGAAAACATTATGCTAAGTGAAAGAAGCCAGACACAAAAGACCACATATTATATGATTTCATTTATATGAAATGTTCATATAAGGTAAGGGTCAAACAAAGAAACCAGGGTCCATCCATGCAAACAGAAAGTACATTAGTATTGCCAAAGGACGGAAGAAGGAAGAATTGGGAGATCCAGGGTTTCTTTTCGTGGTGATGGAAGCATTCTGGAATTAGATAGTGGTGATGCTTACACAGCGTCGTGAATACACTAAAAACCACTGAATTATACACTTTTAACAATTAAAATGGTGAATTCTATGTTATGTAGATTTAATCTCAATAAACAAGGTTTTTTTTGTTTGTTTGTTTTTAAAGAATACACAGTTTTAGACATGACTTCCATTTTACAGTTGATTCAAGCAATAGGGAAACAAGTTAAGGGATATCAGGTGAAAGCAACCAGACAAACCCAGAAGGTCGACCAATCAGTAGGACAACTCGACTGGTCTTTTTAAAAATACACTAACATAAAAGGCAGACTGTGCTAGCATTTCAAGTATATGTCAGAATACCCTAAGAGGTATGTACTCTTAAACAGAAAGACTATTGTCAGGCCTCTGAGCCCAAGCCAAGCCATCGCATCCCTGTGACTTGCATATATACACCCAGATGGCCTGAAGTAACTGAAGAATCACAAAAGAAGTGCAAATGCCCTGCCTCGCCTTAACCGATGACATTCCACCACAAAAGAAGTGAAAATGGCCGGTCCTTGCCTTAAGCTGTGATATTATCTTGTGAAATTCCTTTTCCTGGCTCATCCTGGCTCAAAAAACTCCCCCACTGAGCACCTTGTGACCCCCACTCCTGCCCGCCAGAGAACAACCCCCCTTTGACTGTAATTTTCCTTTACCTACCCAAATCCTATAAAACGGCCCCACCCTTATCTCCCTTTGCTGACTCTCTTTTTGGACTCAGCCCACCTGCACCCAGGTGAAATAAACAGCCATGTTGCTCACACAAAGCCTGTTTGGTGGTCTCTTCACACGGACGCGCATGACATTTTGGTGCCGTGACTCGGATCGCAGACCTCCCTTGGGAGATCAATCCCCTGTCCTCCTGCTCTTTGCTCCCTGAGAAAGATCCACCTATGACCTCTAGTCCTCAGACCAACCAGCCCAAGGAACATCTCACCAATTTAGCGTTTAGGCTCTTTTTCATCAAATATGAAAAACTCAGCCCAGTTCATGGCCTGTTTAGCAGCAACCCTGAGACGCTTTTCAACCCTAGACCCTGAAAGGTCAGAAGGCCGTCTTATTCTTCATATGCATTTTATTTTATTACCCAATAATTAAATAAACCCCCAAAATTAAATTCCGGCCCTCAAACCCCACAACACGACTTAATGAATGTCGCCTTCAAGGTGTACAATAATAGAGGAGAGGCAGCCAAGTAGCAACTTATTTCTGAGTTGCAATTCCTTGCCTCCACTGTGAGACAAACCCCAGCCACGTCTCCAGCACGCAACTCCAAACGCCTGAACCGCAGCTGCCAGGGATTCCTCCAGAACCTCCTCCCCCAGGAGCTTGCTACAAGTGCCGGAAATCTGGCCACTGGGCCAAGGAATGCCCGCAGCCCAGGATTCCTCCTAAGCCGTGTCCCATCTGTGCGGGACCCCACTGGAAATCGGACTGTTCAACTCGCCTGAGAAACTGCTTGGGTGATTTGACTATTAAAGGCTGGTCCGTTATTAGACTGTATAGAGTTAGGAAGGCCAAACCGAGGAATTATGTCTGAAATGACCGCGGTGGCCTTCTCAGACCCTAAGGGAAATGCCCCTACCCATCCAGTGAAAGTGTCTACCCAGACTAAGAGATATTTTAGTTTTCTGACTCGGGGCATGCTAGTAAAGTCATTTGCCAGTCCTGGGCAGGGGCAAATCCTCGAGCTTGATGTGTAGGAAAGGGAGGGGGCCTGAACAATCCCTGAGGGGTAGTAGAATAGCAGATGGAACACTGAGAAGTGATCTCCTAGAGGATAGATTTCCATGACGGAAAGGAAATGAGAGGTTCTAAGAGACGGGCTAGCGGCTTGTCACCTGCATGGAAGAGGTTATGAAATGACGACAGAATAGAATGGGCCTGTGAGGCTGCAAAGAGATAATTTCCTTGGTCTAAGAACTATTTGCCTTGTGTGGGAAGAGATTGATAGGTGGAAGTTTCAGCCAGGGAGTAGGTGGGAGTGGCCGATGTGAAGGAGGAAAACTGCCGTGAGGGATAGAATTTGGAATGCTAGCTGCTTTTTTAGCTAACTCGTCAGCATAAGCATTGTCCTGAGCGATGGTTGGGGGGAAGAAAATAGATTTTGGAAGTTATGAGAACTGTAGAGAGTTGAGCATAGTTTGTGATTTTTAGGGCCTCTAACAGTATTAAAGCAGTGGCAGCCACTGCGCACAGACATGAGGGCAAGGCTAAAACAGTAAGGTCAAGTTGTTTGAACGGAAAGGCTACGGGACGCGGTCCCGGCTCTTGTGTAAGAATTCTGACCGCACTAACCATGCCTAGCAAGGAAAGGAGTTGTTGTTTTGTAGAAGGGATTGGGGTTTGGGAGATTAGCCGGAACACGATCAGCAGGGAGAGTAAGTGTGTATTTATGAGAATTATGCCGAGATAGGTAACAAATGAGGAAGAAATTTCGGCTTGACTGAAGTAATGAGGGCTGTCTGTGAAGACTTGCAGCAGCAGAGCCCAGGTAATTTGCCGAGCCTGATGGGTGTCAGGGTCAGTCTAAATGAAAGCAAAAGATAGGCTGGGATGAAGGGTGTAAAGGAATAGTAAAGAAAGTATGTTTGAGATCCAGAACAGAATAATGGGTTGTGGAGGGAGGTATTGAGGATAGGAGAGGATGTGGCTTTGGCACCACGGGGTGGATAGGCAAAACAATTTGGTTGATAAGGTGCAGATCTTGAACTAATCAGTAAGCCTTCTCTGGTTTTAGGACAGGTAAAATGGGGGAATTGTAAGGGGAGTTTACAGGCTTTAAAAGGCCATGCTGTAGCAAGTGAGCGATAACACTTTAATCCTTTTAAAGCATGCTGCGGGGTGGGATACTGGCGTTGAGTGGGGTGGGGTAAGGGTGATTGGGTTTAATGAGATGGTAAGGGATGCATGATCAGTTGCCAAGGAGGGGTATCCTATACTTGTGGGTTAAGGTGGGGCGAGATACAAGAGGCGGATGCGAAGGAGGCTTTGAACTGGGGGAAAAGGCAGCAATGAGGTGTGGCTGTAGCCTAGGAATAGTCAGGGAAGCAGATAATTTAGTTAAAATGTCTTGACCTAATAAGGGAGCTGGGCAGGTGGGGATAACTAAAAAGGAGTGCATAAAAGAATGTTGTCCAAATTGGCACCAGAGTTGGGGAGTTTTAAGAGGTTTAGAAGCCTGGCCGTCAATACCCACAACAATTATTGAGGCAAGGGAAACAGGCCCTTGAAAAGAAGGTAATGTGGAGTGGGTAGCCTCCATATTGATTAAGAAGGGGACGGACTTACCCTCCAGTGTAAGAGTTATCCAAAGCATCTGTGATGATCCAGGAGGCTTCCGAGGAGATGGGGCAGCATCAATCTTCAGCCGCTAAGCCAAGAAGGTCTGGAAAGGAGTCAGAAAGCCTTGGGCCAGAGTCCCTGGAGTGGCTGCTGGGTGAGTTGAACAGTCCAATTTCCAGTGGGGTCCCGCACAGATGGGACATGGCTTAGGAGGAATCCTGGGCTGCGGGCATTCCTTGGCCCAGTGGCCAGATTTCCGGCACTTGTAGCAAGCTCCTGGGGGAGGAGGTTCTGGAGGAATCCCTGGCAGCTGCGGTTCAGGCGTTTGGAGTTGCGTGCTGGAGACGTGGCTGGGGTTTGTCTCACAGTGGAGGCAAGGAATTGCAACTCAGAAATAAGTTGCTACTTGGCTGCCTCTCCTCTATTATTGTACACCTTGAAGGCGACATTCATTAAGTCGTGTTGTGGGGTTTGAGGGCCGGAATTTAATTTTGGGGGTTTATTTAATTATTGGGTAATAAAATAAAATGCACATGAAGAATAAGACGGCCTTCTGACCTTTCGGGGTCTAGGGTTGAAAAGCGTCTCAGGGTTGCTGCTAAACAGGCCATGAACTGGGCTGAGTTTTTCATATTTGATGAAAAAGAGCCTAAACGCTAACTGACTTGGGAGAGGTCAGATAAAGAAAAAGGAACATTAACCTTGACTAGGCCTTTAGCTCCAGCCACTTTTTTAAGAGGAAATTGCTGGGCAGGTGGGGGAGGGCTAGTCGAGCAACGAAACTGTAAGCCAGACTGGTGTGAGGAGGGGAGGTAATAAAAGGACTATAGGGTGGGGGAGCAGAGACTGAGGAAAAGTTGGGACCTAGCTCGGCCTGGCGAGGAGAGGAGAGGTCAGATGGGTCTGTAGAAGGGAAGATTAGAAAGACTCAGCGACGCTTGGGGTTGGGACTGAGGGGACAGGCGGGAGGAAAAGAAGGAAGATTTGGGACGAGTTGCATTGGGAACAGAGACTAGGGAGGGACCGATGTGTAAAAGAACGCCCGGACGTCAGGCACCTCAGACCGTCTGCCCATTTTACGACAAGATTGAGATCTTTTAGGATGGAAAAATCTGAAGTGCTGTTTTCTGGCTATTTGGAACTGCTGTCGAATTTGTATTGGGGTCAAGCGGCATCGTAGAAAAAAATAAGGCATTTAGGTTTTAGGTCAGGTGTGAGTTGAAGAGGTTTTAAGTTCTTGAGAACACAGGCTAAGGGAGAAGGAGGAGGAATGGAGGGTGGAAAGTTGCCCATAGTGAAGGAGGCAAGCCCAGAGAAAAGAGAGAGTAGAGATACGGAGAGAAGGAGTTCGGGGGTTCTTGCCCTCCAGAAAAGCAGGAAAGGGGTTGGGGAGCAGAAATAAGGTATTGAGGTGCAAAAATAAGAGATCGGGGTGCAAAACCAAGAGGGGGCACAAAACAAGAGGGGACACAAAAATAAGAGGTTGGGGTTCTTGCCCCTCCCCCAGAAAAGCAGAGAAGGGGTAGAGACAGGGAGAGAAGGGGTCGGGGTGCTGGCCCCTCTCCCAGAAAAGCGGGACTTGCTGCTTGGGGTGAAGGACCAAGGCAGGCGTCCCTGCAGCGTGGTCAGACACCCCTGAAATGTGGGTGAGTAATCAGGCGTCTCTGCAATGATTAAACACCAAGGGAAGGCTGCCTTCCCCAGTCCGTGACCGGGGCCGGCGTTTTGGGTCCATGGATAAAACGTGTCTCCTTTGTCTCTACCACAAAATGAAAGGAATTGAAATTAAGAGAAGGGAGAGATTGAAGAGTGGTGCCAAGATTGAAAGGAGAAGGAGGTTGAGGGATAATGAGAGAGGTTGGAGAAGAGAGTAAAAAAGGGCTGCTTACCCAATTTAAAATTGGTGAGATGTTCCTTGGGCTGGTTGGTCTGAGGACTAGAGGTCATAGGTGGATCTTTCTCAGGGAGCAAAGAGCAGGAGGACAGGGGATTGATCTCCCAAGGGAGGTCCGCGATCGATCCGAGTCATGGCACCAAAATGTCATGCGCGTCCGTGTGAAGAGACCACCAAACAGGCTTTGTGTGAGCAACATGGCTGTTTATTTCACCTGGGTGCAGGTGGGCTGAGTCCAAAAAGAGAGTCAGCAAAGGGAGATAAGCGTGGGGCCGTTTTATAGGATTTGGGTAGGTAAAGGAAAATTACAGTCAAAGGGGGGTTGTTCTCTGGCGGGCAGGAGTGGGGGTCACAAGGTGCTCAGTGGGGGAGTTTTTGAGCCAGGATGAGCCAGGAAAAGGAATTTCACAAGATAATATCACAGCTTAAGGCAAGGACCGGCCATTTTCACTTCTTTTGTGGTGGAATGTCATCGGTTAAGGCGAGGCAGGGCATTTGCACTTCTTTTGTGATTCTTCAGTTACTTCAGGCCATCTGGGCGTATATATGCAAGTCACGGGGATGCGATGGCTTGGCTTGGGCTCAGAGGCCTAACACTCTTCATCCTTCATTTTGTCCCTTTTCTATCTTCAGGTGCCCAATTCATGTCCTTTTTGTTTTCTCGGTTTCTTCGTATGGCCCCTCTTTAAGAGTCTGTGCCTCTCTTCCCTGACATGTGTTCTTTACTCAAGGGAAAGCAATTGTTCTCAGGATCAGATTCTAGTTTGTCTCTGGCACTCTTCATAGAAGTTACTCTTTTCAAGCACAGGCAAGGGAAGCCAGATTCACACTCCCAACCTTGAAGCCATCATGTTTGTAAGAGCACAGGCTGTAGGAGGTAGTGGCCAAAACTCTCCGCTCCTGGTATAGTTTAGATGACGGAAGCGTAAACATCCCTGGGAGAGGCAATAGAGGAAATTGGAGAAAGCGGATCCTTCCTGCTTTTTGTTTATTTCAAAACAAGGAGATCTGTGGCCATACAAATAGAATTGGACTGGGCTAAAAGTTAACTCCTGTGTTGATCCTGGCATTGTTTAATATCATAATCTCTTTACAACCTGCTCCAGTCTTTGAGAGCCTGGAGGCTCTCATGTTCCAGGTCAGGAGTCAGAGCTGGAGATTACAGAGACATGGAAGAACTCAGGAGAATTAATAAACTTTGATAATTTTTTGGTATTATAAATAAAAACATTTTACAATTAATTATAAGGTATATGGAAATTATTATATTAAATTTGACAACTGTGTAAATTTTAAAAAATCTATTTCTTTAGCTACATAACTTGAGTTTCCCAAGACCTCACCAGCCTATAGTGTATATAAATGGGTTCAACTCCCCATGTTCGCTGCAGCATTTTTCACAACAGTCAAGATATGGAAACAACCTAAGTGTCCCTTGATGAAGGACTGGATAGAGCAATAGCAACTGTGGTGTGTGTGTGAGTGTGTATTTATATATTATATATGTATGAAATATATATATATATTTTAGCCCCAATTAAGAATGAGGTCTTATTATTTGCCACAATGTGAATGAACCTAGAGAAGATTATCCTAAGTACTCAGACACAGAAAAATATTGCATGGTCTCACTTATATGTGGAATCCAACAATAAATAAGTACAAATATATGAAAATAGAGAACAAAATAACAGGGGAAGGAACTGGGGAGATGTAGGTCAGAGGATATAAAGTAGCAAATATGTAGGATGAAAAAGTCTAGAGCTCTAATGTATAGCATGGGAACTATAGGTCATAAAATTGTGCTGCATTTGGGGTTCATGCTAAATAAGTAAATTTTAGCTGTTCTTGCCACAAAATAAAGGTAACTGTGTGAGATGAATACGTTCATTTGCTTCACTATAGTGTTCTTCTTACTATCTATATGTATCCCTTATTGGTGCCCTTAACATCATATTGTATACCTTAAATGTACATAATAAAATGTATTTTCACCTGCAATCCCAGCACTTTGGGAGGCCCAGGCAGGCAGATCACCTGAGGTCAGGAGTTTGAGGCCAGCCCAGCCAACATGGCGAAATCCTGTCTCTACTAAAAATACAAAAATTAGCTGGGCGTGGTGGTGTGTGCCTGTAATCCCAGCTACTTGGGAGGCTGAGGCAGGAGAATCCCTGAGGCAGAGGTTGCAGTGAGCCAAGATCGCACCACTGCACAGCCTGGGTGACAGGATGAAACTCCTCTCAAAGAAAAAAATTTTTTTTTGAAAAAAATATAGATTTGATATAGTTTGGATACATGTCCCTGTCAAATCTCATATTGAATTGTATAATAATCCCCGATGTTGGTGATGGGGCCTGGTGGGAGGTATTTGGGTCACAGGGGTGGGTCCCTCATGGTTTGGTGCTATCTTTGTAACAGTGAGTCATGATTTGTGAGATCTGGTTGTTTAAAAGTATGTGGCACCTCCCCCCACCCTCTTGCTCCTGCTTCTACTGTGACAGGTCTACTCCCCCTTCACCTTCTGCCATGACTGTAAGCTTCCTGAGGCTTCCCCAGAAGCAGATGCCAGCGCCATGCTTCCTGTACAGCCTGCAGAACTGTGAGCCAATTAAACCTCTTTTCTTGTAAATTACTCAGTCGCAGGTATTTATAGCCACTCAAGAATGGCCGAATACAATATTTTATGTATTTTTAAAAAGTACATTACCAAGATTTACCCCTCTGTAGGACCTTAGATTCCTGAAACATTTGCCCTTAAGTGTTTCTGAGAATCTACAGAGTGTCCAATCAGCTGTAAGACATTCCTCCTGCTGGGTCCTTTCCTGGGCGTGAAGACTGTTTCTGCTAGCCTTGCCTCATCATCTGCCAGGCACAGCTGGCTCTCCACTAGTCAGCATCCCTGCTTCTCCATCACACCATCCTCTCCTACTCAGCACCTGAGTCTCCTTCCTTGAAGGGCCACACTTACGCTATGATCTGTGACAAAGTAAGGGAAAACACCTGTCTTTATCTTAACCTGTCCCTTTTATGAGAAGGAGCTGCTTGTGCTAGAAAGTCATACAGCAGGTTAATGAAAAACACTTTTAGCTTTAATGTAGGAATCTGAGGGGCTGGGCCAGGGATAAATGGCTTAGAATCACCTATTCCTTTGTTATTCCTCTTTTGCTGATTATATGTGAACACAGTAAAAGCATTAGAGTAATACAGAGAAAGTGAACTAACAATTTGGAGCATTTAAATGTCTAACCATATATCTTTGTAATTTTTAAATAAATGCAATCATATTCTGTAAACTCATTTCAAATATAAAGATTTACTTTCTAATTTTTGAATGAGAATTCTGTTATTGGATGTACCATAACTTATTTGGCTAAATCCTTTTTAATGGACTTAATGTTGTTTATCATCACCTAATTATCATCTAAGCTCCTTGTACACAAACATCCTTGCACATACATCTATTATTCCTTAGGATAAATTCTTAGAAGATTTGGTGAATCAATGTTGAATAGACTTACAGTTTTGATAAATACAAAACAGAATGCTTTCCACAGAGTTTGTACTAGCATGGAGGACAGGTTGGAGGGTCTGAGGCCCTTTCATCAGCTGTGAATAAGGCTAACCATTTTCCCTTACCTTCACTAGACTGGATATTATCAATCTTTTTCATTTATGCTCATCTAAAAGCTTTAAAAATTATACTTCATATTTGAATTTAAATTTTTTAAAATTATAGTAAACATTCCATATTTGTTCATGCTTCTGTATTTTGCCTATATATTAAATACATATATGTATATATAGGCCATTTAAATTGTGGTGTTCAGTTTTTATTTGATTTATAAAGGCTATTTATATATAATACTAACATATATGTCAATATTTAATATATAAATCTCTTCCCTTAATTTTCTTGATGCAGATATGATCTCTTCAAGAAGGTCTCATTCCCTCTGAACAAATATTTAGATCATTCTCAATGACTTAATGGGAATGCCCATGTACGCCTATATTTCTGCTGGGATCCTTGCTGGGTTTGAAATGAAAATCATGGTGTTAGAAATTATAGATTGTGGTCTAATGGAAAGGTATTCTTGTTCAAAAGAAGCAGAGAATGAGATATATGGTAATAGCAGAAACAATATAGAAGAATGGCACATGTGTAGAGAAATGTATTAGTCTAAGCCTGGAATTTTGGAGGAGAGTCCTTAGATGAGATTTTCAAAAGTAAAAAACCTTGCACAATCTGTAAAGACCTGCCTGGCTCCTAGCCTCTCTAATTCTCGCTTGATCACAGCTAAGAGTCCTCAACATTTGCCTCTAGTAGTGGTTCTTAAAGTGACTGTACACTGGAATCACCTGGGGAACTTTAAAAACTACCAATCCCTGAGCACCACTTCAGAAGTTCTGAAGTACCACCGTCCCTCGGTGTCTTCTGGGGATTGGTTCCAGATGTACCTCCCCATACCTGTGTGGATACCAAAATTTGAAGATACTCAATTTCCTTACATAAGATGGTATAGTGTTTGCATATAATCAGCACACATCCTCCTGTACACTTTAAATCATCTGTAAATTACTTACAATGCCTAATATAATATAAATGCTATATAAAAATTATACCATACTATTTTAACTTGTATTATTTTTATCATTTTATTACTGCTTTTTCCAAATATTTTTATCCATAGTGAGTTGAATCTGTGGATACAGAACCAGTAGATACAAAAGGCTGACTGTAATTGATTTGTGGTTGGGATTTTTTTACAGCTCCACAGGTGATTCTAACATGTAGCCAAGGTTGCAAGCCATGGACAGAGAGACTAAGCACCATGGCTTTGGGAATAATTTAAACTTAGAATAGAGAGCTACAGTGACCTCTAATTCAGAGCACTTTAATCTTGCTTGTTCTAGCTGGGCGTGGTGGCTCACGCCTGTAATTATAGCACTTTGGGAGGTGGAGGTGGGTGGATCACGAGGTCAGGAGATCGAGACCATCCTGGCCAACACGGTGAAACCCAGTCTCTACTAAAAATACAAAAAAATTAGCCAGGCGTGGTGGCAGGCACCTGTAGTCCCAGCTACTCGGGAAGCTGAGGCAGGAGAATCTCTTGAACTGGGAGGCGGAGGTTGCAGTGAGCTGAGATCGCAACACTGCACTCCAACCTAGGCAACACAGCAAGACTCTGTCTCAAAAAAAAAAAAAATCTTGCTTGTTCTCACTTCAGAGTACTAGAATGACAGAAGGCAGAGAAAGGAGAAGAAAAACTACTGGAAGAAACATTAATCTATATATCCAATAAACTCAACAAACTCCAATTAGGATAAATACAAAGAAATCCATACCTAGACACATTGTAATCGAAATATTAAAAGTCAAAGATAGAGAAACTCTGGAAAATTGTATGAGAAAACAACTTAATCGCATGCAAGAGAATCCTGATAAGATAACCAGCTGACTTCCCATTATAAACAATGGAGGCCAGAGGCAAGGAATGACATATTTAAAGTGCTAAAAATAAAAAAATAAAAATTCCATCAAGAATCTTATATCCAGCATGCCTATCTTTCGAAAATAAAGGCAAAATAACGATACTCCCAGATAAACAAGTGAATTCATTGCTAGCAGGCTTGCTTTGTGAGAAAGCTAATTAGGTAATTATAATATACAATATAATTGCATATTTCTTTTCCTTTCTTCTCCTAAAATGATTTAAAAATCAATTGTGTGAAACTTAGAAACAGAAACATAAAAATCCTCAATGAAATACCAGCAAATAAAATCCAGTGACATACAAGAAGGATTATACCCCATGACCAGGTGGGATTTACTTCAGGAATGATTGGGTTAACATTTGAAAATCAATTAATGTAATATACCATATCAACAGGATGAAAGACAAAAATCAAACAAGTATCTCAATAGATGCATAAAAAGCATTTGATAAAATCAACATTCTTAATTATAAAAGCACTCAACAAATTAAGAATAGAAGGGAATTTTTTCAATTTGATAAAAGGCATCTAGAAAAACCCATAGCTCACTCATCATATTAAAATTAGGAAAGATACAAGGGTGTCCACACTTGCCTCTTACATATGATATTGTCCTGGAGGTTCTAGACATCTGGATTGCAAAGGAAGAAGGGAAACAACCTCTATTTGCAGATCATTTGTTCTTTTTTTTTTTTTTTTTTTGAGACGGAGTCTCGCTCTGTTGCCCAGGCTGGAGTGCAGTGGGGGGATCTCGGCTTACTGCAAACTCCGCCTTCCGATTCACACCATTCTCCTGCCTCAGCCTCCCAAGTAGCTGGGACTACAGGTGCCCGCCACCACACCCAGCTAATTTTTTGTATTTTTAGTAGAGATGGGGTTTCACCGTGTTGGCCAGGATGGTCTCGATCTCCTGACCTTATGATCCACCCACCTCCACCCCCCAAAGTGCTGGGATTACAGACATGAGCCACCGTGCCTGGCCGATTATTTGATCTTAAATGTGAAAAATCTTACAGAATCTATTAAAAGAGGATGAGAATTAACAAAGAAGTTTAATAGGTACATCATTCCAGTAGTTCCTTGTCACAAACTGGGTATCCAACAATTCAATTCAATTCAATTCTGACACTAACTACCTAGAATTAGTGCAGACGCCACAAGTTAAGAGCTCAATCCCATAATACTACCTTCATTTTTAGATATCAACCCTAAATGGGGTCCTAGGGTACCCACATTTCTGCCAGCCAACTAAAAATTTGGAGGTTCCTATGACCAGTCTCCCCTCATGCTTGATAATTTGCTAGAACTAGTCACAAAATTCAGGAGTGCTGTACTTACAATTACAGTTTTATTATAAAAGATACAACTCAGGAACAGTCAAATGGAGGAGATGCATAGGACATCTCCTATGCATGGTATGTGAATGGGAGTATAGGACTTTCATGTCCTCTCCAGGAACAAAAGTCTCCTGGTACACCAATGCATTCTCAAATTCAGAAGCTCCCCAAACCTCATTTTTCAAGGTTTTACTGGGGCTTCATTTTGTAGGCATGATTGATTAAATCATTGGCCACATGACTGAATTAAATCTCTAGTGCCCCTCCCCTTCCCAGAGGTTGAAGCATGGGGCTGAAAGTCCTAACCCTCTAATCATGTCCTGACCAGCCCTTTCCTTGAAACTGAGTGTCCACCATGAGTTACCTTGTTAGCATAAACTCAGGTATAGTTAGGAATAATGAAAGAACTCCTATAACTAAGGAAATCCCAAGAACTTTTGAGCTCTGTACCAGGAACCAGGGGCAAAGACCAAACATATTTTTTATTATACTACAGGTAAGGAATTCATTAAAAAAAAACTACTAGAATTAATAGACAAGTTTAGTAGGGTTGCAGGATACAAGATCAATATACAAAAATCAGTTGTATTTTTACACACTAGCAATGAACAATCTGAAAATAAAATTAAGGAAACGATTTCATTACAATTTCATCAATAATGATAAAATACTTAGGTATAAGTTTAACAAAATTAAGTGTATGGCTTGTACACAGAAAACTACAAAATATTTTTGAAAGAAACTAAAGATCTAAATAAATGTAAAGACACATCACTTTCATGGATCAGAAGACTTATTGTTGTTAAAATGGCGAAACTCTCCAAATTTTCTACAGATTCAATGCAATTCTTATTAATATCCCAACTGGTTTTTTTGCCTACATTGACAAGCTAGTCCTAAAATTCAGAAATTCAAGAGACCCAGAATAGCCAAAGCAATCTTAAGAAGAGCAAAGTTGGGGTCAGGCATGGTGGCTCATGCCTGTAATCTCAGCACTTTGGGAGGCTGAGGCAGGTGGATCACCTGAGGTCAGGAGTTTGAGACCAACCTGACTAACATGGTGAAACCCCATCTCTACTGAATACAAAAATTAGCTGAGTGTGGTGGCACATGCCTGTAATCCCAGCTACTTGGGAGGCTTAGGCTGGAGAATCATTTGAACCCACGAGGTGGAGGGAGGTTGCAGTGAGCCAAGATTGTGCCATTGCACTCCAGCCTGGGCTACAAGAGCAAAAACTCTGTCAAAAAAAAAAAAAAAAGAACAAAATTGGAGGAGTCACACTTCTTGATTTCAAAACATACTACAAAGCTTCAGTAATAAAGACAGTGTGGCATAAGGATAGAAATATGGATCAGTGGAATAGAAGTGAGAGCCCAGAAATAAACCCTTACATGGTCAATTCATTTTTGACAGCATGCCAAGACAATTCAATGGAGGAAAGAACAGACTTTTTAACAAACATTATGGAAACAACTAGCTATCCATCCAAATACAAAATAAAGAAATTGGACTCCTAACTCACACCATATTAATAGCAAGGAATTACCTTGCCTTGATATTTTTGAAAATGCTATGTATGTTGGCAAAAGAAACAATTTGCACCTCAAACACATTTTGTGAATGAGCAATTTTTTTAGTTTTTGGCATCCCTGAGAAGTGCTAACATTATCCAATGTAAGTAACACTGGGCCAATTCTTTGGCTTTTTTTTTTTTTTTTTTTTGAGACTGAGTCTTACTCTGTCACCTAGGCTAGAGTGCAGTGGTGCAATCTTGGGTCACTGCAACTTCTGCCTCCCAGGTTCAAGCGATTCTCCTGCCTCAGCCTCCTGAGTAGCTGGGATTACAGGTGCACACCACCACACCGGGCTAATTTTTTTTTGTATTTTTAGTAGAGACGGGGTGTCACCATGTTGGTCAGGCTGGTCTTGAACTCCTGACCTTGTGATCTGCCTGCCTTGGCCTCCCAAAGTGCTGGGATTGCAGGTGTGAGCCACCGCACCTGGCAATTCTTTGACTTCTATAGGCTCTTCATCTTGTGTGTGAATAGAAGTAGGCACCCTAGATAATCTCTGTGATCTCCTCTTGTTCCAAATTGTTGCAACTAGCACCTTTGTATGCTGGTCATCATTCTGAGAAATGAGCCAACAGGAGGACTGGGGGGTGTTAGAATCACCTAAGGGAACATATTAGAAACAGATATACTAGGTCTCACATCCCCAAATTCTAGTTGGGTGGGTAGGCCTTAGAAATTGGCATTTTAGAGGAGCATGCCACACAGTCAAGAAACACTGTCAGACATCCTTGGAAACCAGCCACCCCTAGAAATCAGGGACCCTTTTTCTCTCTTGTGCCTAAAAAGGTAAGATAGACCTCCCCATTGGCGTCTATTATTTCCATGTCCAACCTGTCTTAGCTAAACCTCTTTCTTTTAATCTTTTAAAAAGTTAGTTAGTATCTCCATCAATTTGCTTCTCTTTATATGCCAAATACATGGAGTGCATGGTTGGAATATTAAAAGATCCTGCTAATTCCACTTAAGCCATATGGGCATTACTGATCAAAGAATAGCTGCAATTTCAGTTTTCACCTTTGGGAGTCACAGGAGATCAGGGAGGTGATGTGATATGTCACCTAGGTTTACAAATCTGTTATATGATGCTGCAATTCTGTTCCTTCTGGATAGAAATTTGACTCTGAGGAAGCATGGCACTTTGGAAAGAGGTGTCATAAAAAGAGTTAAAAGGAAGTAAGGAGAGATACCAGTGATAGTATTTCCAATGGCTAAAATAGCTTTCAGGCCTTAGGCCAGGTAGCCTTGTCCATGGGTCAGAAAAAGGCCTGAGCCTTACCAGAAGTTACTTACCTTAAAATGAAGTTGTTTCATCTGAGCATTCCTGAAATTTGAAGAGAAGGGGTTCAAGTTCTTATTGTCCTACTCTTATACCCTTAACCATAACTCACATGTTTACTATGCCCAAGGCACTGTTCTAAGAGCGTTAGCTACACAAAGATGAGAAAACTGAGACAGGAAGGCTACCCAGATTATGAAGAGTACAAAGCTGGAAGGCACTGGATCAGAATGTGAATAGGCAACAAGGCACAGAGTCCAGGAAATTTAAACACTAAGCTTCTCAGTCTTGTTCATCAAAGAGTAAACTATGCAACAGAATACAATACACTTCCCATTCCTGGCTTAGCAAAATCCTTAACCACAGCAGGGTAATATCATCCAAATTTGTCTTTAATGAAAAGAGCTTAAGTATTGGAGAATACTTTGGGAGAACTGGTGATGCATAATGCTAAATTTGTTCTATTAACTGAAACATTGTTCTCCGCAAAACACAGAGAAAAATAAAGCTCTGTGAGGAGTGAGTGACTTTAAGGAACGTCTTGTAATCGAACATTATTACCATCATTACGTGTTGGGAAGCTTTCCCTACTAAGTATTGATTTCCAGCAAAATGCATTTAACACTAGCCTGAACACTCCTAGTTTGAGTTATCTATCCCTACTCAGGGGCCCAGAGCTTCAGAACTGACTTGATTTCGGAAGGTGAATCCAAAGTGCTAGATACTTGTTTGCGTTGAAATTACTACACACCAACTGTAGCAGACATTTTCACCTGGTGCCTTTCATTCAAAGACTGTTAAGAATCAGCAAATTGCAGCACTAAAGATATAGTCTACCAAAGGAATATGTTACCCACCCATGTTTAATATCTGAATAAACTCAATCATTCAGCAGGTATTCTTTGAGCAGCAGGTATTTCTTTAAGCCGAAATCAATACGGTAGGCAATGTGAGGATATGAAGATTAATCTTGTCCCCAGACAGCTCACTGTCTGCCCAGGGAAATGAGCTTTGAAAAATAAGACACAGAGCAGGCAATGATACAAGAGTAATACAACTAGTGACCATGGTTGTTCAGCGAAGGAGAACACAAGTGGGAAAGAAAAGCTTCTGGCCAATGGTCCCATTTGAGACAGCACTGATGGTAAGGTAGGATTTGGACACATGGATGTGAGGAGAAAGACAAAACTCTTTTAGCTGAATCCTCAGAGCAGATTGGGATCTCTGCAATAAGTGATTATAAAGCAGGAGTTTTGTCTTTTGCATATTTATATATCCCCATGCCTGGTGCAGACTGAAATGAGAGAGGAAGGAAGGATAGGAAAAAAAAAAGAGAGAGAGAGAGAAGCCAGTCAGTCTGATTTCTAAGGAAAGAGGACAAAGGTGCCAGCTGACTTGATGGATCACTCTGGTGACCTCACTAAGCCCCATAGAGTCCCAAGCTCCGCACTTCACACAAAATGAAATATGGTCACATCTGATGAGTGCCAAAAGAATGCATGCAAATGGCCAAGAAATCACATTTTCCAATTGTGCATTGACACCAACCTCAAGTAGAATAGTGTCAGGTATGTGTAAATATAAAAATTAAACAATAACATTGTCCAGTGACAAAAGTCACCATAGTCTTGAAAGCTGAATAAATTGTTGAATAATGTTCAAATAATAAGGTGTTGAAAGTAATGGGGAAAATGATAGAAATATTTTACTTAGATTATCTTTAAGTAAATATAAAGCAAAAAGGCTGTGTTCTCATAAAATGCATCTCCCTTTGTTCTTTTTTTTTTTTTTTTTTTTTTTAGCTAATAAAACAGTTGCTCCTATATTTTTGTACTTTTGTTGCTTGTTTCTTCCAATGCTTTCTCTTGGCCATGTGTAACAAACGTGTTTCCAACCCTCCATACAGACATTTTTCACCTCTCTGCAAGCTGACTTTCTGGTCTCAGCATTTCCAGTGTTAACACGGAAGCAAAAGGGGTCAGAAGTTTGCTGTGAATGTTTTGGGTGGTTTACTATCAAGTAAAATACACAGTGAGTGCCATCGTGGAGGCATTCAGGCATATTTGTCTGTTAATCTCCTGTATCTTTTTCTGAGAGAGAAGTTCACTTGCCAGCATGGACACTCCTGAGTAAAAACAGATGGCCATTCAACTGCTGTGATTTGAGAAACAATGTGATATTCACGCCACCTAAGATTATTTTCCTTGCCAAACTCTTTTGCTGTCTGGGATTTAATCCTTATAGTCTCATTCCTATGAATTAACAAACATCCAGGACGATCGCCAGAAGAGTTATGACACATTACAATGGTGTTGGTCATTACTCTTTGGCTTAACTTAGCATATTCAAGATCTTAGTTCATCTCTGAGAACTCTCAGAGGTGCAGGCAGTTTGGAAATTAGTGGGTTTTTGTTGTTGTTGTTGTTGTTGTTGTTGTTGATGTTGTTGAGATGGAGTCTCGCTCTGTCGCCAGGCTGGAGTGCAGTGACGCGATCTCGGCTCACTGCAACCTTGGACTCCCTGGTTCAAGTGATTTTCCTGCCTCAGCCCCCAAGTAGCTAGGATTACAGGCGCACGCCATCATGCCCAACTAAATTTTTTTGTATTTTTAGTAGAGACAGGGCTTCACCATGTTGGCCAGGATGGTCTTGAACTCCTGACCTAGTGATCCACCTGCCTTGGCCTCCCAAACTGCTGGGATTACAGGCGTGGAAATTAGAGTTTTGATGGGTGGGTGCTTTAGACACTGTCCATGACTGCATGTCTGGGTGGGGCATCACAGAGGACGCAAGGACACTGGGTGACTAGGAAAACTAGAGGAGAACCTAGAGGGCATGTATTTGTTTTCTAGGGCTGCCATAATAAAATACCACAAACCGGGTGGTTTAGAATAACAAATTTATCTCACAATTGTGGAGGCCAGGATCCAAAATCAAGGTGTTACAGGACCACATACCCTCTGATGGCACTTGAGAGGAATCTATTTCAGGCCTCTGTTCTACCTTCTGATAGTCTCAGGTGTTCCTTGGCTTGGAGACAGCTGCCTTCTCCCTATGTCTCTTCATGTCATCTTCCGTTGATCCCCAAATTTCCAGTTTTTGTGACACCAGTCCCATTGGATTAGAGCCTACTCTAAGGACCTCATTTTAACTTACTTCTGTAAGGCTTCTATCTCCAGATAAGATTAAGTTCAGAAGTAATAGGGGTTAGGACCTCAACATATGAATAGGGGCAGGGGTGTTGGTACACATTTTATTCCATAACAGAGGTAGGGGTGTGTGTGTGTGTGTGTGTGTGTGTGTGTGTGTGTGTGTGTGTACGTTGAGCAAGGGTCCGAGGGAGGATGTATATAAAGCTATAAAGGCACTTGAATATAGAACTCATCTAATTCTCATTACACCTTATGCTGGCCATGCCTATTTAGTGACCTTGTGCAATAAGAAGCCTTGCCTAGTTCAGGTGCATCTTATAGAATCAAGAAATTTGTCTGATCAGGAGGACCAGTTGAATATCGGAACTAAGAGATTCAGGCAACAGTAAGAAGGAGGCAAGAGCAAGCAGGAGGCCAGGAATCCAAGTAGGTAAGACGTGGAAAACAGAGCTTTTAGAAGCTATGTAAGGTAAGAGGTCAGATATCCAAAGAAATATTTTTTTCTCAAATTTTATTACAAAAATTATCAGACATACAGAAAATTTGAAAGAATTGTACAGTGAAGCCAATTTACCCAACATCTAAATTTTACAATTAACATTTTGCTATATTTGTTTGATCACATATCTATCAATCTATCCATTCCTCTATCAGTATTAATCATGACTTTTTATTTTCCATATTTCTAAGGTATTGGCATCTGGGACCTTTCCTTGCTGACCCTAGAGGGGCGGCCCCTCCCAGGATTAACCAACTCCTAAAGATAATAAAAGACTTGCCTGCAATCATGCTTTTCACAGGCAGACTAACCAATCCAGGTCTTATACCCCATGACTTCTTCTATGGGGCTGTCACATTCAAGGCCACTACTCCCCTGTCCTAATCTCCCCACAGCTAGATGTCAGGCAACTAGAGAGGGCCACTATACCCCAGAGCCAATGGAAATTATTCAAAATAACCAATCCTAAACCTGCTTACCTTGCTTCACATGTTCCTTCCTAGGGAAATCACAATAAGAGCTCTTCTCTATGTTTCCCCCTTGCTCTCTCTGCCTCCTGACCAACCCAGGTGCTTCTCCATGTGGCCCTGTGTGGTGTGGTGTGTGCTCTCTCCTCTCGGGAACTGTGAGTAACAAACAGTCATTTCAATGGCAATCATGTCTTGATCTGTTGACCTCACCATACCTGAATAATAATTAAATCTAAATTTTAAAACACTATTTAACAATCTTTTTATTTGACACATTTGCTTGTTTTTTTTTAAAAATCATCTTCATTAAAGTATAACTTATCTGGAATCAAATTCACCAGGTTTAAGCATACTATTTAGTGAGTTCTATATAGAACATTTATGTCAACTGAAAAAATTTTCTCATTTCCCTCTATAGTCAGTCCTATCCTCTCCACCAGCCTATGGAATCCATTGATAAACTTTCTGTCACTGTAGTTGTGTCTTTTCTAGAATTTGATATAAATGGTATATCTCTTTGTGTCTCACTTCTTTCACTTAGCACAACATTTTGAAATTCATCCATGTTGTTGGTTGTATCAGTAGTTCCTTCATTTGTATTACTGTGTAGTACCCCATTGTATGGATATACCACAGCTTACTTCTTCATTCACCTGTTGATAGACATTTGAGTTGTCTCCAGTTTGGTGCTTTTCTGAATAAAGCTATGATGACCATTAAATTACAGATCTTTGTATGAACACATTTTTTCTTTTCTCTTGAATAGATACCTAGAGTAAGATTGCTGGCTCAAACAGTAGGTATGTGGTTAATCTCATATGAAACTGCCAAACCACTCTGCATCATTGACAAGACTTGGTATTATTTATCTTTTTAACTTGGCATTCTTATGTATGTGCAATGGTGTCCCACTGTGGTTTTAATTTTCATATCCATAATAACTGCTGATGTTGAGCATTTTTTTATGTACCTGTTTTTCATTTGAATATCCCTCTTTGGAAATCTTTTGTCTATTTCTTAATTAAGTTGTTTGCCTTATTGAGCTATAGGAGTTCTTTATATATCCTGGGTAGAAGTCCTTTATCGAATATTTGTTTTGCAAATATTTCCCCCAGTGGAGAAACAATTTTTAAGTAGGAAATATCTAGTTCAGGGGAAACAAACCATCCCAAATTCAGGCAGTAAGTGACTCAGGTCAGTATGTCAGCAATGAGTACTGAAGTGTGAATCTTATTCTAAGGCAGAAATGTTAGTCCAGCCATGGTTAGGGAAGAACTACTTGGAATGCATAGATATATTACAGCCACTATGCAGAGCTCAAATGTAAATCTTGTCTAGAAAAAATAAGAAATTATATGGAAAGGAAGGCAATGCCAATTCTAGCCACCAGCAAAGAGACAAATACCCTTTTATGACATTTGCCACAGGGCATTAAGTCAGGAGAAAAAGGGGAATAGCAAGAAACTTAACAGGAACTTGGTACAAATGGGTATGGTGGCCTACAAGTGGAGACGGTTAGCTTTCAGAGAGCCAGTCCCAACAAGAGAGTAATAAATTATGCGAAATCAAAATAATTCAAACTAATTATGATAATCCAAGAAGAGGCTAAATTCAAGGTTGGCAGGATAGTAAATGATGCTGCATGTTCAGAAGTCTAGAGCAGACCGTATGGAAGAGCCAAGCAGCACATGACATTTCCAAGAAATCTTTGAGAAAACAGGGCAGGAAGGCAGGGAAGACCCAGTGCCAAGGGACTACAACATAAAAAAAATAAGAAATGGGGGCTGGACGTGGTAGCTCATGCCTGTAATCCCAGCACTTCGGGAGGCCAAGCTGGGTGACTGACTTGAGCTCAGGAGTTCAAGACCAACCTGGGCAGTATAGTGAGACCCCATCTCTATAAAAAAGGAAAAAAAAGAAATGAAAAATGGAAAAACACATCAGTTAAGAAGAAGTTAAAGAACAAAAGAGTTCCTCCTTGAGTACCTGTGACCTTGGGAAAGACAGAGAAACTCGTATCAGAAGATTCCAGAGAGGTAGTTCACCTTTCTCACAGTGATATTAGGGTAGGTGAGGAAGAATGATCACAGATAAGCATAATTATTTTCAAACCCCATTGATGTGTGGAATGAAAAAAGATTATTAAGGCAAATGTGTTGACTATGTTTTTAATGCCAGGAGAGAGAGAGCAGCAGGCTAACTGGTTGTCTACTAAGAACATCCAGAGCAGGGCCAGGATCTAGGCCAAGAACTGAGAGACAGATTGGGACAAGGGAACAAATCTCCCAGGGTATGGTGGCCAACTTAGTCTTCAATTATGATCAAGGAAGGATGGGGCCTGAGAGGTCATTACTATGTGACTAATCTTCATATATTACTTCTATGTTTGATTCTTCCTCCAGAAATGTTTCAGTAGCAAACTCAGTGAGTTTATGTAGCCAGAACCTTAGTCAATAACCTACTCTGCAGTATCTCAGGGCTGACTTTGTACATATGGAAGTCAGCCAGATCTCATGAGTGGATCATTAAACTAGAATTATTTTCTTGGCATACATTACAATAAGGAAATGTATGACCTTGGCCTAAGGCAGGCCATCAAACTGTCAAGAGTAATGACCCCAGGGGTAAGGCATTGCTGTCTCCACCTCAAGGATGGGTCTTCAAAGTGGAGACAATATAGTCCCTATGGTTTCTACATGCTTAATGAGTCTGTTATGTGAATTATAAAGATAATATCTATGGGGACTTTGAGCTCCTTCAATAAAAATGTATAAATATAATCCAAGAAATTCTGGTAGACAAACACTGTAATAATGCATATCAGTCTTTGCATCTCCATTTAGCTTTTTAAAACTTGGCCTGTGTCCAAAAGCATGCACAGATATACATAGCAAATGCTCAGTACTGAATGTTTAGCTAAATCCTGTGCTTCAAAGCAAGGATGAGTAGATTTTCATAGAGCTCAGGACCTGAACTGTAGGCTTCCCTCACAGTGAGAAGTAAAGCTAAGTATAGGTGACTCCTGAGTGGCACATATTCTATGAGAGTTTTATATATAATTTGAATGATTGATATGATACATCTTTCAGTGAAATGATTGTCAACCAATATTATTTCAAGTGTTATTTCCATGCTATTTCTAGTTCTGTATGTTTTACATAATTATAAAGGGCTTCACATTTTCATGTAACATTTTATGATATGATTTGGGTTCTAACAGATTATCCTTGACACCAGGATAGAATCCCCAGAATTAATTTAGGGTATATTATCAAACTACTAAAATTAGGATGTTCATGAATTTTGAAGGAGAAAATATCATTTAGATTGTGTGTGTGTGTGCGTGTATGTGTGTGTGTGTGTGTCCTCTAAGTTCTAAACATGAGGTGATTATATAAAGGGGACTTCTAAATTGGGAGAGGATGAAAATGGGCTACATATTTCAAACAAAGTTCAGTGTGAAATCAGTAGTATATTCAGTAGAGGTGACAGGGAAAAAAGTTGTGGAGGAGAAAAGAGAACAAGAAAATCAGGAAGCAGTACAAATGATGATTGAGGTCAGGTGGTAATGGTAACATCAAGAAACTTGAATCTGATGGAAAAAAACCACGGGTAGCTATAAAAGGGGCATTTGAAATAGGAAATGATGTGAGAGGAGAAGATAATTTTAGTATAGTTAAAGGAGGTAGCAGCTATGGGTGTGAAGAGAACGGATTAATTTTAAATGTGTCCCAGAAGTAAGAGAAATATTTTTTTGAGGAGTGGGGGAGGAACAATGAGATAAACCTGGTTGAGTGTTTTATGGTTATTTCAAGTAAGAGTCCACCTGGAGTATTATGTCCATTTTTGGACACCGTACTTTTGTAGGCATGTTGATGAACCAGGTCATTCAAGACACCAGGGTAGTGAGAAGTGTGTTAATAGTGCTTCTACCAGAGAGTTAGGGTGACATGGCAGCTGTCCTCATATCTATAGATCTGTCATAAGGAAGAAAGATCACACTTGTCTCTGCATTGTTTAAAAGAAAGAAACAGACCCAAAGAAAGTCAGGAGGCAGATTTTACTCAATATAATGATCTAACAATTAGATGTGCCCTATAACAGGATGCGCTATTGTAAAGTAATGTTCTTTCATCTTTGCAAGTATTCAAGCAGAGAATAGTCAATAATACAACTAACCACTGGAAGGGTTTCTTTTATTCTAAGGTACTATCTGCTGGAGGAACATGTAGTTTGTGGTCAGTGACCTCAGATCCTCACATTCATGTGCTGCATCCTGGTTTTCATCTGGGGACTGTTTTCTGGCACTCCCATCTGTCAGGAGGTGGAACATTCTTGTTATCACAACCCTTTTGTCACAGTAAATTGGCTGGTGCATTCAGTGTCATCTATGGCTTTTTACTTCTATTCATTAATTCTGAGCCCCCAAGTGAAAGTTTCCCAAGACCTTTTTTCTTCTTTGTTAATTATAACATGATGTCAATCAGCACCCAAGCAGAAACTAGAAGAGTCTTCAAACTAGGTAATTTGAGGAGAGTTTAATAAAGGAACAGCTTACAAAGATGTGGACAGTGGTTTAAGGAAGCCACTAAGGGATGATGGTACAGTCCTCCAGGCTTGTGACTGGGGGAGTCATTACCATCCCCCAGCCTGAAGATCAAGAGGCTGGAGCTATTTCCAGACCCTGAAGAGGGTGGTTGTATGGAGAGGACTATCTGAAAGAAGAGGCTGTAGCCAACACAAGAAAGCCAGGAAATAAATAATCCATCATCACTCTCCTGCTGTTGCCTCTCAATGGCCAAACCCAACCTTGAGCTGGGCATGAAGGGAGCCAGCTGACAGCTATATGGCTCAGCTTCCTGGGGCACAGAGCAGAGTGGAGCTGAGAAGAGAGTGAATCTGGAGGGGTTAATGGGAGAAACCACAGAAAGCAAATTCCTCCCTGAGATACTGTTGGTGCTTAGGCAATATTTGTACTGATAGGAATGTGGCCACATATTTTGAAAAAGCTCAGGGACTCAATCGTCTGCTAGCTACCCTGAGGCCATGTCTGCCAAAGTCACTGTCCTCTACAGGGTTTTTTCCTGATGTTCAGTGTTTAGTCCTTTCTACCTTCAAGAAAACAATGCCTACTGAATATGCAGAAAGGAGGACATTCAGAAATTCTTCATCTTAATTGGATATTAGAGTTGCCCCACTTTGGAGCCAAGAAGAGCTAAATAAAGCTGAGAAACACCTAAACAGAAAGGCAAGTTTACCATGAAGTAAGAAGCGTAAGCTTTGGACCCCTTATTGCTTGGGCCTCCGTGAGTACTGGGAGTCAGTAAGGGTTGTAGAATGTTGTCAGTAGAGAGAGAAGTCAGATTGCATTTCTATGTAAACATTTTGGGTAAATTGCTTAGAGACGTGTCAGAAGAAAGGGACCTGGACTCTCAAGGCTCTGGTAACTTACCGTGAATCCTTTTCTTATCCTTAATAAATATTCTTTTTTGTATCTAACTTTATATTTCTAACTTTATATTCTTTTTCTTGAAAAGGATCAGCCAAATAATATAAGTTTTAACCCCCACAAAACCTGGATCACTCAACCTACATGGAATGTTAATCATACTCAAACTAGGTCAGCAGTCAGTTTAAAGTGTAGGGTTAGGGACAGTAAAAGGGACTTTATGTGAAAGCCACGGAAAGTTTGTATAGGAGAGAGAAAGCACATGTGCATGTGGTGCTAACATGGACTCAAACTTTACTCCTGGCCACTGCTCCATTTCTTTCTTGTTTGTATGTTTGTGTTCCTTGAACATATACTTTATAGTAGATGCATCTACTTCTTAACCACATCTAGGACTTTGACGTTCCTTAATCAACTTTGTTCTCCTTCACCTTGTACTTCTTCTATCCCTAGAAGCTGCTACCCTCAACTGGGATATTACTGGCAACTTCAGGAGAATTCAAAGGACAATTTCTAGTGCCATCATCTTTGCATCATTTGACTGGATGCCACCAGTTCACCCTTTTCAGCTGTAATTATAATGACTTCCTCAAAGTGTTGCCACTAACTCTGGCTTCTATGACTTCATTTGATTTGGAGACTCTCTCACCACTTTCTGCTATCTACTGGCATTCTTGGTTATAATCTAAGAATCAGCGCCCTTCCATTGCCGTGGGTCCTGTCCATACTGAGACAACACACATTTCCCTTCAGTCTTTTCTCTTGGTCTGTTTTCATGTTGTCAACCTTCTTTTGCTGCTTCTTGCTGCTTTCTTCTCCCTGTAACTCATCTCTCTGTTTAATTCATATAACTGAATCTTCTTCCATCTGGCACAGTGAAACAAGCTCCTGGTAGGGCCCCCTGTCCCACATCTAACCTTCTTTCATCATTGCTCAGCGTGACTGTAACACAGGCATCTCAAACCATCCATCTGACATACCACTCCACTCCTAAGGACTCTATGGTGGCATCCCTTAGCCCCAGGAAGCACAGGAGTCACATCACTTTCTCATTTCAGATTCACTTGCTCAAATCTTTTTTTGTCGAGTTCCACCCTACTTTTTCTAAAGCTGCATGATGTGTCTGTAGGCACTCCTTTGTACCACTTACTATGTGTCAGACCTGGTGCCCTATCTTAGTTTGACCTCATTTTACGTACAGCAACCAGGTTTCTGTTTCTTGCAGCAACCAAGTTTCTGTTTACTTACAGCAACCAAGTGATTTCTGTTATCTCTATTTCATGGGTGAGGAAATCGAGCATTAGAGAGGGCAAATAAGGTAACCAAAGTTATAGATTTGGCAAGTCTTTGGGTTCATAATATTCAAACCCAAGTGCCTCTGATCCCATAGACCACATTCTTTTTTTTTTTTTTTTTTTTTGAGACGGAGTCTTGCTCTGTCGCCCAGGCTGGAGTGCAGTGGCCGGATCTCAGCTCACTGCAAGCTCCGCCTCCCGGGTTTACGCCATTCTCCTGCCTCAGCCTCCCGAGTAGCTGGGACTGTAGGCGCCCGCCACCTCGCCCGGCTAGTTTTTTGTATTTTTTTTTAAGTAGAGACAGGGTTTCACCGTATTAGCCAGGATGGTCTAGATCTCCTGACCTCGTGATCCACCCGTCTCGGCCTCCCAAAGTGCTGGGATTACAGGCTTGAGCCACCGCGCCCGGCCTCTTAGTCCGCATTCTTAACCACTGTACCAGTGCTTCTCAAAGTATAGACCACTGACCGTCAGCACCAGGGTCACTGGGTGCCTGCTAAAGTGCAAATTCCTGGGTCCCATTTTCTATCTACTTGCCTGATGAAAAGGGATCTGGTGAAAGAATATCCAAGGCGGAGAAAACAGCAACTGCTGAGGTGGAAATAAGCAAGGATCACAAAGAGGGTCAGAGAGCCTAGAGTACAATGAGCCCAGGAAGGTGGTATGAGGATCTGGAGGCTTCGGATTTTGGATCTCTTTTCTTCTTTTCCTTTCGTTTCCTTTTGCTTTTTTCCTTTCCTTTCCTTTCTTTTCCTTTCCTTTCCTTTCTCCCTTCCTTTCTCTCTTTTTCTTTCTTTCTTTCTTTTTTGAGAGGATTGCACTGTGTCACCCAGGCAGAATGCAGTGACACAATCACAGCTCACTGCAGCCTTGACTTCCTGGGCTCAAGCAATTCTCCCACTTCAGCCTCCCAAGTAGCTGGGACTACAAATGCATGCCACCACACCCGACTAGCTTTTGTGTTAGGGGTTGGTCTCCCTGTGTTGCCCAGGCTGGTCTCAAACTCCTGGGCTCAAGCAATTCTCCTGCCTCAGACCCCCAAAGTGCTGGGATTTTGATTTTTTACTTAGTTAGATGGGAAGCTCTTGGACAGTTGTATGCAGGCAAGCAATAGAACCCACCTTACATTTGAACAGATGGCAGCTGTCACTAACGAGCTGTAGAGTTGTGGAACTTTGGAGTTGTAGAGCTGTAGAATTGTGGAGTTGTGAAGCTGTAAAGTTGGTGCAGGGAAGCAGCTGCCCAGCCAGGGCACTTCCTTGCATCTAGAGAGGCCACAGATGAATTCTGGCCATTGGAAGGAGAGCAGAAGTGATTTGCGGGTGACTTTTGGGAAGATGTACTGAGGGAGCAGATGTGCCTGCTTCATATTCTCTCTGCCCTTCATGGGTGTTGATTCCATGTATTAAGATGACTGGGCTCTCCCTCTCCCAGCCTGGCATTGACAAGGAGCCCCCACATGAACTATTCCCTGAGCAAGAAAAAATGGGGCCGGGCGCGGTGGCTCAAGCCTGTAATCCCAGCACTTTGGGAGGCCGAGACGGGCGGATCACGAGGTCAGGAGATCGAGACCATCCTGGCTAACACAGTGAAACCCCGTCTCTACTAAAAAATACAAAAAACTAACCGGGCGAGGTGGCGGGCGCCTGTAGTCCCAGCTACTCGGGAGGCTGAGGCAGGAGAATGGCGTGAACCCGGGAGACGGAGCTTGCAGTGAGCCGAGATCCGGCCACTGCACTCCAGCCTGGGTGACAGAGTGAGACTCCGTCTCCAGAAAAAAAAAAAAAAAAAAAAAAAGAAAAAATGGAACACAAAATGTATATTATTCAAATGTGGGGGTTTCTTTGTTACAGTAGCTATTACCTTAAATGATACATGACTCATGCTTTGCCAACATCATTTTGGCTGCTATGTGGAGGTGGAAGGGGGTGGCAGCAAGAGTAGGAGCAGAGAGACCAGGGCAGAGGCTACTGCAGAAGTTCTAATGGGACTGGGGGCTGGGAGAGATTACCTGGGTGGCACTAGAGTGGTGGAAAGTGGAGATACTAAATATACTTTGGAAGAATTTTCCCCCAAACCAGCAAGATGTGCCATTAGATTAGATGGTGGATGTGACAGGAGAGAGAAATCAAAAGTGCAAGGTTTTCAGCTTGAACTCACTGAAAATACAGAGATGCCATTTTCTGAAGTGGGGACTGGAATGTTTGAAATCTTCCCTTGCCTGCAGTCCTCTCACTCTGCAATTTGCCCTGAACAACCTCCTAGTTGTGGACCTTAGACCACATTATTCATCCCCTGAGGCCTCCTCCATACCCTACAGACCTCACATGTATTCATGTGTTCACGCTGAAAGAAAAATTTGTCCTACACTCTCTTGGTCTGAACAACTGACTACTTGATAAAATAAAATTTGTAAACATAAAAAAACAGCAATTATATCTCAAATGGGTTTAAGTTGCTTTCCCATTCTCACCAGGCCAGAGCACAAGTAGAGAAGGAATGTGTCTTTCGCGTTTGCAATTAGGAAGTGAAGGAGCTGGTGCTAATCATAGAATTTCTGTTAGTTCTGGGCTGACCTTGTTTGAAGTATGATTGCAACACACTTTATGACCCTAACAGCTCAATGGAATTTCTGTTTATTGCTTCCTCTCCTCTCTGTGTCCTGTGACTGTGGGTCTACTCAGTATGACGGTCTCTCCAGGGCGGGATTGTGTCTGTTTACCTCGTTCTGCCCTGGACTTCACTTACCATGGTGGCTGTGGCAGAGCTGGGTCATTAGGACTCTTTGGAAGATAATGCCCTATGAACGAGGAATGGGGTATAGGAAGAAAGAGGCAATAGGCATGAAAGATGTGAGAATGGACGGGAAAGAAAAAAGATATAGTAATATAAAATAATATAATCATATATGAAATAATGTAAAAAATAAATTGAGTATTTGTTCTTCAGTTAACCAATGTCAGAATATGTATTATTTTAAGACCCTTGCTCTACTCTATTCTCCTAGGAGCTCTGGAGGGAAGCACTAGATATGGCTCTTAACCTCAGGGGGCTTATAGTCCAGTCAGGAGACCCAGTGCAAATGGAACAATGAATCAAGATACAATCTAACAGAACTAGACCATGCCAGTAAGTGCTGTGAGAGTTTAAAGATGAAGTAGCTCTTTGAGGCTGGAGTAGTCAGTTGATGGTGCTTCTCCCAGTGGGTCCCAGGAGGTGTGACTGTTCTTTTTGGAACATGGTCATGGGAAAATCCCTCATACCTACTTTAAACCAGTAAAAAAGAATGTCCAGAAAGGCCAGGTATCTGGAATTGGACCTAAGCGACAGGCTTCATATACAAATATGCATTGGTTTAGGGACAATCGTGTAGTTTTTTTTCTTCACTGCCACCCAAACCATCATTATCAGCACTTGAGTCCTCTGCGACCATCACTGCTGTCCATGGGCAGTATACACAAGTGGAACAAAGCCAACGCCTCAACTGTGAGATTGTGAGATAGTTTGTCTCTTAGGGTTGGGGAAGATGAGGGCTAAGGGTGGAGGGAGAAGGTACAGCATGGGGAACCTCATCATAGATCCCTTGGAACGCTATTCCTACTGATTTGTCACTCCCTTTTCTCCCTCCATGCTTTGTCTTTCCCTTTTACACACACACAGTCGTTATTCATCCGTCTGCAGCCCAGTCACTGGAAACTGGATGTAAGTGGCTTCTACAACCAAGTGAGGGAGAAAAATGGGCAGCAGTGATGACTCTATAAAGACTTTTGTTCTTTCATTCATTCAAGGTGGTGTCCAACCCAAAGATGAACACAAAACCCTTGTCCTCAAGCAGCTCAGTCTGTGAAAACCATCATATGAGTTAATGTGTAACAGAAGCATGCACACAAAGTACTCTGGAACAACAAGCAGGGACCATTTAGACCTGCTGCAGTGTGTGTGTCTGTGTCTGTTTATGTATTATATGCAGGCAGATTGTGAAAAAAGACAAGTTTCACGGAGGATATGATATATGATCTTTTCTAATTCACTAAAGCATACAGCTATCAAAGGCCTGAGGACTCTTGAAAGATAAGCAAAATTTCATCATGCAGAGAAGGGAAAGTATAAAGACAGGAAATGGCATGTGAAAGGCATTCTATTCTATTTAAATCTAGGAATACTGTCTTTAGAATGTTCTTGGCTGAATAAATCAGATGTGTCATCATATTATACTATCATGATTTACCAATACTGGTTATTGCCTAGATTTTATGCGTGGATTTTCCATTGGCATCACTAGTGATGAGAGCCAGAAGCTTGAGCACACCCTGCCATAAAGTTGTTTTTAACAGAAGACATAGTTTGCACTTTGTTTTCTCTGTTTCAGTTTTGGTTTCCACCTCTAATTTGATATATACCAGTTCTTAATCTGGTTGATTTGCTACAAATGAAAAGTTTAAAAAATTAATGACAATCTATACAAAACTCACATAAAGCCATTTGAGTCTCCCACTAGATGGCACAGGAAGAATATGTCATATCACCTAATTCTCAGGCTAAGCTAGATAGAAAATTTCTATTCCTATGATCGCATGACTCTGACTGCTTTCTCTTAAAAGTAAATATAAATAACATCTCTGTAATTTTAGTTTTTCTTTAACAATAATTTATTTTAAAGTAGACAGAAAAATGCATGTGGTTTAAAATTCATAGTAAATAGGAGAATATTATAAAAGTTTCTTAAGGCCAGGCGCGGTGGGTCACACCTGTAATCTCAGCACTTTGGGAGGCCGAGGTAGGCAGGTCATGAGGTCAGGAGATCGAGACCATCCTGGCCAACATGGTGAAACCTTGCCTCTACAAAAATTACAAAAATTAGCTGGGTGTGGTGTCAGCTACTTGGGAGACTGAGGGAGGAGAATCACTTGAACCCGGGAGGTGGAGGTTGCAGTGAGCCAAGATCGCGCCACTGCACTCCAGCGTGGCAACAGAGTGAGACTCTGTCTCAAAAAAAAAAAAAAAAAAAAAAGTTTCTCAAACCATTTTTAACAGATTAAAACTATTCTTTTTTATCAAACTATTTTTTTCATTAATTCCTAGTTTTTCAGGGCAACATTTTTTCAGATGGGTTCCTAGGATGTCCAGACCAAGGTTTATTTGAGTGCTATCACTCTCACAAATTCCTAACTTGGAAAAGAAAATAAAAGTCAATAATTCTGTTATTGTGACCCTGGAAGACAAGGCACTGTCATCCATCTCCTATAGATTTTAGAGCAATTAAAAGTGAAGCAATCCATATTCATTGATTAAGAGGGAACTATCATGTAACCTGGGTAAGTCAGTCCATATTACTTTAAAAACGCTAAACAGTATTACCCAAGGTTAAAAAACAAAAAAAAAGAGAGAGAGAGATCTAACACCATTCTTTAACACCTAGCCACTAATAACCATAATGACAGAACCTGCTTAATCTCCATATAAGTATCCAACATACTGAATCCTAATTTTTTTTTGCTCTTCACTCCAACCTTGCCCGAGTGCTAGTGTAGCCCTATTTTAAGAATATCAATAGAATGTGATTTTTCACAAGCTGCCATAAGTAAATGGTGGAAAGTCAGAGCTATATTCTGAAAATGCAGCTCGTTTTTTGGGGGACACATTAGGACTCAAACGTCCCAAAACTCCTACTCCTGAGTTACCTGGAGAAAAGCTACAGCAGATGGGCATCCAGTGCTTGAAAGGGCTGCTTGGTCCTCAGTACAGGGCCCAGTAAATATATCTTTCAATTAAACTCTAACCTTTGATGTAACTGGTATCAGGGTGCCACAAGGATTCTGTTCAAAATGTATTTACTGAATACCTTCTTTGCGTAACACTCTGGGCTGGACCCTGGGCTAGCTTAAACAACCTAATCTGATTCATGGTGGGCAGCAGGTAAGAAGGCAGGATTAGTTCACCCTCATAATGGTCTTTTACTGCAGCAATGGCCTGATAAATCACTCAGTTTGCAACACCAGAACCCTAAGGGCACACTTACCTTGAATCAGAGTGTCCCCTGGCAATCATAACTGATATTCAATCAAAGTTCCCACTGAGTATAGATGTACTACTTGACTCCATTCCAATAAGCACAGCAAACTGGAGCAGAAAAACTAATTTTTCCTGGATCTCTCAATGCATAATTTTTCCTACATTGTGCAACCCTTGTATGCCTTTCATCATTCATTCCTATCAGAATCTCCTAGAGTGCTCGTTTTAATGCAGATTCCCAGGACCCACTGTAGATCACCGTATCACATCTCTGTGACACAGGAGGCCATAGCGAAAACACAAATGAACCTGTTCACAGGCATCCATGAGATCACCACAGATGCCCCACACATCGCCAGGGTGATTTGAGGGCCTCAAGACGTGAGTTCCCTAGCATGGTTGGGGGCCAGAGACACCACAATTTGAGCTTTGGCATTAATGTGCTCTTACTTCCTGTTACTTATCTTAGGTAGGAACCAGTTCACAAGTGTCCTCTCCCAGCACAGCAAGGAACTGACTCTGGGCACTGAGTGCCCAGATTTTACTTAAAAATCTTAAAATTTTACTCACAGAAAGTTATTCAGCCAGGATACTTCACTTCATTATTAAGGTTTTCCTTCCTTCCTTCCTTCCTTCCTTCCTTCCTTCTTTCTTTCTTTCTTTCTTTCTTTCTTTCTTTCTTTCTTTCTTTCTTTCTTTCTTTCTTTCTTTCTTTCCTTTCTTTCTTTCTTTCTTTCTTTCTTTTTCCCTCCCTCCCTCCCTTCCTTCCTTCCTTCCTTCCTTCCTTCCTTCCTTCCTTCCTTCCTTCCTTCCTTCCTTCCTTCCTTCCTTTCTTCCTCTCTTTCTTCTCTCTCTCTCTCTCTCTCTTTCTTTCTTTCTTTTTTTTTGGTAAGAAACAGGGGTCTCTCTGTTGCCCAGGCTGGAGTGTAGTAGCATACAATCGTAGCTCATTGTGGCCTCAAACTCCTGGGCACAAGAGATCTTCATGCTTCAGTCTTCCCAGTAACTGGGATTACAGGCATGTGCTACTGCACCCAGCTTTTACCGTATAAGTTAATTGTTAACTTCACACAAGTTTTAATACCTGCAAAAATTATGTGACTCTTCCAGCTCCCAATCTTTTCTAATTCGCTAAAGCATACAGCTATCAGAAGTCAACATGCAGAGAAGCACTAACATAGAGTCTCTGCATATCCTGATAAATGTTGCTTTGAAGCAGAATTCAGTTTGGGCAACTTGTGTAGAAGGATCGTCAGAAAGTAATTTTCTGTTTGTTGGTGTGTGTGTGTGTGTAAAGAACACAGATTCTACAATGAGTCGAGTGTTGTTGTGCTGGGAATTTAAATGTTTTAATTCTCAAAGCAGTTCTGCTGAGTAGAAATTATCATGTTATCCCATTAGACAGACTAAAAACCTGAAGCTTGAGTAGTTTGCCCAAGGTCACATAGCAAGGAAGATCGCAAGGCAAAGGAAGATCTTGAACCCTCTGAAGTTCATGATGTTTCCATTATATCATGCTTGTAAAAGACATGAAAAGAAATGTTTATAATAAAATATATTAAGTGATAAAACTTCCTTAACAATTTTCTCCTTTGCAATATCAGAAACCTCCAGCAGGCTGTACCCCTGAATCAGTTTTCTAATTGAAACTCAAAACCATTAAACAATGATTTTCTCAGTGCTTCGGTTGTTTTGGGGTTTTTTGCCAACTTATTTTAAATTAAATCTACAACAATAATTTACAAACTGTGATATGTACACCTGAAAATCAAAAGAAAATACTGTTTTTGATGCATTGTTTTTAGGTACTTAACTGATTTCTTACATTAAAATACTGCCCCATTACAATTGGTTGTGAAAATTACTGATGCTTCCACAGCTACGGACAGAGTTTTATTTTATTCTACTATTGTCAAAATCCACGCGTCTTCATTACAGGCTACCATATATACTTAACCTGATTTGCAGAAGTGTGATTAGTTTATCAATATGTCTTCAAGTGTAGCCAAGGCACAATTATTTTAGAATTACCTCAGACAGTTGTTCTGAAAGCATGATCCCCAACCAGCATTATCAACATCAGCAGAGTTCTTGTTAGGTAAATTCTCAGGCCCCACTCCAGACCTACTGTATCAGAAACTCTGGGAGTGGGGTCCAGCAATCTGTGTTTTAACAAGTCCTCGGGGTGATTCTGGTGCACACCAGTGGATAAGACTGACCCAGGATATTCATTAGAAGTATAAATTTCTGATCCTCGCCCATATCAAACCAGAATCTCTAGGGCCTAGGAAACTATTTTTACAAATATCAAGGTGATTCTTAGGCACATAGAAGTTTGAGAACCACACTGGTCCATGTGGTATGATTTGAGGGGACAAGGAAGGATCCTTCTCTGAACATTTCTCTCCATTTCTTGATCAAAAGTCAATTAGTTTTGTAGAATTAACCAACAACTCCTTATTATTTTTTAAGTTCATTAATTCACAAATATTTTAGGATGATTTATTTTATTAAATAGGTATTTCACCCTCAGGGGAGAACAGGAGAGTGGACAATTAAAAGGGAGGGACATTACAAAGAGAGACTACAAAAGCCTACTTTACATGTCACCCAAGATCTGATTTGCATATATTTCACCTCTTTCATTAGGGAGGGCATCATAATTTTAGTATAACATATTGAGTCTAACATCCTTTGGCCAAAACTTTCCCCTTCCCAAAGAAGACCTTGTAAAACCTACTTGGCAGTAATCAAGCAATATGCATAGAGTATAGGTAATAATGTATTGTAGCATTTATTTGTTGTGTGTGTGGGATTTTTTTTAGTGTAAATAGAATCTGTATATTCAAGACATGAGTCACATAGGATAAATAATCTCGTTACTTTGTAATATCACTTAAACTTTTTTCAAACAGTATATATCCAGCTTATTGACCAGACTAGACTCCATATAACTTCCTATTGCTTTAAAACAAATACAGATACAGCATGGATGATCTTTGAAAACATTACACTAAGTGAGAGAAACCAGACACAGAAGGACACATGTTGTAAATTCCATTTATAAGAAATATCAAAAATAGGCAAATCCAGAGAGGTAGAAAGCAAAGTAGTAGTTAGCAGGGGCTGGGAGGGATATTGTGAAGTGACCACAGCTTAATGAGTGAGTATGAGATTTTCTTTGGGGGTGATGAAAATGTTGAGGAACTAAATCGTGGTGATGGTTGCACAACACTGTGAACGTACTAAATGCCTCTGAATTGTGCACCTTAAAATGGTTAAATCGGTACATTTTATATCATGTGTATTTTACCACAATTTTTAAAAAACATACACACACAAAATATAAAATAAAATAGAATAGAATTAAATCTCCTTTCAAATAATGAAGATTGATAGTAGTCAGGACATAGAAAATAATGTGCCTCCGAGGCTGAGGGAATTCTAAAAGATACACCCCAAAATATTCCAAGAAGTGACACTAAAGTGGGGGATATGTCAGGTTACAATTTTGAAAGCCAACACTCACTTTAGATACATGCTTTATGTTGCCAGAAAAACAAAACAACAGCAACAACCCCCCACCACACACAAAGACACACACACACACACACACGCACACACACGCCCGCGCGCGCGCCAAAAAACAAAACCAAACAAAGCCAAAGGTCACTTATAATCAGACAACCAACCACAGAGCTGCATACGTAAACATGATTGACATATTCACAGTCAGGGCAGTCAGAGTCCCAAGAGATCAACTGGGAGGCGACGCTTTTGCAGCAGCAGTGCTAGGATCTCACACATCACCACAGTAAGACATGGATTGGGGTTCGTGACTTACCTAGAGCTTGACACTCCCCAAACCCATCAAGCCCCCAGAGTAGATATGGGCCTCTCCTATGAAGTAATCTAAGGCTGGGGATTCATTTTTTAAATTATTTTTATATTTAAATTGTATTTATTTATTTATTTATTTATTTATTTACTTGAGACGGAGTCTCGCTCTGTCTCCCAGGCTGGAGTGCAGTGGCACGGTCTCGGCTCACTGCAAGCTCCACCTCCCGGGTTCACACCATTCTCCTGCCTCAGCCTCCTAAGTAACTGGGGCTACAGGCGCCCGCCAGAGCGCCCGGCTAATTCTTTGTATTTTTAGTAGAGACGGGGTTTCACCGTGTTAGCCAGGATGGTCTCGATTTCCTGACTTCGTGATTCACCCACCTCGGCCTCCCAAAGTGCTGGGATTACAGGCGTGAGCCACCGTGCCCGGCCTGGGGATTCATTTTTATACTTGCATTAATTTAACGACTCTCAGTGTCTATATCACTATACATAAAGGCTATTGTTCTCACTTTACTCCTTCAGAGGAGATATGTACAGCTATGATCTCAATTCTTGCCCGTTTCTATTTTCCTTCCCACTGCCTATCAATCAAACTGCCCTCCTAAAAATTCATCATATCCCATCAGGTTAGGTAAAAAACCTTGTGTCTGAAAGCTTCCATAGAAATCCTGGAGATGGTGATGAGCTGCTTTAAAATGATATAAAATGGTATCTGCTTTGCCTTCCGAAGGGCTGCTCTTTGTGTAGGCGCTTTTGTGAAATTCTGTGTCACCCACGCTACCCATTACAATGCTCACAACATTCACATATTTGATCCGGAGGAAATGTAGCTGGCGCTGTTTTTATTCCTGTTACCTCCTGTCTTGAAGCAAAATGCCAGTGCTTCATGCAGCGTGGAGTGGTAAACATCAACTGGGGAGAAGCCTCTATTTAGGGAATTTATCATAAAATGGCTTTCTGAAGACTAATATTGAGAAAGTGGAAGCACAGTTGAGAAAGTATAGCATACAAGCAGGTATTTCCAATAGGTAGTTTCCAGTGCATACATGAACATCATCTCTACTGTGGTCTCCTACCTTTGTCATAACACACAGGTTATTCTACTTTGTAAGCCCACCAATGTCTGCATTCATAAAACAGATCTTTATACTATTAAGGAGATACAATATAGGCCGAGGATTTAATATAGTACTCATAAAATTTAAATTTTTTTGAAACCTGCCAAATGGATAAGATGTTTGCCCTATATTAGTGACTATCATTTTGATGTGAAACCTACTTTAATGAATACCTGACAAAGAAACCTTTAAAAGAAATGATTATCTTTGACATGAATATATTCAGCTCCTGTTTATACAGTGAAATCTTAACTAGCTAGTAAAAATGGCACAATATTACGACGAGTATAGAAAATACCACATAAAGAAAATATAAAGGCTGCCTGAAGAGTTAATGACTAATTCTGTTATCTGAATTGGTGCTTCAGTGACTATTGCTCTGAGAAAAGCTTATGTTTATGGTATTGTGGGTGCAATCTGTACATCTGAATTATACCCAGGGCCTTATTAATGATATGTGTGAAATTATGGAAATTACCAAAGCAAGAAAGCTTTATGTTTGCATTCTGCTTTCAGATATAAGGCAAGGTAATTATATTTAATAACCCAGCGACTACATTTTATGTCTTAAAATTATAAAGTAAGAAAAAAATAGAAAGTGCTTGCATGTGAACGTAATGCTTTAAAATGATGACCTCAATCATAAGCAATGCACTTTTATCTTTAGATAACATGTTAAAGCAAAGGCAAATAACTATTCTACCATACAGTGGTCTAATTGTGTTCAGAGAAGAAGAATGACAAATATACAGCAAATGGTTATGAGACGTAGGTTATAATGACAACTTATTTATTATTAACCTGATGAAAAGAAGGCTTAATTGTGAATTTGTGAGTCTTCACAACTAAACTAAAGATCGGTAAGCAAGCAATTCATGTATTGTTCTCCATTTCCACTGAAGACAGCAGCTTAAATTGGTTAAACAAAAGAACGTTCTTTTTTTTTTTCTTTTTTTTTTTTTGAGACGGAGTCTCGCTCTGTCGCCCAGGCTGGAGTGCAGTGGCATGATCCCGGCTCACTGCAAGCTCCGCCTCCTGGGTTCACGCCATTCTCCTGCCTCAGCCTCCCGAGTAGCTGGGACTACAGGTGCCCGCCACCTCGCCCGGCTAGTTTTCTGTATTTTTTAGTAGAGATGGGGTTTCACCATGTTAACCAGGATGGTCTCGATCTCTTGACCTCGTGATCCGCCCGTCTCGGCCTCCCAAAGTGCTGGGATTACAGGCTTGAGCCACCGCGCCCGGCCGAACATTCTTAACAATATAGCTACGAATAATAAAAGTAGGAAATACTTCTTGGAGATTTTGACCACAGAGCACATGAATCTATAGGTAAAGATTTCTCAGGTGGCTGAAGAATAATTATATGCTTGTTGCTGATCATGTGATTTTTATGAAAACCTATTGTCTAAATTAATGCAATAGTGTTTTGTTCCCAGTGAGGGATAATGTCTTTTGCATTTAATGTAAATTCAGTGTTGTCAGCATTGAACTTCACTAATTTAGAAAGTTCCCACTGGTCATTAAGAAAACCCAAATGAGGAACTGTATGTTCTTTGTGACTGCTAGTCAACCATGGAATGGAGTGTTAGGGAGAAACTAGGAGGTGTGGACAAAAGGATTGGAACATGGATAAGAATTAGTGAATAAAATTAAAATAATTTTAATTTTTAAAAATTAATTAATTAAAAAATTAAGGGCAGCGATTCTCAATCCTGGCTGCAATTAGAATCATTTAGGGATTTTTGTTTAAATATCAATCTCTGATTTTAATATAACAGTACTGGCCTAGGGTGGGTCCCTGGCATAGGTCTTTTTCCAGCCAGATTTGAGAACTGCTATTCTAGAACTTTTAAGGATCTGCAGTGCTCATAAAATTAAGCAGAGTATGATGGTTAAAAAAGCAACTCTACACCAACTGTTGCTTCAGAGTATTTTTTTTTTTTTTTTTTTTTTTTTTTTTTTGAGATGGAGTCTCGCTCTGTCGCCCAGGCTGGAGTGCAGTGGCCGGATCTCAGCTCACTGCAAGCTCCGCCTTCCGGGTTTACGCCATTCTCCTGCCTCAGCCTCCCGAGTAGCTGGGACTACAGGCGCCCGCCACCTCGCCCGGCTAGTTTTTTGTATTTTTTTTAGTAGAGACGGGGTTTCACCGTGTTAGCCAGGATGGTCTCGATCTCCTGACCTCGTGGATCCACCCGTCTCGGCCTCCCAAAGTGCTGGGATTACAGGCTTGAGCCACCGCGCCCGGCTGCTTCAGAGTATTTTTTAACATAAGATCCAAATAAATGTTATCAACTGCCCATCAATCCATGGATTTATGAGTGGTGTGATTTAGTAGAAGCATATGTTGTAGTAATAGAAGAGCAATAGGTCACTACAGGGAGGTTGTGAAGAATTTTAATAAACTCCTTCAAATAAATGTCTCATTTCTAATCCTCCTAACATCCAAATAAGAGATTCAGTCACTTTACTGAGATAATCTCACATTATCTCATTTAATAATCACAACAACTCCTAAAGTTTATCATATAATTTCCATTTTATACATATAGAAACCTAAGTTCAAGGTAAGTAATTCAAGTTCACAGATTAGAAATGAAAAAAAAAAACTGGATTTGAATTCAGGTGTATTGCTTCTAGTCCATTCATTGACTGAACATCCACTGAAGTGTTAGCTCACAATTTCTCCTGTTAAAACTGCAGTCCATTCAACCCATTGTTGAAATACTGAGTCATGTGAGGACAATTACTTTGAAAACAGGCCCTATTTTTGACTAAAACCATTTTACAAACTGAATTAAAAGTTTTCAGTATCCAAATAAAGACTTGTTTAGGGATTGTGGTTGACTAATTAAATACTATGTCAACTTGTTCTATTCTGAGATATAAAAAAGGGTTGATTGCCTTTAGAAGCCTTAACCACTGAAAAGGTTGATGCCTCCCCAGCAACCTCTCATATGTATTTAAAAACAAGTTTTATAATCTGAATTATAAGGCTGGGTGTGGTGGCTTATGCCTGTAATCCCAGCACTATGAGAGGCCGAGGTAAGGAGGATTGCTTGAGCCCAGGAGTTTGATACCAGCCTGGCCAACATAAAAAGACCCCCGTCTCTACCAAGAGCAACAAAAAATTAGCCAGGCATGGGGCTCACTCCTGTAGTCCCAGCACTTTGGGAGGCCAAAGTGGGAGGATCCCTTAAGCCCAGGAGGTCAAGACTGTTGCACACTGCACTACAGCCTGGGCAACAGAGTGAGACCCTATCTCAGAAAACAAAACAAAACTGAAACCCTGAACTATAAAATAAGTGCAATATTGTTCATTAAAGTCTGCTTTTCCCTCTTATAGCTACTCAGGTGGTTTTTTGGCTTTTTGTGATGCCCTAAGCACATACTTAGTTTGCTCTTTGCTTAGTCTAGTCTGCGATACCAAATGTCCACCTGTAAATTTTCTTTGGCATTGTGCCCTACTTGTATACTTTTCAGTTGATTTGAAAGCCAGTGATCAGTTGATACACTAACCTTCTAGATGACAGTTGTGATTCTGTTCTCAAGTGGAGAGAGGTTATGTTCTTCTGACCTTCAAAGGGAATAATACAAGCTACAGAAGTTTCCCTGCTCTTACCCCAGGTGGGTAGAACAGTTGGTATGGAATGGGATGGGATGGGATGTAACTCATTGTGCCACTAGGTGCATAGAAATCTTGTTCACAAATTATAACCTGTGTTTTTAGGTAGAGGAAATTTTGTTGCTTTTGAAGAGAAAATATTTGAAAGGGTTCTTACTGCCGGTAATGAGCCCAAAGTTAACATTTTTGAAAGAGTGTCCTTGCCATTCTGAAACTTAAGCTTTCATTAATTATCTTTAAATCAGTGGTGGAAACTGTGTAATCTTATAACTGTAACCTACCAATAAAGCTCCCCACCCTTTTTAAAGAAACATATTACAAGCAACTTGAAATATATAATTAATTAGCAATTAACTAGAAAGGCTGCTAGACACCTAATACTTTGTTGCATAGAAAAACGCAGATAAATCTTGAGTTACAAATTAAGTCTTGTGTTAAATTTCTTTTCTTCCTTGAGGGTATGGGGAAATCAGAACACAGAAATATTTTTAAACATCACAATTATATATTGTGGAGGCAAGGAACATAGATATTTTCCTGACATTGGACATGCAAGCAAAATTCGATTTGAAATACTCTGAACTTTGTGGATACCTTTTGTAAAGATAATGTTGTACAGTTTTTTTTTTTTTTTTTTGGTTTTTTTTTTTTTTTGTCTTTTTACTTTCTTTGTCAAAAACCCTAATGATAGAGAAGTAGAGAAGTCATTTGACTTTTGTCTATACCATTTTCTTCACCTATAAAATAGAATCCACATACACACACATGAGATATATGCATATTTCATAGTGATTAAATCTTACACACACATACACACACACAGGGATATATGCATATTTCTTGCTTTCTTTTTACACATACACACACGCAGGGATATATGCATATTTCTTTCTTTCTTTCTTTCTTTTCTTTTTTTTTTAGACTGAGTCTCACTCTGTTGCCAGGCTGGAGTGCATTGCTGCGATCTTGGCTCACTGCAACCTCCGCCTCCCTGGTTCCAGCGATTCTCCTGCCTCAGCCTCCCAAGTAGCTGGGACTACAGGTGTGCACCACCACACTCAGCTAATTTTTGTATTTTTAAGAGAGACGGGGTTTTACCATGTTGGCCAGGCTGGTCTCGATCTCTTGACCTCATGATCCACCTGCCTCGGCCTCCCAAGATATATACGTATTTCATAATGATTAAATCTTGAGCTCTGGAGTCAGACAGGTGCGGGCTGCTGCCCTGGCTCTGCCATTTTCTAGCTGTCAAACCTTAAGTAAGTCAATTCTCTTTTTTTTTTCTTTTTTTTTTTGAGGCAGAGTCTTGCTCTGTGGCCCAGGCTGGAGTGCAGTGGCCCGATCTCAGCTCACTGCAAGCTCCACCTCCCGGGTTTACGCCATTCTCCTGCCTCAGCCTTCCGAGTAGCTGGGACTACAGGCGCCCGCCACCTCGACCGGTTAGTTTTTTGTATTTTTTTAGTAGAGACGGGGTTTCACCATGTTAGCCAGGATGGTCTCGATCTCCTGACCTCGTGGATCCACCCGTCTCAGCCTCCCCAAGTGCTGGGATTACAGGCTTGAGCCACCGCGCCCGGCCAGTAAGTAAATTCTCTAAACTTCAGTTTCTTTTTCTTTAAAACAAGAATAATAATAGTAATACCTACATCTAGGGTTCCATTAAGAATAAAATGAGATAATGCAGTTTGGGACATAGCATAGCGCTAGCACCATGGACATTGTATATATTCAATAAATACAGTTATTTATTTTACAAATTCAGAGTGGAACCATCTGTCAAAAGTGAGATTCAAGTGAGATCTCTCTCTTTCTCCACAATATCAGAAGTCATTGCCCCCCTCCTCAGACTTCCCACTCAGCACTTTACTCACACTTAGAGATTACCGTCTGACTTCAATAGTCAGAAATGACTATGGATAGAAATGTCTGAGCCTGTCTTTCCCACAGGATTATATATTCTGGTGGATAAGGTCCATATTATTTTATATAGTCAAATCCCCAGCTGTGATTACATTGTCTGCAGATGGTTACATTATCTGCAAAGATAAAATTTTAGTCAACAGTTCATCCTTGCAATCCAGACATGCCACTGAGTTGTACAACTGAAAATCAGGGAGGGAAGCTCTGCTTGACCTGTTTCTAGTCAGGGGCCTAGCCATCCTAGGGTGAATGCTAGTGTGCACGCTCTAGGGAGCTGCAGTGGCTTGAGGGTGACAGCCTTCAAGGGGTGGAATGAAGACGTTGGTTACCATGGTCTCTGGGAGGAAAGGGGTAGCTGGGACTCCTTTGTTAATGTGGTGACTGTCAGGCCTCTGAGCCCAAGCCAAGCCATCACATCCCCTGTGACTTGCACGTATATGCCCAGATGGCCTGAAGTAACTGAAGAATCACAAAAGAAGTGCAAATGCCCTGCCTCACCTTAACCGATGACATTCCACCACAAAAGAGGTGAAAATGTTGGCGCGGTGGCTCAAGCCTGTAATCCCAGCACTTGGGGAGGCCGAGACTGGCGGATCACGAGGTCAGGAGATCGAGACCATCCTGGCTAACACGGTGAAACCCCGTCTCTACTAAAAAAATACAAAAAACTAGCTGGGCGAGGTGGCGGGCGCCTGTAGTCCTGGCTACTCGGGAGGCTGAGGCAGGAGAATGGCGTAAACCCGGGAGATGGAGCTTGCAGTGAGCTGAGATCTGGCCACTGCACTCCAGCCTGGGCGACAGAGCAAGACTCTGTCTCAAAAAAAAAAAAAAAGAAAAAGAAAAAAAAAGAAAATGGCTGGTCCTTGCCTTAAGTAATGATATTATCTTGTGAAATTCCTTTTTCTGGCTCATCCTGGCTCAAAAAGCTCCCCCACTGAGCACCTTGTGACCCCCACTCCTGCCCGCCAGGGAACAACCCCCATTTGACTGTAATTTTCCTTTATCTACCCAAATCCTATAAAGCGGCCCCACCCTTACCTCCCTTCGCTGACTCTCTTTTTGGACTCAGCCCGCCTGCACCCAGGTAAAATAAACAGCCATGTTGCTCACACAAAGCCTGTTTGGTGGTCTCTTCACACGGACGCGCATGACAGTTACTGAGATCTTATGTCTTAGAGCCGGCCATCATATTCCACTTTCCCTACTCTCTGTCTGCTCTTTCCAAAGGATATTTGTTTATGATGGGATTTTGGGCCCTGAAATTTTGGTTATGAGTACTACATCTGGGGGTAAATCTTCCCTTCTAAACAGGCTCACATACACACATATGCACACACAACCACACACACAATCTTCTTCATTCAGTGTTAGTTCTGACCTGAACTGTAATTGGGCTCTTTATAATACCACTTTAATAGCGTGAAACTGAATGGACATAAAACTAGAAAAGCCTGTCATGTGGTGTGTTTATTGTAATGCATAAGTATATCCATTTTAGAAGTGGGTGTTTTGTACGTGACTTCTTTGTATTACTTAAGGATAATGATTGCTTGAGGTTTTTTTTTCTGATTTCTCAGTAGTGTTCTGGAGATAAATTTTAGACATAAGATTAAGTCATTTAAAGATCTGATCACAATTTGGTCAATTCAATTCAATTCCCCAAATCTTTTATGAGCTTCTATTACATACAAAGCATGAAGCTAGGCAACATTGGGAGTACACAAATGAGTAATAGGGCATGGCCCCTGGTCTTTAAGGAGGTTACAATTTAGCATTATTGCTGTTGTCAAAGTGTATTTCTTAATGATTCCATGATATGTGATATGCTTTATGGGATAGAAAGTTGGTTAAACAAACATCAGAGCATCAAATCCTGTTTTGAAAAAGACAAAGTATATACATGAATAATAACATGCTAGGTCCCAAGACTTCCTCTTTTTTTTTTTTTTTTTTTTGAGACGGAGTCTCGCTCTGTTGCCCAGGCTGGAGTGCAGTGGCCGGATCTCAGCTCACTGCAAGCTCTGCCTCCCGGGTTCACACCATTCTCCGGCCTCAGCCTCCCGAGTAGCTGGGACTACAGGCGCCCGCCACCTCGCCCCGCTAGTTTTTTGTATTTCTTAATAGAGACGGGGTTTCACCGTGTTAGCCAGGATGGTTTCGATCTCCTGACCTCGTGATCCGCCCGTCTCGGCCTCCCAAAGTGCTGGGATTACAGGCTTGAGCCACCGCGCCCGGCCCCAAGACTTCCTCTTAACAACACAAAAATTAATAATTATGAAATATATTCAATTAAAAATTATAGTGAAGCCTAATTTATCCAATATTATCAAAGAACAAAAATGTTAATATCTTTTCATTTTTCTGATCATGGAAACTTGTATTCCTTTTAAAGCATCTAAGCAATTTAAATATTAACCAGTTTGAAGTGTATCTTTCTAAAATGTATGATCTATTTTCCCTGCCTATCTTGAATCAAATTTAACATTTTCTTAATGATACCAGAACATAATCGTGAGCATCAAATAGTATGCTGTATTAAAAATACAAAACTTTTCAGGAACAATATTGAAGTGTGCAGGGCTATTTTTCCATACCAAATAACCTAGAGTATATTTTTGTATTTTTGGCTTATCTGCTTATTTATTGTAAGTATTTTCAAAATCTTGTTCCCTTAATGGTTTAACTGTCTGAGTCATTTACTGTATAACAAATCACTCCAAACTTAGTGGAATTTTAAAAATTACATTATACTCTCAGGTTCTGTGGATCAGGAAAGAGCACATGGGGACAGCTCTTCTCTGCTCCGTGATGTCTGGTACTTCAGCTAGGAAGACAGATAGCTGAGAGTGACTTTAAGGCTGGGGTCTGGAACATCTGGGACAGGACGAGCCCCTTCCATAATGTGTTTCACTCACCTGTCTGGTGCCTGGGCTGAAATTGCTAAAGGCTGGGCTCAGCTGGGACTATCAACCAGAATACCTACACATGGCCTCTTCATGTGGCTTCAAATTTTCACAGCATGATGACTAAGGTCCAAGATGAAAATCCCCAAGACGGGCTTTCCAAAGGCAAGTATTCCAAGAGTAATAGGTGGAAGCTTCGAGGCCTTTTCTTGTGACATCAGAAATCATACAGCACCATTCTGTTAGTAACAAGCAAATCATAAGGTCAGTCATAGATTCAAGGGGACAAGATTTAGACTCCACTTCTTGCTAGGGAAGTGATAAGGTTATGCTGGGGAAGAGCATGTGGGGTGGGAGATATTATTGCGACCATCTTTGGAAAACACAAATGTCAGCAACCATTTCTTATTGCTATTGACCTATCTGCCTCCACTAAGCTTCCCACACACTTAAGGTACAGTTTTTGTTTTAAAATAGCAGCACAAATACACTAGCCTCCAAAAATTGAATGTAAAACCAGAATGTGCAGTCATTTAGGTGAAGCCTAAGGATTTTCTTGTGAAGGAGGTGACTGAGTTTTAAGGCAGAGAGCTTATGGTGGCCATTGTGGCTCCCTGAGGCTTTTACTCACTCTTTTCCAAATAAAATAGGTGGCTGGATGTTAGGGACTGAATTGGGTTCCCCTGAATTTATATATTGAGTTTATACATTGAAATTGCCTTTAGCAATTTCAGCCCAGGCACCAGACAGGTGAGTGAAACACATTATGGAAGGGGCTCGTCCTGTCCCCGATGTTCCAGACCCCAGCCATTAATATATGTACAACTTCACTGTATTTGGAGATAGAGCCTTTAAGGAGTAATTAAGCTGCAATGAGGTCATATGGTTGAGGTCCTAATCCCAAAGGACCAGTGTCCTCATTAGAGGAGTCAGAGTACACAGAGGAAAGGCCTTGTGGGGGCACAGCAAGAAGGCAGCCACTTACAAGCCAAGAAGAGAGGCTTTGGGAGGAATCCAAACCTGCTGACACCCTGTTCTTGGGCTTCTAGCATTCAGAACTGTAAGAAAATAAATCCCTATTGGTTACGCCCTCCACATCTAAGATGTTTTGTTATGCAGTCCTAGCTGACTAATACACTGGACAAATGACTTGTCAGAGGATATGGACTCAGTCCTAATTCTCCACTACTACTCTTATCCACGCTCACTTTGCAGAAAGTCACATGTTCTTGTGGTGTTGCTGATCCTGTTCATTCTATCTAGAAAATTATTTTTCTCCTTGTGTAGGCCTATTAACTCATCCCTTAAGTTTCAGTTCAAATGTCATCTTCTCTGTGTTCTACTTTACCAACTACCCAGGCAGAATTAATCACTCTAACCCTGTACACAAACCTTGATCTTTTCATTTTTCATATTGAATGATAATTAGCCCTCTCTGAGACTTATAGAATGAGGTGGTAGAGGGAAAGCCTGCACTCTGGTCCTCCCAATTTCTGGCCCAGAACCTTACATGTAATAGGTGCTCAATACATGCTTGCAGATTTTATACACTACACTTAGAAACTCATAAAATTTAAGACCTGGAAACCACCTTAATGATGATCTAATCCAGACTTTCATTTTACAAGTGAAAAAAATGCAGCCTGAAAAGGTTGTTTCAGGCAGATATTCCAGAGGAAATCACCACTGCTCTCCGAGTTAGAACAAAAAGGCATGCTGAAAGGTAGTAATTTTAGAGGATGATTGAACAATTGAAAAGGCATGAGCTCATAGAACTGAGAGGGGGAACATGCTGCAGACACTGGGTGGGGCATCTGAGGTTTGGAGACGGGTGGATGGCTGAGTAGAGCACTGAGCTGGTGTGTACATGTTAAAAAAGGTCTGTTCACAATTCTTCAAAATAACTATCCAATACATTTTATTATTTTAATTTTATATTTCTTTCTATTTACCCTGCGTAACTTTTAAAAAACTTTAATTTTAGGTTGGGGATACCTGTGAAGGCTTGTAACATAGATAAATACATGTCACAGGGGTTTGTCGTATATATTATTACATCACCCAGGTATTAAGCCCAGTACCTAATAGTTATCTTTTCTGCTCCTCTCCCTCCTCCCACCTCCCACTGTCAAGTAGACCCCAGTGTCTGTTGTTTCCTTCTTTGTGTTCATAGGTTCTTATCCTTTTGCCCTCACTTATAAGTGAGAACATGCGGCATTTGGTTTTCTGTAGGTTTATTTGGTAGATTTCTTTATTTTCTGAGTAAAGCAGTTAGAATTCGGCTGCATGTGTATCCGCGTCTATGGTAACTGCAGATACGTTAAAATAGTAGAAGCAAATTTCCCTTCTTATCTCAGTGGTCCCACCCAACAAGCCTTGAGTCAGAGCAAAGATGTTAATCCCCTTACAATTAATTTTCCCTGATAAATTCCCAAAGATAGGTGGGGCTGCTGTCTTTCTTCCTTTATCCATCTTCCCTCTGATATGCTTTTCATCCACTCTATAATGGAAAAATGCTAAGGGTTGTAAGAGTATGATATTACTCTCTTGTCTCCTGATACCTATTGACAATTTGGACTCCAGAAAATAATATGTGAAACAGCCTATTGGGTGAGTTTTCTGGCTGGCTTTTGCATCTATAGGGACAAACAAAATAAAACAAACAATGAACAGCAGAAAAGACACAAAGGAAGCCTAAACTTTCATGTTTCTATAACAGATAAAATTATGGTAATATTATCAACAAAATATTAGCAACATAGGTCAGGCACAGTGGCCCACTCCTGTAATCCCAGCACTGTGAGAGGCCGAGGCAGAGGATCACTTGAGCAGGAGAGTCTGAGACCAGCCTGGACAATAGTGAGACCCCATCTCAAAAAAAAAAAAAAAAAAAAAATTAGCCAGGCATGACAGCATGCGCCTGTAATCACAGCTACTTGGGAGGCTAAGATGGGAGGATTGCTTGAGCCTGGCAGGTCGCGACTGTAGGGAGCTATGATTGCACCATTGCCTTCCAACTTAGGCAACAGAGGGAGACCCTGTCTCTTTAAAAAAAAAAGAAAAAAAAAATGCAACACATGGGGTTGCTGTGAAACTTCAGTCGGATGATGTGGTAAAGAGATTACTTCAATGCCCAGCACTTTGTGAATGTTCACCAAACTGTGAGATGTTGGCTGTAAACATTGGCAAATAATTCCATTTGGTAGCATCAATTTCCAGGCATGGGAATTTGGGATGGTTTCTTAACTTTATGAACCTCAGTTTTCCTATCTGCCAAATTGGCATAATAATTCCTTTCTGTGTGGTTGTAAGGACTTGGTGAAATGATAAGCGGGAAGGGCAGGGTGCTGGGCACTTCACAAAGACAGGTTTTCTTTCCTCTAATGGAAATACCTGGGTTCTACTCCTACCTCTTTTTTTTTTTTTTAGCTAATTTCCTAACGTCCACATCAGGACTTTGGAGCTTATCTTTCTACATAAAATGAGGATTTGGGCCTAGTGTATCTCTCTTTCTTTTTTTTTTTTTGAGACAGAGTCTCACTCTGTTGCCCAGGCTGTAGTGCAGTGGTGCGATCTTGCTCACTGTAACCTCTGCCTCCCAGATTCAAGCTATTCTCCTGCCTCAGCCTCCCAAGTAGCTGAGATTACAGGTGGGCACCACCACGCCCAGCTAGTTTGTGTATTTTTAGTAGAGATGGGGTTTCACCATGTTGGCCAGGCTGGTCTCAAACTCCTGGCCTCAAATGATCCACCTGTCTCGGCCTCCCAAACTGCTGGGACTACAGGCATTGAGCCACCGTTCCTGGCCCAAGTGTATCTCTTTTAACTCTAAGCTTCATAACAAAAGGAAACTCCATCAGTGATCATTTGAACTTGATGTCTTCTTTTCTTTATTTGCATATTGGGAGTAGCTGTGAGACCTGTATGCAGAATCTTCATGAGATAATAAGAAATGACTTGTCCTGAACATGGGGAGAAATGTGTCTTCATACATGGATACCTCCTGACAATATTAGAGTACTTTAAATAAAAACCACATAGGAGTGGAATGTTTAATGGTGTCTTCATGGCCTGGGCTGGTATCAGTACAACATATCTGTGGGTTGATCAGAGCTAGGATACCTACAGGTGTCAAATTCTAGAGCCCTCAGCTTCCCATACTTCGTGGGAGCCTTTGGTAAGCAGGTATGCCTAAGAAAAAAGAGAGGCTCTAGGGTTAGCAATCTGAAAGGACTTAATTATAACATTAAAAAAAATCAGGGACAGTGGAATGTTGAAAGCAGAAATGTCAAACTGTAAGTTGATTGTTTACATTGCCCAGGCCTGGGACTTCCTTCGTCTCTGCCATGGTGGAAACTTCCAGAAGTGACTCAGTTTCATCTTATGTATGTTTCAGTGAAAGTGATAGATTTCCAGTTTCTCAAATTCTACTTTCCCCCTAAAGTACACAAGAATTAATGGGTAACTAATGAACACAGATTCTATGGTGCATCAAGCACAAATCGTCCTCAGTGATGAGAAGAAAATTAAATTCCGTAAGAATTACGGTTTTCTGAAATTTAAAGGGGATGTAATACGGAATGAGGAAAAAGGCTTTGGAAAAGCAAGAATGTCCCTCTATAAAGGGCACTGAAGCGAAAAAGGAAATGGCAGTGGGAAAGGAAGGACGGGGGTGGGAGCTGATGATTCAGCCTGAGGGGGCTGGGGTGAGTGCTGTGGGCAGGACTGCCTAAGTGTGAAGTGGGCGGGTGGTTATGACTAGCATTGAATGGGAGATAATTAAGAGCAAGTTGGTACCAGTAACTGCCAGGGAAAGGAAGGGAATATGTCCAGAAAAAGCAGCTCTTTATTTCCATGCTGAATTAAAACACCTACCCATTTGGGGCTTGAGAATTTCACTCTGAAATGAAAAAATATTTGCTGTAAACATAATGCAGATGATTGTGAAATTTTCCATGCTTTCTTCTAATGGTGTGGGGAAAAACAGATTCAAAATGGAAAACTGTGCAGGACATGCTTTCTTAGAAAGAAATACATATTTTAAAATGTCAGTTATTCTATAAAGGAAAAATTATTGCTGTTAAAAGTCATGTGCAAGTTATCAAGTTTCAATTTGGGATTAGCTACAGGTACAAATATCTGAATCGTTTGTGAGAGAAAGAACTGAAAATGCACAGCTTCCATCGTCCTTTAAATAGCTTTCTGGATTGAAGAGCATTATAATTAAACTGCCTCTAGTGTCACTGCAGAGGAGCATGTAAATTATGGGTCTGAGTGTGGGCAAGAAATGTTATTTGATTGCTTGACAATCAAAACCAGAAGATGTTCACATATGCATAACCCAGATTTGTTGTAATTATATCAGATGCAGAAGAAGTGGGAGGAATAGGTGTAGCTTTGAATTTAATAATCACTTGTTTATCTCTCTTTCAAATAAAAAAAACTGTTTATAAATACTATAGGAACGCATATTCACAGAGTGGTTTTGTATAAGAAAAGATATATTAGCAAGCAATCAGTCCTTTCAGTGTATGTCCCAGAAATAGGTTGTGAAAAAAAATGGCCATGGATATCCTACAAAGACTCTCAAAATGTAGAAACTAGTTCATTTAACTGTCTGTCAAGTGCTTTGCTTCAAACATCATGTCAGAAACGATGTTCACAAGGGCTCTGAAATCTACTTGTTTCAGTATTTTGCACTTCATTTTACTCAGGTCTCGGCTCTCCTGAAAGTCCTCTTTCTCTCAAGATGAGAAGGAGTAGGTAGGAGATGCTCTCAGAATACTGCTCAGACAATTGAGAACTTTTCTTGCCTCTTAAAGAGGCCCAGAGGATGCCTGTTGGAAAGAAGCTGAGAATGTAATACCATATCAGCACCTCTACAAAGCATTTGATACCCTCGTAGATAGCACATACAAGAACAAGCATAAACACTTGACTAGGAAACACACAAGCCTGAAAACTGTCAGGTTGAAAATGAAGACAGCACATTTTTTACAATCCTTCCCCATGTGAAAACTAGGATCATAAATTATATACAATGATGCGTGTATTATCTATGTAAATAAAATGATCCCATCTTCTGCAGCCCTCTTGGTTGACCTTTCCCTTAGCATTTAACTGAAAACTAATAGTGGTAGTAAATCTACTTAATAGATTTACTTAGAATAATACATCTCGCTTAATGAGAAAAGTCCAGCATTTTCCTCCAATCCCCAGATTTCTGGAGGTTTTCCTTCCCTTGGGCATGTTTCATTCTAGATTCTTACTCCTGGCTTTGTGTAACAGTTAACTTTATTTTTTTTTCACAGATGAGTGTGTAAAATGTAGAACATATTTCAGAAAACTTAAGTAGTTTAAGAATGGGTTTGAGTGACGTTTTTCTAAGGAGGCAGATTTCTAGACAAATTTACGCAAAGTACGTCATCCCATAAAGAGGACCTCTAGATGCCGGTTGCAGAAAGACACTTCATCGCAGTTAAGGGGAAGATATTTCTATGGGTCAGAGATGTCTAAGGGTGTTGGGATGCAATAAATCCCTCATTTCTGGGGGTGTTCATAGCTACATGAATTTGAGATCTCCCAGAAGCAGCCCCTGAGATGAAGATTCACATACAAATAGATCATCTGGCAGCTGATTTCAGGAAAGGCTGCAGGAAATGGGGAAGCGAGATAAGGAAAGGATCCCAGAAGTACAGGATACATGGTCAAAAGAGAGTCCACTGTGGTAACAGGAACCCTAATCCCACTTGAGAATTCTGGGGGCCGGTGTAAAATACAGTCCTCTCCCTGTGGGCGGAGGGAGCTGGAATATTTATACACAAATTTCCATCAGTTGAGGAAAGCTGCTCTAGGAGGGCCGTTTTAATCCCCTGACACTTCCTGCCTGCCCAGTGAGAGTGCACTAAAGCAGGAGCTGAGTGTTCAAGAAATCCTATAGCAAAGAAGAACTATGCTGCTGGCAGTTAGAAGCCAGGTTGGTACCCTCTGAACTGGTGAGAGTGGAAAGACATGGGCCAGGGTCTCAGGAGCACCTGTTATACTAGGGTAGCTGAGCCTTTATTATAACGATCGTAAGATGTTTGTTTTACTTATTTCCTATCTCCTTTTTCCTTTTCTTCCTCCATGAATGCTTGCTTGTACACAGTCACTTTGGTAGAGGGTAGTCACTAGTAATTGATTAACTTCCTACGCTAACCCCAGGGCAGCCCATGAGATTGATGAGTTTGTTTTTCTTTGTCTTTTTCTTTTTTTGTGTGACGGCTTTGCTCTGTTGCCCAGGCTAGAGCGCAGTGGAGCAATCACAGCTCACTGCAGACTCAAACTCCCAGGCCCAAGTGATCCTCCAACCTCAGCCTTCTGAGCAGCCGGGACCACAGACATGCACCACCATGCCTGGCTAATTTTTGTATTTTTTGTAGAGATGGGGGGTCTCATCATGTTGCCCAGGCTGGTCTCAAACTCCCAAACTCAAGTGATTCTTCAGCGTTGGCCTCCTATAGTGCTGGAATTACAGGTGTGAGCCACTGTGCCCAGCCTGTTTTTCTTTTAAAAAGAAAAATGATCCTTAGGTTATGCAGACCTCCTTCATGGTGTCCTTGGCCTGATCAAATGCAGACAGCTTTGATCATCAGAGATTCCACCTCCCACCTACCAACCTTATTCATAAAAGACCTCAGTTATGTTCAAGGCAGGTCAGATTTGAGAGACTGCCTCTGCTGCCCTCTCGCTTTGGCTAAATTGAGTAAAACTTTCTCTCTCCTCCTAAATGCTGATGTGTCGACGTTAGGCTTACTGTACATCGGGTACACAAACCTAGATTCTAGGGTTCACTAACACTAGCTCAAAACCTGGGAGGACTACCATGGAAAGATATTTTGCTATGATGACTCAAGGATTGAATCAAGCCCAAATATATGTGTTTATTGATTTTTCACAGCGTTTGTCTTTAAATTGAGTTTGAGTGCCCATAGGCACTGTCACACTGTCTCCAGTTTGCCCCTGGTCCCATCACTTTCCACTGGCCAGCTTTTCACATTTATCTAGTGTGTCTGCTCTGGAGTTTGCCACCACCAGGGAAATTCAAATCTAAGATGTTGAGCAGGTCTGGATAGTCTTGAAGGCCATTGCCACTGTGAAATTCTGTGACGTGATGACTAAATCATCACTAAAACCCCTTTCAGCAATAAAACACTATGATTTAATTATACACTGTCTTGCAAGTTCCTTAAGGACAATACTATAGGCCTATAAGTGTGCTTGATTGATTAAAATGAAATTATGTATTTCTAAATGTTAATAAGTAGAACAATATTCATTTATACATTTGCTGTGACTTCTATTATCATTTGCATTGTACAAATGTAGCTTGAGCCAACAGATCAGAATAGATTACAAAGAGAAACTGCTTGGTATTTCACAGGTTTGATTTAGGGTCTACAGTCATACTTCAGTGAATTTGTTAAGACAAGCATGAACATTGGTGCTCACCCACTTTGCCTTAGATTTGAAGGAAAGATGACCTTGGCAGAGAACATTTATACTGAAGCTTTTAAAAATTGGCCTTGCATTATGCGAAGTGCAAGAGGCCAGACACAAAAGGCAATCTACCATATGATTCCATTTATGTGACATTCTGGAAAAGGTGGAACTATAGAGACAGAAATCATATCAGTGGTTTGCAGAAGGCGGGAAAAGGAGTTGACTACAAAAAGGCACAAAGCAGCTTTCTGGAGTGGTGGAAATATTCTTTGCCTTACTTGTGGTGGTGGTTACGTGACTGTATGCATATGTCAAACCTTATCAAACTGTATACTGAAAAGGGGTAAATTTGCTGTATGTATGTGTGTGTGTATATATGTATACATATGTGTGTGTGTATATATGTATAAAACTTCAGTAAATCTGACTTTTTTTTAAGTTTTTTTGAGACAAAGTCTCTCTCCATCTCCCAGGCTGGAGTGCAGTGGCACAATCTCAGCTCACTGCAACCTCCGCCTTCCAGATTCAAGCGATTCTCCTGCCTCAGCCTCCTAAGTAGCTGAGATTACAGGCGTGCGTCACCATGCCCAGCTAATTTTTATATTTTTAGTAGAGACGGAGTTTCACCATGTTGGCCAGGCTGGCCTCAAACTCCTGACCTCAGGTGATCCACTTGCCTCAGCCTCCCAAAGTGCTGGGATTACAGGTGTGAGCCACTGCGTCTGGCCTATGACATTAAAAAAAAAAAAAAGAAAGAAAGAAAACAAAACAAAGCAAAATAAAACTGCTCAGCCCTTGGGCAAGCTTCTGAACTGCCGCCACGGGGAAGTTTCCCGCAGCAGCCTGGGAAGATCAGGTGAGGTTGAGTAAGATGCCCTCTGAGATAAGAATGGCATCTGGTTCTTCCTGCCTCTCAGTTCCTTCTTTTTAGCCATTATAAACCCTGCCTGCTCCTCAGATATGATTCGACAAGTCAATTGGGTGAAATATGATTCATTTTGTTGTTGCTCTCAACTTCCTGCAATAATATCTGCCTTAGTCTTTTTTACCTCCAGTGTTTTTCCCTAGGCCCTATTTCAGAATTCACATTTTATTATTTCAACGTTTGTTCCTTTACTTGTTCAAAGATTTACAGTGACTTTCTATAATTTCCAAGCGAATTCCTAGGCTGTAGGAATGATAATGTGATAAGAGAGATGGCATAGTTTGACCAAGCCTGCAAGCCTCCAAGATTCTACTTCAAAAGCTGCAGGACTTGCCTTCCCTGTCAAATCCACTTCTCTTTTCTTGAACTGCCTGTGCACAGCACATTCCTGAAGGACCTTGACCTAGATTCTCCCACCATAGTTGGTAAGCCACTTTCTGGAAGCAGTCACATCTGAGGCAGCTGCCAAGGGCATGATCTGGGGAGCAAGGCAGCAAGGGTGGTATGTGCCTTTTGCAATGTCCTTAGTTGACAAGAGAGAGCACTCAGGCTGCTGTGTCCCCGGTGCGGGAGGGGGAAGGTGGGGCGGGGGTTGGGGTGGAGGAAGGGAAGCATCTGCTGCAGCATGATTATAAAAACCCGTGGCAAGGACGAAGTTCTTTACATCTCCGTCTCCCTGTAGCATCTGGCATGTGCCCCTGCCTCACGCCAGGTGCTTGATGGTTGTTGGTTATTTGATTATTGATTGGCCTCTACTCTTCTCTGTGCCTAGAAACCCCTTCCTCTGCTTCTTCCAAGTAACTCACACTCCTCTCTCATAATTCTGCTCCATACCCTAAACCTCCCAATTCAGCCCTTCCCTCCCTACCACCCGGAATGTCTGTGCTAGGTATCCCTGCTTTGAGCTTCCCTAAGACCTTCTGTTCATAACTGTCATAGCCTAACCACTCTATATTTTAGTTGTATCTTGATTTCTCTGCCTTTTCCCTTTCCCATGCTCTGTGCTACATGAGGCTATGAGTCTATAGAAAGCAATATATATTTTTTTATTTTTGGGAGATTTTTTTCCCCCTATCTGGAACATTATGTATTCTTTATAAATGTTTGCCAATGAATAAATAAGAATTTGCTCATGCTGCTTTTGGAAGTCTGCTTTATCAGTTGGAAATCATTTTAACTGCAAGTAAAAGAAACATTTGCTAACTTCATATTGGCTTATACAGGCAGACATTTCTTTTCCTGGCCTAAAAAAAAAAAAAAGTTTTGTCAAACTCTACTGTTCACCTAGGCCAATGACTTCACAGATGAGATTCAGAGAGGTTGCATGATGACTTGCACCTTAGTTTTAAAGGTGCAAGAGGTCAGGGCCAGTGGCTTTATGATTCACTTGGCCTTTACTTTATGTTTATAAGGTAGTTTTTTAAGCACCTGACTTTTGAGATTAGGTGGAAAGGAGTTGTGTTAGTTGCCTTGGTTCTCTATTGCTGCATAGCAGACTGCCACAAAATACAGCAGTGTAAAACAACTTGAATTTACTGCCTCACAGTTCTATGAGTCAGGAGTCTGGACACTGCTTGGCTGAGTTCTCTACAAGAAATCACCAGGCTGGATTCAAGGTGTCAGCAGGAGCTGCATGTCATGTGAGGCTCAGGGCCCTCTTTCTTTTTCTTTTCTTTCTTTCTTTTTTTTTTTTTTTTTTTGAGACAGAGTCTTGCTCTGTCACCCAGGCTGGAGTGCAATGGCGTGATCTCGGTTCACTGCAAGCTCTGCTTCCCGGGTTCATGCCATTCTCCTGCCTCAGCTTCCCGAACAGCAGGGACTACAGGCGCCCTACACCCTGCCTGGCTAATTTTTTGTATTTTTAGTAGAGACTGTTTCACCGTGTTAGCCAGGATGGTCTCGATCTCCTGACCTCGTGATCTGCCCACCTCGGCCTCCCAAAGTACTGGGATTACAGGAGTGAGCCACCATGCCCGGCCTTCAGGGTCCTCTTTCAAGCTCACTGGTGGTTGGTAGAATTCAGTTCCTAGGGCTAAGACCCTGAGCTCCTAAAGGTTGCTCCAAAGCAATTGAAAAGATAGCCGCTTGCTTTCTTCCTGGAGGCCAATAGAAAATCATCTCTCTTTTGAAAGGTTCATCCGATTCTGTTAGGCCCACCCAGGATATTTCCCTTTAGACTGACTCAAAGTCAAGTGATTAGTAACCTAATGATGGGGGTGACATCCCATGGTTCTGCCATACTCAAGGGAAGGGGACTATACAGGACACACATACCCGGGGGCCATCTTAGAATTCTGCCAATACAGGAGTGATGACAGCTTCCCAGAATTCTCCTTTATAGAGTCTTGCTTATATCCTATTGGCCAGAATGAGATACATGAGATTACATGGCCGCCACTGGCTGCAAAGAAAGCTAGTAAAATGAATATTCAACTTTCCCAACTTTTTTTTTTTTTTTTTGAGACGGAGTCTTGCTCTGTCGCCCAGGCTGGGGTGCAGTGGCCGGATCTCAGCTCACTGCAAGCTCCACCTCCCGGGTTTACGCCATTCTCCTGCCTCAGCCTCCTGAGTAGCTGGGACTACAGGCGCCCGCCACCTCTCCCGGCTAGTTTTTTTTGTATTTTTTAGTAGAGATGGGGTTTCACCGTGTTAGCCAGGATGGTCTCGATCTCCTGACCTCGTGATCCACCCGTCTTGGCCTCCCAAAGTGCTGGGATTACAGGCTTGAGCCACCGCGCCCGGCCAACTTTCCCAACTTTTGTAGTAAAGCTGAGGACAGGCGAGGAGCTGGGAATGGGTGTTAAATTAGTCTATCAACAGAGTTTGCCACACAGTCAAATCCTTGAGACGCCTTAATTATAGAGTGTTAGATATGAAAGAGGATGTGAAGTTCATTTAATACAGCTTTTCTGTTTTCTATATAACAAAGCTGAAAAGAGCTCATGTGAAGTTCTTGAAATCACATTATTTGCGCTAAGCTAAATCTAGTATCGCTAGAATATTCAGCTTCTCTGGTAGTTTAGTTTATCAAACCTCCAAGAGAAAACGTATAAAAAGGTGTAACACAAATAGTAAGATAATGAACAAATAATTTCTCTTGAAGTTGATCATGGATTTGTTTTTTTTAAAAAATCATATAAAACTGGTTTTTACATTATAATCCTAATTGACGGGGCCATGAGCTTGAACAAGAGGGACCGCTGGTGAAGCACAGGTGCAGAAGACAAGTCTGCATGAGTTCCGAGAGAGAAGCCACAGTTCCCAGCTCAGGAAACCAGGCAAAATATCAACGCAGGCCTGGAATTTGGGATGGACATTGAAGGACAGATAAGATGTAACATGGGAAGATCAGTGGAGGATATTCCAAGTAGATGGAAAAATAGAAACAGAAGTAGATGTATTAAACTACAAAATGCATAAGAGCAGAGATCAACTCCATTCAACCAGGCCGGTTCCAGAGAAATCTCTTAAGGGAATGCTTTATCAGTCTAGGACAGAGGTAATGCTGGTTTGCTCTAGGAGGGTGACCGTGGAAATGAAAATGATGACAGTGAAGGTGGAAAGAAAGTTGTATATGTTGATTGCACAGGACTTTCCACTGAGTCTGTAAGTACAAGTCTTACTCATCTCATACCCCCAGGCCCATGTCCAGTGCCTGCACGTATTAGATACTCAATAAATGCTTTGAGTAGAATTTATGGGTGACTTGGTACAGAACACAAAAGAATAGATCAAGGTCTCTGAGTTGGGGGTCAAGAGGGAGTACAGAACTGAATAGAGGGTGTGGAGTTCAGTTTTAGACATGTTGAGCTCCAGGTAGCCTCCTGGATTCCAGGGATGATATCTAGAAGACAATAAGGGAAAGACACCCAAGAAACAGACAGGTATGGAAATGTATATTTGTAGTCTGCAGCTGTGCAGGCAGAAAGAAAAGGCAGTGGAGAGCTTTAGGGAATGCAGACATTTAAGAGGGAGGAAGAAAATGAGTAGCTGTGGAATTGACTAGAGAAAATGGGCTGTGCATCCAAGAACACAAGGGATAGGAATGTCTAGAAGTTGGTGATCAGCAGTTTTTGAGCACGTGGCCTCAGGAGAGAATGGGGGAAAACAGATTGCAGGAATTTTAAGAGTCAGTTGAGAGGGAGAGCCGACAGTTGGTGTCAAGTTCTTTTAAAAGTTTAAGGATGGTTGGGTGTGGTGGCTCATGCCTGTAATCTCAGCACTTTGGGAGGCCGAGGCGGGCAGATCATGAAGTCAGGAGATCAAGACCATCCTGGCTAACACGATGAAACACCGTCTCTACTAAAAATACAAAAAAAAAAAAAAAAAAAAATTAGCTGGGTGTGGTGGCAGGCGTCTGTAGTCCCAGTTACTCAGGAGGCAGAGGCAGGAGAATGGTGTGAACCCGGGAAGCGTAGCTTGCAGTGAGCCGAGATCACGCCACTGCACTCCAGCCTGGGCGACAGAGTGAGACTCCATCTCAAAAAAAAAGAAAAAAAAAAAGTTTAAGTATAAGAGAAAAATCAGCAGTGACAGAATCAAGGAAGGATGGTTTGGAGTATTTGCTTCATAGGTTGAGGGTGACTTAGAGAGTATCTGTCTGGAGAAAAGGGGAGAGTGAATATAAAAGAGGGAATGCTGCTGAGGGGTGAGGTGCAGGGTCTGAGGGTGCTGGAGGAGGGAGGAGGCACTCATTGTTCTCTAAAGTAAGAGGAGGAAAAGGGGAGAGAGAAAGAGAGGGAGGCTTTCTGCCTTGTGCTTTCTGTCACAAACTGGCTCTGGGGAACCTTGGGTCATCATGTAACCTCCCTGAATCTCATCTGTAAAGTCGTTGGCCTAGGTGAATGCTAGAGTTGGACAAACTGCCATCTGACTTCAGACGTTTTACTCGAGACTACCTCCCCTCGCTTGCTGTCCTCATCCAATCAATTACCTATAATGGTGATTATGGCAATAATAGCAGAACCAGTTATTGCATGTCTCAAAATATCCAACTGGATGAACCCCCAAAAGCTACATGGTGAAGAAATTGTTCAAATGTACCTTGAAGGATGGTGTGCATGTGTGGGGTGTGTGTGTGTGTGTGTGTAAAATGTCTTAGTTCAGTTTATCTAAAATCTTATAGGTAATGCTTACAATGGTTTTTCTATTCTTTCTTCTATTTCTTTCCTGAGTTCAATCAACTTTTATTTTATTCCTTTTTTTTTTTTTGATGTCTGTTTCTGTACCTAGTTTCCGAATGTGTAATTTGAAGTGTTTTTCCATGTTCTCAAGTGCTTGTTTGAGGACGTTGAATTCAGTTCAGAGTGTTGTGTTAGAGTTTTCTTCCACTTCGCCATTATTTGGAGGAGGAATTTTTTCAGTTGAATTGTTTGGGTTCTTTTTATTCTGGTGATTTTGCTCAGATGAAGACTTTGATCTGCCTTTCTGTGGGCAGGGCTGGAGGGTTGGGGTGGTTGCAAAATTCCTAGGTCAAGAGCGCCCTCTTCTGTCAGTGTGCCAAAGTATAATTTCTTTTTCTTTCTTTTTAAAAATTGAACTTATTATTTATTGTTATTATTATTATTTGGAAGGGGAGTGACGGGAGAAGGGGCTGGGTTACCTTCAATTTTGCAAGGGAAGAGATTCTTACAGGTTCTTCAATTTCCCTCTCACTGCAAGATTTCCAGAGCTCTCCTCTAAAAGAGGGTCCCTTTGACCCTTTTTACCAGGATGCCTTATCCTTCCAAGACCATCTCTTCTCACAAAAAGTGAGACAAGACCATCTTCTCGCATGCAGCACGTATGGTTAAGTCCCTTCCCAGTAGTAAGCAGCCTGATCTACCAGTGTGCTTTTCAGTATTTTCGAACTTAGCGCCGACGTTCTCTCTCTGGTGGTTGTTTCAGATCAATCTAAGGTCCACTACTAGCTTCCCTCTTGTCTACTCTGCATGGGTTTTCTCCAGCTGCCTTTGTTAGTTCCCTGAAAGGCTTGTATTAGGAGTGGAGGAGGCAACTTGCTGGGGTTTGGTGTTTATTTTTCTATTTACAGTTAATTTGAAATTTGGACATTTTATGTCTTCTGGTTATGTAGAAGACATGGGTTTTATGTAGTTTCATTTGGTCTTCTTTATTGTTTTGGGAGAGGGTATGTTCAAACTCAGATTTATATCACCACCATTTTCTTGGCTTCTCAGAATTCTTCGATAACATTTACTCTAAATTTGTCCAATTTGCCAATAAGATATGTAGGAGTTCATTGACTCAAGTTATCTCAGGGAGCTCTTTAAGCTCTTACATTAGTTAGGAATTGAATTGAGCTACTGGTGAAGGAGATTCCCCTAAACAAATCTGGGGCTTTTCTTGTGTAACAAAAATTTCAGAGGTAGGTGGTAGCGGGCATTGGCTCAGCAGCGAAGAGAGACCATGTTGCTATCTCCGTGACATCTTAACCTCTCCCTCATAGGTGCCTGTGGTTACAGGAGGGCTACTCTACCTCCAGAGTGTCACGGCTATAATCCAGTCAGGAAGAAGGGCAGAGTACAAAGGGCTAAAGGCACTTGTCAACTGTCAGCTCCATTTTAAAGGTCTTTCCTGAAAGCCCCATCCAAAAACTTTTACTTATACCTGGGTTCAACGACAATCTGTAGCTGCAAATGAGAATTAGAAATGTAGTTTTTGTTTGTTTGATTTGTAGTAGTTGACTTGTTTTTCCTGAGCACATTATTGCCCCCCGCAACCACACACACACACAAAATAGGGGAGCTATCAGTAAGGATAGGAGAAAAAAGAACATCGGATAGGCACTAGAAATTCTCCTCTGCAACTCTCCAAGTCCAGGAACAGAGAGTTTCTGGTCTCACATCATTGGCTCAGAGACAATATCCAGACCAATGATTACCAAACACCTTTGGGAAGTTCTGAGAGAAGTCTGCGTCACGACAGTTAAGAGAATTACTGGAGACTGACCAACTGCATGGAAAAGGACGGAAATAAAGCAAGGCTAAACACTGCCCCAGGTTGATTTGCCCTTACCTTGGGAGACAGCCAAAAAGCTAATAAATATGTTTTTTAAAAGCAGCATATTAGGAATTCCCCAGTTGATAAACAGGGACACAGTTCTTCTCTTTTCCCTTCTTTCTCTAAATGGAAATAATTCTATAATGAAACAAATTCTTTAGGAGTTAAGGCCTTGTGGAAGATCATCTGCTCTCACCATGGAAAACTCTAGTGTGTTAATTCATTCCCAAAACACTCAGCCATCTTACCTACTACACATACACACACACACGCATACACACACCTATAGAGACTTCTATATATAATACCCTCATTGATATATATCTCCAGATAATTGTGAACTCAGCTATGTGTCCAGCTGGTTAGCTCATTGGCTGAAATATGTACACGATACTTTGTTTTTAATGCAAACTAGTTTTGTAGTTTTGTAGGTACACCAACCCTTTAAGATTCATTTCAGAAAATAAAGAAACAGACACTTAAAAATCTTCATCCTCAAAGACAAGCACTCAAGTTTATAAACACACCCATTTATTTACTCTAGCAGACAGAATCGTGGCATATAATGATTACATTTTGGTCCACAGAAAACTCTCGGGAGATGTGAACATCCAGCTCTACCCCTAGCTAGCAGTGCTATTTGGGGAAGCAACTTAATCTCTCTGAACATCATTTCCTTGTCTATAGAAGAATGGAATTTGTATGACTGTTTTTGTAAAGTTCTAAGATCCTATCATTTTGGAGATTCTAATGTTCAATTAGCCTTTGTTCAGTGTCTGCTATGTGCTAGGCACTATTCTATGTGCTATGGATGCCTTATAGTGTAGTAAAACACAGTGGGGAGGATTTCAAGTCAACTCAAAGGAGAAGATGAGTAAAATACCTATGAAGAAATTTAACCAAGGAGATGTGCAATATGAAAACTATAGTTAATAACAATGTTTTGTTTACTTGAAAATCACAAAAGAGTAGATTTTAAGATTTCTCGTTACAAAAAAAATTATAACTAGGTGAGGTAATACATATGTTAATTAGCTAGGTTTAGTCATTCCACAAGGTACACACATTTCAAAATATCATGTTGTACACTGTAAATATATATGATTTTTATTTGTCAATTAAAAACAAGACAAAAAAGTGCTATAAAGAAAAACAAAACAAAAATTTAATCAAAGAGGTAAAAGACTTGTACGCTGAAAACTACAAAACATTGCTGAAAGAAATTAAAGAAGGAGTCCGGTCTCAAAATGGAGGTAAAACCGCCGCCCGGTCGCCCCCAGCCCGACTCCGGCCGTCGCCGTCGCCGCCGGGGGGAGGAGGGCCATGATCCAAAGGAACCAGAGCAGTTGAGAAAACTGTTTATTGGTGGTCTGAGCTTTGAAACTACAGATGATAGTTGAAGAGAACATTTTGAGAAATGGGGCACACTCACAGATTGTGTGGTAATGAGAGACCCCCCAAACAAAACGTTCCAGGGGCTTTGGTTTTGTGACTTATTCTTGTGTTGAAGAGGTGGATGCAGCAATGTGTGCTCGACCACACAAGGTTGATGGGCGTGTAGTGGAACCAAAGAGAGCTGTTTCTAGAGAGGATTCTGTAAAGCCTGGTGCCCATCTAACAGTGAAGAAAATTTTTGTTGGTGGTATTAAAGAAGATACAGAAGAATATAATTTGAGAGACTACTTTGAAAAGTATGGCAAAATTGAAACCATAGAAGTTATGGAAGACAGGCAGAGTGGAAAAAAGAGAGGATTTGCTTTTGTAACTTTTGATGATCATGATACAGTTGATAAAATTGTTGTTCAGAAATACCACACTATTAATGGGCATAATTGTGAAGTGAAAAAGGCCCTTTCTAAACAAGAGATGCAGTCTGCTGGATCACAGAGAGGTCGTGGAGGTGGATCTGGCAATTTTATGGGTCGTGGAGGAAACTTTGGAGGTGGTGGAGGTAATTTTGGCCGTGGTGGAAACTTTGGTGGAAGAGGAGGCTATGGTGGTGGAGGTGGTGGTAGCAGAGGTAGTTATGGAGGAGGTGATGGTGGATATAATGGATTTGGAGGTGATGGTGGCAACTATGGCGGTGGTCCTGGTTATAGTAGTAGAGGGGGCTATGGTGGTGGTGGACCAGGATATGGAAACCAAGGTGGTGGATATGGTGGCGGTGGTGGAGGATATGATGGTTACAATGAAGGAGGAAATTTTGGCGGTAACTATGGTGGTGGTGGGAACTATAATGATTTTGGAAATTATAGTGGACAACAGCAGTCAAATTATGGACCCATGAAAGGGGGCAGTTTTGGTGGAAGAAGCTCGGGCAGTCCCTATGGTGGTGGTTATGGATCTGGTGGTGGAAGTGGTGGATATGGTAGCAGAAGGTTCTAAAAACAGCAGAAAAGGGCTACAGTTCTTAGCAGGAGAGAGAGCGAGGAGTTGTCAGGAAAGCTGCAGGTTACTTTGAGACAGTCGTCCCAAATGCATTAGAGGAACTGTAAAAATCTGCCACAGAAGGAACGATGATCCATAGTCAGAAAAGTTACTGCAGCTTAAACAGGAAACCCTTCTTGTTCAGGACTGTCATAGCCACAGTTTGCAAAAAGTGCAGCTATTGATTAATGCAATGTAGTGTCAATTAGATGTACATTCCTGAGGTCTTTTATCTGTTGTAGCTTTGTCTTTTTCTTTTTCTTTTCATTACATCAGGTATATTGCCCTGTAAATTGTGGTAGTGGTACCAGGAATAAAAAATTAAGGAATTTTTAACTTTTCAAAAAAAAAAAAAAAGAAATTAAAGAAGACCTAAATGAATGGAAAGGTATCCCATATTCCTGGGTAGGCCAACTTAACACTGTTAAGATGCCAGTACTACCAAAGCAATCTACAGATCCAGCACAATCTCTGTAAAAATTTCAACAGTTGCCTTTGCAGATATGGAAAAGCTGATACATATGAAATTACAAGGAACTCTCGATAGGCAAAACAATCTTGAAAATAAATAACAAAGTCAGGGGCTCACACTCCTGATTTCAAAAGTTACTATAAAGCTACAGTAATCCAAACAGTGTGGTACTGGTATAAAGATAGACATACATAGACCAATGGACTAGAATTTGCGGTCCAAGTATAAACCTGTATTTCTGTGGCCAAATGATTTTTGACAAGGGTGCCAAGTCCAGTCAATGGAAAAAGAGCAGTCTTTTCAGCAAATGATGTTGAGACAGTGCCAAGTCCAGTCAATGGAAAAAGAGCAGTCTTTTCAGCAAATGATATTGAGACAGTTGGATTTTCACGTGTGAAAGAATGAAGCTTGAACCCAACCTCACATCGTATAAAAACATTAACTCGAATTGTATCAATGATCTAAATATAAGAACTGAAACCATGAAAGTCTTAGAAGACAACATAGCGATAAATCTGCATGACTTTTGATTTGGATATAACACTGAAAGTATGAGCAACAAAAGAAAAAATAGATAAGTTGGACAAAACTAAAATGTTTCTTGCATTAAAGGATGATATCAAGAAAAAAGACAACTTACAGAATTAGAGAAAATATTTGTAAATAAAAATATCTGAAAATGGGTAAATATACAGCATATATAAAGAACTTAATAACAAAAAGGTAAGCCACCCAATTTTAAAATGGGCAAAGGATTTGAATAGACATTTCTCCAAAGAAAATATAAAAATAGCCAATAAGCACATAAAAATGTTCTATAACAATAATCCTTAGGGAAATGTGAATCCAAATCACAATGAGATACCTGTTTGAACTTACTAGAGTAGCTATAATAAAATAAAAAGAAAATAAAAGAAGTATTGTGAGAATGTGGAGAAACCGGAACCCTCATACATTACTAATGGCAATGTAAAATAGTGCAACCACTGTTGAAACAGTGTTGTGGTTCCTTAAAAAGCTAAGCTTAGAATTACTCCCTTTCCCAGCAATTCCATTCTTAGGTATATACCCGAAAGAATTAAAAACAGGGATTGAACAGATACTTGAATGCCAATGTTCATAGCAGCATTATTTACAATGGCCAAAAGATGAAAACAACCCAACTGTCTGTGACCAGATGAATGAAAAAATCGAATGTGATATATATATACACAGTGGAACGTTATTCAGCCAAAGAAATGAAGTTATGTGCATGCTATGACATGAATGAACCTTGAAAATATTATGCTAAATGAAATAAACCATAAACAAGAGGATAAATATTGCATGATTCCACTTATATGATATATCTAGAATGGGTGAATTCATAGAGGCGGAGAGTGGATTAGATTAGAGGTTATCAGGGACTTGGGGGAGAGAAGGAGAGGGAGTTATTGCTTAACGGTTTCAGAATTTCTGTTTAGATGGGGAACAGTTATTGTTTGTCCAACACTGTGAACGTAATTACTGCTACTAAGTGATACACTTAAAATTTGTTAAAATAGCTATGCATGGCAGTTCATGCCTGTACTCCCAGCACTTGGGAAGCTGAGGCAGGAGGATCATTTTAGCCCAGGAGTTCAAGACCAGCCTGGGCAACATAGTAATACCTTGTCTCTAAAATAAATAAATAAATAAAATAAAATAAAAAATAAAAAATTAAAGAAAAGAAAAAATTGGTTAAAATGGCAAACTTCATGTTATACATATTTTGCCACAATAAATTGTTCAGAAAGAAAAAAAGAGTAATATTAATAAAGTGGAATGATTTGGACGCATACAGTCAAACTTTGTAGGAAGCGATCAGCAGGGCCTTGAGACACACATCCAGGTGTACACATATGCAGACTCACACACGAACACCACCCAGGTCCCTAAAGCAGAGATACCCAGATCAGCACACCTCTTGGCATGTTCATGCCTACATACAAGGAATCTGCAGTGTGTACATAAAATGACTGAGTTAAAGCACCATCAGGATTCAACTGTCCACACAGTAGAGGTGCACACACTTACACATTCCATAATGTAACAGTATAGCCACACAGGTTAACTGAAGAACCTGCTCACCTATAGAAAAGCCTGTTCCAGATGCAACAATGCCTGCATGCTCGAGGGACATCCCATAGATAAGCAACGTGCATGTCATGCATCATGCTGTTCTGTGGGGTAACAGTGAAGAGTTCAAAAGTATGGAAATAGGTTCACTGATTGGCAGGTGGGAGAATCAGGGTAGTGAGCCAAAAGATATGTGCTGGAGGCAGAATTGTATGAAAGGGTGGGATTGGAAGATGGCTGAGGGCTAGTGAGAACATGAGTGGGTGTATAAGAAAACATCAGACAGCTTATTTGTCAAATAGATTCAAAACAAAATAAGTTTCAGTTCCCCTAAGTTTTTCTCTTTTCTCTTGCCCATTACTGTCTCTGGCTATCAGAGAGCAAATTGTACACTCAGGTACCTTTATACTTGTGTTAGCCCCTCCCACTGATCCCTACATGGTTGTAGGGTCGTTCTCAGGTGAGATCAGCAAGCTGCTTTCTCTCTGCTTTCTGCTGGTGACAGCAAACCTGCCCCACACATCTATTTTCAGCCATGGAAAAGCACCGTGTCCTCTGGGCAGCCAGCCCCAGGCAGTGGTTGAGGATGAAAGTCCCAGAATAACCAAGGTCTTTTACTGATGGTTGATGATGGAACTGAGGAAGTGAAACACTGGGAATGGTGAATCAGGAGCAGAGGATGAGCACTTAGAGCTGGCACTCAAGGGTAGTAGCCAATGATGAGGAGACATAGTCTCAGAAAGGAGAATAACATTGAGGACTGAGCTCAAGGCTATCCCCAGAAGACACCTTTAGTTGATCCCAACATCCTTCATGGTGGCAAAGGCATCTTAGCAAGACAGTAGCTTATAGAAACATACAGCCAGAGCCTACCAGGAAAATGAAGGAGGCAACGGGTCCACCACTAGTCTCTTTCCTAGACCTTTCACCCCAACACTAGCACTTTATTTCCCCTCCCCTCAGGGACTAATTCTCTCCTACCCACTGTAAAAATTCTGAGTGAGTCAGGTGTAGTCGCCAGCACCTATAGTCTCAGCTACTTGGGAAGCCGAGGTGGGAGGATTCCTTGAGCCCAGGGGTTTGAGGCCATCCTGGGTAACATAGAGGGCTCATTTCTAAAAAAAATTAAAAAAATCTTAAGTGATTATGAGAGTTAACATCTTATCTTCCTTAATATCTTATCTTAAAAATAAAATTCTTAACTTACTGCTAATCAATAAAATCAACAAGAGATGCATGTAATTATCAGCATTTCCTGTTTTTCATCCTGTTTGAAAAACCAAAAGGCAACCTAGGCAAGTATAGGGTGTTGAAATGGTGCAAACAAACGGATATTTTAGTATGTTCTGTTTTGTCTCAGTTTTATAATAATTTTCTGAGGAGTATACTGATGTAATACAAGTTGATTTTTATATAGAGAACCAAGATTGGCTTTGATTTTTTATTGTAAATAATGTCTTTCAAAAAGTATACTTCTTTTGCAAGGCATGGTGGCATGCACACTTTAGTCCCAGCTACTCAGGAGGCTGAGGTAGGAGGATCACTTAAACCTGAGAGGTCGAGGCTGCAGTGAGCCATGATTGCCCTGCTGCCCTCCAGCCTGGGTGGCAGAGCGAGATTTTGTCTCTAAATAAATAGTACACTTCTTTGAATTAATTTGTTAACGAATATAATTTTAACAGATGTGAACTTTGTAGCCGGGTGCGGTGGCACACGCTTGTAATCCCAGCACTTTGGGAGGCCGAGGCAGGTGGATCACAAGGTCAGGAGATCAAGACCATCCTGGCTAACACAGTGAAATCCCCTCTCTACTAAAAATACAAAAAAATTAGCTGGGCGTGGTGGCGGGCGCCTGTAGTCCCAGCTACTCGGGAGGCTGAGGCAGGAGAATGGCTTGAACCCAGGAGGCAGAGCTTGCAGTGAGCCAAGATCGCGCCACTGCACTCTAGCCCAGGCGACAGAGTGAGACTCTGTCTCAAAAAAAAAAAAAAAAAAAGGTAAGAAAGAAACAATGTGTAGGTGACAGAGATGTGTGATTTTGCTGAGTGAAGTCTACAGTTCATAAAATCACTATTCTTAATACTGAAGGTGATTAAAATTTTGTCCCATCTTTCAGCTATTATAAATCCATATTGCAAGTAATTTGAACTATAAAGAATGTCTATTCTTAGAGGAAATTATCATGTTCTAGCTCTTCACTTACTTTGAGTTTAACTGTGTGGAAAAATTATTCTGTCTTTGAAAATAATTTAATTTTTGTAAGCATGCATGCATGGATAACTCCAAAAAGAATAGTGAACTTAAAAGCTGAAACCTCTTCTTACAGTAATTTGACTTATTCTGGAAGAAATTAAGAGAAATATCATAGGTGCATGCCCATTTTTAGGTGTAATACTGCAGACTCAAGACAAATATTCTTGACTTGGACCATCTGAGAAAGGATTCTGAGTGACTCTGCATGTGATTTGCATGTAACTCACATGCCTACACAAAGTGTCACAAGCCAGCTGCCTCTGCAGGTTTCCTACTCAGAGAAAAGAAAGCAGACCATTGTCAGAGTGAGGGAGGTGAGGAATGAACAGCAACTATGCATGGACCCTACAATCTCCTTAAGCCCGGTGCAGAGACAAGGGCCCAGTCAAGAATATGGCACGTAACCCACCCCCACACACCCCACACCCCAGTCTAGATTCCTCCAGGTGTTCAGGCAAGGTCCATCTGGAAGAGACGTTTGTTGCCCTTTATCCAAGCCAGTGTGGGTAAGCAGGTGGTATTTTGTTTTGTTTTTTCTTTGAGATACCTATGAGTTAAAACTGTGTTTTTGTTTTAAATATTAAGGGTTTGGGGTTTTTGCTTTAAAATAAGAAATATTTCTTTTTTTAGACAACATCACCTGTTTATATGGAAAACACAAGTGAGCAAAAAAGGAAAAAAAGAAACTCACCCAGATTCAGAATGCCCAGAGAAAAATAATTAGGTAAAAAATCATGCGCGCGCACACACACACACACACACACACACACACACACACACACACATATATATATATATATATTGCTGTTCATTCCTCACCTCCCTCACTCTGACAATGGTCTGCTTTCTTTTCTCTGAGTAGGAAACCTGCAGAGGCAGCTGGCTTGTGATACTTTGTGTAGGCATGTGAGTTACATGCAAATCACATGTAAAATCATCCTTTGAAAAACTGCAATGGGAATATTCCAGACACAGAGATTGTGAACTTGTATTTTCTCTTAATGTGTAAGGAATATCATTCAATTTCACTAAATAGACATCTGTGGTATCATTCACGGCCACATGATATTTATTAAAAGTAGCATTATTATTTTACTTCCAATTGTTGGACATTTATGTCATGGAAGTGTTTCACCACCATAAGCAATGCTATGATAAATCCATACATCTGTTTCTATTACCTGCTTATTTCCCCAGGAAAAAATTCTGGAAGTAGAATTGGTCACTAGAGTCCTTTAAAGGTTTTTGATTCATATACACAAATTTCCCTTCAGTAAGATTATGTTAGTGTACATGCCAACCAGCTAAGTGTTATTATGTTCATCTTTGTACACTTTCAACAAAGCAGGATATTAACATTTTTAAAAGCTGGTTTTAAAAGAAAATGAAATAAACATGTGAGAAACAATATCTAAGTATAAATGAAGGAAATAAGAACAATGCAATAGAAATAATGTTCTTTTCTTCAGACATATCTAACTGCAGTCAGATTTCTTAGTTCCTCTTCTGAGACTGTCACCAAATCTCTTCCTTTTCTTCCTGTGCACACAGATGACTACAGCTCCCGGGCTCCCTTGAGGTTAAGTGTAATCATGAATTCTGGCCAACAGAATGTGGGTGGAAATGATATATGCTGCTTCCAACCCTGGCCCCTGATCCTTTTCTTCTGTGTCTGTCTGCCCGATATAGAGGAACCAGCAGAGGACTCTAAAGGCCTGGGGGATGACAGAGGAAGGGGGAGCCCATGTCCCCGAGTCACCTTATGCAAGGCAGCTCATCGAATAGCCACACTGAACTATTACATGTGCAATTAATAAGTTCTATTGTCTTGTTTTGGTTTTTGATACAGGGTCTCACTCTGTCACCCAGGTTGGAGTGCAGGGGTGTGAACACAGTTTACTGCAAGCTCTGTATCCCAGGCTCAAGTGATCCTCTCACCTCAGCCTCCCGAGTAGCTGGGACTGCAGGCCCCCGCGCCGAGCTAATTTTTGTATTTTTTGTAGAGAGGGAGTTTCACTATGTTGCCCAGGCTGGTCTCGAATTCCTGAGCTTTCTCAAAGTGCTGGGATCACAGGCATGAGTCACCACACCTGGCTTAAATTCTATTGTCTTGAACCCCTGAGATTATAGACAAACTATAACATTGAGATAAACAAAAGAAAAATTGCCCAGAATTCTAAAAACCAGAGACAACTAATTGTTACAGAAATTGGCCTGACAAATCCAGGCATGTTGCTATTTTCAGCCAACTCAAATTGGAATTAATGGTTTAAAAAAAAAAAAAAGGAGGGCCTGGTAATAGGGAGCAGGTGCAGCTGCACGATGGCACAACCTCCATCATCCTGAGTCCTAGAGCGAGGGCCCCTCCCATCCATGATGAACATGTAGCACGAGCAAGAAACAAACCTTTCTTGTGTTAAGCTGCTGTAGATTCAGATTAATTGGGTAACTACAACGTAAGTCTATCCTGCTCTGACTAGCACAAGGCTCTCACATTCTCTGCATCTTATTCATCCTCCACATCAAGAGCCCCAAACCTAGTGAAGGTTCGTGGCTACCATTACTCATCCACATACCAGTTAAGTGGGATTTGACTTCCTAATTGTGACAGGGAAGGAGAGATAAAGAATCAGGACTTTAGAATAGAGGCGAGAACTTCCTTCTTATGAGTGCAGGAGTGATCTTACTAACGCACAAGAAGCAGATGCAATTGTTTTGGATTTTTCCAAGCCTAAAGTAGTTCCTGAAATAAATTTATATTTCACTTACATTATGTGAAAACTAATAATAGTGCATAGCCATAAAGGTAGTAGTAACAAAGAGTGAGCCAGGTCTCTGGCCCACTAGGCAAGTACATTGTGTCACCTTTTCTCCTCCAGTTAATAATGAAAAGTGATGTATGGCAAGGAGTGGAGAGGTTTGCTTACAAAGGAGGAATATGTAAGGAAGCCCTGATTCTTTTCTCCTTTTAGTGTCTAATAGCTTTAAGTGAATTTTCCTTACGTGAGCAAATGATACTTTTCTATCATATCTGAATTTTTATAATGAGCATGCATTATTTTTATAATTAGAAAAAATCGTTCTGATTTGGAAAAAAACCCACCATTGGTAGGTGAAGAATTAATAATTGCATCCTCTGTTGACATCCGTGTAACAGCACTTAGCACAAACAGTGTCTATTAGCTTCTTTAACTGTTAATTCGAGGGTTGAGATTTCTGAGGACAGGTGCAGGGCCGGAATTCTAGAAACAAACATGGGGAGGAGGCACACCAGAGGGGCTCAGAACAGCACACTGAATGATCCAGTCTGTGCATATCGAGCCATCATCTTTTTCTTTCTGGGGTTATTTGCTTTCGTTTCAGGTGATACTCTGTGTAGCTTTGTAAGCTCTCAACTTGCACATAAATTCAAACTTGCCAGGGCCAAGCAATACAATCATGGAATTGTCAAAAACAATGAGGATCTGGGAATTTCTTGTTAAATGGAGTTTCTATGCATAGACTCCATGTCATCCACATTATTCTCCCAGGTAAAACCAGGCAAGTAATTATATAGGCAATTTCCTCTTTTTATATTTTTGTGTTGCCCAGTTACTAGATGCTGGTAAGTGTATCAGAAATCACTTGTTATCACTGTAGATAAAATTCTGCTTCTCCTGTTACCCATTTTAGTTCTTTTTTCTTTGGCAAGTTATTGTCATGTCTTGGCCTATAAATAGCTGAAGGTCATTTTCTAGATGAGAAATACAGGCAATTTATCTCAATTTTCTCATTTAAAAAAATGTTGACTGCTAGGAATGGAAGATAGTGTTTCATTTGTGATTATTACCAAATTTCAAATAAGTGGTAAATGAAAATTGTCTGGTATTGTATAAGGAGGGGTAATTTAAATTCTTTGCAGGAAGCGATTGGTATTTCAGATAAGTCTGTAGACATTGTTTATCAAAATTGCTTTAAAGGGCTCCATAAAACTCCATGCCTTTAAATTTGTTTTACTATTATAGTCATTTTACTAGCTAGGAACTGCAGCCATCTATCTCTGGCTGTCTCTTTCTGACACCCACAGATGTATACACCCACACACTCACCCATGCAAACCTACAGTCTGACTCACGTTCAGAAGGATTGTCAAAAAATCCCCACTCCCTGTCTAACTAAAGCATTCCTTTCAAACACATGCTACGTGTTTGATCTATTTCCATGTATCTGTGAATCCGCTGGTCTCGTCTGATCTACCTAGTAGACTAGAGACTACATGTATGTTTTTTTCATATGGACTTGGTAAACCTGATACATATTCAAGAGTACTGAGAGCATAAAAGCCAGGGAACATTTACTATAAATGAATCATTGGTTATCCAAATGCTGGCAATTACTTCTGATTTAGACATTATTCTAGAACTGGCAGCACATCCAGGTCCATCATCTCAATTAGCCTGGAGAATGAGGAAAACTTCAATTCAACATCGCATGCATCTACCTGGACTGCCACTGAATACTTTCACAAAGTGGGGAAGAAATGTTGGAAGTCATTTTATTAAATGACAGCAGAACATCACTTCCTTTATCTATAACTCTTTTATCTGGTGACATATAATATCTAAAACATAGCTGAGATCCAGATGGAAAGAATAAGAGAGACCTTCAAATAAATGCATGAAAGCTATATTCTTGGTACATTGCTCACAAGAGTGACCCTTTGGTATTCACTATCTGCCCATTTAATTTTATTTTATGTTCGCTTCTAACAAGTTAGTTTACGTGACTTATCAACCACTTAGCTAATTTGGAGCATTAAATTAAAACAGAAAAATTCTTGCCAGGCACTGAGGCTCATGCATATAGTCCCAGCTACTTGAGAAGCTGAGGTAGGAGGATTACTAAACCCAGGAGTTTGAACCTGCAGTGAGCTATGCTCATATCACTGAACCACATACAGCCTGGGTGACACAGCCAGATCCTGTCTCTAAAACAAAATTTTTCTTAAGGGAGGCTGCTACACACAGGCCAAATTCTGTCCATGTGGAATGACAGCTGACCATCTCATAGCAAAGCAAACAGCAGAAAATTTATGAGAAGCAAATAAAAAATTTGAGGAGAGTTAGTGTAGGAACAAACCATTCCATATACTCCAGGACGGTTTGAGGCTGCCATTGCTTTATGGCACACGGAGGAATTGACTTTTATAATGATGATGGTGAATCATCAAATTAAATCTCATTGTGGCTCTGTTTAGAAAGGCAAAAGTGTGCAACCCACTTACTTATATAAAAATGGTTTCAAGTAAACTTTTAAAATAGTAAAAGTAATACATATTGGTTAAATTAAAATGTATTTATACAGAAGAGTATACAGAAGTTAAAGCTTCTAATCTTTTGCCCCACCCTTTCTGCCATACTCCACAGAGATTCTTCCACTTTCTATGGTTATTTTATTTTGTTATTTTATTTTATTTACATTGTTGTGCTTAATAGGCAAAACTTCAGAAATCTGGGAAATCCGGTTACCCAGAGAACCAATTTTCTCATGATCTTGACTGAAGGAAGCAGGGTTGTATCTGTAACCATGGTCCGCATAGACTCACATGTTTTTACAACAGAAATAGATAACACAAGCCCCAACTATGCAGATCCAAGATGACATTATCTTTCCTTGATAGTAGCCTTTTTACTTGCATCTCTTACAGCCATCATCCTAAGTACTTTCCACTGGTTTCTTGTATACAAGATAAAATTCTGAAAGAGTACTGCTTCCTACTTCAATGATGAGTTCAATCATAGATACTTACATGGCTCAATGTCCTTTTTAAAATATGCCAACAAACTCCATATCCCCAGTAGAAGTCACAGAAAAGGGACAGAAAGCTTGGTTTAGCAGGAGGGCTTGCCCCTTGGCCTAATTACCTCCCGAATATCTGATGCCTTTTCAAATGTGGACCAGAGAGAGAAACACTAGCTTTCCACCACCTCTATCATCACCTCCTATTTGAAGGCAGCTTCTAACAGGAGCTGACTTACCATAGACCCCAGATCAGTCTGGGTAACGGACTCTTTCAAAGGAGAACCTAAGAAGTCTAAGCAAGAACCTGGAATGTGCCAAAAGTATCTGTTAGAATTAAAGCAAACAGCCATTCTATATTTACTTGGAGGATAAAGAAAGTCGTTTTAAAAAATAGGCAACATTCTGGTGCAGAATTTAAATACATACTTATATTACTTGAAGTAAAGATTTCCTCATCAAGAAACAAATTTCCAATTTTAATCGCCCTTTTCTTGTGTCCTCTGTACAGATTGCAATTAAGAGGAATATCTACAGAAAACTTAAAATTGTCATAAGTAGCACATGCATTTTTGATGCATTCAAAATAGAGATAGTCCGGGTGCAGTGGCTTACACCTATAATCCCAGCACTTTGGGAGGCTGACTCAGGAGGATTACTTGAGGCCAGGAATTGGAGGCTGCAGTGAGCTATGATCACACCACTGAACCCCAGCCTGGGCAACAGTGCAAGACCTTGTCTTCAAAATAGGAAAGAAAAACAGACCGGGCATGGTGGCTCCTGCCTGTAATCCTAGCACTTTGGGAGGCCAAGGCGAGCGGATCATTTGAGGTGAGGAGTTTGAGACCAGGCAGGCCAACATGGCGAAACCCCATCTCTACTAAAAATACAGAAGTTAGCCTGTTATGGTGGCATATGCCTGTAATCCCAGCTACTCAGGAGGCTGAGGCAGGAGAATTGCTTGAACCCCGGAGGCAGAGGTTACAGTGAGCCAAGATTGCACCACTGCACTCCAGCCTGGGCAACAGAGTGAGACTGTCTCAAGAAAAAAAAAAAAAAAAAAAGGAAAAATAGAGAGAGACTGAAGTTATCAAAATAGAGTGATATCTCAAAATAAGAAGCACTATGAGTCAGGATCAGGCCTAATTATAGCCAATTATAGCAACCCCATTTCTAAAGAGTTTAGAGCCTGGGTCAAACTTCATGATAGCAAAGCAATGTTTTATTGTAATGGTGTAATTAGGAATGTGTGGCAATATTTTAACCCCTCCTCCCAAGAGTTCCACAATGCTTTTTTAACATATTTATAAATATTTGCTTTTGTGCCATTTTAGGGGAGCTTTCCATACAAACATTTGGCTTTTGATGAGTCATCCCCACTCTGATTCATACCCATAAGCTTCCTGCTTTGTTATCAGTGAATATTGGGCTCAGTAACTGCCTTACTTTTATAATTGACTTGAATGAAGAAGGAAAGGGTGGTGGAGGTAGAAAGACATATTCAGGTAAATATAAAACACCCTGGTTTATTTACAAGAGATTGACAAATATAACCCAATACCCTATCATTTAAAGTCAATGCCAGAATTGTGATGGATTTGTGTTTGGCTTTGGAAAAAAAAAACAAAAAACAAACAAACAAAAACACTTGGATAGTTCTACCTGATGTTACATTTTTCTTTTCTTTTCTTTTTTTTTTCTTGCCTTGCCTTGCCTTGCCTTTTCTTCCTTTCCTTTCCTTTCCTTTCTTTTCCTTCGTTTCCTTTCCTTTCTTTTCTTTTCTTTTCTTTTTTTTTTTTTTTTTTTTTGAGACAGAGTCTCCCTCTGTCACCCAGGCTGGAGTGCAGTGGCATGACTGACCTCAGCTCGCTGCAACCTCTGCCTCCCAGATTCAAGCAATTATCTCGCAAATTGATCAGAAGCTGAGCAATTCTGCCTCAACTTCCTGAATAGCTGGGATTACAGGTGTGTGCCACCACACCCAGCTAATTTTTGTATTTTTGGTAGAGATGGGGTTTCACCATGTTGGCCAGGCTGGTCTTGAACTCCTGACCTCAGGTGATCCACCTGCCTCGGCCTCCCAAAGTGTTGGGATTACAGGCATGAGCCACTGCACCCAGCCTGGTGTTCCATTTTTCTAATCACCAAGTGTATTTACTAGCTAAGGGCATCCCAGAAATTACATTACCAACATAAAATTTTACTTGTGCTGTTATAATTTAGTTATTAAATCCTAAAATTATCAACTGAAAGTTACTGGAAAAATAAATACTTCTCTTTCTTTTCTCCATATTGAAAGTAAAGAGAATGAGGGGCCTTAGCTAAGATTTTAATTAAATCTTTTCTGAGCCAGAATTGCAAAGCTTTTCTTTGTATAAATAAGGACTCAACAGTCATAAAGCGTATGAACTAGCAATGAGTCTATCTTAGTCCATTTGGATTGCTATAAAGGAGTACCTGAGGCTGGGTAATTTATAAAGAAAAGATGTTTATTTGACACATGATTCTGCAGGATGTACAAGAAGCATGACACCAGCATCTGCTTCTGGTGAAAACTTCAAGTGGCTTTGACTCCTGGTGGAAGAAGGGGATTCTAGCTTGTGCAGAGCTCACATGGTCAGAGAAGGAAGGGGGGTTTGGGGAGGTGCAAGGCTCTTTGAATAGAGGGAGAACTCACTCATTACCAAGAGACGGCACTAAACCATTCATGAGGGATCCAACCCCGTGACCCAAACCTCTCCCATAGGCCCCCCTTCCAACACTGGGGATCAAATTTCAACATGATGTTTAGGGGTAGAAGCATCCAAACCACAGAAGAGAAATACAGAGTTCTGTATTTCTATTCCCAAAGGGCAAAACTTGGGAGATGAATGGGTCTATATGTGTGTTGGGGGGAAGAAGTTAATATGAAGAAAAGAAACTAAAATGCTTTACATAATAATGAGAATTACAGTTTTAAAAATCTGTAATCTTTCCCTAAAAAGGGAAAGAAGTACCATGCAAATTATGAGGTAAGTAGACTATATGATTTGTTTATTTTTATTGAGTTAGAGCAAGAATTGCAAACTGAAGGTCCTGACACCTTCAATTGCACTCTATGGACCCAGTCATACTTCATTCGCGTGTTATATATTAAATGCTTCGGCATGATCTTTGCTCCCCCTTACATCCTCAAAACACTCTTTTTCCATTTCTCTTAATATATATGTTCCTCTTTGTCTATATTTTATTTTTCCAACTTTGAAAAGGACTTAGATATAAAAATGGTATCACTTTCTTCTTAACTGTAAGGAAAATGGTCTCACCCATACATTGATGAATGACAGCTGTCATTCAGCCTCAGTGTGAAGGAGACAATAATGAATGGTGAGGACTGTAATAAAATGGAAAGCACATGCCCATCCAAAAATGAGCATTCAATTCTAGGAACTAGTAAAACTGGTAATAGCCAGATCTTTCTATTTTTTCACAAGAAGCCTGAAAGTATTTAAATATTTTATGACTAATTCAAATACTTTAAAAATAAGCAATTTGATTCTAGGAGGCCAAACTAGTTGCTATCTATGATTTAAACCACAGCGTCTTTCAGAATTAATGTATGTCCTTGGTGTGTGTGTGTGTGTGTGTGTGTGTGTGTGATCCCAAAACACCAATAATTACCAGTGAAAAATGTGGGAGGTTAAATATGTGTACTTTAACCCATATTGAGGGAAGAGAGAGATATAAAAGGTGCTGAGAACCTTGAAGTGGTGCCCCTCCTGGTCTGTCTTCTACCTCTTCAACACACGTGCTGGTGCACCATGAAAGACTTGAAGTGCAATGGCAATCTGTGATCCTTTGTGGAAACCTTTCCCTAATTTGCCCCAGAATGAATGTTTCACACTTGGATTCACATTTGCTGAGGGAGGCGGAAAAATCTTAGGGACAATTAGAACAATAATAACAACATTCATATTATTCAATGACAGCAACATTCATATTCATTCTTTCATTCAGCAAATATTTATTGTACACCTGCTATGTGCTAGAACTATAAAATGGCAATGATGTGTTAGGTAATTTGTAATCATGGGGAAAAATATCAGTTAAGAAAAGACAAAACTGCCTTCCTTTATAGAGAATATTCATTGAGGAGACAAATAATAAATAAAATGAATAGTGTAACATAGGTTAGATAATGACAAGTGCTATGGAGAAAAATAAAGTAGGAAAGGGTCATTTCTCGGTTTCCTGATGTGTAATTGGAATAGATATCCTTGGCAGCTGGCAGAACATCTGCAGTGATTCCTTGTACTGTGGGGTAAAAGCTATGTTAGTAGGGGAGACCAAGAGAAATATCTGAAACAAAATTCACTTTCTTACTAAGATAGTAAATAAGAAAGTGATATTGCATCCTGGGAAGAATGGCAGAGATTAGTGCTTCTCTTTAAGACCTAAAGGATGCAGGGTGATAGCCCTCACTCATCCTCATTTAATTCACCTGTCAGGCCCTTGCAAAAATTGTTCTGATCCTGGCGGATAATAAATTCAACCAAATAGTTGCCCCAATTGCTTTTGTTATGCGAGATATATCTTTGCTAGAACAAACTGATTAACCTGGCCTCAGGTACCTTGCATTCACTGGCAAATGTATTAATTTCTTTTCCTGTAAAGAAAGCGAAACAAAAGCACAGGAATGACACAGACTTTTACAGCGTTGAGCAGGCTAATTCTTGTGCCCTCTGTCACAATATAACCCAAAGGGACTTGGACTGTCTGGATACTCTGCACATCAACACCATAATCCACTATACTGATGATACCATGTGTGATGGTTTTCAAATATGCACAGAAATTTCTGATTCTTCTTTCTTCAAGAGGTGGAGCTTAATTCCCCTTCTATTGAGGGTGGGTTGGGCATAATGACTTGCTTCTAATTAATAAAATATTGCAGAAGTGATGATGTGGTTTTTCTAAGACACTGCAACTTCCTTTCCTTGCTCTCTCTTGAATCACATGCTCTGAAGGAAATCACGTATTAGATGATGAGGACATTCAAGCAACCCTAGGGAGAGATTCATGTAGAAAAGAACTAAGGCCTCCTGCCAAAAGCGATTTGAGTCAGCCCTCTTGGAAGTAGACCCTTTAGCCCTAGTAAAGCCTTCAGATGACTGCAGTCCTGGGCAGCATCTTGACTGCAAACTCATGAGATACCCTGAGCCAGAATCACCCAGTTAAGCCACTCTTAAATTCCTGTCCTATACTGTGAGATAACAAATGTTTACTGTTCTCAGCTGAAAGGTGACAGAGTGGGAGTCATGTCACCATCTTTGGCTGGACATGGAGGAATTACAGTGAGTGACCTTCAAGACAACCCCTTAGTGCTTCTTCAGCACCCAGTAAATGAGGGTTATCATCCAACTATGATTATAGAGCAATAGAGCTGGCTTGTTCATGAGACACTTCTGAACAGCCATAAATAAAAGCATGCATGCATAAGCCCAAGATATGCCATTAACAACACTGGAACCAGATCTCAGTTTTCTCACTTTCTTATCCATTCTCCTCTTCTTTGGTTTCTTTTTATTTTGTCTTTTTCCATCATTGAATGATGGCGAAGTTAATAACGGAAAAGAGGGAGGGAAGAAGAGAAGAAAGGAAGTTGAATATATGAAGGACCAAAGAGAATATTACCTTCTTCTTCCTCGGGTGTGCTTCTACATAAAACCTGACATCCAGATAAACCAAGTGTCATTTGGTTCTCTAATGGAGATTTCCAAGAGTTTTCTATAAGACAGATTCCTATTAAAGTCTCAGAACATGTCCTGTGCAAGATCATCTCTGGAGAGCATACATGTTGGTAACTCTTTTCCCTCTGCCTTTCCTAAATTTGGCCTGGAACACTGTTTTGGGGTCCACACATATCCTTCAACCCAACACAATCTCAACACAAGAATAGGTCAGGGTAAATTGGGATCAGGAAGGAATATGTATCCTTCTTCCAGTCATGAATGAACTTAGATATCAGGGGGTACAAATTTCTGAGTGTTATTTCTCCATGGCTTCCCCTGATGTGGCCTAAGTGGGTTAGGAGGCATTTCTCCCAGCCCTTATCGCCCAAGTCTTTCTATTCTGGCCCCTCAAATAGAGACTTGGTACTGTATCACTTTTGTTTTGGCTGCCCTGCCTGACCCACCTCTCCTCTTACTAACAGAAAATAGTTGCTGCTCCACTCCTGTGCCAAAATCTGCTCCACGGGATTCTATCCTAGTCAGAAGGCTGTACTCTGAATGTTGATATTAGCTAAAACACCAAGGTTTCCCACTATGCAAACTGGATCCTCAAAGTCATCCACACCAAATGAACTCTCTATTCTTTCTCCCAGTAGCCTGAAAACTGGGTTTACCAGCCTCGGCCCTTTCTTTCTTTCTAACCTCAAAACAGGATGGGAACAGAGTCTTTGGCTGTGAGAATGGGCTCAATAACAAAATAAAGATGACAGAAGAGTCAGTGACTTCAAAGACAGAGCAATAGAAATTACCAATATGAACAATGGAGAGAAAAGAGATTTTTAAAAAATGAACAAATCCCCAAGGACCTGTGAGACAATAACTGTGTTAGGTTTTTCTAAACTTACAAGTGTTTTATTTATATACGGTAACAATTGTGCATTATTTGTGTCAGAGTTTATTTGTGTGTATATTTAAGGTATACAACATGATGTCTCAAGATACTTACATGTAGTGAAATGGTTACTACAGTCAACACAGTTATTGTCTCACAGGTTATTGTCTTCAGAAGGAGAGTAAAAAGAATGCTGGGTAGAAGAAATAATTGCAGAAATAATGGCCCAACCTTCTCAAATTTGGTGAAAGACAAACTTACAGATTCAAGAAAGTGAGTGTTCCTCAAGCAGAATAAACTTTAAAGAAGCCACATTCAAACGCATCATAATCAAACTTCTGAAAACTAACAACAAAGAAAAACTTTTAAAATCAGCAAGAGAGAAACCACACATTATCAATTGATGAAAAATGATTTAAGTGACAGCAGATTTATAATCAGAAATGTGAAGGACAAAAGGAAGAGGCAAAACATTTTGAAAGTCCTAAAAGGAAAGAACTGTCAACCCAGAATTCTACATCCAGTAAAAATATCTTTCAAGAATGAATATGAAGGGAAACTAAGAATAAAGATATCTTCTATTTCTTTGCTAAATTTTTCTACTTTTTCATTTGATGTAAGAGTGTTTATAAGTGCTTATTGGAGCATTTTTATGATAGTTGGTTTACAATCCTTGTCTGAGAGTAGCTATGTGAGATGACGTATATACTAAATGGTGACTGTAGTAACCATTTCACTACATGTAAGTATGTCAAAACATCATGTTGTACACCTTAAACATACACAAAAAATAGCTCTGACACAAAAAAATGCATAGTTGTTACCATGTATAAATAAAAATACTTGTAAGTTTAGAAAATAAAATCACTGTCTGATAATTATCTAAATAAAGTCCATCTGTGTCATCTTGGTGTTGGCATCTATTGATCATTTTTCATTTGACTTGAGGTTTTCCTGATGTGGTGAGCAATTTTTGACTGTATCCTGGACTTCTGGGTATTATAAGACTCTAGCTCCTATTTGGATCTCGTATTTTATAAAGTAGTTAACTCTGTTCAGAATGCACATCCTAGCTGACTTTTGTGGGCTGTGATTCAAATGTTAATTTAGTTTATAAAACTTCTTCTACAGTGTCATTCTGTAGGGGTTTATAGTAGACAAAATAATTCCCCTCAGCCTAGAGTTTATACATCTTAATCTCTAGAACCTAAGGATCTGTTACCTTGCTGGTAAAAGGGACTTTGCACATGTGATTAAGATAAGGATCTTCATATGGGAAAGGTATTCAGGTGGGCCCAATGCGATCACAAGTGTCATTATAAGAGAAAGGTACGACAGTCAATAGAAAAGGTGAGATGTGATTATAGAAGTAGCAGTTGGAATGATGTACTTTGAAGATGGAGGAAGGGGCCATGGGCCAAGGAGTACAGGCAGACTCTGGAAGCTGGAACAGGCAAGAAAATGGATCATCCCTTCAAGCCTCCAGAAAAAATGCAGCTCTGTGTGCACCTTGATTTTAGCCCCATAAGACCCATTTTGAACTTTGGATCTCCAGAACTGTAAAATAGTAAATTTTTGTTCTTTTAAGCCACTAACTTTTTGGTAATTTGTTACAATAGCAACAGGAAATTAACAGAGGAGTGAAAGCCAGAGCCCACCAACCAACTCTACTACAATAGTACTAGTGGAATGATGGAGGGGCATGGCTTTTTTCACAGTATTTGCCTCAAAAGCAGGCAAATTACCTTCCAAATTCCCTCATATTGTTGGCAGAATTCATTTCCTTTCAGTTAGCAGACTGAAATCCCCAGTACCTTGCTAGCTGTCAGCTGGGGACCACTCTTCTCTTAGAGGCCACTTTCAGGCCCTTGCCAAATGGACCCTTCTATCTTAGCTCAAGAAAACCTTCTTCGTGTCTAATATCTCTCGTTTTGAATCTCCCGACTTCCCCTTCTGCAAGTAGCCAGAGAACAGCTTTTAAAGGGCTCATGCAATTAGACCAGGACCACCTGGATAATCTTCTTATCTTTTTTTTTTTTTTTTTTTTTTTGAGACGGAGTCTCACTCTGTCGCCCAGGCTGGAGTGCAGTGGCCGGATCTCAGCTCACTGCAAGCTCCGCCTCCCGGGTTCACGCCATTCTCCTGCCTCAGCCTCCTGAGTAGCTGGGACTACAGGAGCCCGCCACCTCGCCCGGCTAGTTTTTTGTATTTTAGTAGAGAGGGGATTTCACCGTGTTAGCCAGGATGGTCTCGATCTCCTGACCTCGTGATCCACCCGTCTCGGCCTCCCAAAGTGCTGGGATTACAGGCTTGAGCCACCGCGCCCGGCCAATCTTCCTATCTTAAGGTCAACTATACCATATAGTGTAATCTGATCACAGGAATAAACTCCACCAAATTCACGATTCCAGGTCGAGGCATGTACATCAGTGATGGGAAATCTTAGGAGACATCTTAGACTTTTGCTTACCAAATATAGTTAAAAGATTTTTGTCTTGTTGGGCTGTACCTTTCCCAGTATTCTGGCTAGAAAGAGGGATTTAAGGGGGATGGAGGAAGGGCTTTTTTTGTCTGTGCCCATTGTTGTTTCCAGTTTGCAGGCATCTCTTGCACACAGGCCTGGATATCTAGGAGGTGAGAAAAAAACCAAGAAACTCACCGTCAGGTCCCAGTTCTGGTGTTATATACATACATACATATATATATATATATGTGTGTGTGTGTGTGTGTGTGTGTGTATATATATATTCTGGTATTTTATATATATATTCCGGTGTTTTATATATATACTATATATATATATATTCCGTTATTTTATATATATTTTTTATATATATATATAGTATATAAAATATAGGGACTCTTCAAGTCCCTAGTTACCTGGTGTGAAATAATAAGAAATAAATAATAATAATAAATATATACACACACATATGTATACATATATACACACATACACACACATATATATATTATATATATACTCTCTGCCCCTGGTTTCTGATACTGAATTCCTTTTTTTCTGAGATGGAGTCTCACTCTGTCACCCAGGCCGGGGTGCAGTGGCATGATCTCGGCTCACTGTAAGCTCCACCTCCTGAGTTCACGCCATTCTCCTGCCTCAGCCTCCCGAGTAGCTGGGACTACAGGCACCTGCCACCACGCCTGGCTACTTTTTTTGTATTTTTAGTAGACACGGGGTTTCACCTTGTTAGCCAGATGGTCTCGATCTCCTGACCTCATGATCCGCCCACCTTGGCCTCCCAAAGTGCTGGGATTACAGGCGTGACTACTGCACCCGGCCCAGTTTTCTATTCTTATGTTAGCTTGCTGAGAATGATGCTTTCCAGCTTCATCCATGTCCCTGCAAAGGACATGAACTCATCCCTTTTTTATGGCTGCATAGTATTCCATGGTGTATATGTACCACATTTTCTTTATCCAGTCTGGGCATTTTTTATCCAGATAAGCATTTGGGTTGGTTCTAAGTCTTTGCTATTGTAAATAGTGCTGCAAAAAACATACATGTACATGTGTGTTTGTAATAGAATGATTTATAGTCCTTTGGGTATATACCCAGTAATGGGATTGCCGGGTAACATGGTATTTCTGGTTCTAGATCCTTGAGGAATCACCACACTGCCTTCCACAATGGTTGAACTAATTTACACTCCCACCAACAGTGTAAAAGCATTCCTATTTCTCCACATCCTCTTCAGCATCTGCTGTTTCCTCACTTTTTAATGATCACCATTCTAACTGGCATGAGATTCTATCTCATTGTGGTTTTGATTTGCATTTCTCTAATGATCAGTGATAATGAGCTTTTTTTCGTATGTTTGTTGGCTGCATAAAAGTCTTCTTTTGAGAAGTGTCTGTCCATATCCTTTGCCCACTTTTTGATGGGGTTGTTCATATTTTTTTTCTTGTAAATTTTTTTTAAGTCCCTTGTAGATTCTGGATATTAGCCCTTAGTCAGATGGATAGATTGCCAAAATTTTCTCTCATTCTGTAGGTTACCTGTTCACTCTGATGATAGTTTCTTTTGCTCTGCAGAAGCTCTTTAGTTTAATTAGATTCCATTTGTCAATTTTGACTTTTGTTGCCATTGCTTTTGGTGTTTTAGTCACAAAGTCTTTGCCCATGCCTATGCCCTGAATGGTATTACCTAGGTTTTCTTCTAGGATTTTTACGGTTTTACATCTTACGTTTAAGTCTTTAATCCATCTTGAGTTAATTTTTGTATAGGATTTAAGGAAGGGGCCCAATTTCAGTTTTCTGCATATGGCTAGCCAGTTTTCCCAACACCATTTATTAAGCAGGGAATCCTTTCCCCATTGCTTATTTTTGTCAGGTTTGTCAAAGATCAGATGGTTGTAGATGTGTGGCATTATTTCTGAGGCCTCTGTTCTGTTCCATTAGTCTATGTATCTGTTTTGGTACCAGTACCATGCTATTTTGGTTACTGCAGCCTTGTAGTATAGGTTGAAGTCAAGTAGCATGATGCCTCCAGCTTCGTTCTTTTTGCTTAGGAGTGTCTTGGCTAACGAGCTATTTTTTGGTTCCATATGAAATTTAAAGCATTTTTTTCTAATTCTGTGAAGAAAGTCAATGGTAGCTTAATGGGGATAGCAATGAATCTATAAATTACTTTGGGCAGTATGGCCATTTTCACGATATTGATTCTTCCTATCCATGAGCATGGAATGTTTTTCCATTTGTTTGTGTCCTTTCTTATTTCCTTGAGCAGTGGTTTGTAGTTCTCCTTGAAGAGGTCCTTCAAGTTGTATTCCTAGGTATTTTATTCTCTTTGTAGCAATTGTGAATGGAGTTCACTCATGATTTGGCTCTCTGTTTGTCTATTATTGGTGTATAGGAACGCTTGTGATTTTTGCACATTGATTTTGTATCCTGAGACTTTTCTGAAGTTGCTTATCAACCTAAGGAGATTCTGGGCTGAGACGATGGGGTTTTCTAAGTATACAATCATGTCATCTGCAAACAGAGACAATTTGACTTTCTTCCTAATTGAATACCCTTTCTTTCTCTTGCCTGATTGCCCTGGCCAGAACTTTCAATACTATGTTGAATAGGAGTGGTGAGAGAGGGCATCCTTGTCTTGTGCTGGTTTTCAAAGGGAATGCTTCCAGCTTTTGTCCATTCAGTATGATATTGGCTTTGAGTTTGTCATAATTAGGTCTTATTATTTTGAGATACGTTCCATCAAAACCTAGTTTATTGAGAGTTTTTAGCATGAAAGGGTGTTCAATTTTATCAAAGGCCTTTTCTGCATCTATTGAGATAATCGTTTGGTTTTTGTCATTGGTTCTGTTTATGTGATGAATTACGTTTATTGATTTGCATATATTGAACCAACTTTGCATGCCAGGGATGAAGACGACTTGATCGTGGTGGATAAGGTTTTTGATGTGCTACTGGATTCGGTTTGCCAGTATTTTATTGAGGATTTTTGCATCAATGTTCATCAGGGATATTGGCCTGAAATTTTCTTTTTTTGTTGTCTTACACTGAATTCTTAAAACCTTTATTATTTCCTAAGCAACAGAGGTGGTAGAAGCATCTTTTGTTTTATTGTTTGGTCTTTAACCCTGGTTCCTGATACAGAGCTCCTAAACCCCTTGGAATTTCCTGGTGATAGGAACATCTTTTGTTGTAGTGAGGCAACTTGATGTTGCCAGAGAAGCCTTGCCATGGCTTGAAACTTCCCCGCCTCACTCTCCATCATGCTCTATATAATGAAACCACCATAACAATACCTGAATTATGGGGTTTACAGAGATTCTGGGTTGGTGAGCACATCCACGTGAGGGGAGGGTGGCACAGCCTAATTCCACAGGGATAGAAGCTCCTGCTCTTCTGTTCTTACCCTAGGTACCTCTTCATCTGGCTGCTCATCTGTGTCCATTGTAATATCCTTTAGAATTAACTGGTAAACATAAATAAGTGTTTCGCTGAGTTCTGTGAGCCATTTTACCAAATGACTGAACCCAAGCAGGCTGTTGCAAGAGCCTGATTTATAGCTGGTTGGTCAGAAGTACAGGTCACAACCTGGACTTGTAACTGGTGTCTGAAGTGGGGGCAGTCTTGTGGGAACTGAGCCCTCACCCTGTGGGGTCTGCACTAACTCCAGGTAGTAGTGTCAGATTAGATTGAGTTATAAGATACCCAGAGGTGTCAGAGAATTGGTTGGTGTGAGAAAAAAGCACTACGCATTTTGGTAACCAGAAGTGTTGAGAGTATAGAGAAAAACAGTTCATACTCAATACAACTTCTTTTATCCACCTTTCAGGATCTTCTAGTAAGTGAGTTATGTATTTTGTCAAGGGCAGTTGTTGATTAAACAGGAAAATTAAAATGGGATGAATTTACTCCATCTTATTTGGTACTGGACCCTGCCCTATACTTTAAAATGAGGTATTAGACAAATGAATGGAAAGATTAAGGTTAAGAGGAAAGACCAGTGAACTAGAAGTCAGGAGACCTAGGTTCCAGTTCTGATTCTATAATTAACTAGTACAGTGGTTTTCATATTTGTGTGCATGAACCCCAAAAGCATGTAGTGTTAAATATTAGAACTTCTATTTGTAATGACTTTGGCTTATCCTTTTAAAATTTCAGTTTTGGTGTATGTTTTATAATGCACACATTTAAAAATTTTAGTTTTAGTGTATGTTTTATACATACTATAAAATATATATAAGAGAACATATTTTATAATAACATACATAATACCTCATATGTATGTTAGTGTACACATATATATAAATAAATAAATATACATATATTGGTGATGCATGCTCAGAAATGTTTAGGAATTAGTGACAATATCAGATATCTAAAATTGAACTGCCCCAGATTTTCTGGGACTCTAACTGCCTTAAACATGTCATATCTGAATTGGGACAACTCCCTTCAACATAGAACAGATTGTAAGTATATTTATCAATTAAGATCCTTTTATATGTCTTTGGTTGAAAATATAATTCTTAGCTCAAATAAAGCTTCCTATATTCTTTAGCACGTTTATATGAAGAGATATTTGAATGAGGGTGAATCATTCCCAGAGAAGTAACATTGAGAATGAAATCAAATAAATAAAATTTAAGTTCATGGTAGGCCGGGTGCGGTGGCTCAAGCCTGTAATCCCAGCACTTTGGGAGGCCGAGATGGGCGGATCACGAGGTCAGGAGATCGAGACCATCCTGGCTAACACGGTGAAACCCCGTCTCTACTAAAAAATACAAAAAACTAGCCGGGCGCGGTGGCGGGCGCCTGTAGTCCCAGCTACTCAGGAGGCTGAGGCAGGAGAATGGCGTGAACCCGGGAGTCGGAGCTTGCAGTGAGCTGAGATCTGGCCACTGCACTCCAGCCTGGGCGGCAGAGCGAGACTCCGTCTCAAAAAAAAAAAAAAAAAAAAAAAAAATTTAAGTTCATGGTTCTGACATCATAAAATTAGGTGGGCTGAGATTAAGGAAATAGGTGCTTTCTAGAATGCATGTAAGATCCTTCTTAGTCAATCCACTAGTCATCCAGTCTCATTAATCTTCTGTCTTTAGCCTTAACATGGAGAGGCTCATTTACATACAACACTTAAATATAATTCAGGGTCACTTCCATGTTGGTTTTTTACTGGCAATGATGCAGAGAAAATGAGGCAAAGTTTTCTCCATGGTTCCAATGTCTCTGACCTTCACATGGCTGCATGTGACAGAGACCGCTAATTGATCCCCTACCTCCAGTCTCCTAATGTTTCTTTTTTTAGTGGACCTTTCCAGTCTCCTAATCTTTCTTGTGTTCGTGGAATTTTATCTTGCATGTGACTGCCTTGTTAGAGGCATTCCTTGCAGCTTTTTGTAGCCGGTTGACCAAGTTTTCCCCAAGGGGATATAAATAGAAGAGAGTGTGTAACATCACATTCTTAAGAGAAAGCTGCTTGCCCTGCATATCTTCCTGCTTCCTTTGGGCTGGAATGCAGTTGTGATGGTGGTCAGCAAGCTTCGATCATGCCTATGAGGAAAACAAGGAGAAGCCGGAATAAAAAGACTAAAGGAAGCTGTGTGATCTACAGAAGCACAGTGCCTTCCTAACAAGCACTGCCCAGAAGTTCCAGACTGCTTCGTGAAAGAGAAAGAAACACTTACCTTGTTTAAGCCATTATTATATATTTTGAAGTCTTTTTGTTGCAACAGCTTACTTATAACCTAACTAATATATCTAACACCTGTTTGTTCATCATGCATTAACTTCCTACTGTGTGTTAGATACTGTTCAGATACTGTTCTCAATTCTAGAGATTAAAAAAGTAATAAATTAGACATAGACCTACTTCCTATTCTGAAGAACTCCCAACCTTAGAAAGGAAAATTTGACTGGAAGGGAAATGGGAAGATAATTGACATTTATTAAACACCTATGTGTTCACACACTGTCTTAGTCTGTTTGGACTACTATAAGAAAATATCATAGACTGGGTGGCTTATTAGCAACAGAAATTTGCTTCTCATAATTCTAGAGACTGGCAAGTCCAAGATCAAGGTGCTGGCAAATTTGGTATTTCTGATGAGGGTTCACTTTCTGGTTCATAGACGGCTGTCATTTTACTGTGTCTTCACATGGCAGAAGGAACTAAGGGGTCTCTGGTGTCTCTTTATTTTTATTTTTTATTTTTTGTGATTAAGTGTTGTGTTGCCCAGGCTGGAGTGCAATAGTGCAATCTCAGCTCACTGCAACCTCCACCTCCTGGGTTCAAGCAGTTCTCATGCCTCAACCTCCCAAATACCTGGAACCACAGGTGTGCACCACCACACATGGCTAATTTTTTGTATTTTCATTAGAGAAAGGGTTACACTATGTTGGCCAGGCTGGCCTTGAACTCCTTGCCTTCCACAGTGCTTGGATTGCAGTGTGAGCCACCTTGATTCTTGTGCCTCAGCCTCCCAAGTAGCTGGGATCACATGCGCATGCCACCACGCTTGGCTAATTTTTGTATTTTTAGTAGAGAGGAGGTTTCACCAGGTTGGCCAGGCTGGTCTCAAACTCCTGACCTCAGGTGATCTGCCTGCCTTGGCCTCCCAAAGTGCTGGGATTACAGGCATGAGCCACTGAACCTGGCCCTGGTACCTCTTTTATAAGGGCACTAATCCCAATCATAAGAGCTCCACCCTCATAACCTAATCACCTTTCAAAGTGCCCACCTCCTAATACCATCACTTTGGTTGTTAGGATTTCAACATATGAATTTTGAGGAGACAAGCATTCAGACATTGTATTGGTTTATTAATCCTTTATTGCATTGGTTTATTAATCCATGCATTGGTTTATTAATGCTCACCAAAAACACTGCATGGTGAGTGGTATAATTGTCATTATACAATTGATTCAGTGGCACATCTGCCTTGTAAATGATAGATTTACTATGCATTTTTATCAGTGCCTTTAATCCAGGGCTACTGATTTTGACAGAGCCAGTAAAACCATCTCTCTATGGCCACAATTGAGATTCCTCCTATAGTAGGCATATGTGGTTTGTA